>NC_134532.1:109308069-109913694 GCF_050624435.1 Tenrec ecaudatus | reverse complement strand
TCTGATTTCGCCTCTCTGGTGGTCCTCCATCTTCTCTTTCACCTAAGTCAATACCCGAAAACCTTTCTTTCTGTCTAAATAAACAAATGGCTTGAAATTAAAGGCAGGGGCGGGGAGAGCTTGATGGTGTAGGCATTTACATTCAAGCTGTAAAGTTCAGTATTTTTATTTAGTTGTTTCTTTCCCAAGCCCATGGTGCTCCTTAACATGTTTGCTCTGAGGAGAGCGCAGAGCTGCACTTTGGTAGCTGAGGTTCTACATGGTTCAGAGATGAGCGATGGCAGGAAGGTGGTTGAAATGTCAATACAACTTGGGCTCTGACAACTGCCATGTTACCATGTTGCACGCTGCCAACACCAGTGCTACTGGTAAGGAACTTGGCTCATCAGAGTAAATCCACCGCCACTTTAATGACATGTTTATACATGTGAGGGCATTTCACTTCAGAGCCAAAGTAGTATTGGTATAAAGTTCCAGCATTAAATATTTTATTTAGTTGGCAACATGACAACATTTATTGAGTTCATTTTGAGTTAGTTATTACTTTTGTGGAAGTATACCTAGCCAGGGATACATCATTTCAACGCTGTTTACATTTCCATATATGAACTCAGGGACATTGATTACAGTCTTCAAGCAGTGCTGTCCTCTTGATAGCGATTCCAAACGAGTCCACGACTATTATCTGCTCCCCCCATCCACACTTTTGAGGTGTCATTGTCAATTTGATCTCATATAGATCAATCAACTATGCTGCGTGGGCACTTAGATCAAACCACTATGTTGCGTGGGCACTTAGTAACCAGGAGAGAGGCCAGTGTAGTGCTGTGGCAGGGCCTGGAAATCCTTGATCTGCCTAGTGTTGCTACTCTAGTTGCAGGATCGTGGTGGGAGGATCAGGAGTGCCTGGAGAAGTTTCAGAAGTGTCCAGGTAGTTAAGGTGGCATTTTATAGGCCCCGAGAATCAACTATTTACCAAGTGACATGGAGGTTTTTAAGGAGCCTTGGTTGTGCTGTGGGCTACTAACTGCAAGGTCAGTGGTTCAAACCCATGAGAAATAGATGAAGCTGTCTGCTCCTATAATGTTTTGCCATCTAGGAAACCCTGTCTAGGATCGTTATGGGTTGAAATAGACTCAGTGGCAGTGGGGGTGGCATAGAAGTGATTAAGAAACACTAGCAGCAGAACAGTTAGGTGATCTGCTGCTAACCAAAAGGTTGAACCCTTTCAGCTGTTCTGTGGGAGAAAGACCTCACAGTTTGCTCCCATAGCACAACATCACCAGCCCCACAAACACAACCTATTGCCACCAATCTATCCAACTCATCATGCCCTTAATGTGCCATCTAGCATAGCTTGATGGTTCCAAGGTTGGACTCCTTCTGAGAGCAGACTGCCATGTCTTTCTTCTGACGGACTTGCAGTTAGTAACTGAGTCTTCAGGATGTGGTGCCTGGTCCTTCTGTGAAGATGACAGCTATAAAGATTATAACCTAGAAAACAATATGTGCTAGTTCTACTCTGTTACAAAGGGTGACAGTGAGTCGAAGTGGCTCAACAGTATGTAACGACAACACAAGTGGAGTATTTCCATTTTCTACCGCTGGGATGATCACATTAGTCTCGGTGTTGTCTGATGGACAACACTGCTGGCTTGTCTCTGACACTTTAATGGCACACTCTTGATATTACACAGCTCTATAAGCCAGCAAATAAACAAAAAACCCCACAAACCCACTGCCTTCAAGTTAATTCCAAATATCACTTACAGTTAACTCTTCATGTTCCCAGTTCCCATTTATTTATTTTGAATCATTGTATTGGGGGCTTGTACAACTTACCACAATTCATCCATCCATCCATTGTGTCAAGCACATTTGTACATTTGTTACTATCATCATTCTCAGAACATTTTCTTTCTATTGTCAAGAACCCTTGACAATATGTAAATTATTATGGTTTTGTCATGTCTTACACTGTCCGACATCTCTCTTCACCCACTTTTCTGTTGTCCATTCACCAGGGAGGGGGTTATGTAGAGATCCTTGTGATCGGTTCCCCCTTTCAACCCCACCCTCCCTCCACCCTCTTGGTATTGCTACTTTCACCACTGGTCCTGAGAGGTTCATCTGTCCTGGATTCCCTGTGTTTCTAGTTCCTATCTGTACCACTGTACGTCCTCTGGTCTAGCCAGATTTGTAAGGTAGAATTGGGATCATGATAGTAGGGGGTGGGTAGGGGTGGGAAGAAAACATTTAGGAACTAGAGGAAAGTTGTATGTTGCATCATTGCTACACTGTGCCCTGACTGGCTCGTTTCCTCCCTGTGACCCTTCTGTAAGGAGATCTCCAGTTGCTTGCAGAGTGGCTTTATGTCCCAACTCCACACTCCCCCTTATTCACAATGATATGATTTTTTTGTTCTTTGATGCTTGATAACTGATCTCATTGACATCTCGTGATCACTCAGGCTGGTGTGCGTCTTCCATGTGGGCTTTGTTGTTTCTGAGCTAGAAGAGTACTTGTTTATCTTCAAGCCTTTAAGACCTCAGATAAGTTTTTTAAAAATATCTTTTGATAGCTGGGCACCATCAGCTTTCTTCACCACATTTGCTTATGCACCCACTTTGTCTTCAGCAATCGTGTTGGGAAGGTGAGCTTCATGGAATTCCAGTTTAATCAAACAAAGTGTTCTTGCATTGAGGGAGTACTTGAGTAGAGGCTCAATGTCCATCTGCTATTGTAATACTAAACCTATAAATATATGCACTTAGATCTATTTCCCCATCATCATCTCTAAATATATTTACATATGCACACACCTGTATTTAGAACTCTATAAATGCCCTTTGCATCCAGTTCTTTCTCTATTTCCTTTTACTTTCCTCTTGTCCCACTATCATGATCAGCCTTCATTTGGGTTTCAGTAATTCCTCTCAATTACATTGCCCCTGATCAAGCCCTACCAGGTCTCCCACATCCTCCTTGCCAACATATTTTGGATCACATGTTGTTCCCTTGTCCCTCGGTTTGTTAACACTACTTCCTTTCCCCCACCTCCCCATCTCCCATGTCCCCCTGGAACTTTTGGTCCCATTGTTTTCTTCCCCAGATTGTTTGTCCTGCCTATCTTATCTAGATAGACCTGTAGAGATAAAAATATGCACAAAAACAAGACAGAGCAAAACAAAACAATAAAACAAAACAACAGCAACAACAACAAACCAATGACAAAAAAAGCGCCTGTAAATAGTTCAAGGTCTGTTAGTTGACCTTTAGGAGTGTTTTTTGGTTGAGTCTGATGGGGTGCCATGTCCTGGCTCCAAAGTCTACTTTTGGTATTCCCTCAGGACATCCTTGCTCTGCTCCTCTTGCTGTTCTGTTGCATGCTCTTAGCGTTTTGCTTGGTGTAGTGAGGTCAGATTGGGCACAATTCCCACACTGTGACTCCATTGTTGTTCCCTGTAGGGCTATGAGTCAGTGAGGGATGTCATGTTTCATAGTGGGGACAGCCATATGGTCCTTTCTGTACATTGGCTGCTCTGAGCAGGATATCGTCCTCCAGGTTTGGTGGGTCAGGATTTGCTCCACTCTCTCTTCTTCCTCCTTCATTTGCTCCTGTGTGCTCTGATCAGACATATCCTTCTCCCTGAGCTGTAGCTTCAGTGCTGTCTTCTGAAGTAAATTCTTCTGGGGGGGAGGGGCCGCTGTCCATGTAGTTGGGATTGGGACTGGCCCCTCAGACCTCTCCCATTTATTTCCATTGACTGGTTTCTGAGTGATGAGCCCTTAGACCCCCTCCCAGTGGCTCCTGCTTCTCTCCTTTTCTCAAAAAGCATTCACATTAAACTGTTTTGGAGAGCTCTGAATTTCTCATTAAGTTCTCTGTAACTTTGAACCAATCATGTTAACTACTTGTATTATATGGAGAATTGAGCACCTAACATACCGAAAATATTTTGAGACCTTCAGCTGGTGGTTAGGAATAAAATTTTTAAAAGGCACAGCACAATTTCAAATTCTTTGAACAAAGTCTAGCTCCCCACAGAATAGCCTGTGTGAGGAGCTGTGGGAGTGCTAACTGCCAACATGTGTTTTTGCTGAAATATACTTGCTAATGTAAACAACTTATGCCTGCCTGTGGCACCCAAGGACATCACATGATGCTTGCATGATACTTGGAGAATGCTGCTCTCCCAAAGATTAGTATATGCAAATCTGTAACTCATATTTCTGTGCTCACACGTGTCTCATGCAATTAAAGAGAAAGGGAACTCGTTTCCATCAGGCCAGTACTCTGCAAGCTTTACCATTTGATCAATGGAAATAGAAGAAAAGGAGCCAATGAAAAGTGGAAGGAAAATTCAGGAAAAATTAATTCAAGAATCTATTTTCCCCTGCAACTTTTAGTTTGCATTTATTATCTCTGGCTCTTATTTATTTATTTGGAACATATGTCTTAAGTAGTTTATCTTTTCTAAGGTTTGAGAATGCAATGGCTTAAGAGCTGTTTCTCCTTTTTAACTGGACAGTTTTTGTCTAACAATGTGCTGAGTGTTTGTGAGAATCACCTGCAAACTTACTAAAACAGCTTCCCTTGCAGAGTTTCTGATTCAATAGAAGGAGGTTAAAGCACCGGGTTTTGAAGTTATCTAGAAGGTCTCAGCTACTTCCTCTAAAGTGGGCAGCTGAGTCCTTCTTTGTAAGAAGGACTCATGCAATTACTTCATCTGCATGTAGCAAGTTAGACATTGAATAAAGAAGACCGAAGAAGAATTGAGGCATTTGAATTGTGATGCTGGAGAAGAATATTGAAAGTACCATAGACTGCCAAAAGGACAAACAAATTTATCATGGAAGAAGTACGGCCAGAGTGCTCCTTAGATCTGAGGATGACTAGACTTCATCTCATATAACTTGGACATGTTGTCAGGAGAGACCAGGCCCCGGAGAAGGACATTAGGCTTGACAAAGTACAGGTAGAGTGAATGAGAGGAAGCCATCTATGAGAGGGGGTGACAGGGTGACTGCCAACAGTGGACTCAAGCATAGGAGCAATTGTGGGGATGGTGAAGGACTGAGCAGTGTTTCTTTGTGCTCAGGGTCACTATGGGTCGGAATTGACCCCATGATACCTAACGACATCAGGGTGAATAACCAATGAACCAACCAACCAACCAACCAACCAACCAACCAACCAACCAACCAACCAACCAACCAACCAACCAACAAACAAACAAGAAACCACACCAGTTCATTGCCTTTAAGTCAGTTCTGATTCATGGTGACTCCAGGTCTTACAGAGTGGAGTTGCTCCACAGAGGGTTCTCTTGACAATCGTCCTTTGTACCCCCTGAACGTTCATTTGTTTTGATGTTGCTGTTGAATGTATATACAGCAAAACCTATCCTAATCCAACAGTTTCCACATGGACAATTTAGGGAGGTGGATTACGGTTGTTGTGTTCTGCGACCATTCTCACGGTTCTTTTCTGAGCTATTCCTCCCTGGTTAATGTACAGTCCCTCCAGGTTTCCTATCTACTCTCTCAGGTTGTTATTGTGAGTTTGAGGCTACATAAAAAGTTATTTAAAAAAACACTTTAACTGTGGGTTCTTGCATTTCTTATCACAATTCATACATTCAGCCAGCGTGTCAAGCACATTTGCACATATACCGTCATCATCATTTTCACAGCATTCTCTTCCCACTTGAGCCCCTGATATCAGTTTCCCATTTCTTTCCCCTCCCCCACCACGTACCCTTGATAAATTATAGATTATTTTTTCCATATCTTACATCGTCCTCCGTCTGTCACCCTCACCCACTTTTCTGTTATTCGTCCCCTTGGGACAGTGTTCTAGATTGATCCTTGTGATCGATTCCCCCTTTCTTCCCCCCACTTTCCCCTAATTCTCCTGGTATCTCTACTCTCATTGTTGACCCTGAGGGGTTTATCTATCCTGGACTCCTTGTGTTGCAGGCTCTTATCTGTAGCAGTGTGCATGCTCTGGTCTAATTCTATTTGTAAGGTAGAATTGAGGTCATGATAGTGGGGGGAAGGAAGCACCAAAGAACTAGAGGAAAGTTGTGTGTTTCATCGGTGGTATACTGCACCTTGACTGGCTCATCTCTTCCTGTGACCCTTCTGTGAGGGGATGTCCAATTGTCTAAAGATGGGTATTGGGTCTCTAGTCAATGCCCCCCACCCCATTCACCTAGGGTATGGTTTCATTCTGAGTCTTATATGCCTGATATCTGAACCCATCGATACCTTGTGATCACACAGGCTGGTGTGGTGTGCTTTCTTCCATGTGGGCTTTGTTGCTTCTGAGCTAGATGGCCAGTTGTTTATATTCAAGCCTTTAAGACCCCAGACATTATATCTTTTGATAGCCGGGTCCCATAAGCTTTCTTCACCACATTTGCTTATGCATCCATTTTGTCTTCAACAATCATGTTGGGAAGGTGAGCATCACAGAATGCCGGATTGTAAGACCAGTGTTCTTGTGTTAAGGGAGTGCTTGAGTTGAGGCCCAATGTCCGTTTGCAACCTTACTTCTTAACATATAGATTTGAGTACATAGTTCTATTCCCCTCTCATTATATAGAGAGAGTTCTTAAAAATGGAGTAATGAGCAAGACAGAATGTTTTTTTGTTTACGAGTTATGATAAATTATTGTTTGATTTTAAGATTTCTTCATGGGGATATTTTTGGTTTAAGGTTTAAAATTATGTTAGTGGAATAGTTTCAGGAGTCCATCCATCTCCATACTTCCAAAAAGTCTAGAGTTCAAGCTATTTGAGAAATTTTGCTCTGGATTTTTCCCTCTTTGATTAGGATTATCCTATGGTATCTTTGATCAAAATGTTCAGTCTGGTTGGCTGGGAATGGGACTCTGTTCTGTTCTCTAATCTCATGACAATGCAGACAGTTGTCATGGAGGCAGCCGGCCACACATTCCCTATTCCTCTCCTATTCTAGATGCTTCTTTTTTCTCTTTGGCTCCAGGTGAAGAAGGGCCGATTTTTGTGCCTTGAATGATCACTTGCAAGCCTTTAAGATACGGGGTATTATGCAACAAACTAGGAGGCAGAACGGAAGAACGAAACCCATTTAGATTAGCATCCCAACATGAACCCACTAGGGATCCTTAGTCGCTATTCATTTGCTTTCTATGATCATTTTATGTAAGCGAGGTCATATAATATTTGTTTTTTTGTGATGGGCTTATTTGGCTCAATGGTTATAGGCTGGGTTAAACTCCTAAAGGTTGGCAGTTCGAAACCAGCAACTGTACTATGGGAGAAAGATGGAGCTTTCTACTCCTGTAAACAGTTACAAACTTGGAAACCCATAGGGTTGGTATGGGTCGGCATGACTCCATGACACTGAGTGAAAATATCTTCAAGCTCTAACCACACAATAGAACACATATCAAGACTTCATTTCTCCTACTGGGTGAGTAGTATGTTCCACATTTTGTTCATTTGTTCATCTATTGATGAGTATTTAAGTTGCTTCTATCTTTTGACTATTGTGAGTAGTATTGAATATTGGTGTACAAGTCTCTTTTGAATCTATGCTTCCGTGTCTTTTGAGTATATGACTATACCTAGGAGTGGGATTGTTGAGTCATAAGATGTGTTTTCCTGTACACTGTTGATGGACTTGTAAATACGTACAAGCACTGTGGAAAACCATATGGAAATACTTAAAGCAACTGGCAATTGAAATCCCATGTGATCCAGCAATAACACTATGAGAAATAAGAGACACAACATGAGTGGAGGTCTGCTCTTCCATGTTCATATCAGCACAGTTCTCAATAGCACGAAACTGGAAGCAGCCCAAATGCCCAACAGTGGAAGAATGGATGAACTATGGTATATACAAACAATGGCATACTATGCATCTCTAAAATAAAGTGATGGAAGCATGAAACACATGACAAGGAAGGAGTTGGAAACCATTATGCAGAGTGAAGTACGTCAATCACAAAAGGACAAGTATTGTATGAGTCCACTGCTGCAGGGAGAAGCGCCAATGAAAGAAATCTTAGGGACCGATTCCTGAACAAAAGGGTAGAAGGCAACCTACTGCCCATGAACCATGTATCACCACCCTGATGTGCACCTCACACGGATCACCTTGAAGGAGGAGACTGTGGTAGTTATATAATCTGGTGTCCATTTGAGGATTCAGAGGGAAGGGGTGGAGTTTAGCCTGTCAATCAGATAGCAACTTGATGACCTCATTTGGAGGCACTAAGGAGATAAAAAGCTCACTGGAGGTGGGACTCAGTCTCCCTCCTTGCTAGACATTTCTGATGAGAAACCACATGAAGCTACCCTGATGCAGCCAGAGCCCTGGAAGCTGGAGAAGCCACGTGGAGACCCCTGCCAGTACTGAGATGCTTACAACACCACTGAATCCACAAGACTTTCCATCCACTGGCCTGTGATCTTCCTGCATTCAGTGTCATTGCATGTGTTTCGTGAGTGTGAAGAGGATTTTATAGGTTGGTATCAGACATATGGGCTAATATTGGACTTATGGACTTGATGTGGGCTGGGCTGGGGTGTTTTCTTAATGTATAATTACTCTTTATATAAAGCTCTTTCTTATACACATATGAGTGTCTCTATGAATTTATTTCTCTAGTCCATCCAGACTGACACACATGGTCACCATTTAAGACTTCTTTAAAGTATTGAAGAGCAAGGATGTCATTTTGAGGATCAATGTGTACCTCACCAAGCCACGGTGCTTTCTGTGGGAAAGCTGAATATGAATAAGGACTACCAAAGAAGAATCTGTGCATTTGAATTGCAGTGTTGGCTAAGAATATTCAAAGTGCCACACACTGCCAGAAGAACACACAGCTGTGTCTCTTCTTCATGATATTTTTGCTTCATAAAGGCTTGTATGAATTTATAGTAATACTCTTTTAGCTTAAAATGTACCTTATGACTTTCAAAATATCCTCCCAGTTGAAGGCAGCTTTTTTAAAATTTTAATTCTTTTGTAAACATTTTTTACTAAACAAAAGTTTTCCACCTTTACGAGGTCCCAGTTGTTTATTTTTTCTTTTTCTCTATGCGTGTTTGTTATTCTATGAGATAATCTGTGTTGAAAGCTAGGTGTGCCTGTGTTGCTTGTGCTTTTCCTTTTAAGAATTTTTTGTTTCAATTTGCATATTTAGATGATCACTCCATTTTGAATTTATTTTTGATTATGGTATGAGGCATGGATCTTGATTTATTTTTCTATATGTGGGAATCCAGTTTGTCCAGCATGTATTATTAAAAGAGACTCTTTCCTCCACAGAGTTAACATCTTGTCAAATAGCAGTAGACCAGAGATGTACAGGTTTATTTCTGTAGTCTGAATTCTATTTCCTTAGTCTATGTATCTCTTTTTATACCAGTAGAGGTTGTTTTCATTTTTGTAGCTGTAAAGTAGGCTACCTCATGGCTGTAATATTTACAGGAGCATATCATCAGTCAAAGGCACCACTCACGACATGCGTGTGAACCACCAACTTTCAGCCTAGCAGTCCAGCACATGACGCTACCAGACTCCTCATTGATGACAACAAGGGTAACTCTTAGAACCACTGCTCTGAGGAATGTATGGCTGAATCACCTGTGGAGCTTCTCAGCAAAACCTATTCAAGGGCTTTCTTCCCAGAGATTCTGCTTTAGTTTGTGGACACCCCAAAACCAAACTTACTATTACCAAGTTGATGCTGACTCATAATGAACCTATAGGACATGGTAAACCTGGTCTTTCATACACAGAGCAGCTGGTGGATTTGAATTACTGACCTTGTGTGTTGCAGCCCAACATGGAACAACTACACCATTATGGCTCCTCATTTATGGAAGGGCCTACGAAATCTGCAGTGCTCAGAGTTTCTCCAAATGGTTATAACTTTCAGCTGGAGTTAAGATTTCTTACCACCACTGGACTTGTTGTGGTTAGGTAACATTGAGTCAGTTTTAATCCACAGCAACCTTATGCTCAGCAGAATGAAACACTTGCCCAGTCTGGTGCTATCTGCACAATTTCAGTATGCCTGAGCCCACTGTTGTAACCAAGGCATCACTCCATCTCCTTGAGTGCCTTCCTGTCTTTCACTGCCCCTCTACTTGGCCAAGCATGACGTCCTTCTCCAGGGACTGGTCTCCCCTGACAACACACCACAAGTATATAAGATGAAGTTTTGCCATCTTTGCCTCTAAGGAGCACTCTGGCTGTTCTTCCGAGATGAATCAGTTTGTTCTTTTAGAGTCCATATTCAATATTTTTCTCCAGAAACAAAATTCAAATGCATTCATTCTTCAGTCTTCTTTATTCAATGTCCAACTTTCACATGCATATGAGACGGTTGAAAATACTGTAGCTTGGGGCAGGTACATCTTAGTTCTCAAAATAACACCCTAGCATTTCAATACTCTAAAGTGGTCTCGTGCAATAGAGTTACCTCATGCAATACATAGTTTGATCTATTGACTGCTGTTTCCATGCATATTGGCTGTGGATCCCAGCACAATGAAATTTTTTACAACTTCAATCTTTTTTCTATTTATCTTGATGTTACTTATTGGTCCAGTTGTGAGAATTTTGGTCTTCTCTACTTTGAGTTTCAATCCATATTGAAGTCTGCAATCCTTGGTCTTCAGGAGCAAGTGCTTGAAGTTCTCCTTGTTTTCAGCAAGCAAGGTTGTATCATCTGCATATCATAGCTGATTAATAAGCCATCCTTCAATCTCGATGCCACATTTTTATCTAATCCAGCTTCTTTGATTATTTTCTCAGCATACAGCATGAATAAGTATCATGAGAGAATACAACCCCATCACACTCCTTTCCTGACTTTAAACCATGCATTCACTTGTTCTGTTTGCACAACTGCCTCTCAATCCATGTGCAGATTCTGCAGAAGCACAATTGTTTGGAATGCCCATTCTTCTCAAGGTTATCCATAGATTGATATGGTCCACACAGTCCAATGCCTTAGCATAAAACACAAGTAAACATCTTTATGGTATTCTCTGCTTTGAGCCAAGATTCAGATAACATCTGTGATGATATTCCTTGTTCCATGTCCTCTTGTGAATCTTTCTGAACCGCTGGCTGTCAATGTACTGCTGTCAATGTACTGCTGCAACTCTTGTTGGATGATCTTAAGCAAAATTTTACTTGCATGTGATATTAATGATATAGCTCTATAACCTGAACATTCTGTAGCATCACTTTTCTCTGGAATGGGTACAGTGATGGATGGACTTCTTCCATTCAGTTGGCTAAGTAACTGCCTTTCAAATTTCCTGGTATAGAAGGGTAAGTGCTTCCAGTGCCTCATCAGGCTGTTGAAACATTTCAGTTGGTATTCCACCAATTCTTGGAGCCTTGTTTTTGGCTAATGCTTTCAGTGGAGCTTGAATCTCTTCCTTCGGCACCATTGGTTCTTGCCCATAAGCTACTTCCTAAACTGGCGGACTGTTGACTCGTTCTTTTGGGCACTGTGACTCTGAGTATTCTCCCCGTCTTCGCTCGCTGCTCCTTTTTCAGTCCATATTTTGTCCTAGAATATGCCAAGATTTCAAACTGAGGCGAAGAGCTTATTCCTGAGTATTTTAGTTTAAGATAAACTATAGTCTTCCTTTTTGTTTTTCTAACTCTAGGTCTTTGCACATCTTATAATATTTGACTTTATCTTCCCTAGCTGCCCTTTGAGAGGGTTTATTTATCTCTTTGACTTCATCATTTCTACCATTTGCTTAGCTACTCTATGATTGAAAGCAAGTTTCATAGTCTCTTCTGACATCCACTTTTATCTTTTCTTTCTTTTATGACTTTTTAATGAGCTTTTGCTTTCTTCATGAATGATGTTCTTGATGTCCTCCCACAGCTCATCAGGTCTTCTGACATTAGTGTTCAGTGGTTCAAATCTGTTCTTCAGATATTCTTGAAATTCAGGTTAGATAGACTCAAGTCATATTTAGGCTCTCATGATTTTATTTTCATTTTCTGAAAATGTATTGTTTCATTTTCAGCTTTAGCCTGCATTTACATGAGTCCAGGTTTTAGCTGCTGATATTGAGCTTCTCCATTCTCTTCCCACAACATAGTCGATTTGATTTCTGTGTATTCCATCTGAAGAAGTCCACTGTATAGTTGCCTTGTGTGTTGTTGAAAAAAGATATTTGCTGTGAACAAGTTTTTGGTTTTGGAAAATTCTGTCATATAATCTTCAGCTTCGTTTCTATCACCAGTTCCATATTCTCCGACCATTCTTCCTTCCTCCTCTTTGTTTTCAACTTTTGCATTCCAATTGCCAATGATTGTTAATGCATTTTGATTTCAGGTTTGGTCAATTTCTGACTGAAGTCATTGGTAGAATTCTTCAATTTCTTCATCAGGATCTTTTGTGTTTTGTACATACATTTGAGTAATAGCTGTGTTGATCGAATTTCTTTGAAAGCAGATAGTTATAATCTTATCACAGACAGAATATCACCCATGATTGAATTTTCCATGCCCTTTTTGGTAACGAATGCCACAGTATTCCTCTTGACTGCGTTATTCTGGCAGAGCAAGCCTATGATTTTTCCATTTCAAAATGGTCAATGCCAGTCCACTTCAGGTCCCTAGTGCTTGGAGATTGATTTTTATGCATTCTCTTCATTTTGATAACTTCTAATTTCCCCAGATTCATACTTTGCACGTTTCAGCTTCTGATCATTAGAGATTTCGCAACTATTTCTGTTTACCTTGAGTCATGCCCTATCAGCAAACGAAGGTCCCGGAATCTCCAGTCCCGCAGGTTTTACCTGACTCATGTCACCTTGGCGGATTCCACTCCAATAAATGAATTCCTTCTCAGTCATATTATGAGTGCCTTCTGACCTGAGGGGTTCGTTCTCCAGTACTCTCTCCAACAGTGGTCTTTCATTCATTAGACCTCCAGCATCTGACAATGTTTTGAAGTTATGCATAATATTTTCAATAGCTCCTTCTTCCAAAGTAGGGGGCTGAGTATTTCTTTGTTGTCTGGTCTTAATCTAGAAGCTCTGCTGAAACCTGCTGACCTTGGGTGACCCCGTTGGCCTTCAAAATGTTAGTGACTCAGCTTCCACCATCACAGCGACATGCAAGCCACCAGAGCCGACCAACTGTCTGTCAGACAAGTGGGAGTTGGGCTGATTTGGAGCTGAATTTTGAACAGCTTTTGAAACTAAAAGTAACCTTTGCACTCTGTGTGTAATTACATCATCTTTTTTTTGAGCAACTGTTGACTTTGGTGGAGGGAAAACTTATTTTAAAAAGACACCCGCCCTCCCTCCAATAACTCAGGAAAACTCGACTGTAGTGAGTTTAGCTGTTGTAATGATCAACAGCTGCCTTCTAAGACGACCAGAGAATCAAATTTCTTTTTAGTCTTCACTTCTGGGGAGAAAGGTTGAACTAGGAGCTGCCCCCACTCCCCACTCATCTTCGGATCATTTCCTTCCACTTCCGTGCCCATCTTCAAGTTCTGAGCAATTTTCCTGTTGTTCAATGCTTTGTTCAAAAATCTGTGCTCCAGATAATAAACCAAACCAAAGCCAAGTCAAATCACAGTGTTATCAAGCTGTTTAAACCCATAGCTATGGTGTATAGGGTTTCCAAGACTGCACATTGTTACAGCTAAACCCACTGCAACTGAGTTTTTTTGATTTATAATAACCCTGTAGGACAGACTGGAGCTGCTCCTGTGGGTTTTTGAGATTATGCAATTTACAGTAGTCAAAAAGCCTCATCTTTCTCACTGGATGGGATTGGTGGTTTTGAATTTGTAACCGCATTATTGGTACATGAAAGTTGGGTAACCCACAACCCACGACACCCGTGCAGAGCAGTTAGTGACTCTGAACCACTGATAATGTCTTCACCTGATGCCCCCTCCTCCAAACCAACCAATCAACCAACCTCTGAGGGTGCCCAGAAGATGGCTCAAGGCCTAGATTGACATCTCCTGGATTGGGGCCAATTATCTTAGAGAACACCGGCCTGGTCGTCCATTGACCTGTGTTCAGATTCTCATTATCTCTTTGCTTGATGGCTTTGTGATTTTGGACAAATCATTCAATTATGGTAAACTTCAGTTTTCTCATCTGTACAAGGTGCACAGCATCTACCTCCCATGAGTTTGTTTTGTGGATTAATAAAGCAGCAAGGACAGGGCTTTGTTTGATTTCCTTATTTACCACTGACAGCAGAACACCTTGGACAATGTCAACACACAGAAGGCACTTGCTAAGTTTTGGTTAAATTAAAAACAAACCTTGTAAACCATGAAGTACAGCACAAAGAGCAGAATGACATCGAGTGAATAGCTTTCTACCCTCCAGCTCTTTCACTTCCCATGCACTTGACCTCTACCTAGTCTTCCTTGGCCTCTGCAGCTCTGTGGACACAGTGCAGTTGAAACCAGGCCATGGAAGCAAAAGTGGCTGTGAAGCCATTCCTCTCTGTCAGAGTAAACATCCGATTATTATCAATTTTCATCCAATTATTATAAATGTTCTCTCTAAAAAGAATGCCAAATATCGCCTTGCTGATAGTGTAATTAAATTATTCCTTTCCCAGTACTTCAGAGGCAACTCTTTCTCTCAGTCAGGAGATGTTAGCGGAGGTTAAGAATTGAAGTTCTGGGTTCTATTTATTCCTAACAGTGCTATGGTACCTCATGGTTTATAAATAACCTTTATTGACTTCATCTTGGCACGCCTCAGGTTACTGAATATAATTATGCCAAAAGAACTTCTTTTCCTCTCTTTTAATAGCCATCTCTGTTTTGTTCAAAACGTGGACCGATACAATAGAATGAGTCAATTGAATGAATGGGGGTTTGCATGCCGGGGGGTCTCACTTGGCAAATTACATGATTGTCTGAGGGGAAGTAATCCAGATCTGGCTACAAGAGCAATTGCCTGCCTTAATAGGCATCGCAAGTCCCGCCGAGGAATATTTCAGTCGAACCCGCTTTACCACGGCATATCACATTCCTGGTTGATGCATGCTTGTAAAATGGCCTCAGTGCCAAGAGGATGGACATCCTCATACATGTGAAGTACAGGGGAAAAAGTTCACACACACCTTGATTCACTTGCGTACGCTGACTGGTAACCACGGCCCAGCTAGTTAACTCCCCCCACCCCACCCGACCGCCCGAATAATTGCTTTTAAATGGATAGAGCACTTTCATTATTATACAAATATTACTAGGCTGCGCCATTTTCCCCTATTGATAGAAGCAAACCCTTCCAGAAGCATACATTTGAAAGGAAATCCAAGATTTACAAAATGATCAGAAAATTCTAGCTCTCCCAAAGCAGGAAATCTCAGCGAAAGCGCTTGCCTTCCACCCCCGCTCCTGGGCTCTGAATTTCACAGACAACAGTTTTCCTTCTTTATTTTTTTTTTTGGAGTTGGGCGGGGAGGGGAGGGGCGTGGGGGGCAGTTGTAAAGTTAGCCTTCAATTATAAACCAAAGCCCTGGACTCCATTACTGTTTCTGGCCCGAAAACTAGAGTCAGTGTTATCTCTAAGTTTGTGAAATTCAGAAGAAAACAGCCGTGTGGTGGCAGGGTTAGAATTTTATAGCCGGGGTAAGGAATGCCATTGAAGTTGTCAGACTCATAAACTTCAAATGTTTAGGTCTTTTGTAGGGAGGGAGTGCGGTGTGATGGGAAAAGCGAAGTTCTCTGCGTCTTCAGGACAGTGTTTCCTTTCTACTCTCAGACCTTTCAGACCAGTTTCCGCCGGCCTCAGTTTCTCACTCATACAGGGCAATATTTGTGAGAATTAAGAGACCTTTGCTTGAAATCCCCCTGGAGATGTTGCTTTATGTTTGGAAACCTTTTTTTTCCGAACGTTTGACTTTTTAGTTTGGGGCCTATTTTGTATTTAATTTTTTTTTGTATGCCACCTCCCCCCGCCGCCCCCCAAACTTTCTGCTTATTTGCCCTAGTTTCAGGTTGGTATATTTACTTCTCTTCCTCCATCACCCCCACCCCAAGATTATAAACTGTTTGGTCTAAAACTGGCTTTTCACCCCTGTAATCCCTGTGTCCAGGCAGCGGGACAGTCAATAAATGTTTATGGACAGAATAAGCGAACAAAAGAACAAATATTCTTACTGCTCAAGGGCAAGTCCGTGTGGCTTAAGAGTTGCAAGATTGATTTTTTGTTTGTTTGTGTGTATGTATTTGCGGCTGGCAAGAGATATAGCCTTGTTAGCATGGCTCAAGAGGAAAAGAGAAGGTCATGTTGGCGAATTATTCTTAACAGCCAAAATGATTCACGGAGGCATGCACGCTTGGCACACATTTGTGGTTGGAGTCATGGGCAGGGCACAGCTGCCTGGGAACCTTCCTCTTGCTGGACGGAGAGGGCAGGCCCACAAAAAGGAGGGAAACTCTGGTCTGTTGACTGTCCGAAAGTGCTGTTCCATGAGCCTCTGAAGCGACTGGACAGCCTGGATGAGGTTAGCCAGTGAGCTGTGCTGGTTAGTTAGTTAAGAAGGGCTCATATCGATTGGGTGGCTTAAGCAATGAAGCATTCACCTACCAGACAAAAGATTGTTGATTCAAACTTTATCCAGAGACACTTCGGGAAGACAGGCCTGATGATCTGCTCGCCGAAGATCAAGGCCTTACAAACCTGTATGGAGCAGTTCGGCTGTGTGACACGGGTGTGTGTGTGTGTGTGTGTGTGTGTGTGTGTCAGGAGTTGCAACGGACTTGATGGCCGCTGAAAACAACAGCATTTGTAGAGCACCCGGTACAGTTAGATGCTTTCCTTACCACGTACACGAAGCCACTCAATGCATTCCGACAGCAGAGACGACTGTGACGCCATTGTGGATGCTGCTTTAGGCACAGAGAAGCCAGGGAGATGGCCTTGGATGAGATAGTGAAACGAATGAAGAGGCAGGGTTTGAATCCAGGTAGTCAGGCTCTGACATTGGCGCGTGTGAACCTCACGCAACCCTGCCTCTCCCAAAGAGGGTTTCCTGTGCCCTCACCGAAGAAGCCAGGAGGGCCAGTTGCTGCATCAGTCAGCAAGCAAGCAATCAATCAATACTTGATTGAGACTACTGGGGGACTCCTCACAGTGGCCCCATCATGCATGGCAGTCACATTCTTGGTAAATAATTCAAGGCAGGGTATGATTTCATCCCCTGATCCTGAGAACCATTCCTACCCTCTGAGGGGTGAGTTCTCAGGAAAGAGGCTTGCTGTGCCCTGAAATGATGCCCAAGTGGTGACCACTTCAGGTGCCACTTCTGCTTCTCTGAGGTAAAAGGATCTGGGCAGGGCTGGCTCAGTCACTCCCGTGGCAGAGGGAGAGCTGCGTGGCTGAGGAAAGGATTATGGTGACAATACTGGGATAATCATCATTGCAACATCAGTAGAGCCTCACAGCAATACACCATTGTTGAGCTCCGATGGACCATGTCCTACTATGAAAGAGACCTACTCAGTTCATCACCACGATCACACCATCGGTTAGGGCAGTGACCTTACTAGGGTTGGGGTCACTCACCACCCCCATAGGCCTCCCCTGTACCAGATTATATAGGAGCCTTAGTAATAGGCATCATCAATTTTAACCACAGACAACATGTGAGAAACATACATAAGCTGTACATTGCTGAAATGGGATATTTCTTGGATTTTATTACTACTAACAGCAAAGCTGTTTTGTAAAATCTCTCCACATTGAATTACATTGCTATTAGTTAACAACATTATTAGTAGCTGAGTGGAGGCTTCTAATTTTTTTCTCCCTTTCCTTACAATTCATACTTGATTCTCAAAATAATTTTTTATATAGGCTCACAAATACTACTCCTACGATATTGTGACTAAACTATAAGAAATGGAGAAATCCTATAGAAAAACTGGCAGCAGGGCAAATGAAGGTCATACTTGGGGTCTTCTCAGAGGAAAACATCTGATACCCAAAAACCCAAACCCCAAACTCACTGCCATCGGGTTGATGCTGTCTCATAGCTGTCCTATAGGACAGGGTAGAACTGCCTCTGTGGGTTTCCAAACCTGCAACTTGGTATGGGAGTAAAAAAACCCATCTTTCTTCCATAGGGTACCTGGTGGTTTCGAACTGCTGACCTTGCAGTTAGCAGCCCAATGCGTCACGACTACCTGACCATCTCCCTAGTGACAATGTCTTATAAACGATAAACTAATGAATAGAGATAAAACAATTTTGCTCATAAAATGAAAGCAGGCTTTTCTTGGCATTTTCTTTTTAACCGTTCTTACTGTGCCAGAGAGATTCCCAGGGCTTGATGCACATTAACACCCTGAATCTCTGTAATGGCCCTGGTCCACAGATGGGGAAACCGAGGCAGGAGATGGCTAAGTAATTTGTCCAAGCACACAGCCAGTGGTTACAGCCAGCAGTCTGATGTTAAAATTCAGCTCCTCACCATTCTTCTCTACAGCCTCTGCCTGACTTTCTCTCATGGCTTAGCAAGACTGTCAGGGTTTTGCTATCTAAAAAAATGATTAATAATAGCCATCTGCGGCATTGTTGTGGAGATTAAATGCGATGGCTGTACAAAGCCTTCAGTACGAGGGCCGGCACACTGTAAAGGTTTAAAAATGTTAATTTAGCATGTTAACAAACTAAATTTTATGTGCAGTGATATCAGGACTGGGTTCAGGCATGTACCTTTTGCTATGCGTTGGGTGACAGTGCACTCCACATTTTGGGGTGTCTCATGTCCTTCCCTGTAAACTGGAGGAAATAATAATCATCTCTACCTCAGAGGGTTTTTGTGAAGATGAAATGAGACCCTTTTTAAGGAGGCCAACGCTGTGGCGAGGGCTCCATTAAGGTTGGCATCTATTATTAGAGGAAGCACAGGAACGGAGCTGAGAGGGACTCTAAGACTATTTACTATGGAGACTTCACGGTGTAATTAAACATGTGTGAGTCAGGAGACATGTGTGCCCAAGAGTGGGGGCAAGACAGCAGTTCCCAGGACGGTCTGATCCCCAGCAGGCTTTGCCACCCAGTGCTGGGGAGCCCTAGTTGTGGAACCTGGCAACCCTGGGTTCTGATTGGGCTTAAGCAAAATTATGTAATTGCTCTGAGCCTCTGATTCTTCACCTGTGCAGCGGGGGAGCTATCACTGGCCTTATAAGGCTGTCAAAAGGATTAGCTGAGATTCTGGATGTAATTCCCTTGGCACAGGACCTGGCCAACAATAAACTCCTGGTGAAAGGTAACCATCAATGTTACGAAAGGTTGTTATGGAGGGCAGAAAACACAGGGTCATGACTTATACGATCATATAGCCATTTCTGACTAATGTGCAGACTACTCCCACAGCCTTAAGGATTGTTGGTGTGAGGTTATTCCAATTGCTGTCCCTGCTAGAAACTTGGCCTTTGTAGTCACCGAGTCAGGGGAATCTTCAAAACGGGAAGCATAATTGAGAGAGTAGAAGAGATTTTAGAGACTGTCAAGGTTAATTTTTCTCCATAATAAATGGGGACTGGGGGGTGGGAATGAGGTCAAAAGCATTGAAGGGACTTGCCCAAGGTCAGAGCGTTGAATTCATGTTCAGGAACCCCAGAGCCCAGGTCTCCTGGCTTCTATACTTACGAATGGTCTTTGAAGGCGAGAAATGACATTTTAAGTCATTTCCATTTTGCTGTGGTGAGGGCTGCTAGGTGCAGTCCCGATCACTTCAGAAGTTTAATTTGCTGATTGAAGCATGGAGAAGAACCTGTCAAATGACTTTTTGATTCATGAGTGATTCATGATACCTTAAGTGAAACCCCCTTTTAAAAAAAACATGCTCCTTTACAAACTGTAGTCAGAGCAAGGATGGTTACCTCCGTTAAGATGTCAAGAGACTGGAAATTGCAAACCCAAAGCAATCACTAAACCTTTGTTCTCCCGTTCACATGGGTTCAAGTCTGTGAGACTCCCTTGAGACTGAATGCTGTCTTTACCAATAGTAGTAAAAAAGTTAGGCTATAGCAAATGGAATATCGTACTTGAAATTATTTGGTAACGGTGTCTACATGGGAAATCCACATCTTGCTTTCTATATCCTTAACATTTATAGGACATTTATCAGGACAATAGTTCTTGCTATTTTCAAAATCACTGTTCAAGGAAGAAGGTTGGAGAAAGTGACACGGTGAATGACCTGCAGGAAAGAGCTGTCACCTATCATATAATTCTTGAGCAGAGAACTTGTTTCCCTGCTTGGAATAAATCTCAACTTTTACATCATTATTAATACTATTTAGGCCACAGAGAAATCACGTGGTGCATTGCATCGGAAGATGACCCACTCAATGGGGAAGAAAAGCCAACGTTCCCATTGGCATGTCAACTTTTCACGGCAGCTGTGACCTCTAGTGTCTCATCAGATGCACTTTAAAAAATGTAGTTCCTTAATCAACCAATAGGTATTTAGTTTTCATACACCCAAATATTTTTATTAAAGATAAAATCTTGTATTTTTGTATAAATTTTGGGTCATGTTTGACTGCATAGAAGACAAAATAATAAAACCTCCCAAATAAAAATGGCTCACCAACATAAAAATGTAATCTTTACCTTACATAAACCTAGGCACCGGCAGCAGAGAATGTAGTTCCAATGTGCCTCCTGGAACCCAGACCTCTAGTATCTTGATTCATTATCCTGGCCTCCCCCAGGGGACTGAGAGCTCTTTTTGTCTTTTAAAGAAAGTGTTTTACTGTGCTTTTGATGAAGATTTACACGACAAATTAGATTTCCCTTACACAAAAATTTTAACGTAAAGAGGGCAATGACGTTGGTTATATATTCTTCACACTGTCAACATTTTCCTGACTCTTATTCTGGATGTTTTCTTTCCAGCAACAATCTAGTTTTCCTGCCATTTTACCTACAGTTTTAGAAACGTAATTGTTGACCTTTAGGCTTCATGTAGGTGATTTTGGAAGGTGGATAGCACTTACACACAAGTAATATTCTTTATTTTGTGAACCAATTGGAAGAGACTTCAAAGGTGGCCTCAGGGATAGTTAGTTTCAAGGTTTAAGGAGTATCACAGGGAAAAAGTCTTAGAGAGCAGTCAAGAATTTAAAAAAGTAAGTTGTTCTATTATTTTTATTATTATTATAATCTTCTGCTGTCAGTATCCATCAAGTCTGTCACAGAGCAGAATGATCTGCCAGGCGAGGTAGGTCCCTCTAGTAGTTCTGGTCTCAGGATAGATCAAGGTCTGGTTTGTGTACGCAGTCCTCTGGACCAGTGTCTTCTCTGTCTTGGGCTTTCTTCTCTCTCTTCTGTTCTGTATGAGCAGAGCTCAATATTTGTATCATCCATGGCCGGTGTCGAGTGTTTAAGACTCTAGATACTATTCATCAGGCCAGGGTATGCATGACATAAACTGTATGAAGTGTATTAAGATGCCAGTTGGCCAAGTTGTCCCATGAGGCCGTGGTTCTAGGGCTCAAACCCAGACTGCAATCCCATGAGGCATTTGGGTGTGCCTAATTTGCACTTGCAACCGTGCTTCTGAGTTGTCTCAAACAACGCTAGCTATATTTTCAGTCAGTGTTAATGTTTGTTGCAATGGCCACACAGAACTTACAGACAACAATCTCGATGAAAGGGTTGCTTAGAGAAGTTAGTCAACAGGTTGCAGTGCAAAGTGAGAAATGTTCAGGATACAGAGGTTCTTTAGGACATGGTACAAAGTTCTTTCAGGGCTGCTAGTAAATGCCCAGAGGACATGCCACTTCACTGTCAGCCTCAACACGGAGGCCTTCAGCTCATGTTCCTTGGGCCAGTGAATCCAGCTCCCTGATTTATGTGCAGAAGCACCCCACTCCACTAAACCACAACCCGAAGACCCTCAACTTCACTTCCATTGGTCAGCAAGCCTACTGCCCCAATTAAGTGCCCAGATGCTCCAGCTCCACAAGCCAGCCTCCCGCCCCAGACATCCAGCTCTGCTTACACCACTGTCTCATGTCCCAGTTCTGCTTGTCCTCCGCTGATATCACAGCTGTCTTCTGGATCCGGATGTGCACATTTCAAACCTGTTCATTATTTAGCAATAAAATTGTAGTTGAGAGGCTGCTCTTCTTTTAGGCACCGAGTATCTCAGCCTCGCTTTGCGTTTGGACGTGCTCATGTGAGAAGATCTTGCCATTGGAATTCGCGGAGAAGTAACGTAGACAGCTTCCTTTTCACTGGCCTGAACTGTCTCTGTTTTTGATCTTACAGCCAGAATGACTTTGGAAGTCATACAATGCAGGTGGCTGCATCACCTTAAACCTGAAGTTTTGAATGTGGAGGGTAAAACCGTTTATTGCCCGTAGCCTCCACCGTGACCTGTTACACAAAGAGAAATCATCTTGGTTTTCCAACGGACCAAGATTTACTTCTTTGTTGTAGCAGGTTAACCTACTTTAACTAAGGTTTCATCCTAGGCATGACTCCGTCCTCAGATGCACCTCTGGTTCATCACGTGGTTACATGAAGCTAAAAGGAGGCTAGGAAATACCTTTTAGTCTGGGAAGCAACATGCCACGCTAAAAATCAGGATTTTGTTCTTGAGGAGGAACTATGGGGTGAGCATTCCAGTCTCTGTCAAGAATGCCGTTTACATTGCCAGTGAAAAAGGCAAAAGATAAAGATTCTAGTCACCCCCCCCCAACCAGATAGCCTCAATTATTTGACTCTGGAAAGTATAAGTCAAGTGATATGATTCCCTTTCTTATTAGAAATCCTGCTCTTGATGTTGTCTGCCATGTGAGAGTGTGCCGTTTGCATGGCACACGTGTATGTGTTTGCATATATGTGCTTGGGGAGGTTGGCAATAGTGCTGCAGCCTGTGCTCTAAGATGATGCCTTTTGTCCTAAGGGGGCAATGCGGTTCCTCAAGGCTGCAGAGAATGTCACCCTTCCTCCAGGGTTGGAGAAGTAACAGATGTTGCTGCTCCCCCTTGGGAGATGGCCTGCCAAAGAGCTCTTACTCAGCTGATGAAATATGTTTCTGGATGGCTGCTTGGAGTGTTACGTAGTAGAGGAGTTTCTCCAGGCGGTTCTCTCTTCTTCGGCAATTTGTATAGTTAAACCCTCAGATAAACTCAGTTTAGGGATTTTCTAACTGGCTTCCAGACCCATATTTAATGTTGCATTACGAATGATGCTTGACGGTGTTCTTACAGAGTAATAGAACGACTGGACGGAATGTGTACCTGCTGTGGGCAGTGGCTAGGATCTCAAGTATCCCGTCACCTAGAAGGAACTTTTCGGTGTCATTGCTGTGATTTGTCTTGATACAAAAGAACTGGATGCAACTATTCAGCAGCGCATTGATTCGATGCTCTCATGCCATTCACCTCAGGTTTAGTTCCTACTCGTTTGATGGATGCAGTGACTGCTGAGGCAGAAGGAGAGAGAATTGAGAAAGAGGGGTAAAACTACCAGACTCTCACTCTCAGTACCATCACGTCAATTCTCTCACACTCACTCTCACTGCCAAGGCTGGCTCAGAGGGACCCTACAGGATAGGGCAGAACTGCCCTTGGGGGTTTCTGAGGCTGTAACTCTTTACGGCAATAGAGAAACTGATATTTACTCCACAGAGTGGTTGGTGATTTTGAACTGCCGACCTTGTGATTAGCAGCCTAGAACATTACCACGATGTTACCAGGGCTCCTTAAATAGACGGTAACCTTTCAATCTGTTGTTGTTGTTGAGATCTTGCGTATTCTTATCATGCCTGAGGAACAGAATTTTTCTTACAGGGGATAGAGATTGATATATCCTTATTGACAGGGTGATGTTTCTTTTAGTTAGAATTAAAAAAAAATTTGTCTTGAGATGAAGAGAAAGTGATTAATAAATATTGGTGACAACTCCATGAAGTCAAACTTTTGGAGCAGAGTCTCTCTAAGCAACACCTGCACTTGTGGCTTCCTTTCTGGGAAGTGGCAACTTTTGTGCCTGGGAATGGGGACACAGCTCCGGTGAACCAGGAGCCTCATCATAGCAGAAAAATACTAGAAAATCAGAGAAAGACGAGGCTAGAAAGAGGCTTAGGCTTGTACAAGAGCTACAACTTCAAAGACCCTGTATATGGTCATTAGGAGTTGAAATAGACTCAGCGGTAGTGGGTTTGGCTGTTTTTGGTATGGTAGGTTTTGCTAGAAAATAGCAGTTGAGTAAAAGAAAGGAGAAGCCTGATCAGAAATGACTTTTTAGGATTGGATCTGTGGCAGAAACAGCTGATTGTCCTCTGGTATCTGTTCTCCTTGCTTATAAAGCAGCAGAGATTTTAGCTGGATTTTCCTTGTCATAGGTGGGTATCACATTTTTACACACATAACGTGCAAGTTCTACAGGTTTCTTTTTGCCACTGGCCCTCCTTCTGAGGTAGTTTTGTAAGCACACTATGCTATCTTTTCATACATTGTTACAAAAAACAACACACACACAAATGGCATAGCATGACTATGAAGAAATCTTCAGGATGCATGGTTGGAAAAAAGAATGTATAGTGTGCGTCACATTTTCATAAAAATATGATATATTGTGACCAAGTGCTAATCAATAGCATATGCGACCTGGGTGAAATTTCTAGATTGTGTCCTTTGAGGACAAAGATGTGCCTCTTCTGGCTTTACTCTCTTGGCTGGCTAATGTGTTGGGGAGGCAGGTGCCGGAAGAACCCTGGCTGAGCAGCAAGCTGGACGGGCCACGGGCTGTCACACCTGCAGGGACTGCTTGGATTGTGCCTTGAGGAGTTCTAGTTTCCATCTTGTTTAAGAAGCTGACAATTGGGGTCTATTCCAAAAGCCGTGCTGATGTAGCACCAAAAAGGAGGGTGATGGGGTATAATTTTCCCATTGGTGTCGTCCCCAAACCTGGTTCACTACCAGCTTTTAGGTACAGCGTAGCTTCATTCGTGTTCTCATTATGACTAGCGCATGCTTCCTGAGTCTTGGTCTCAATCATATTTTCTTTTGTGTTTGGTAAATCAGCAGAGCATCAATGAAGACCTCCAACAAGATGGACTGATGTAGTGGCTGCGACAATGGGCTCAAACATAAGGACAATTGTGAGGACGGTGAGGACCCAGCGTTGATGGCACACGACAACAACGACCATCAGAAACAAAACTTCTCAGGTTTTAGCAGGAATACACAGAATTTTACCAGCTGCTGTTGAGCACATTCTGACTCATGGAGACCCAATGTGTATTAGAGAAGAACTGTACTTCATAAGATTTTCAGTGACTCAGTTTTTTGAAGTAGATCACTAGCCTTTAATCCCCATTCCTGAGTTTACTTACAAGGTCAATAGTGGATTTGGAGTGGATTTCACAATCACCCTCAAGACTACTTTTTCTGTGCCCCTAAGCTTATGTAGGCTCCCTGGTGGCACCGTGGTTAAGTGCCCAGGTGCTAACTGAAAGCTCAGCAGTTCAATACCTATCTCACTCCATGAAGGAACGATTGAAGATCTAAAGATCTTTATGAGGTGAATCAACGTGGCTGCAGTCTGTGCATTGACAGCCCTCTGAGCTCTCTTCCATCTGTGGCACAAGATGCAGACCTCCTACCACCTTCACAAAACTTCCCATCTTCAAGATGCTCCACCGAGACCCTCGTGTTTCAAAACTTGTTCTTTCTCAACATGAGAGCCCTCCTGGTCAACAACCTACTCAAGCTATTTACTGGGACAGGGCACAAAAGAGAACAAATTTATTTTCCTGACATAGGTCTGCTTTTTGTTTGGGTTTTTCCTTTCTGTTTTGTCAGACAGGGGAGTATCAGAGGCAGTGTGTTGGTGGGAGAGCACAAACCCGGGGAGGGGAGGAGAAGTGTGTACCTGAGTGTGCTATCTATTAGCCTGGCTCTCTGACCCTCTGTTTTCCCTGGTCAGCTTGGGATGCTAATATGTTCTCCGAATGTCTCAGTTTGTTTATTGTGTCCTAATTTCTCAGGAGTATGGAGATAACACAGGGCAAAGTACTTTGAGAAACCTATTCATCTGTAAAGAAATTCTATAAATTTACTCTGGTTGACCGTTGTTGAGGAAATTTTGTTAATTTGAAGTCACATCTATGACCTTGGGTTGCATGTCCTCAGACATTCTAAGCACATCTGTCAATAATTGACACACCTCTATAGTCTTCCCTGGGTAAGCCATTTCCCAAGATATGCAGGATCCAATCTCCCCTCCCCCCAATTACCGCATCATTTTATTTTACAAGATGATCTTGTAAACTCAGGCCTTTGGAAGGATAAATGTTTATCAAAGGCCCCTAGGAATGCTGTTGTAGTTTGTACAGTAGTAGCCATGTATAGGCACACTCTTCTGAAAGGTAGTGGCTGATAACGGAGAGGTTGACCGTTTGAATCCATGATTTTGTTACATAAAGATGTACAGCTTAGGAGACTCTGGTGATAAGGTCCTTTCTGCGTTAGAATGGACTAGAAGGCACCTAACAACCACAACCACGATTGTCCCGTGAAGGTGGCCTTGTAGTCCCTTTTGTCGGTAGCTCTTTCTCTTTGCTCCATGACTTTCGATTTCCTGCTTGGGCCTGGTGCAGCCAGCGAAGTTCTCCACTACTCAGTGAACAGCCGGCTGAGCCTTTTCCAAAGAAAAGTCGGGCCATCTTCTTCCTCGAGGTTACCGTACATTCCGGACAAGTCCGGGGCAGTTCTGCTCCCCCACATGGGGCTGCTGAGGGGCAGAGACGGCGCCTTCTCGGGCTTTGCACCACATCAGCCCGACAGACTCCAAGCCCCCAAATCAGGAACACGCAGTCGATGCCGACTCAGAGTGACCCTACTGGGCAGGGTGGATCTTCCCCTGTGGGTTTTTAGTCTGCAGCTCTTTAGGAGAGTAGAACGCCTCGTCTTTTGCCTTTGGGGTGGCTGCTAGTGCCCACTGACTGACCTTGTGTTTAGCTGCAGCCCAACCGGGAGCCACTATGCCGCCAGGACTCCTAAAGATGGGACGTGGAAATGTTTCGGGGAGCATTCGGTTCTGTGTTCATTCCTGCAAACCTGCTTGAAACCCCCGTGAGCAGTCGTTTCTCACGACACGTTTATCGAGTGAACGAAAGGACGTCTGGAGGCCAGTGATGGAACAAGGATGAGTGTTGGATTGATCTCGCTGCCATCGAGGGTCCCCGTTCTCCTCCCTCGTAGCTGCTGGTGGTCTCGAACTGTGCACCATGCTGATGGCAGCCCAATACATAACTGCTCGCTGGATGGCTAGGAGGTGAATGCAATAGCACTGAAATAGACCCCTTCGATGCTTGGCTTGCGAGCACAGATGTGTGGCTTCAAGGAAACGCACGCGACGTGAGTTACTGAGCGTGGGGCCGGAAACCAAGGCTGGCCAGTGGGGGAAATGTCTGTGGAAAGCAGGTTGGGGCCTGGAAATGGGTCTGAGGCTGTGTCAAGCTCGCACTGCAGCTCTGGGAAATATCTTGTTTAGAACCATACACTTCAGGCTGTGGGAATAAATCACCGAGAATTATTTATTCCTGCCGTGCCTCTGCGCCCTCTCCTCTTGCCCCTCCCGGCCCCACCATACAGTAAAAGCAGATTCCTTTAGAGTCAGATATGCATAACTTTTTCTACTATTTTATCGAGTTGACTACCTCAGAAGGCATTACCTAAAAATAAATAAATAGCCAGACAAAACTTAGGACGCCTTATCAACTATCAACTGCTCTGGGGATGAAAAAAATGCCCTGTCATTTCCTTCATGGATGACACTCCACAGAAAGTAGACAAAGCATAGTTAGGTGCCAAATTATAAGAGGGAAAAAAATCCTTTCAAAGCAGATTTCCAAGTGGAAATTTTCTTTCAGGACAATGTCCTAGTAGAATCTGAAAAAATGATTTTTTTTTCTACTTTAACTTCAGACTCTCCTCCTCTGAGGTTCATCCATGGCACCAGGTTGAGAAGCACCCGGGAGAGAGAGATCCATCATTCGTAGAAACACACCCTTCTGCCCTGCCCCCTGGCTGCCTGAAATTTGAGTGAGTCAAAAAATATGTAACATTTAATCAGAGTAGTTTATATTTTTCCATTAATGTACAACCCCCCCTTTCCTTTCTCTGATGCCTTTTGAAGGGGGGGGAGGTGATTTTTTGGCTCAGATCATGTCTAGCCAACCTTTATCCTCTCCCTCTCCCTTTTCAATCTCTAGGGTGTATTTTGAGGGGAAAAAAAGCCAGACCTCCCCCACCCCCCAACTCTGCTCTGGCATTCATTATTTTCCTTACCTTTAGATACTGTTGGTTTCAGAAACCAGTCTCAACATATGAGGCAGTTATGCTCGAAAGGACTGCACGATGTCTTTTCAGATCTTTTTCAGGCCTCACACACACATTTGGAAGTGTAGGTTGAAGACAGGTTCCTTTCTTTTTCTGTTTGATATGGCTGTTTTTCTCTCCCCCTTTCCACTCAGGAGTTGGTTCTTTCAGTTGGCTGAAAGCATTTCCTGAACAAGGTTATCTGAGTGACTTTAGTCTCTTCCTTCTTCTGTTCCCATTCTTTCCCCCCCCTCTCTTTTTCCTTCCTCAAGTGAACTCTCCTCCCCCCCCCCCATCCCAACTCTCTCAGATTCTCACTTCTTGGATTAGGTGTTAGGGATACAAAAACTGATAAGATAAAATCCTAGTTCTCAGGGAACTCCCAACTATCTGAAAGTGCTAATTCCCTTGCCCAGGTGGATGCAGGGTGAGCGGTGGGGGTGGGGCTGGGGGAAATCCCTGACTGGTCCAGGACGAGGTGGGGAGATTCTCTAAGAGAGGCAGGAGAAGCCAAGTGTGGAAAGAATTATTGAAGGAGATTTGGCGTGGAGGGAAAGGGAAGGTGTGCTAGGTAGAGGGCGCAGGATGCTCCAAAAGCAAATGACACATTTGCGGGAATGGAAATGAGAATCAATTTGGGGATTTGTCGGAGATGGCCCTAGAAGGCCTTCTCAGGTCTTTTCTGGCTGGTATACTCTAAACAGGGGGACAATGAGGGTTTCTCAAAGTGGTGACCAAAGGGGGATAGGAACAGGAGGTCTTATGGATAAAATAAGAGAGCATTGTAGGGGTCCAGGCAAAACACTTACAAAGGCCTCAACAAAGGCAATGGGTGTTAGAAAATACATGAGGCATATTTGGGGGTGCTCTAGACAGGTTAGGAGAGCCGGAGGCTTGATGGGCCAAGAATTGCAAGGTCCGTGATTCAAACTGATCTGCAGTTCCCCAAGAAAGATGAGGTTGTCTGCTCCCCTATAGATTTAACACCTTGCAAACCCTATGGGGAAGTTTTGCCCTGCCCTATGGGGTCGCTAACAGTCAGTATTCACTTCATGGCGGAGGGCTTGGCTTCTCTGTGCTGGACATTTTTAATGGATGATTTCAGGGAGGAGAAGGAGTCTTGCCAGTTTTCTGCCTTGGATGATCTGGCGCTGTTCCTTGAGATAGGTAACACCGGAGGCGAAAGAGGTTGTGAGGGGAGGAACGATGATGAATTCTTGGTCCTCAGCCAGATTATATCACTAAACCAAAGAGCCTTCTTGCTAGTGGCAGCTGTTGCTAGAAAGAAGAGCCAGGACAGATAAATCAGCCGAGATCTTCTGATGTGTGTATGTGGGTGTGTGTGTCCTTGTGTGTCTACTTCAAGACACTCGTAGAAAAAGAAAACAACGGAGAAAAACGAATTGCTAGTGCTTGCGGCTGTCCAGGAGATTATGACTCAGGACAAGCCTATTTGTACAGAGTAGAATAGCATTTTCACGGCTGATTGTCAGGCCGGGCTTTCAAGGCATGCCTGATTGGGTTGGAACCATGAACTTTTTGGTCAGTAGCTGAGTATTTAATGGTTTGCCCCAACCAGGAATTCCCAACTTAGGGAATTCCCAATTTAGGAATTCCCAATGACTTAGGAGCTGTAAAAAGAGTAAAAGTGCACAGAGTGAAAATATTAATTGGGGAGGGGTTAGTGTTAAAATGATCATTACTCTTTGCTGTGATTTCAATTTCAACTCATTGCCATAGTCGCACTGTGCTCCCCCTGGGTTTTCTGCAGCAAATGGTTCAGAAGGAGGTCGCTAGAGAGACTGTCCTTGGAAGTGCTTCTGAACTCTAACTTCCCATCTTGGTGCTCGCAGCCCGGGATGTTAATTTTTTTACACACACACACCTCCGCCAGGGTCTGCAAGGGAAATCATTTCAAGCATGAATTTTATTCTGATAGTGCCAAAATATTTGGGAAGACTAAAAAACTTTATGTCCTATCTCTTCTATATTAAATTGGTCATGCCTCATAGGCCTAATTTTCTCTCACCATAACAATGGCTGAAAAAGAGTTCCACTCTGTTGTTTTAAAACTTCATTTCTGTGATAAAGAGAACTCTTCCAAATGCTTTGAGGTTATTGAAGCTACAAGATCGTGGCTGGCAACATTACCTGATGTCCATAGCCCAGGACTCAGAAAATTTCCATAAAAGGTTGAAAAGAATCCGTTCACTGCATTTCTAGGGCTACATTCAGGCTTGAGTAATTATCTAACTAATTTGGCATTTCTTCAGAAGATTGGTTACCAAATTGCACTGGGTTCATGCTGAACCATGGTCAGTCATTTCATGAGGATTTCCACTAATGCTTATCTGCATGTGTGGAATTCCTGCTCAGAGGTTGTTTTCCTGAGCTGGGCATAAGAGCCAGATTACAAATTGACTCTGTTTGTGAATAGAAAACTACTTACCATGCAGGTCTCCAAAGTCACTTTTCTGGCTAAACTTCTAAATGAGTCAATGATTTTGCTGTGGTTGTTCTATTCTTATAGAAAGGGGTCCAGTCTGCAGAATGCTTCCCTTTTTTGAATGTAAGTAGTAAAACACCAGGGTAGCCTGCCTTAGGAGCTTTGGAAAGTTTACATTTTCTTCTGCAAAATGAATCATAGGGTTAAATATTACTAGTTTTAATATATCCATAAATATAAGTCATCAGAAGTGCTAAAAATTCATGTATGTTCCTAGGAAAGGCAGACTTACCTATATTATGTTTTTGAAAATTACTAAATGAGGTAAACTTTCTCAAGTCTAAGTTTACAAAAATTTTCTTTTTCTCTTTTAGTTAACAGACTCCCTTTTATGTTAAACATTAATACGAGTTAAATATTACTTCATCATGAAAACCATAATGATTTTTTTTTGGCAAACCTACATGCAAGGTTTATGTCTTAGACTGTGCTATTAATTTGTGTCATCACAGAAGGTAGCCCAGGTTTATTTTGAAATCGGTTTATTTTCCCTGGACATTTGGGATGAATAGCTCAGCATAACAAATTATTCTATATGATCTAGTTTCAAGCGTTTAAAGTAGAATCCAAGTTTTAGCATCAGGAACCAATTAAATGATAGTTAGATCTGACTGAAAAATTAATGGTCCAGAACAGAAACTGTGTAGCTTTCCCCCCTTTTAGTTCTTCTCTCTCTCTCTCTCTCTTTCTTTCCTTTTGAATTTTTTTGAAACAGCATTTCTGTTTTAAATAAAAGCCTAGATGGTTCCTACTAAAATACAAAGCATCATTAAAAAAACCCATAATGAGTGTAAATGAATGTAAAAGTAATAACAAATGTAAAAGTTATAACAAATATAAATGAAGCCACACCCAGGCATAGGAATCACTTAATGATGATTGTATTCTTAGCCTACTATTAAACACAAGTAGGTGTTTATCAGTCTTCACAGGCTGTTAAGAGTTTGGCTACAAAACACATCACACAGTGGAGCAATGAAAGGCTGATATTGTTACTGGGCTTCTTTATGGTGAATATGATTGGCACTGTAAAAAAAGAAGATCATTCTGTAATTCAGGAATCCAGCATGCTTGGAGCAGCGTTTGATTTTTGCTGTAGCAATCAATCAGGCTCATGTTAATATTTTATACTAATGACAAATAAATCAGCAGAGAAAAATGGTGACGTTCTGCCTTCTGATTTAAACCTTGTTAATGTGCCTTGACAGAACATAGTGGCCTTAGATTATATGGTAGTGGAAGGGCTCAGGCTTGAACATTTGGCTGTTGCTTCAAGCACCCTACACAGAAAGCCAGCATAGTACCTTTAATCTGGCTCTAATTCAAACCTATCAGTAGTCACTTAGCCTGCTGTACTTATTCTGTCAGTCTTTTTGCCAAAAAAGATTTCATGGATAGCAGTATCAGAAGCGTTTTTGTAATTAAATTATTGTCGCTTTACTGGAAAATCTCCTTACATTTGCAAAGGCCGAATTTGTTCCCAGTCCCCCTCCCCTCCCCCTGCTACTTGACGTGCAGTCTACGCAGGCGCTTTTGGCTGGATGTCTTTCCAGCCTAATGGTCTCCTTCACCGCAACGTGCATTTTGGTTGTGTTATTCTAGCCATCGGTTTCCAGAGACAGCCCAAATCCCTCCGTGATGACAGAAGTCATTTGATCGCGGGGAACAAGAAAAAAAAAAAGGAGCAACAGTAATTTCTTTAGGACCTTTCCATGGGTTCTTAAGAAAGGAGATTCTATGATAAGAATACAGGGCTTGCGTTTTTAACTTGTGATACACCATCTTAATTTTTATTCTCCCAAGGGAATCAAATGAGCCACTTTAAAAGACAGGAAACAAATGGGAACCAGTTGCTGTCTGGTTGATTCTACTCCTGGTGGCTCCTAGGTTGAACAATAGAATTGTGCTGCACAGAGTTTTTATGGTGGTGACCTTTGGGAAGTCGATGTCCTGGCCTTTCTGTGAAGCCACCTCGATGCAGGTTTGAACTGCCAACCTTGTTACTGAGTAGCTGAATACTTAACCATTTTGTATGACCCAGTGATTCCAAAGCAATGACTTACAAAACACACACAAACCAAACCCATTGACCTTGAAGCAATTCAGATTCATAGTGACCCTATTGGATGGAGCAGAATTTCCCTATAAAGTGTCCAAGGTTGTAATACTCATCGAAACTGATGGCCACAGCTTTCTCCTTCATAGCAGCTGGTGGGTTTGTAGCACTGGACCTCTGGCTAGCAGCCAAGGACTCAACCACTACGTCCAGGGCTCTTGAAGAAGCAACCTGTGAGGTGTCATCAAGCAGGCTCTGAGTCAGAACAAAACACTGCTCTGTCCTGTGCCATCCTGCCAATTGCTTGCAGTCGTTATGTCAATCAACTCTCTTTCTCTCTCCTCTATCAAGCATGGTGTTCTTTTCCAGAGATTGGTCTCTCCTGAAAACATGTCCAAAGTATGTGAGACGAAGTCTGGCCATCCTTGCCTCTCAGGAGCATTCTGGCTGTAAATCTTCCAAAGCAAGTAGATTTTTTTTCTTTTGTAGTCTATGGTACTTTCAATATTCTCTACCAGCGCCATAATTCAAATGCATTGTCTGTTCTCCAGTTTCCTTATTCAATGTTCAACTTTCACACGCATATGAGGTGGTTGAAAATAACACGGCTTGGGTCACTAAGTCCTGCGGGTTATAACCTTGCTTTTCAACATGTTAGAGTCTGTGCAGTAGATTTACTCAATGCAGAGCATCGTTGGATCTCTTCACTGCTGCTTCCAGGAGCATTGGTTGTGGATCAAAGCAAGACAGAATACATGATAACCACCTTACCCCCCCCAATTGATTATGATATTGCCTGTTGGTCTAGCTATGAGGGTTTTATTCATTCATTTATTTATTTATAGTCATTTTATTGGGGGCTTATACAACTCTTATCATAATCCATAAGCACATCAATTGTATAAAGCACACTTGTACATTTGTTACCCTCATCATTCTTAAAACATTTGCTCTCCACGTAAGCCCCTGGCATCAGCTCCTCAATGGTCTCCCTCCCTCACTACTCTCCCATCCTTCATGAATCCTTGATAACTTGTAAATTATTATTTTGTCATATCTTACACTGTCTGACATCTCCCCTCACCTACTTTTCTGTTGTCTGTTCCCCAGGGAGGAGGTTATATGTAGATCCTTGTATTCGGTTCCCCCTTTCCACCCCACCCTCCCTCCACCCTCCCAGTATTGCCACTTACACCACTGGTCCTGAAGGGATCATCCACCCTGGATTCCCTGTGTTTCCAGTTCCTATCTGTACCAGTGTACATCCTCTGGTCCAGCCAGATTTGTAAGTTAGAATTGGGATCATGATAGTGGGGGAGAGGGGGAAGAAGCATTTTATAACTAGAGGAAAGCTGTATGTTTCATCATTACTACACTGCACCCTGACTGGCTCATCTCCTCCCTGCAACCCTTCCGTAAGGGGATGCCCAGTTGCCTACAGATGGGTTTTGGATCTCCACTCCGCACTCCCCTCTCATTCATAATGATATGATTTTTTGTTCTTTGATGGATGATACCTCATCCCTTCGACACTTCATGATCACACAGGTTGGTGTGCTTCTTCCAGGTGGGCTTTGTTGCTTCTGAGCTAGATGACCTTTTGTTTACCTTCAAGCCTTTAAGACCCCAGACACTATATCTTTTGATAGCCAGGAACCATGAGTTTCTTCACCACATTTGCTTATTCACTTGCTTTGTTGTCAGCAGATGTGTCGGGAAGGTGAGCATCATAGAATGCCAATTTAATAGAAGAAAGTATTTCTGCATTGAGGGAGTACTTGAGTAGAGGTCCAATATCCATCTGCTACCTTAATACTAAACCTACAAATACATGCACATAGATCTATTTCTACATCCTCATATATAAATATATTTATATATGTATATGCCTTTATTTAGACTTCTATAAATGCCCTTTGCCTCTTAGCTATTTCCTCTATTTCCTTTTACTTTCCTCTTGTCCCACTATCATGTTCAACCTTCATTTGGGTTTCAGTAATTCCTCTTGGTCACATTATCCATGATCATGCCCTACCAGGCCTCCTACACCTTCCTCACCACCGATTTGGATCACTTGTTGTTCCCTTGCCCCTGGGTTTATTAACACCACTTCCTTTCCCCCCACCTCCCCCTCTCCCATGTTCCCGCAGAACTGTCGGTCCCATTGTTTTCTCCTCAGATTGTTCACCCAGCCTACCTTATTTAGACAGACCTGCGGAGATAATAACATGCACAAAAACAAGACAGAGCATAACAAAGCAACAAAAGAAAACAAAATAACACCAACAAAAAGCCAATGACAAAAACCAAATAAAACAACAAACAAAAGCCCCACAACACAACTACCAAAGAAGAAAAGCTTGTAGTTAATCCAAGGACTGTTTGTTAGCCTTTAGGAGTGTTTTCCGGTTGAGTCTGATAGGGTGCCAAGCGAGGGTTGTATTTTTATAGTAAGTTGTAATCCACACTGAAGGCTGCAATCCTTGATCTCCATAGCAAGTGTTTCAAGTCCTCTTGATGTCAGAAAGCACAGTTGTGTCATCTTCATAATTCAAGGTTGCTAATTACCTTCCTCCAATTCTGATCCTTCTTCCTTTTTCATATACTTTCTAACACTTCTTTCTTTTTTCTCTCATGATTTTCTCAGCATACAGATTGAATAAGTATGGCGAGAGGATACAACCCCGATGCACACTGGTTCTGATCTTAAACCCTGCCGCATTCATTGCTTTGTTCCGTTCCTATAATTGCCTCTCAATTCATGCACAGGTTCTGAGTGAGCACATGACGTGCTCTGGAATTCCCATCCTCCTCCAGGCTCTCCATAGTTTGTTATAATCCACACAACAGCCATCTACCATATGAAAAATAACCTTTCCCAGATTGCCCATCCTGCTTTGCATTCTGCTGTATTTGATCACTTCTCACACGTAGGTTTGTAGTTATGAGCCTGCCTGTCCATCTCATCTGTGAGATTTTGGCTTCTTTGATGAGTCACATCTATCCTGGTTGTGCAGTGGGTTACACATTGGGTTGCTAACTTACAACATCAATGGTTCAAACCAATTTGCTGTCCCATGGGAGAAACATAGGGGTAAAGATTTACACTCAAAGAAACTTTAGGGAATAGTTCTACTCTCCTTACATCAGTGGTTCTCAACCTGTGGGTTGAGACTCCTTGGAGGTCAAGCAACCCTTTCCCAGGGTCGCCCAATTCATAGCAGTAGCAAAATGACAGTGATGAGGTAGCAACGGAAATAAGTTTATGGTTGGGGGGTCACCACACATAAGGAACTGTATTCAAGGGTCGTGGCATAAGGAATGTCGAGAACCATGCAGTGAGCTTGGCTTTTTTGTAATTTAAATTTGCCCCGGTGACTATTGCCTGATCCATAGCACTGATCCATATTGCCTGATCCATAGTCACTGAATGTTCGTTGCGTGAGTGAAAGGCCCTTGCTTCTTTTGTTTTTAGATCCCTTCTTCGCTCGTCCCCAGATCTGTTCTGTCACACAGAGCGGCTGAGGCCAGCAAGTTGTATTCCCCAGGCTCCTGCTGGATTTGGCGAAACAGGGAGACATTGGTGAGAGATTGAAGAGCTGGAAGAAAAGATTTTCTCTCCCTGGCTCTCTGTAGGGAGTACTCCTCTGGCCCGGGCTGTGCATCCTGTGTTGTCCAGTTCCAGTGATTCTCGCTGCTTCTCGCTGGGCAAGCCCATGAGCTGGGCCTCCATAAACTCCTTCTCCGCGCAGACCCCCCGCATAGGGAGTGGTTTCCGCCCTTGCTACTGTCTGAGCTGCTTCACCTACTGCAGAGTCCCTGAGGGTACAGATGATTGAGTAACCTGCCCAGTGGTGTCTCAGAGGAAAGGCCTGGTTATCTAGGCACAACAACAACAACAACAACAACAAAAATCAGCTCTTGAAAACCCTTTAGAGAAATTTGATTTGCTTTTGCTTAGTTTCTTCAATTCTTTCCCTGGTGTCACCGATTCCTTACACTAAATTCTCATTGTTTTAAGTACTTAAAGGGAGTCTAGCTCTGTTCTGGGACACAGAGCTAAAGTTACATCCTCTGACCTCAAAGCTCCTCTCCAAACACGGAATCGCCATGTACTCTGGAGTGTCATGGGATCCTGGGGTCATGGTGAGGATGAAATCTCCAAAACTGATCGTAAGGAGCAAGTTGTGGATGAACGAGTGAGAGAGGGGGAGTCGGAGACCCCGTGGGGTTCTTTCCTGAGCAATACAGAAAGCTGTTGTCACCTGACTTGGCGGCACTCCAGGCCCTACTCTTCTGACCTGGCGTGAAGGCAGGCACCTCTGTTGACCTCCAGAGCCTGCAGATCAGGGGCAGGGCGGTGGGGCTCCTCAGCAGCTGCTAACTGCTCATTATTGAGAAAAGACAGGGATTCAGACGGTGGGAAAAGTCTAAACCTGCTGAGGTCGCGTGTCTTTTAAGTATACTATACTCTAGATAAGGGGCCCTCGTGGCCTTGTGGGTTGTGTTGGGCTGCTAATGCCAGGCCAGCAGTTTGAAGCCACCATCCTGTCTGATGCAGAAAGAGGAGGTTTTCTACTCCCATGAAAGACTACAGTCTTGGGGACCCGTAGGGGAAGTTCTACATGGTCCCACGGTGTCACTGTGAGTTGAAAGAGACTCGAAAGCAGTGAGTTTTGTTTCTTTTTACCTAGATGGGTAGCTACTGAGGTAAGTAAATTGAGTGGCCAAATCCCTTCTCATAGTCACTTTCCAGTCTGGTCCTTTACACTTCTTTGTACCCTGTCACAATGAGCTGAGGCTGAATTCAAACTCACATGTCCATGTATCCTACTCCCCCCTTTTCCATTGGCAGCCCTCCTTCGCGTGTATGTGCCTGGGAGTTGTGAAGGGAAAGGAATCTGGCTGACAGAATTATGAATATTGGTTTAAGTTCTTAACAAGCTTGCATTTCATACACCCAGCTAGTCCACAAAAGCCACTGGATTTTCCAATGGGTTAATCTCAAATCTATGAGAATCAGGGATGTCAGCAAGCCTCGCTGTCCTCGTAGTGCTTAGTCTATGGGCTTTTGGCTGGCCAGCTCAGGCCTGATTCGCTGCCTTCAGCCATGGGAGCCCATTATTGCATGGAGGAGTAAACCATGAACTTTGAGTAGCAAGCCTGATTTTTTTTTTTTTGAGCAGCATGTCACAGTTTTACTCCCCCTCCCTCCCAGCAAGCACGTTCTTGGCAGCTCCCAGGTGGGGTTGAAGGGTGCCTTGGAGACTGGGCTCTGTGCAGCTTGGACATCAGTTTGGCACGTTGGGCAGGGTCAGGGAGGTGCGGATCTGTCCAGTGTCTGGCAGCAGCTGTTCTGGGGGCTCTACCAGCTCACCCTGACAGTCTCGATATCACTAGTCAAATTCTGGGCCAGGCAGATCCCCCAAATCTGAACAACGAAGAAGAGATTCAGACAATGAAACTCTAATGCCCTTAGGTTTTTCCTCGGCTACTGGGCTCTCTAAGCCTGATCTTTTTACATTCATAATCCAATGTTTATTCAGAATGGTAAAATGCTTTTTGGGGGGAGGGGGGGAAAGGAAAGAAAACAAGAAAAAAAAAAACAACGATGTGAAGATAATTGGACTGATAGAAACATTTACTTAATGGTAAATTTTAAATGGATCTCTAACACAGAAAAAGACTCATTGTATTGAGTCCACGTGGACTCATAGTGATACGGTAGGACAGGGTGGACCTGCTCCAGGGAGTTTCTGAGAATCGGAAGCCCCATTTTTCTCCGTGGAGCAGCTGGTGGTTTTGAAGTGCCGATCTTGCAAATCGCAGCCGAACACATAACCACTACACCACCAGGACTTCAGCTAACCCTGTCTCTAGGTGGTGTCAATAGTTTGCCCTCCCAGCAATTGAAATCACCCAACAGCACGGTGGAAGAAAGAAGGGGCAGATGCTCTGCCTTCCATCCTGAGGGCAGCCTAGCAAATCCTAACCCACAGTTCCGATTTGTAACCCATGGGGTTGCGATGGGTTGGAATTGACCTGAGCGTAAGGTGTTTTTTATTTTATTACTGTCAATTTCTAGAAGCATTGAACTGAAAATCTAGAAGGCCTTTCATTTTGTTGTCTTTCCCTCTTGTTGCCGAGTTTGTCCGACGGTGGTGGCTGGCACGTTGCCGCTGCTGGAAGCTGTGCATCCAGAATTTCAAATGCTGGTGGGCTCACCCTTGGTGAACAGGTTTCAGTGCAGCATCTAGACTGAGGACAGACAAGGAAGAAGGAAGAGATGATGCACTTCTGAAAAACTAGCGCTGCCAAACCTTGTCTGATATAGTGCTGGGCCATGAGCCCCTCCGCTTGGAAGGCACTGAGAAGATGCAGGGGCTACACTCGGGGTTCAACCACTGGAGCGATTGTGAGGACGGCACTGGGCTGGGCAGTGGGGGTTCTGCTGTGCAGAGGGTCTCTGTGAGTTGGAGTGGACTCGATGGCCCCTAACACCCTTCACAACAACCATTCCATCAAACTTGATACACCTCCACTCTCAAACTAAACAAAAGCAAAGTGGATTTTCTTGGCCTGAAGCCCACCGGCTTCTGCCCAGAGCCATGTGAGAAGACAGCCCAAGGACCAGTCTGAAGACTGCTGTAGGGCTTGAGTATGACGTGAGAAGAGGAAGGTCAGAGTCAGAGGTCATGAGCCAGGTTGGGCGGTAATGTGCACTTTGGGTGCAGCTGAGACCGTCTGTATGGGTGCTAGGGTGGAGTGTGATTCAGATGGGCCGTACTGGGAAGTGTGCAAATCAAGACGAGGCTGAGAGCCCAGGGGCGTATGACTGTAGATCACAGGAATCATGAAAGCAAACAGTCACAACGTGGGCCCTCCCTCATCTGGTCAATAGTACCCAGGGACTGCAGAATCATATTAACAGACGGTGAGAGCGCCCTTTCCTGCCCTTTCTCTGGGATTTTATATCTTAGCGGTAAATGTGAGAAAACCCCAGTTTTAAAAATAATCACACTTACTATTTCATGATCTTGAGATGGGCTCACCTGGTAAATCTTCTCATTAGACAAAAGTAGTTTCTTATATGTGAAAGCAAAGTTTAGTATTTAGATATACGCTACGGCCATCAAGTCAGAGTAAATTGTTTCATGACAGGGACCCCCCCACCCCCACCACAGGAGAAATGGCTATGTGCTCAACTTTTAACTGAAAAGTTAGTGGTTTGAATCCATCCCGAAGAACTTTGGAAGTAAGACCTAGTGGTTGGCTTTTGAAGTTCAAAACCTTGCTAACCCTGCAGCTCCGCTCTCTAACATGGGGTCACGACGATTTGGAACCACTCTGGGACAACTGGTGCTTTTATTACCTTTTAAAATCTAGACTATATTACCTCCTAGTTTTGTGACAGTATTGGTTACAGTTTCCCATGTCTTTCTATGCCATAGACTTCAATTAGGTATTCTGTTCTCATTCAATGAAAGCTCTTCACTGAAAATAAATGCTATTCTGTTGTAATGAGTTTCAATATCTACTGACCCTACCTGAATTTTGCCATGAATAGTACAGCACCTCTTTATCCTTATCGGGAGACACTAATTACTCATTAATTTTTATCCCCTTTGCTCTGTTTCAAAAATAACAAAGAGAGAAATTTTTGTAGAAATCTCTAAACATTTTATTTTAACTTAAAACTATAGATAGCCAAATAACAATGATATAATGCACACTTATTTTTCTCTTTTTGGTCTTTATTTCAGCTGGTTATAAGTAGATCAGAATGAAATTGGGTATTCTAAGTTTCATCCTGAAGCAAATTTCTATAGTTGAGTTATAAGCCCCTGAAAAATGAGGTTTATGATAAAAATGTTGAAAGACCCTCAACTTTAGGACAAGGCACAACCATAATTTTACAGGCATTAGACACCTAAAATAACTTTTTATGAAGATTACTCTGGGATTTGTCCACCATTTTGTAGAAAATGCTTAATGTTGAACTATATTTTATGCACACAAAAAGACTTATTTCGTAAGACAAGGAGCTCAGGGATTTCCATTCCAATATTCAATAATACCGTTACCAAAGGGCTCTCTCCTCTACTCTTATGATTGAGTGATCTTAAGTGATATTTAAAGGGAAATATCATTCTGCTGAACTTACATGTAAAGATGGTATATGGCAGAGTCATTTGCAATTTTCAAGTAGAATGATTTCCAACCATGTATTTGGTATGTCAGGAAGTGGAAATAATGGATCTTAATAAAGTCTTATTATTATGTATTGTAGCAACAAAGAAAATGAAATTTTGCTTTTGTTTGGGTAGGTCATTAGCCCAAGTTCTAGTGTGTTCTGTAAAAATCAATAACTATTTTTGGACTAATGTAAACCCCCAAATATTGAACAAGCCTTGCTTGCCTTCTTTGCTAATTCATTTTTCTTCCCCTCACATATAAATAGACCTCAAGTCGTGGCCCTAGAATTCTTCTCTTCTCTCTCTGGACCTTGTTGTTTCCTGTCTATGCAGATGGCTCTTAAATTGGGTCTGTGTTCATCACCATGTGTAGACCTCTGTTTTCTCTGGCCAGTTTTATTTGGGTGGATTGGGAGCACTTGCAGATTCATCATTTAAAATCAAATTCCTCCTCATCCTTTATCTGTCTCCACTGGAGTTTATCATTTTTTGTTTTGAACGGTACCACCACCCTCCTGGCCACCCCCAATGAAAATCCCACAGTTTTTCTCGAGAGCTTCCATTTGTTATTGCCCACCCTACCATCATCTGTGTTTTTGCCTGCCTAGTAGGATATCTATGTTGTCTGGGAAACTGCTCCAATGTGTTTTGTGGGCAGACTCTTGACAGAAGCAAGCATCCAGGTCTTCCTCCAACAGGATGCTGCACTCACTGGAACCGGCAGCCTTTCAGCCAGCAGCTGGTTGCCTAACCTGAGCACCACCAGGGCCCCTTCATGGCTCGTTCAGTACCATGGAGGTGATTCTGGCCCAGGGCAACACAAGAGGGCAAGGGAGAACTGCCCCTGTGGGTATCTGCATGTGTTCTGTCATAACCAATAACTGTACAGAAGTAGAGAGCTTCATCTTTCTCCAGTGAGCAGCTGGTGGTTTTGAATGGCTGACTTTATGGTTAGCAGTCTGATGTGTAATCCATCACAGTACCAGGTCTTCCTTAACACCTAGATACCAAAACCAAACCAAACCAAACCCGTTGGTGTCATGTCTAACTCATAGCTACCGTCTTAGATTAAATTGTGTTTCTGTAAAATATGTGTCAGCTTGGTTGGGCCTTGGTTCTCGACGGGTTGACAGTTGTATAATGTTGTGATATGACAGGTAAAGGAGTGGTAAGATCTGATGTGATCAACCCTGATCTGATTTACAGGGGCTGGAAAGAGGTACGCTATTTGAATCAGGGGCGTTTCCTTGGATGTGGATCTTGGAAGAGATAAAGGAGGAGAGAATAGAGACTAAAGAGAGGGGTCTCCCAAACAGCGAGAGAGAAAAGGCGGGAGTGGAGGGTGTCCCCTGGACTCAGCACCCCTCTGCAGTGAGCCTCCTGCACCCCGGAGAAGACTAACACTGTGGTGCATGGACATTGCCAAAGGACAAATGAGGAAAGGATTGAAGAACCTTCTTCTAGAGCCAACAGAGAGAAAAAACCTGCCCCTCGGCCCGGTGCCTTAAAGTTAGACTTCTAGCCAGCTACATTGTGAGAGGACAAATTTCTCTGCTAGCAGCATTAGTTAAGTCAGAAAGCGAGTCTATGGAATCTAACTGTCCCTTAGTGTTGCCCAAACTGCACATCGTCACAAGGCAGACTGCCACATCTTTCTACCACATTGTTGCTAGTTGGTTTGAATGCCAACACTTTGCCTCCGAGCCATGTGATTAACCTGCACACCATCAGTACTCCGTAAACAAGAGGCTTCTACAAGGTTTTGGAAAAATTTCACTCTTTTAATTCCATCTTCCCATGCATGTTTGAAGCTCCTCAAGTAGATAATTTATTTGTTTTTACACAAAACAGTCTTCCTAGGTCAGGATCGCTATTAGTGCACACAGCTTTTTATTCAGTGAGTTGCCTTCCTCACCTTGGTGTTAGGCTTCTTGCGCTAAGCACAATACATTTGCGATATATGCATGTTGTTGAATGTATATCGTTCCTGTTTATTCCAGAGAACTTGTGCATTGTATGGAGGTACCACAAAATATATTTTTAATCCACTCACAAGTTGAGATTATTTGAGTTGTTTGCAGTTCTTGGCTATTGCAGACAAACTACTCTACTCATTTGGATGTCGACATTTGTTTTCACATGTCTTGAATAAATACCTAAGAGTGCGCTTGCTGGACGATATTGTAAGTGCATGGTTACAGAGAACACCAAATTGTTTTCCCAGGTACCTGCACAATTTTGCCTTTTAAACATGACACACGGCTTTAAATGTTCCTAATCTCTGCTCCCATTCAGTATTTTTCATCCTGTTGAGCGGAAGCACGTCTAGCATAAGGGCAGTGACATCCAATTGTGGTTTCAACTTCCGTGGTTTCCGCTAATCATGTTGCAGTCGGTGCTGTCCAGTCAGTTCGGACTCTCATTGATCCCTGCGCAGGAGCATGCAGCGCCGCCTGGCCCTGTGCCGTCTTCACAATTGCTATGTGTGAGTCCAGTGTCACAGCCACTGCGACAAACTCCCTGAGGTGGATTCACGCTGAGCATTTCCTAATGTGCCTATTGCCATCTGTATATTTCCTTTGGTGAAATCTGTTGAACTATTTGGCCCATCTGACACCTGAGTTTTGGTTTTATTATTGTTATATATTCTGTATACAAGTCCATAGTTAGATATAATTTAAAAATATTTTCCTTCAGTCTATGATTTCCTTTTTCATTTTCTTGAAGAAAAGATGTTTTAAATCATGAAGTCAATTTATCATAACTTTTCTTCTAGTTTTTTTTTAAAATCCTGACTAGATATCTCTGTGTAATCCAAGATCACAAAGATTTTCTCCAATGCTCCTCAAGAAATTGTATAGTTTTAGCTTTTATATTTATGCTTAGTTCTACTGTCTTCTTAAAGCTAAATTATGTACTGCCATGCATCACTTAATGTCCATGGTAAATTCTGTGAAATAGGGTATCATGTGATTTGGATATTGTGTGAACACCGTATTATATAAAGCAGTTCTTAGGTTATGAACGAATTCAATTCCTAAGTCTGCCTGTTAGCCGAAGTTGTACTTAAGTTGCAACAATTAAGTGCGGTGCATTTCTGATGTCAGTCAGTCAACTGCTTGTCTTAGTCATGTAACATATAGTGTGCCTTTCTATGCATTAATGAAAATGAAAGAAACACTTTCAGATACGATAGTTATGCTTTAGTAAACATTCTCAACATAATAGTACAGTAATAATAATATTTTGATGCACATTAAAAATAGCACATGTGCATTAATATGAACTGTCGTGTGTACCTCGAATTTTCAATGTAACAGGTTTTATGGGGGTTGACAACCTGGATGCACACACAATTGGGTGTTACCTGAACTGACAGTGTGCAGTGCATCACTGTTAATGGGGTGAAGTAAGGTTTGAGGTTCCCTTGTGGGCACCTGATTGTTCCAGCTTCATTTTTGAGATATGTGTGTATTTTAATTAAATTACCTTCCATGTCTGTTGAGAACCAATTGCCCACATGTGCTTCTACATGGAGCAATTTTTCCCTTTCCAATGTGTTACATTTATCTACATGTTTACTTTTCCAGCAACATCACACTGACTTCTCTATTATAACATTATAATTACATTTGAAATTTGGGTCCTCCACCTCTGTTCTTTGTCCAAATTGTTTTGGGTATAAAAGACCAAAGCTATCTCAATGATTTGTTCTGTTGTACACAGGGTCACTATGAGTTGGAATCAAATTTTTCTCATCCAACAAGACCAAGCAGCCCTGGTGCCACAATGACTAAGCGATTTAGCTATTAAGCTATAAACCAATAGGTTGGCAGCTAGTTGGAATTTCGCTACCCAAACTCTAACCTAGGAAACTTTATGGGGGTGGTTATACTCTGACGCATGGCTTCTCTATGTGTTGGGCTCATGGCTCCCTAACTAACACCAACATAAAAGACCTTTTGCATGCCCATAGAATCAGAATTAGGGGATCAGTGTCTATAAAAAGTATGGTGAGTTTAAGATTGGACTGTTACTAATTTATAGATTTTGGGGGATAGAGAATTGAAAAATTTTAACAATACTGATCACAGTCATGTTAGCTCTCTCCAAAATCACAGAATATTTCTATATTTATTTATTTAGGCATTTAAAAGCTTTCATTAATGGCATTTAATAGAAAAGTTTGCACATATTTTAAGTATATACCTACATACTTCATATTTTTGAGACTTCGTATTTGTGTGCTCTTGCTGTTAGATGCCATGAGCCCCTAGTGAGCACCCATATAATGGAATAAAACACTGTCCACTTCTGCTCCATCCCCTCAATCATTGCTATGCTTGAGCCTAATGTGGCCATCGTGTCAATCCGTTCTTTTTCACCCTCTACTTGACTAAGTTGGATGTCCTTCTACAGGGACTGGTCCTCCTGATAACATGTCCAGAGCATGTGTGACTAAGTCTAGCCATGCTCACCTCAAAGGAGCATTTCGGTTATATTTCTTCCAAAGGAAATTGCTTATTGTATTGGTTTACTTACCCATTGTGTCCACTGTATCAATTCTGACTATAGTAGCCCCTACAGGACAGGGTGGAACTGCCCCCTGTGAGTTTCCAAGGCTGCCACTCTTCATGGGAGTTGAAAGCCCTGTCTTTCCCCAGAGGAGTGACTGGTGGTTTAGAACTGTTCATCTTTTGACATTATTAAGAATTCTTAATATTCCTTGTCAACACCATAATTTAAAGGTGTAAAATCTTCTCCAGCCATTCTTATTCATTATCCAGCTTTCACATGCACACAGGCAATTCAGAATACCATGACTGGGTTCAGACACACGTTACTCTTCAAAGTGGCATCTTTGTTTTCTAACACTTGAAATAAGTCTTCTGGGACATATTTGCCCAAGGCAATATGTTTTTTTGGCTACTATTTGTATGGGTGTGAATCACAGATCCAAGCATAATCCTTGCAAACTTTAATATTTCATTCAATTATCACAATTTTCCTTATTAGTCTAGTTCTGAGTTGTTTTCTTTATATTGTGGTATGATTCCTACTGAAGGTCATAGACTTTGAGTTTTGTCATTGAGTTAGTCTGGGTAGACTAGAGAAGCAAAATTCATAAACACTCATATTTTATATGAGAGTTTTATATAAAGGGTAATTGAGCATTAATCATTCCAACCCAGTCCATTTTAAGCCCATAAGTCCAACATTAGCCCATATGTCCAACACCAATCTACAAAGTCCTCCCCAAACTCACCAAATACATGCAATGACGCCAAATGCAGGAGGAAAACAGAATGAGTGATCGTGTAAGCATCTCAGAGCTGGCAGGGGTCTCCATGCAGCTGCTCCAGTACCCAGGGCTGCATCAGGGTAGGCTCATGTGGCTTCTGCTCAGGGATGTCTTGCAGGAAGTGAGCCTAGCCAGCTGAAGCAGGGAACTGGCTAAGGCAGCTACACCCTGATTCGACCATCAAAGAGCAAGAGACCAGAAAGGTGAGGCTCACTGAGCCATTTATCTCTCCACCCTTCAATTAATCCCATGTGTTCATTGGCCAGGTTAGCACAATAAACCTTAACTCTCTCAGCAATTAACTGCTTTGAATCCTCTTCACTTTTAGTGAGCAAGCCCAGAATTGTTGATGTTGTCAGGTAACGTGAAGTCAGTTATAACTCAAATCAACTCTACGCACAAGAGAACGAAACACCACCTCATCCTGCGTTACTGTTACAATAGTTGTTCTTTCTCTTTTTCTTCTAAGGAGAATTCTGGCTGTGCCACTTCTAAGCCATGTTTGTTTGTTCTTTTGGCAGTCCATGGTATTTTCAATATTCTTTATCAACACCATAATCAAACTGCATCAATTCTTCCTCGCGCTTGCTGATTCGAAGCCTGACATTCACATGCATATATGAGACTATTGACACACCGGGTTTGAGTGAAGATCACTGCAGCCCTCTAAAGTCACCTCACTCCTGTAAGTCTTCAACACTTTAGAGATTTGGGCAGCAGATTTCCTCAGGGCAACGTGTTGTTTGATTGCCCTACTGCTGCTTCCATGCGCATTGATTGTGGACCCAAGCAAGAGAAACTCCTTGACATCTTCAATCTTTTTTCCATTTATGATGCTTCCTATGGGTTCACTTTTGAAGAGTTTGTATCATCTGGAAATTGTAGTGGACATTTCTTCCACACGAATGCTACATTTTTCATCCTAGGGCCCATACAATTTCTTGCATTATTTTCTCAATAATCAGAGATTGAATAAGTATAGTGAAGATACACACCCCAATACATACTTTTAAAAAATATTAAGCTTCATGGTTTCCTCTTGTTCTGTTCAAATGACTGCCCCCTTGCCTATGTTTAGATTCTGCATGAGCACAACAAATTCTGAAATTTCCACTCTTCACAATGTTATGCACAATTTATTATGATATTAACAGTCAAAAGCATTATGATAAAATTAATTGAATGCCTTTCCATAGTTAATAAAACATAGGTAAGCATATTCTGGTATTTGTTTTCAGCCACGATTCATCTGGTAACAGGAATGATAACCCACATTCGACAGCCTCTTCTGAATCTGGCAACAGGAAATGGAAAGAACACAGAGTCTCTGTACCACACTCACATAGTCAACATGCTGCCATTTCAGGAGGTCGCACAAGAGCAAGAACCAGTGGTGCTGAAGGAACAAGTTCAAGTTGCACTGAAGTATTAGCCCAAAACCAGGCTCCAGGAATTGATTGGAAACCAGTCAAAATGTTGAACTAAGTGATGAAGCACTGGAAACACTCCTCTATGTCAGGAATATTGGAAGGCAGCTACTTGGTCAACTGACTGGAAGAAAGCCTCATTTGTGCCCATTCCAAAGAAAGGTGATTCAAAAGAATGCTCAAATTATGGACTTTATATTGTGTACAGTATAATTTATGTTGCGTCCAAGCAATATTTTGCTGAAGATCATCCAACAACAGTTGCAGCAGTCCATTGACAGGAAACTGCCAGAGGTCCAGTGTGGATTCAGAAGATATTATGGCTAATGTCAGATGGATCTTGGCTCAAAGCAGAGAATACCAGAAAGATGTTTTTTGTGTTTCATTGACTATGCAAAGGCATTCGACTGTGGTGATCAAAATAAACTACGAATAACCTTGAAATAGGAATTCGAGAACATACATAATTTTATTGTGCTCATAGAGAACTTGTCCATGGATCAAGAAGCAGTTGTGCACGTGGAACAAGGGAATACTGCATGGGTTAAGCTCAGGAAAGGTGCGTCTGGGTCTCACCATACTTAGTCAATTTATGATGAACAAATCATCAGAAAATTTGGCTAATTCAAATTAATGCAGTTGAATTGTGGTGCCGGAGACTATTGCAAGTGCCATGGACTGTTACAAGGAGAAGAATATTAGAAGGATGAAGAAGCATGTGGCATCAGGATTGGAGGAAGGCTTATTAACAACCTGTGATATGCAGATGACACAACATTTCTTGCTGAATGTGAGGGGGGCTTGAGGCAATTCCTGATGAAAATCAAAGATTGTAGCCTTCACTATGGACTACAGTTCAATGTTAGAAAGACCAAAATTCCCCCAGTGGAATAATCGTCAACATCATGATGGAGAAAAGATTGAAGTTGTCCAGGATATTTCCCTCAATGCTCATGGAAGCAACAGTCAAGAGATCAAAAGATGAGTTGCATTAGGTAAATCTACTGTACAAGACCTCCTTAGTGTATTGAGAAACAAGGCTGTTACTTTGAGGACTGAGCTGTGCCTTAACCAGGTCATGGTGTTTTCAATGGACTCAGTCACATGTGAAAGTTGACCATTGAATAAGGAAGTCCACAAAAGAATCTATGTATTTGAATTATGGTGCTGGAGATGATTGCAGTACCAGGGACTGTTAAAAGGACCAGAACACCTGTCTTGGAAGAAGTGAGACCAGAGTGCTCCTTAGAGGCAAGGGTGGCAAGATCTCACTTTACATACCTTGGACATGTTGCCAGGAATGACTAGTCCTTGGAGAAGGGCATCATGCTTGGTCAAATGGAGGGGCAACGAAAAAGAGGAAGGCCCTCAGGGAATGAATGACCACGGTGGCTGCAACAATGGGCTTGGGTGGGTGAACGGTCATGAGGATGATGCCGTGCTGTTACGTGTTTCATTCTGTTGTGCATAGGGTCATAGTGGGTTATAACCTGCTCAATGGCCCCTAATAGCAACAAGATGATTTTTTGGTTAACTTGCTGGTAGTTGGCTGTTTTCTTCTTCTTTTTTTTTGCTATAATTTTCTGCCATTAAGAGCAAGCAAGATTCAGTCTCTTCTGACATGCATTTTGGTTTTTCTTCTCTTTTAATGACCTTTTCTTTAGGTATGATATTCTAGATGCCATCTCACAACTTGTCTGGTCTCAGATCAGAAGTGTTCAGTGTGTCAGTATTTTTCTTGAGAGAGTGATAACATTCAGGTGGGATAGACTCAACATTGCATTTTGGCTTTCATGGACTTAATTTTCTTCAGCTTCATCTTGAACTTGTGAGTGATCAGTTGATAGTCTGTACTACACTTGACCCTTGGCATTGTTCTGATTGATGATCTTGAGCTTCCCCACTGTCCTCTTCCCCATACGTAGTTAATTTGATTCCTGGGTATTTTATCAGATAAGATGTAAGTGGTTGTTGTGAGATGTCATTGAATCATTCCGACTCACAGTGACCCTCTATACAACACAAGGGTCCTGCGCCACCGTCACAATTGTCCTTACGCTTGAGCTTATTGTTGCAGCCATGGTGTCCATCCATCGTGTTGAGGGTCTTCTTCTTTTTTGCTCCCCCTCTACTTAATCCAGCATGGTGTCCTTTTCCAGGTATCGGTCTCTCCTGATAGCAGCTATTTCTTCTCATTTTGAGAAGCACATTTAATAAAACAAAGCTTTCCTCTATCGATGTTAGGAAGGTCAACTCTACTTGAGAAGGCAGCTCTTCCCCCTCTATATTTTTGGAGCCTCAAATTCACTGTACCTGAGATGAAGTCTCACCACCCTTGATTCGAAGGACCATCCTGACTGTTTCTCTTTCAACACAGATTTGTTTGTTCTCTTGGTGGTTTGCGCTACTTTGAATGTTCTTTGACAGCACCATAATTCAAATGCATCATTCTTCTTCAGTCTTCTTTATTCAATGCTCAACTTTCACACACATATGAAGTGACTGAAAACACTATAGTTTGGGTGAGGGGTACCTTACTTAGTCCTCAAAGTAATACCTTTGTTTTAAAGAGGTTTGTGACCATCTATGTTGTTGAAAAAGTTAGTGAATACGTCTTTGTTCTTGCAAAAGTTTATCATGTGATCTCTGGTGTCATTTCTATGACTACAGTTTACAGCTGTCAATCCTTCTTTATTTCTAATTATCAATTCATCTTCATTGCATTTAAAAAATCAATTTTGGATGGAAGAAGTTGGTAAAAATTTCCCATTTCTTCATCTTTAGCATTAGTGGTTGGTGTGTGCATTTGAACAAAAGTTGTGATAATTTATCTTTCTTGTTACTGTATGCTGTCACTGACAGCATAGTACTTCAGGATAAATCGTGAAATGTTATTTTTTGATGATAAATGTGATGCATTCCTTGCAATTAGATTGTTTTGATTCAAAATGGTCAATACCAGTGTATTCCAGTTTACCAATGCCTGTGAAAATGATCCTTATGGGTTCCATTACATTTTTGGTGATTTCCAATTGTCCTAAAGTCATACTTGGAGTGTTCCATGTCTCAATTATGACTGAAAGTGAATGCTGGCAGCTCTTTCTTCTCATTCTGAGTCCTAGCACATTTAATAAAACAAAGCTTTCCTCCACCGACGTTATGAAGGTCAATTCTAGTTGAGAAGGCAGCTCTTCCCTGTTTATATTTCCAACCTGTAGGGCTCACCCATCAGCATTGTATCAGGCATTATGGCAGCCAGTGTTCCTCTGCCATTTGTAAGGTGTTCAGCGACAATTTCTCTTCCCCACCCCCCAACCATGTCGAGTGCCGTGTCCTTCCTACTCTGTTTAGTTGGAAGCTCTGTTGAGACCTGCTCACCACGGGGATTCTGACATTGGAAATACTGATGATAAGTCTTCCTGTGTCACTGCTGGGAGTGTGCAACAATATAATGGACTTCGGTATTTTAAACTTTGATCATTCAATTGGCTATATTGATTAATTCTAGAAGCTTTTCATGTAGCTTGTCTGGGATTTTTATATCAGGTGACCATGTTCTGTGTATATGAAGATATGTTTATGTCTTCCTACGCAATCTGTATGTCTTTTGGTTATTTTTGTTGTATTTTCCCAAAGATTAAGGCGTCTAATAAAATGTCAACAAAAGTGGGAAACTAATTGAGTGGATAGGTTGATTTTTTCCTACGGTAGGAGGAAGACATTCAGTACTTCGTGATTAAGCAGGTATGCTCTATGAGTTTCTCAAATGTCTCTTATTGGACTGAAGAAGCTCCCTTCTTCTTTCAGTCTACCTCAAGTTGTATTATGAATGGAAGGTGAATTTCACAAATATGTTTTCAGTACTCACTGAGGTTATCATATGATTTGTCTTTATCAGACTTTAACACGGTAAATAACACTGCATTTTTAAAAATTAAAAATTTTTTTGGCCAACTTATATTCCTGGGAAAATCATACACCAAAACAAACGTATTATCATTGAGTAAATGCTGACTCACAGTGACCCCACAGGATGGTACCGCGGTCTCTGGGATTTTCTGAGCTGAGGAAAAGCCCCGTATTTCTCCCTCAGAGCAGCTTGTGGCTTTGCAGTGCTGAACCTGCTGCTCGCAGCAGAGTGTGTACCCTCTGTGGCACCAGGGCTCCTGGGGAAACTCATGTGAGTGGGTTTGATTTACGTACATTTTTGCGAAGGACTTTGCCGTCTATACTGATCTCCAGGGTTCTTTAGCAGGAGCAGCCAGACTCCGGACAAGGACATCATGCTGGGCAAAGTAACAAGTCATCTGAATGGAGGAAGGCCTTTAGTGAAATGAATTGACCCAGTGACTACAATAACGGGCTCCAACACAGCAATGATTGTTGACTGTCACTCATTGAGAGACTATTTTTGACCTCTGTAACTGTCCTTGAGGTTTTGCCCATTTTTGGATTTGTTTTTGCCTGTGTATTTTAAACCTGTGACATGAGACATCTGCATATTTAATATTGTTTTGTCTGATTGATTCCATTAAATATCCTGTCACCATTGACAAAGGAGAAGTGGTGGCACTCTGAGCTGGGATGGTAGCTGCTAGGTTAGCAGTTCAAACCCATGTTTCCCTTCTGTAAGGGAAAGATGAGGATGTCTGAGGCCACACATAAGTACAATCTCAGAAACCCTGGCCCCGGTGAGTTATGTGTTGGACTTCTAATGGAAAGGTCAGCAGTATCAACTCATCAGCTGCTTTGAAGAATAAACAGGGGGCTACCTGCTTCTCTAAAGATTTACGGCTTAGGAAACCCACAGGGACCTTTCTGCTCTGTCCCCTAGGGTTACTGAGTCTAATGGATGTCTTGCTACCTCCTGCCTAGAGATGCGGCTTGATTTAAAGAACGATTCCTCTCGGCAGCATGCACTTTCCCTGGGTGAATACATTTTTAGTATGGCTGCTATCTTTTCCTCTTGGCCAGAACATGAATTGAGTACATGAATTGACTTCATTTTTCATCGAGGCCTCAGTTTCTCCACTATTTTATTGATATCTAGGGCCATAGAGTATGCAGTAAAAACCATAGATTGTAAAATCTGAATCCTTGAGTTCAGTCAGGCTTCTCAGCTCTGCGACCTTTAGGAGCTTGCTCTGCCTTTTTGGTTTTGGGTCTCCATATCCATGAAAGGAAGTGAATATTAGTAACTTTACTTAAACAATTTTTAGTAGTTTTATTAGGCTATATTTCACATTTCATACAATCATATTAAGAAGATTTCTGTACTCATTACCATAATTTTAGAACATTTTATTCCTGTATTCAGTGTTATTAGCTCTCCAGTACGCCATCTTTCCCTGCCCAAAGGGTTGTTGTTTTGAAAGCTAAATAGATAATACCCACAAAGCACTTGGCACACAGAGTGGATCACACACACACACACACACACACACACACACACGATGGGGATCCTAACACTCTTGGAAAAACCCCATTATATCTTTTATTTCCATTTTCAGTCCTTTTTGTATTCCCCTTCCTCTGTGTGTGTGTGTGTGTGTGTGTATCCATGTTCACCTGGACACAAGCACACAGACACATATAAAAGCTTCGAAGATCTGTTCCTGTTGAATCATCCTAACCCATGGAAACCCCATCCGTGAGAACAGTGCTGCTCGCTGATGCTTTCTTGACTATACTCTCAATGGGACAGGTCACCAGGCCATTGCTTTCTTTGGTTGGGTTTGAATTTACCAAGCATCTGGCTAACAGTTGCATACTTAATTGTGTGTACTACCCAGAAATATAGGGTTGCTCGGAATTGGAGTTGATTTGATGGCAAACAACAAAAACATATACATGCTGTTGTTTTAATTTATTGTTATCTTATGTGTTCTACGGGCCTCTATTTCATTTCTTCTGGCTTCTGTGTGTGTTATGAATCCTGCCTTATTCAAATCAATTGAATCCCTGCGCACCAGTGAAGAGATCTCTGGAAAAGACTTCAAGAAAACAACACCATCCGCAAGAGTCAAATAAAAGTGGAAACATCTAGGAATAAACCCAACTAAAGAAACAAAAGACATATACAGAGAAAACCACAGAACATTAACACAGGAAACCAAAGAGACCTGTACAAAATGAAGAATATCCCATGTTCTGGGACTGGAAAACACAATATTTTGAAAATATCAATATTACCTAAAGCAATCTACAAATTCAATGCAGTTTCCATCCAAATCCCAACATCCTTTTTTAAAAAAAGGAACAACAAATTTCCAACTTTACATGGAGAGGGAAGAGGCTCAAGATAAGCAAAGCACTTCTCAAAAAGAAGAACAAAGTAGGTAGTCTTGTACTTCCTGACTACAAAACCACAGCCACGGTGGTCAAAACTGCCCAGTACTGGCATATTGATAGTTATATAGAAAAATGGAACAGGACCGAAAATCTAGAAATAAACACATTCGTCTACAGACAACCGCTTTTTGACAAAGGCCCAACAAACATTAAATGAAAAGAGGCCACCCTCTTCAATAACTATTGTTGGGAAAACTGGATATCCATCGGCAGAAGAATGAAACAGGAACCATATCTCACCCCATGCACAAAAGTGAACTCAAGGTAGATCAGGGACTTAAATGTTAAAACTCCAAGCTATCAGGATCATCAATGTCAAAATTGTGACAAAACTAAGTGCCATAGTGCGGGACATACCCCGACTAGCAGCTATACACAAAGGAAGCATACACAGTGGAAGATGAAATAGATGACCGAGAAGTTTTAAAAATAAAACACGTATGCACTTCCAAATATTTCATCCAAAGAGTCAGATGAGAGCTCATGGATTAAGAAAATATATTTAGCAATGACATAATAGGAAAAGGACTAATTACTAAAATCTACAGACTTCTGCAACACTAGGATAAGAAGAAAAGAGAAATAACACCAAACCCCCACCCCCAAATAACGCACTTAAAAGGTGGGCAAGGGCCTGAATAGACAATTCACAAAGGATGCCACCTGACGGCTACTACGCACACCAGGAAACGTTCTGTTTCACTAGCCATCTGGAAAATGCAAATCAAAACAAGGATGAGCTGCCGCAACCATAGCCAATGAAAGCAACAACAACCACAGGGAATGGCAAATGCTGCAGAGTGTGTGGGGAGATTGTAACACTGTTACACTGCAAGTCCTCTTGTAAATACATAAAACCACTGTAGAAAGCGATATGGAGATTCCTCAAACAATAGAATAGAATGCCATGGAAAATGACAGAATAGAAATACCACACTAAAAAAAAAAAAGGAGAAAAAGAAATATCATTATTACCCAGCAATACCGCTTCTGGGTATGCACATCACAGAAATAAGAGACAGTTCATGACCAGATCTATGCTCTGCCACATTCATTGCAGCACGGTTCACTATAGCACGGCCTTGGAAACAGCCTCAATTCCCAACAGTAGAAGAATGGATAAAAATATCTTTGGTATATACACACATGGAATGCTACACAACCCTGAAAAAGCAGCAATGAAGCCATGAAATGCACCTCATGACATCAAGGGATCCGGAAATCATTAGGCTGTGTGAAGTTAGTCAACCAGAAAAGGACAAATATTGTATGCATCCCTGTTGTAGGGATGACCCTAGATGAAGGCAACCTCGTGTTTTCAGTTCATGCACGTCATTAACCAAGTCTGCAAAGCAACACGGCCAAGAGCCTGACTAGTGCCCATGAACCATGCACCATCTTCCCTGTATGTCATGTATGTAGATATTGGAAATCACTTTGACAGAGGAGATCTCCCTTTCACTGGGATCAGATTCTCAAGATTGGGAGGAAGGAAGATGACCATTGAGTGACTGCCATGTAAAAATGTGACGAGGACTCCTAATCCAGCAAGAGACATTCTTTCCAGAGTCATAAGCAATACTGATGGAGAAATGAAGTTGAGAGTGGGGCAAGGGGAACATGCATGTCTTGAAGACAAGTGAAATTGTTAGTAGAAAAAGGGGAGGACCAACCTCCCAGAGGGGAAAAGAAACCACAGACAATACTTATATGGACACCAAGGGGAGAGTATGCCTGGTACTATGCTCCAAAGAGGTCACATTCATCTGCTTAACTATGCAGCCCCTGAAGACCCAGGCTATTTGTCATAGAATACTGGGCATTGGACACTGGACCTTCGAGGTGCACAGCATACTCCAAAGGTCATACAAGAGGGATGTGATGTAGAAACCCCACTTGGTGAACTGGGCTCTATCTCAAACACTCCTAAAACTCAAGGACTTATGACTCAAACTACCTGGTGTGTGAAGAAGCAGAAGACAGCTAGCTATACCACGGATATTGAATGATTGGCAGGCAAACTACCATCGATTTACGACTTCAATACCCTCCTTGTTTAATCTAGATATGTATTATTCTGGCAGATTTGTGCCTGACAATTGTCATTGAGTATTCTTGTAAGTTTCTCCTGGCCATCAATTCCCATTTTTTTGTGTGTGAATAGTGTTCAGTCATGTAAGATTTAATCAGTAGAAGTCAATAATCCAAGCATTGCCATTTGTAATTAGACTGCATTTGTTCAATCTCCCTTTCTAAATTGCGTTTTAAATATATTGCCATGGGATAAATCAATGACACTATAAACAGAAGGACCTTATGCTCCAGGGAGATGATTGATAATGTTTTCTAACATAAAATAAAATAACAAAGGTGTCTCTAAGGTGAACCAGAGGCATAGAGAAACCACACATAGGAATGGGTTTTGGGCTTGCAATTAACCCTAGCCCCAATCTAAGAACCCTTCATTCTTAAACCATGGTCCTGCTGATACACACGCTCATAAAGGAAACACGGGTGATATGAGTTCTACAGCAAAGTGTGATGAAGAAATTAGATGGTGCCCAGCTATTTCTCACACAGATAGCCATCTAAGTGAGACATCTACCAAGCCCGCATGGAAGAAGGACACCAAGGATTGTAGCTCCAAGGATTATAAATAATATAATCCAGATCCAAAGGGGAGAAAAGTATCAAAATTTAAATTGTGAAATTTGGTTTGCAGAAGCTTATGACAGGATTTACACATAGAATAAGTCTCCTGTGATTTTCTTCTGACCATAATTGGGGAATGGGAATAGCTTGGTTATCAGACAGTGTGTTTTACAGATGATTATGGTAGATTTAAATAAAGAAAAATCTGACTTGAATGGTTAAAACTTTATCATCTGACCTCTCTTTTGATATACTTTGAACTTGATCTGTTTTTTAATATTTTCTTTTAAAAATTCAAATTGGGTTTTATCTGTTGTATTTTACTATTATTGGTAGCCTTCTTGACTCTATTATATATTTTGAATGTCTTGTATATTAAATACAGGCTGGCTGAATCTACAGAGGCAATAACTGGATCAAGCATTCTTGGGGGGTGTGGCAAGCGAGATAGAGGAAGTGGAAAACTAATAGCAAGGAGTAAAAAGAATGAAGAAAATATTTTGCGACTGATTTTGGTAGCGATTGTACAACATGTCTTGATACGACTGAACTATTGAACGGGACGATGTCTGGATTACGTCCTAATAGAATGGTTTGACACCTCCCCACCCCCCAACATGAAACAAACAGACAACAACAATAACAATGACAAAACAAACAGAAAAACTTCAATCAATAAGAAAACAGAAAATTAAAAAAAATTGAAACAACTTTAAAGTTGGGTCAAAAGGAGATCAAATGATAAGGTGTTTGTTATATTTGAACCTAACTGCCTCCATCTGCCATAATCTATTTTAAAATGCTCTCTATTCCTATCCCTGGACTCTACTCAGAGTGTTTACTGGAGGCTTAATTTGTGTGGGACCCTGTAAATGGAGTTGGCTTCCACTGTAATACACAACCTTCTGCAAACCGGGTGCTCATTATTTAAACTCTGATACCATTCCCTCCTTCAGATTCAGATTTATTATTTACAATCTTTGGATCACACAGGCTGGTGTTCTCCTTCCATTGGGCTTAGTCAATATCTCACTTAAGAACTCCAGGCACTCTTCTCTCTAATGACCGGGCACTGGCTGGTTTCTTCACCACCGTTTGCTATGGTGTCCATATTGTTACTGGTCTCTTTGTGATGGTGAGTATCAAGTAGAACCACGTCAAAAGAACTAATTGTTCTTAGATTAGGCTATGATTATGTGTTAGCCCCAAATCCATATATATATATAGATTTATATAGATTTATATATATGGTTTATATATGTTTCTGGTCCACTTAGAGAAATCATTGTCATTTTGTGATAGAGAGCATTATAAATCATCCCCATGGGGTATAAGGTAATTCTTTGAGAGTATCATTAATTTAGCCATCCATTGTAGTGATAAAGTTGTTTTCTTCCCATGTGTTTAGCTCTTCAGTACCATTGCTGTATTGGTACACATTTAATTTCTGCTTTTGTGTCTCAGAAGTACATCTACTGATAGAGAAGTATGTGTGAAATCCTTGCCACCTTTAACTTGATAGTAACAAGTCACGCAAGATGAGTATCTGGTTTCATAATCCTAAAATCGGGGCTTAATAGCAAGCCATGAAAGTAAAGATTTGATTATAGAGATTAGAGGAATAGAAATTGGCTTTTATAGCAATTGAGTGACTATTAAGACTACGTCAGACACATTGAAAAAATCCTTAAAACACCCAGGTTTAAAACAAGATGTAGATATGGGCTGAGGATTTTTCCAAAGGGAAAAAAAAATCCTACTCACTTAATTAAGCAACTTTGAAAGATTGTCAGTACAACTGTTTAAACATAGTCCTCAGGATTCTGAATGAACAAATTATATGGAAAAATTAGTGCTGAGGCCTAAGAAGAAATAAAGGTGTCTCTTAACAATCATGTTTGGATTATAGTTAAAATGTAATTCCAGACTCTCTCCACATTTTATAAAGAATGATGGTTTATTAGTGACCTTTCACAAAAGCTTCTCAAGATGTTAGATTTGTTGGAAAACATTTAATAAGCGAAAGTTTGCCATTTTGGATTTTACTACAGCCTTTTATTCATGAAAATATCTTGTGAGGTAATTGAAGGCTTAGGCATGCAGCTACCTGCACAAGAGTTTTAAATGAGTGTGTGCAGACTGGCAAGACACTTTTATACACTCAGAAGTGACATGACCTCAGAACATAGGTTTGGCACACAATACGCCTCATTAGGTAGGGAATACGCGGCTTACAATGGACAAATGAATAGTTTAGTGAATCCATAGTGAAATTCCAGTGGCACTTTGCCCAAGGATCCAGAAAGCGAATAACCTGGCCATCTGAGCTCGGGGTGCAGCCTCTCCTTGCTCCCAGGTCCCTGTCTCTAGGATCCAGTGCACTCCTGTCTTTGCTTGAAAGTATTGGATGTTCTTTCCCTTCAAGCCTGCAGCTGCCTGGCTCAGCATACAAGGACCTCAGGGCGACTCCTGGCCTTGACAGCGTCCTGGATGGGCGTGAGCGTGATGGTGGACACGCCACAGAAGAAGGTGCTGTCGTTACATTCTTGACCCCTTTTCTGATCCTTTCTTTCACTCAGCTCCCTTGATCTCTGGGAGAATTTCATGAGCTAAAATTCTGTCAGTGTTTCCATTTACTAAGCTGCTATTTGATCGTTTTATAATTTAATCATTCCAAATTGCCCTTAACTGAAACTTGGCACATGTGCTGACAACCCAGATGCAATTTAAAAAAAATGCAAATGGTTGGTAATTCTTTCATTTATATGTAAAAATCAACAATGCAAAATTCTTAAGATTTAGCTCTTATGGCAAGACCCACAGATAGTTTGCTGTCAGTTACAAATGCAAGACACTACTGTTTTTATGATGAGTTGTAAATGTCACAAGTTGAAGGTGGACTAGGGTCTGGAAGTAATCTTTTGCAAAAGCAGTGTAGTTTGTATTTTTGTTGAGCATTTCATAGGCAGATCTGAGTTTTAGTGGTATGGGGTTATGTGTTGGGAAATGAGAAATGGTGTGGTGCCAACAGCAGAAAGCATTCAACTATGTGGAGCATACCACATATGACATATGATGGGCGACAATGCCAAGATTAGGGATTCCAGAACACGTATTTGTGCTCATGTGGTCCCTGTACATAGATCAAGAATCACTTGCGCAGACAGGTAAGGAGAAAACCGGGCGATTTAAAGTCAGAGAAGATGTGTGTATAGGCTGAGAAATTAATTCCATAACTTGGATAGTATGGTGAAAATGTAATACCAGGGCTATAGAAAGACTACTTAACCACCTGCGCCATCAGAGGACACAATCTTGTTTGCTGAAAGTGAAGAGGACTTGACACATCTATTTGATGAAGATCAGATCCTTAATATGGATTATATCTCAACATTAAAAAAAACCCTCACAACTGGACCAAGAAAAACATCACAATAAATGGAGAAAAGATTGAAGTTATTAAAGGATTTCATTTTACTTAGATTAACAATCAATGCCCATGGAGTAGCAATTAAGAAATCAACTGTGTATTTCATTAATCAAATCTATTGCCAAAGACCTCTTTAAACTGTTAAAAGCAAAAATGTCACTTTAATGGCTAATAATGGGTGTCATAGGCATCCTAATGGTGGGTAATGAGAAGGGAAGACCAAAGAAGAATGGACACATTTGGATTGTGATGTTGGCAAAGAATATTGAATATACCATGGACTGCCAGAAGAATGAAAATTAGATCTTTAAAAAGTACCGTAATTTGGATATGTTCTCAGGAGGGACCAGTTGTCCGGAAGAGGGCAACCTCCTAGGTAAAGCAGAGATTCGGTGAACGAAGGGAAGGCCCTCAATAAGATGGATTAACACAGTGGCTGCCGTAGCGCCGACTGTGAGGGCGTTACAAGACTGGGAAGCATTTTGCTGTGCTGTACACGAGTCACTCTGTGTTGGACCCGATCTGATGGCACCTCACGGCAACTACACGATGTGAAGTGGAGATAACAGTAGAGGGACTTCAGCATTATTCTTTGGCTCATCATTCACATAAAGACCTGTACAAATATAAGAAGTAGGAAAAGTTTAAAGAATCGTGGCGTTTCAGTGTAAGAATGCTCAGCTTCCTTAAGAGACACCGGAGTTTGACTCCTGGCTAGCCCAGCTCATGCATAGTCATCAGCCATGTGTCAGGGGATGCTGAACTGGTTAAGATGGAGCTTAAAAATATGGGTTCGTGAACACCCTGTGGATTACGAGGGTCAAGCCTGCAACCCATCATTAGGGTAGCACAGGACTGGCAGCATTTCATGGCATTGTGCACAAGGTCCCCACGATTCAAGACCAGGCTCCACGGCACATGACAACAGGGAAAACTCAATGTTGCCACCACTTTCCTTTCTCATTCCAACTTTCGTGTGTGTCCTTCCCAGACTTTCCAGTCCCACCGTGTTTTTCACATCCTCAGTGACGCCATGCCCAAGAGCTTCTTATTTTAACTCCTTACGGTGAGAGGGATTTTAAAAATATTTTTGGAATGTCACAGCACATATCCAACAGTCTTAGCACCTCAGGGTCAGACAAGCCCTGCTTGCGGCTGTCATGTTCTGAAAACGAAACGGTCATTTCTTTCTTTTCGTCCCTCCTAGCTTCCAACTTCCTAGCTTCTAAGAGGAGTAAAGAATAGTGACAAAACATACAATTCCATGAAGTGAACAGAACAGGTGAGTTTTGTACTGACAAATAGTGGAATTCAATATAGTTAACATTCAAACTTGCAAAGACATTTATGAAAATGAGACCCAACAATTAAACAAGCTATTTAACAGATCTCAAGCCTGTTTGTCAGTACGAGATACTTTAAAACATGAATAGAACAGGGGCAGACAAAAAACTTTTCCTTTATTTTTGAAAGCGGTCTAGGAAAGTTTGGAATAATGAAGTGACTCTTTAAGAGCCCAGAACATTGACATCAATGCTGTTTTCTCTCCGTCTTTCCTTGTTTGCCTCAGAGTGCAAACTATCTGAGCAGAATGCTTAAAAGTAGCGAAAAAGTTAAATAATTGCTAGGATTCTCTACAAAGCATCCTTCTCCAAATACCTGGAGGTTGTTCTTATAGGCAGGAAACAGAAATGCCCAAGGGGGAGCCCTGTCCATTTAACAGCTTTCTCAGTAAACTAAAAACTTCCTAAAAAGAATTTTTCCCCTCTAAGCACTGCAAACATTTCTTCGAGATCAGTCAGAAATTAATTACCACCCATGTAAAAGTCATACTTAAGAAAAGAACATTCATTTGGATTAGAAAAATTTCTTTACTGATTCCATGAATTGATATAGATGCCCACTTACTGTGTTGTTCTAAACAAATACTTTAAAATGTCAATTAGATACCTCTCTTTATTCTATCCTCAATCTATCCTCACGCTAGTAAACAGAGTATAATTAAGATTCCATCAAAGGGATAGATGGAGACGATTAGCTGCAGTCAATCTTATGTACCTGTGTCTACCAGCTTTTATACCGGCTCCTGTTGCATCATGTCTCGGGCACCATTGTCTTCAGATGTCATTCTGTGTCAGCGTTGGTGAGTAGCTTCTTGGACAATATCTTTTTGAGTGCCTGGCGGCTGCCCAAGTGATACCGCTTTGTAAGGGGACTTTCCTTAGTCACTGACTGTTCCCGCTAATTTTAAAAAGGAAGCTGGTTGATGAAACGTAAACTATATTGTTGCTGTGAGAGGCCGTCGAGGGGGTTCCAGCTCAGAGCGACCACATATACAGCAGAATGAACTATCCCTGGTCCTGTACTAGCCTCCCAACTATTCTTGCGTTTACAGCCACTGTCTCAATCCATCTTGGTGAAGAACTTCCTCTTTTTCATGGCTCTTATCCGTTACCAATCACGTCCTTTTCCAGAGACTGGTATCCCTTGAGAACCTGTTCAAGTTCTCGCAGTGAAGTCTTGTCATCTTTGCTTCCAAGGAGCATTCTGGTTGCACTTTGTCCAAGATAGGTATGTTTGTTCTTTTGGCAGTCCATGGCACCCTCAATATTCTTTGATGACATCATAATTCAAATGCATTGATTCTTTTCTGTATTTCTTATTCTATGTATGATTCTCACACCACATGAGCAATCAAATACCATGGATGGGAGCAGACACACCTTAGTCCTCTGAGTAACATCCTTGTTTTTACACATTTTAAAGGGGGCTCGTGCAACAGACTACCCAAATCAATGCATTGTTTGATCTCTTGACTGCTACTTCCGTGAGCATTGATTGTGTATCCAAGCAAGGTGAAATCCTCGACTACTTCCATCTTTTCTCCATTCATCAGAACGTTACCTGTTGGTTCAGTTGTGATGACGATCTTGGTTTTCTTTATATCAGATTGTAATCCATACAGAAGGCTACAACCCTTGACCTTCAGCAAGTGCTTCCAGCAAGCAAGGTTGTGTCATCTACATAACTCAGGTTGTTAATAAGTCTTCTTCCATTCCTGATGCCAAATCTTCTCTATGTAAGCCGGGCTCTCTGATGATTTGCTCAGCATACAGATTCAATAAATATGGTGAGAGGACACAACCCTGACAGACACGTTCCCCGATTTTAAACCGTGCAGTATTTCCTTGTTCTGTTCACGCAACTGCCTCTTGACCCCTGTTCAGGTTCTGCAGGAGCACAATGAGGTGTTCAGGAAGTCTCTTTCTTCTCACGGCTATCCACAATTTGTTATGATCCATACAATTAAATGCCTTGCAACTATAAAAATTTGGAGCTAATGCTCTGTTTGAAAGTTATGGGTGTGATTTAATTTTAGCTATTTATTTTTCAAATATTGTAAGTTTACTCCTCCTGACTTACTGACCGCCTTCATGTACCTCCCTCGCTCTGATGGCCTGGCCATTAAAGAAATTGTTTTATTTGGGGAAAAAATACAAATAACAAAACATTTGCCAATTCAACATTTTTTCCCAGGTTCAATTCATGACATCGATTACCTTCTGCTCCTCAGGCTGTACAACCATCCCCATGCGTCATTTCAAAATTGATTTACCACCATTCACAAAAACTCCATACCCCTTAAGTGATTATTCTTCCTTTACCTCTCGAGAGACTCTGTATGCATTTACTACTCCAGATGCTTTTGATAAGCGAGACAACACAATATTTGTTCTTTTGTGACTGACTGGTTTAATTCAGCACTGGCACAGTGGTTGCAACAATGGGCTCAAGCACAGGGACCCTTGTGAGGCCGGCGTTCTGTTCCGTTGTGCAGAGGGTTGCCCTGGGTAGGAACTGACCATGGACCTAACAACAACAATGCTTTCCAGCTGTATCGATGTTGTGGAATGTATCAGGGCTTCATTTCTCTTTTTGGCTGAACAATATTTCATGACATGGATGTACTACGTTTTGTTTATCCTTTCCTTTGTTCGTGAACATTTAAGTTTCTACCTTGGGTGTTTGTGAAGACTGCTGGGACAAAAATGGATATGTGAGTTTCTCTTAGCCTTCCTGTTTCCAGTTCCTTTAGATTGTGGAGGATGGAGACAGCTGGGTCTTTTGGTAGGTCTATGTTTAACTTTTTGAAAAAAGTGCTAAGAAGCCAAAAGTGGCGGTTCCATTCTACATTCCCATTTTAGTGGCGTGTAAATTGCTCCACACCAACACTTGCGATTTTCTTTTTTTTAAAATCATGGACATCACAGTAGTGAAGTGAGATGCTGCCTCCATGTAGCTTTGATTTGTCTTCCCCATGACACTTCTTTTCCTATCTTTGTTGACATTCTCACATCACTGGGGACATGTCTACGAACTCTGTCCCTTTTTGATCAGGTTGTCTTTGTTGTTCATGTTTTGGGGAAGTTTATGAAAATGTCAGCAAGCAATTAGAAAATGAAAAAGCAAGTAGTGATTGGGTAAAGCCGGGCCTGAGGCAGGTTGGATGCAGGCAGTGGAGGGTGGATGGATCCCAGTTAGCAGTCTCTGAAATTTCGGAAACTGGAATCTGACGAGTTTTACTGGTGGTTCTGTGTTCATGTGGCCACACCCCCCCCCTTGAGGTCCCCGGGGAGAGGAAAGGAAAGAGGGAGATTCACTTCACTACATAAGTTCTTACCTGAAAACACCTTCCCAGCCACAATTGTAATGCCCTTTCTCGCCCTGCTTATTTGGCTCCCATCTAGATATTTTCGACGAATCACAATTCTCTTCTGTGTGCCAGATATGTGATGGTTTTCTTTTCCAAAGATTTGGAACCCCCTGAGGGGCAGTTCTGCCCCATCCTGTGGGGTTCTCTGTGTTAGAGCCGGCCTGACAACCAATCAGTTTGGTTTGGTTTGGCCCCTCCCAAAGGAGGGTCCGTTGGACAATTTGAAAATTGCTGAAATAGTCAAAGCAAATGCCTTTTCATCAATCTCAGTCTGTTTAAATTTCCTGACGTCTGATGCCTGCCTTGATGAAGAAGAAGATTCTTTCCTGGAGGACACGGTGTGGAGGCTACGCAAACAACTCTCCATCTTTCCGTGCGCTCTGAACCTTGCCTGCAGTTGTGAGAAAGGGTAACCCTTAGTTCCCTTCTTTGGCGAAATAGTTCCAAGGTTCTTTCCACCGGGAGAGCACTAAACTTGTTTACATCTTACCTAATTTCTCTGGATTGGCATGTCTGTCTGAAGTTTGCTAGAAAAGGATATCATGTATGGCAAAATAGAGGGTCATTGAAAACGAGGGAAACCTTCCATGAAATAGATGAACTCAATCGTCTTAATAATAAACTCAACTTACCAACCATCCGAAGTGGCCTGGGGCTGGGCAATGTTTAATTCTGCTATACAAAAACTCAACAGGAATGAGAGCCAAATTGAGAGCAACGACTAACAATGATGATAACCACCACCCACCACCCCCACAACAACAACCAAAAATGATCTAGTCATTTAGATGGAAAAGAGTTAATTCTATGTCTGGAATGAGAAAAATAGTTCCTAACCAGATTGGTTCAATGTCTAAACACACAAGTAATTATTTCAGCATGTTTACTTTTCGATTCTCCTGCCTAAATTGTCCATTTGATCTAATTAACGTTCTCGCAGCTCCATGCTCGCAGAATGTTTTGGTGTAGGATAGAAGTGTAACCACATGTAGTTTGGGGTTTAGTGATCTCTGCGGACAATTTTAAAATTTGCTTTCCCTGTAGTGATTCGTGCTTCTTCAGTCAACAAAGCTTCCCTGCAGGGCCACCCCTCCTCAGCCACAGTGCCCAGAGTTTCCATGGAGATCCGCCCCTGGCTCTGAGGTTTCAGTCTTTGAACCATGCCCACTCAATAGAAGAACCAAATCCTCTTAGGTCTAGTTTTTGGTTCAGGGATGGATAGACGAGCCAGGTCTGAGCAATCAGGGTATTCCATCATTACACAATGACAGGTTAAAGGGAAATAAGACCTAGCTGAAATTGGGAATATGTGACAGAGCCCCTGTGAGAGGTTTACGTCTCAAGATTTATTTATTTATCTGCTTATTTTTGTGTCATTTTGTTAAAAATACCTGGATTGATAGATGGGCCACAATTTACTTAATAGGGTTATTACTGGGACGCTCCTTACATCCTCATTTAATAGACATGTCCTATCTACACCAGACAGGAACCTCCCATTTTCATGGACCCCTACCTGTGTATTAGAACTAATATAAATGCTCACTTACCTTTTACTATTCCTCATATATAATTTATTCTTTGGAGGTATTATATTTAACATATAACATTTGTACTTCTCTGCACATAGGAAACCTGGATATGGTGCTCAGTCTTAGATACCACTTTTCGGCCAACTCAAGGTACTTCTGGTCTATGTCCTTGTACTCCTAACTGGGCAGGTCTATAGTTAACTATCAAAAACTTATTTTAATATCAGTTAGATAAAAACATCATTAACTTTAGAAAATTTATGTAGTATTAAATGTAGAATATTTGAGCTATATCACCTCACCCCTCTATTGATAGGAATAATGGATGGTTGATGCTGTGAAAAATTGAAATTCAACTCAGCTCTTACATACTTGACATAAATTAGATTTTCCACTTATTCTACCTATAGATATATCACTACAAAGAGAAAATGGTAAGTGTTTAGGAATGAATTATCTAGCCCAATCCATATCATAGTATGCTTGAACCCCATGTCCAGGGAGTGTGTAAGCTCCAGGCTGTGTGGACCAATGGACAAACATCAGCTTCCTTTAGCATCATATGCATGGTAGTTGGACCAGTGACCTCAAGAGGATATCATACTAGTCATGGAAAAGTTGGACAAGTATGTGATTATGGTATCCTTGACAGGTGTGGGTGTGTGGCTAAATTTCCTTGTAGACTTCTCCTGGACAGGAACTAATCTAATACAAATTTCAGGCAGTATTAGACCTTGAGTCTTTATTGCTTTGCGCTGTAGGGCAGAATCAAAACAACCTATGGGAGTATATTTGGTACTACGCTGGTGATTTCAATAAGTGAGTTTCTCTCTTGACGCTATCTCCCATTTTATCGTCTCACTTGGCAGCAGTCTAGGGTGGGCCAAAGTACAGGTTGGGTTGCTTCCGAGTCTCCTTTGTGTGGACTAGAGCAGATATTTTAAAGCTTCAGGCCTTGTCAGATTCACACCAGACTGTAGAAACAGTTTTTCTTTTAAAAATAATATTATCATATAGTATAGTTTTATATTTACAAAACAAAACTATAACCCAGATTTGCCACAGTTCCCAAACCAATCTCCTATTATTAGCATGTTAAATTAGTAGGATGCATTTCTCACAATAAATTTCATAGCTACTAAGATTTCCATAGTTTGTACTGATCTCGTCCTTTTCTTCTGGGACCCCTTCCATGACAGTGTTACATGTAGTCATCCTATCTTCTTAGTCTTCTCTACACCATGACAATTTTTCCAAGTTTCTCTTGCATTTGGTGACATTGAACGTTTAGAAGCATACTGGCCAAATATATTGTAAAATGTCCCTCGGTGGGGATTTGTCTGATATTTTTACCACGACTGGGGAGGCTACATATTTTAGGAAGGAAGAGCACAGAGGCAAAATGTCCTACTCATATGCCTACCAGGGTGGGCAAAGTGACGTATCCCTTTTAATGCTTCCCATGATCACTTAGTTGAGGTATTGCCAGGTTCCTCCTTTGTGAAGTTGCTCTACTTAGAAGTTCCCTATAGGTTCTTAGATGTTACTTATTTGGACCATTCTGAGGGCTTTGGTTTTCTTCATATTGGATTGTAATCTATACTGAAGGCTGCAATCCTTCATCTTCCTCAGCAAGTGCTTCAAGTTCTCCTCAGTTTCAATAAGCAAGGTCGTGTCATCTGCTGTTAATAATACTTCCTCCAATCCTGATGCCACACTCTTCATATCATCAATATACTCTGATTATTTGCTCCATATACAAATTGAATCGGTGCAGTGTGATGATACAACCCTAATGCACACCTTTCTTGATTTTAAACCTCGCAACATCCATTTTCTTTTGATCCATATACAGGTTCGGCATGAATGCACGGAAGTGTTCTGAATTTCCCATTCTTCTCAAGGCTGTCTATAGTTTTTATAATCCACACAGTCAAATGCTTTTGTGTAGTCAATCAAACACAAGTAGTTATCTTTCTGGTATTCTCTGCTTTCAGCCAAGATCCATATGACATCAATGATAGCCCTTGTTCACTGTCCTCTTTTGATTTGGGCATGAACCTCTGTAAGCTCCCTGGCCATTCTCAATCATCACTTGATTTCTTGATGGCTGCTTCCATGGATGTTGATAGGGGTTTCAAGTAAAATTAAATTCCTGAATACTGCAAGTTCCTATGGTAGTCCATGGTATACTCAACATTCTTCACTAATATACTTCAAGGGTATCAATTTTTCTTAAGTGGTCGGTACTCATTGCTAAGTTTTTGCATGTGTATAAGTTGATTAAGAGGACTATGGCTTGGGACAGGCACACCTTTAAGACATCTTTTAACACTTTAAAGAGGTCTAGTGCAAGACTGGAACATATATATAGGTACAGATAAGAGAGAGAGCTCATGAAACATGGAATCCAGGAACAGGAATGGGAGCAGTGATACCAGGAGGGGAGTGGGAAGGCGTGGAGAGGAGGGGAGGAAGGGGGAACCTATCGTAATGATCGACACACAAACTTCTCCCCACCCCACAGCCCTTCCACCCGGGGATGAAAACCAGAAACCTTGGGGGGAAGGGAGATAGAGATTGGTGTAATCTATGAAAATAATAATACTTTATAAATTACCTATGGACCAACAAGGTGGGAGGGGGGAGGGAGAGAAATAAGAGGAATGATTATCAAGGGGTCACATAGAAAGTAAATATTTACAGTAGAGAGGTCTGAGGGGCCAGCACCAATCCCAACTAGTACGTGGACACCTGCCTTCCCCCCAGAAGAATTTATTTCAAAAGATGGCATTGAATCTGCAGCTCCAGAAGAGGTGACATATCTGATTGGAGCACATGGGAACAGATGAAGGGGGAGTAGGAGAGAGTGGAGCACATCCTGGCCCACCAGGCCTTGAGGATGATGGTCCTGATTAGAGCAGCCAGTCCACAGGGAGGACCACATGACTGGCCCCACTATGAGATACAGCATGCCTCACTGACCAATAGACCTACAGGGGACAACACTGGAGACACAGTGTGGGAATTGCATCCAAACAGATCCCACCACACCGAGGCAAAACACTAAGGGGGTGCAACAGTACAGCAGGGGAATGGAGCAACAAGGTCCCCAGGGAATGCCTACAGTGGATTCTGGGCCAGGGCTTGGTACCTCAACAGACTGGAAAAAACACGCCAAAAGACCAGCAAATAGTCCTTGAACTAACTATAAAACTAACTATAAGCTTTTCTTTTTCTTTGTGTTCTTTTGGTCACTGGTTTGCTGTTGTTGTTTTGGTGTATATTATTCCTCGGTTTTGCTCTGTCTTGTTTTTATGCATATTATTATCTCTACAGGTCTGTCTAAATAAGATAAACTAGATGAAACATCTGGAGGAGAAAACAATGGGACTGACAGTTACGGGGGACATAGGAGAGAGGAAGGTGGGGGGAAAGAAAGTGGTGTTAACAAACCCAGGGATAAGGGAAGAACAAGTGATCCAAATCAGTGGTGAGAAGGGTGTAGGAGGCCTGGTAGGGTGTGACCAAGGGTAATGTAACCAAGAGGAATTGCTAAAACCCAAATGAAGACTGAGCATGATAGTGGGACAAGAGGAAAATTAAAGGAAATAGAGGAAAGACCTAGGAAGCAAAGGGTATTTATAGAGGTCTAAATAAAGGCATGTACATAAATAAATATATTTTTATATGATGTAGAAATAGATCTATGTGCATAAATTTATAGGTTTAGTATTAAGGTAGCAGAAGGCAATTGGGCCTTCACTCAAGTACTCCCTCAATGCAAGAATACTTTCTTCTATTAAATTGGCATTCTATGATGCTCACCTTCCCGACACAATCTCTGAAGACAAAGTGGGTGAATAAGCAAATGTGGTGAAGAAAGCTGATGGTGCCTGGTTATCAAAAGATATAGTGGCCGGTGTCTTAAGGGCTTGAAGATAAACAAGTAGCCATCTAGCTGAGAAGCAAGAAAACCCACATGGAAGAAACACACCAGGCTGTGTGATCAAGAAGTGCTGAAGGGATCAGTTATCAGGTATCAAAGAACAAAAATCATATCATAGTGTGCTCACCTCCCTGATATGATCACTGAAGAAAAATTGGTGCATAAGCAAATGTGTCAAAGAAAGCTGATGGTTCCTGGCTATCAATAGATATAGGATCTATGGTCTTAAAGGCTTGAAGGTAAACAAGTGGCCATCTAGCTCAGAAGCAACAAAGCCCACATAGAAGAAGCACACCAGCTTGTGCAATCATCAAATGTTAAGGGATCAGGTATGAGGCATCATTAGAATAAAAAATCATATCATAGTGAATGAGGGGGCTAGTGCCGGGTGGAGTCCCAAAGTCCATTTGTAGGCCACTGGAAATCCCCTTACAGAAAGGTCTCATGGAGGAGAGGAGCCAGTCAGGGTGTGATGTAGCAATGATGAAACATACAACTTTCCTCTCGTTCCTAAATTCTTCCTCCTCCCCCACTATCATGATACCAATTATAATTTACAAATCTGGCTAGACCAGAGAATGTAGACTGGTTAGATTGGAACTGGAAACACAGGGAATCCAGGGCAGACTATCCCTTCAGGACCAGTGGTGTGAGTGAAGATACTGGGTGAGTGGTGGGAAGGTGGGTTGGAAAGGGGGAACCAATGACAAGGTTCTACATGTGACCTCCTCCCTGCGGGATGGACAACAGAAAAGTGGGTGAAGGGAGATGTCGGACAGGGCAAGATATTACAAAATAATAATATATAAATTATCAAGGGTTCATGATGGGGGTGAAAATGAGGAGATGATGCTAGGGGCTTAGGCAGAGAGCAAATCTTTTGAGAATGATGAGGACTATGAATGCACAAATGTGCTTTACATAATTGTATGTATGGATTGTGACATGTGTTGTATGAGTCCCTAATGAAATGATGAAAAATTAAAAAGAATGTAAATGGTTATAAAATAATGATGACAACATATGTACAAATATGCTTGATAAAAATGACATATGGATTGTTATAAGGTATGTAAAAGCCCCCATTAAAAATATATTTTAATTAACAAAGGAGGTCTAGTCCAGCAAGCTTGTTTAATGCAATGATTTCTTGATTGAGGCCTGCATGTATGTTGATAGTGGAGTCCCGTAAAATGTAATCTTTGGCAATTTCAATCATTTCTGTAGTTCAATGATGTTATTTGCCAATTTGCAAGGATTTCTGTTTCCTTCACGTTGAGGAGAATTTTGTACTGCAGGCAGTAGTCTGGTTTCCTACTCCAAGTAAGTGCTTACAGTCCTCATCCTTTTCAGAAAGCAAGACAGTGCTATCGGCACATTACAGATGTTAACACACCTTTCACCTTTCCTGATGCTGTGATCTTCATAGTTCAGAATCCCTAATTATGTACTAAGTATGAAGATGAGCTAACTATGGTGAAAGGGCATGTGATGGGTAGGTTTCATGTCGAATTGGGTGGGCTGGGATTCTCCTTTCATATGATCTGACATAATGTGGTCAACTCTGTGATGGAATCTTCTGTGGAGCAGCCTAGCAGCTGTGTGAAGGATAGGTTTGAGGGCCACCTTCCTGATTCGGTCTTAGTCTTGATACAATTAAGGAAGATTTCATTTGGGGTACAACCTATTCTTAATATCGATGAATAATTGTGCAATCTAGCTGACTTCTGCTGCTGGACCTGGATCAAGGATCTGATTCACTGATGTGTTATATTGCCTACCTATCTCAGGCACCATCAGCGGACTACCGCTCAAACCAGACTGGGTTTGTACACTTGCACGTGGTGTGAGCCCTTTCTTGATGTATACGTCTTTGTAATGGCTTACATAGCCTTGTTGGCATAGTAGGTTACATGTTGAAAGGCCAGCATTCAAAACCCCCAGTTGCATTGTGGGAGATTTACTCCTCTAAAGATCTATAGTCTTGAAAACTTGCAGGGACAGTTCTATTCTGACACACAGGGTCACTGTGAATTGAAATCCACTTGAATATGCAATGGGATTTCATTTTTTGGGACATATGCAAGTGTCGCTCCATTTGCTTCTCCAGACAATCCAGCCTAACACAAGGTACATACATTCTGATGTAAAATTTTCCTGATTTTAACGCCATGCTTTTGTTTCCTTGTTGACTTAGTTCTTTTAGATTGAGAAGTGCCATGCTTAAGACTCCCTCTGGTTTCTCTAATGGCAGGTCTTAGTCAAATTCAGTACCTCTCTGTTCCTTTTGAGCCACTGCCTCTTGGTTTTATGGACGGATTTAATATGAGCACAGTTATTTTGGAATTCTATTCTTGTTATGATACACATGACCTAATGTCTTTGCATAGTCAATAAAACATAGTTAAATATCTTTCTGATATTCTGATATCTTTCTTTGCATGTCCTCTTCAAAATCTGCCTGGAATTTCTGATGGGTCCCTGTAGATGTATTGTGGCAACTGTTTTTGAATTATCTTCTGCACACTTTTCCTTATAATATTGATCATAATGTTCAATAATTGATGCATTTTCACGAGTCATTTTTTTTGCAGGGAATGGGCAAGTATGAATCTCTTTCAGTTGGTAGCTACTTTTAAAATAGCTGTCTCCCAGATTTCTTGGTGCAGGCAAATGAGCACTTCTAAATCTGGACATAGGCAAATCTGTTTGTGAAGCAGCATAAGTAGTGTTCTATTAATTACCAGAGATTTGTTTTGTATTAATTGCTTCTGTACAGCTTGGACTTCTTCAGTACCTTAGGTTCTTGATTATACGCTACTTTCTTAAATAGTTGTATGCCAACTGATGACTACCGTATATACTCATGTATAAGCCGAGTTTTTCAGCACAAAAAATGTGCTGAATGAAAACTGGGGTTCGGCTTATACATGGGTCAGTGGTACCCCAGCGGGAGTAATCCGCTTCATAAATAGGTTTGGCCTACTATGTTTGAGACAAAGAACAAATATTTCCCAGAAATTACCACAAGTCCTTGAAGTAAAAATTATGTCATTCCAGTCATTTATTATAAAACAATGAAGGATTTATAATTATGACCTGGCAGATATTGGGAATATGGATGAAACTCCCATGACTTTTGATCTCCCAAGCAACAGAACTGTGGCAAGTTTAGGAGAAAAAACCATTTTTCTCAAAATCACAGGAAATGAAAAAAAACCCAACACTTTACAGCTGTTCTATCATGTTTGGCTAATGAAACTAAGCTGCGTCCTGTCATTATTTTTAAAAGAAAGACCTTGCGTAAAAAGATCAATTTCCTACCAAGAATTACTGTGCGCGTACATGTTAAAGGTTGGATGGGTGAAGATGGAACAAAACAATGGCTGGAAGAAATTTGGAAGTGATGACCGGGAGCAGCCTTAAAGAAAAAGCCATCGTTACTTGTTTGGGATATGTTCAGAGCCCACCTATCGGATGACATAAAATAATTGGCAAAATCTAGTAAAGTTACTTTAGCCGTTATTCCAGGTGGGCCTCACATCTGTACTGCAGCCTCTGGATGTATCTTTGAATAAGCCTTTTAAAGACCGTGTGTGAAGGATGTGGCATGAATGGAGGTCATCTGGTCAAACCCGACCAACAAAAGGAGGAAATCTCATGAAGCCTGACATAGAGTTAATAGCAAAGTGGGTTCGAGATGTACGGGAAGACATTCCAGAAGACATGGTGTGATGTGCCTTTCAGAAATGCAGTATTAGTAATGCTATGGATGGCAGTGAAGACTGCACTTCATATGAAAATGACAGCAGTGATGGTGATGACGGCGATCTCAGTGAGGACAGCGTATATGATGACCTCACACCAGCTGAAGCTCTGCATTGGGATACGGATGATGATGTGGAATCCTGTTTTGAAGGATTTTAACTCTACATTTTAGCATCTTGATTAAATGTTTGAACATTTTCAGCCTGCCAAAGTTGGTGAAATCTTCAATTTTGGCATTACTATGTAATTTGCACATTTGAATAATGATTGCATTTGTCCACTTTGTAAAGGTTTAAGCATTATCTTATAACTCTAATAAGCCATATGATTATCTGATTCAAAATCGCTGATATTAGTTAGTTCCTTTCAGCATGAACCAGATAATCATATGGCTTATTACAGTAAGAATAGCAAATTGAAGATGAATGGAATTATATCCATTGTCAACAGTAACATTTCAAGATCTGTCTTGGAATGACATATGGTTAGTTATAAGGTAATTCTCAGGAGAAGGTCATGCCCACACAAAGGCTCATTGGCTATGGCCTGATTGACAGACTAGACCCCACCCCTTCACTCTTAATGCTCTCAAGTCCCAAATTGACCCCAGATTATGTAACTACCATAGAGGATCATGAAATAACTGATACTTTAGCTGTTATTCTCACTAAATAATAGTGTGCCACTTTACCATCTTTTTGAATGAGAATATTTTCTTAGTGTGTACTGATTTTAAGTTATGATAGTAGAACAATTAAGTTGCCTGGAGTTAGAGTTAGAATTGGTTAGAAGGTTTTGTAGCTTTCTGGTGCTATGACCTTGGTCAAGTTAATGTCAGCCCTTATTTCCTCCTATGTAAATTGCAGACAATCATAAAAGTTGTGGAAAAGCATGAAGGAAACTGTACATCGTCATATCTTTGTGCATTTGTCATTGTTACATGATCAGAATTCATTGGCATTCTTGTCAAACCCTAATTTTGTCATTAATGCTATTAAAATTCACGGCAATCAAACAAAGACTAGCTTTTCTTAGGAGGTGAGGTTAAGGAGGTTTTCTGTCTTTGGTCCTTAGTTTTGTTGTTTGGCACTTTGGACTTCAGTCTTTACAGAGCTATGGTTGTGTGGGAAAAGAGTCCTGCTAGTGTTGTAAGGTGAGTATTGAACAGCTAATGTCACGGTTGATGGTTCAAAGCCACTGGCTTCTCCGTGGGAGTATGATGAGGCTATCTGCCCTCATTAATACATATCGCCTTTGGAATTCAATGCTGGGTAGGTATGAGGACAAATGTATTCAATGGCTGTGGTTTGGTTGATTGGTTGGTTGGATTTTATAGTGGTGTGGAGTTCCCAAACCAAACTCACTGCCATTGAGTCCACTCTACTTCATGTGGCTAGGCAATGGGCATCTTTTGTGCACCTTTGAAAAAAGTTCTTACCAGAAAGAAACACCAATGTTCCTAGCAAGAAGACTACGGGAATGTCCATTCTCTTGTGAGGTGGTTAGCAGAGAATGATTCAATTCCTGCTTTCCCAGATTGGATAACTGAATATAAGAGAGGTGACTATTTGCTCCAAGATCATAGTAGCAGCACTGAAAAGAAAGGCAGAAATATTCAGCCTAGTTTTTTTGTTAATGGATTCATTCCAATACCCAGGCCACGCAGGTTTTTAATTTCCCCAAACCATCCTGTTAAATCAGACCTATTTCAGGCAGAGACACTAATCCAGCCCTGAGGTAGAATAATTCCTCCTCAGCACCCTTCTTTGATGTGTAGCTGATGTGGAACTCAGTGCCAACATCTGTTTGTACAAATATATCGGCAAATGTAAGCAGCCTACTGCTAATTACTACACTCTGAATTTCATGTGAAGTTTGAATGATGCCTCTAGGAATTTGAATCTGAAAATAATATCTCCCCCCACAAATGTTAGCAAAAATAGTTAGCTTCATTGTGGTTGAAATTGGAAGACACTCAAGACTTATCTTCTCAAATCTTTGGCCATAATGTGCCAACTGAAGGAATTCAGGTCAAGTTGTTGCTAGAAAATAGTGAATCATTTTATAAAATTTAAATGAAAAGGCCTGCTTTTCAAATGTAAGATTGCTTAAAATTTAGAAAATTAAAATGAGGTGGATGTACTTTACAGTGTTTTTTTTTTTTAAAGAAATAGAGAATAGTGTAGATCAGAGACTGAAAATTAAAGATCACTTATTGGTAGGGAAAAAGGTTGCTGAGTTACAAACATAAGAAGTAGTGAATACTGTGGGAACTTCAGAATGCTCTACTCTGCTTCAAAGTATTCAAATTCAAATTAATGGTGAGCAGTGTGCTGCTTTAGCAGAGTGGGAAATGCCAGCTCAGGCCTTTCTCCTTCGCTATTGTGACCATTCATTTAGACAGCGTTGGCTAAGAAGATGGTCTCATCATTTTGCTACACATTTCAAACTGAAGCATCACTTCTCAAACTCGAATGCCACGAGCACATCCCCCCCCCAAGTGTTTTCTCTTAATTTTCAGAGTTGATTCATTTAGCTGCCAAATTGTGTTTTCATTTTAAGTGGTACATGTATAGAATTATCCTGTTGATTAGCTCTTGAATGTCTAAAATTTCAAATATAGAAATATGATAAGAGCATTTTCTCTTGAGAATAGGAAATATTTGCAAGCTAGGCAGATACGGGGGGGAGGGGGGAACTGTAGAAAAGTGACCTGGATAATGAAATGCAGAAAGATAAACTAGAGAGACTGCTAAATCTTTATTTGCTGGGCAACCAGTAAAATGGAAAGAAGTTAGGATATTTGACCGTGATGCCTAAATGGAAAGAACTTGGTAGTGATTCAATTTGATGAAGATGGATGTATATATTTGGATGAAAATTTTTCTTACTTGCTTTAGTTGAAGAGGTCTGTGTTTAAAATTCAGAAAAACAAAAGAACTTTTATTATTTTCACACAAACTAGTTAAAATAGTTTCCATTAGTTAACCAAGAAATTAATTAATTAATACTTTGATAAAAAAATGTGTTTAGCTTTTTAGGAACCCTGAATCAGAGAAAAAAATGTGGAATTGTATTTAGTATTTAAGGGTTGGTATTTGTATGGTTGCTTCTAAATTTCTATAGTTTGTTGAATGTGGGTTCTCTCCTAAATATTTTGTTTACTGAATTTTTGCTCACTTTATTAAATCTCCCTTTCCCCTGTAGCCAGGGAATAAGCAGTGCATTAATAAGCACTGCTATTTGTGTGACTCTGCTTTGTAAAATGTGCATTTATAAATCTTGTAATACCACACAACCTTCGAAAAAATTAAGTATCTCTTTAACTCCCATCTCTAATTGTTCAAGCTCTGTTGCTCTATGATACTCACTGCAGCAATTCATTGCCATGGAAGCTGTGAGTCCACCAACCCTACTGTCCCAGCTATCAACTCCGGCTGTCTTCATTTCCTTTCTTGTCTAATGTAGCGTCGTGGCCCATCATATTATTACACCCTTGCTAATGCCTTAAGCCCCCCATCTCTCTTTCCCTCTGTCACACGTGACTGGTAAAAATTCAACCCTAATTGAACCCCACAATCCCTTTTCCTGGAACATTATTATGGGGAAAAATTATGCAGTATAATTATAATGTATAATTGTATAATTTTAAATTCATGATCTCAAACTTCAAATGGGCTCAAATACAGCCTAGAACTTATCTGACTTTTCCCTCATGTTGTTGGGTCAACAGTTTATACACTGAAATTGTGATTTGAGGGAAAAAAACAGGCACCTATATTTTATAATTGATTTAATCATCCCCTCCCAGTTGGCACCTACTCAGTATAAAGCAAAATCCAATGTAGTCGACCTTGAATGGACTCTGACTCATGTTGCACCCACTTGTGTCAGAGCAGAACTGTGCTCGGTAGGGCTTAAAGTATTGTGATCTGAGAAGATGCTTTATAGTATTTCAACGGTTTTAAACTTCTTGAGGTTTGCTCTCTGACCTCACAGGTGCTTGTTCTGGAGAGTGCTCAATGTGTGCCCAAAAGAGTGTCAGTTCTGCTGTTGGGTGTGATGCTTTGTCTGTGAGTTCAGGTGGGTTGATTGGGTTGTTTAGACCTTCAATACCTTTGTTAAATTGCTTTCTAGTTGTTCTGATTTTCATGGCAAATGCTATATTAATGTCTTCCACTAGTATCATACAGCTGCCTATTTCTTCACTTCTGTTCATTTGATTCTTGAATTTTGGGGATTTTATCCATTAGATCTGTACATCTTATGCTTATGTCCTCTTATGAAATTTACCCTTTACTCATTACATAATGTCCTTTTGGTCTCTTTTGGTGAGTTTTGTCTTAGAAGGCAAAATAATTAGAAATGAATATTGTTAGTCTCAGTTTTTTGTTGCCATTTACTTGATGTATGGTTTGATTTTTAGCTTTGTTTTATCTTTGTGTCTAAGTTGTATTTCTTGTAGATAGTATTGTAATGGGCTGTTTTATTTTATGCTCTGTGACTCTGTCTCTTAGTTATGAATTTACTCCATTTATATTCAGTATAATTATTGACAGGTGAACTGCTGTTCTCTCTCTCTCTCTCTCTCTGTCTCTGTCCCTGTGTGTGTGTGTAATGCTGATGGTGTGTTAGACTGGGTTGATTCGAGAAACAAATCCAGAGACCCTCATATATTTATGAAAGAGCTTTATATAAAAGAGTATTTGAATATTAAGAAAATATCCCAGTCCAGATCAAGTCAACAAGTCCACTGTTAGCTCAAAAGTCACATACCAGTCTATGAATTCTTCTTCAGATTCATGCAGCACATGCAATGATGCCGAATGCAGGACGATCACAGGCTGATGAGTGAAAAGTCTCTGGTGGAAGCATCTTAGCACTGGTGTGGGTCTTCATGTGGCTCCTCCAACTCTCTGAGTGTGGCTTCTCACTAGGAAGGTGAAGCAGAGATAGATGGATAGATAGATAGATAGATAGATAGATAGAGAGACCTGCCTCTTCTGATGACAGAATCAAGAGAGATATGGAGTTCCCAGACTCCTCTTGAGAAGGCCATGCCGCAGGAGGGATCATCAGTCTGTGATTGACAGGTTAGACTCCATCCCTCCATTCTTTTATCAAGTTGGCATGAAACTGTGTAAATACCACAGAGGGTTTCTTTGCTCCATTTATTTTTCCACGTCAGTTCATTTTGTTTATCGATTTTTAGAATCACTTTCTTCATTGCTTTTGCTTTAGTGTTTATTGAATCTTTACGACTTCCAAAAGATTGCTGCTATTGTCGTTATTAGGTCCACTGAGTGAGTTCCAATTATTAGTGACCCTCAGCCCAACAGCAATACACTGGGTGGTCCTGCCTCATTCATTCCCACCATTGTTTCTGTGCTTGTGCCCATTGCTGCAGCCACAGTGTTCATCCATCTCGTTGAAGCCCTTCCTTCCTCTTGTCACTGGCCCCACTTTACCAGACAGGATGTCCTTCTCCAGGTCTGGCCTCTCTGACAGCATGTCAACGTCCGTAAGACGAAGTCTCCTCATTCTTGCCTCTAAGGATTATTCTGCCTGCACTTGTTCCGTGACAGCTTTTTTTGTCCTGTTAGCAGTCCCTTTTACTTTCAGCGTTCTTTACCAGCACTACAATTCGAATGCATTGATTCTTCTGTCTTCCTTACTCAGTGTCAAACTTCCATATACATCTGAGGCAGTTGACAATACCACATCTCAAAGTATCATCTTTGCTTTTAAAGAGGTCTTGTGTACCAGTTTTACCCAATGCAGCATGCCCTTTGATCTCTTGACTTCCCCTTCCATGGACATCGATTGTGTATCCAAGCAGGACAAAACCAGACTGGCCTCGCAAGAAATGCTAAAGGGAGTCCTTCAGACAGAACCAGAATGCTAGCTCAATCAATGTCCCTGAGTGCCTCTGCGCCAGGCGGGGTAGCAAGGGGAAACCGATTACAAGGATCTACATATGGCCCCCCTCCCGGGGGGATGGACAACAGAAAAGTGGGTGAAGGGAGATGTCAGATAGTACAAGACATGACAAAATAATAATAATTTATAAATTATCAAGGGTTCATGGGAGGGGGCGGGGAAAAATGAGGAGCTGATACCAAGGGTTCAAGCAGAAAGCAAATGTTTTGAGAATAATGAGGGCAACAAATTTGCTTGGTACAATGGATGGATGTATGGATTGTGATGAATTGTATGAGCCCTCAATAAAAGATTAAATGAATAAAATTATTAAAAAAAGAATATTTTTATACACCCTCTGAGGATATTTAATGTAACAGGGAAGGACACAAAGACCTTATCTTGCCTCTTATTTTCAGAGTCCCCAGGGTTTAGGTGTTGTGGGATTTTGCCCTTCCCATGTGTTAAAAGTCCCAAGGACTTTTCCAATATCCTATCTTCAATTATCTCTATTAATAATAAACTTGATAATCAAGTAATCCTGCATAGCTTTTGATACATTATTGGGAATGTAGAATTTTTTCTTGAAATTTCTGTTTTTCAAATTTATGATATTGTTAGGAAATCAATTGAACATTGGCTGCTTTTTCCTTATTATGATTGTAACTGTCCTATAACTGATACCTACTCTCTGACACCTTTATAAATGGGTGCTTCTAAGGAGAGAGAAAGTCATGTATGATGGGAATGTAAAAGAGAAAGGACCTTACTATATATGTAAATTTTTGTCCTTGTTATATTTTCCACGGCACAAGATGATTATTTTGTCTATGTAATCTTTCTTCAGGAACAGATAGTGTAATGGGTAATGTGTTTACCTGCTAACCCCAAGGTTGGCAGTTCAAAACCACCAGCCATTTCACAGGAGAAACATGAGGCTTCTTACTGTCACAGAGATTTATAGGATTGGAATCACACAGACGCAGTTCTATTTTGTCATTGAGGGTTCCTGTGAGTCGGAATCGACTTGATGGCACTGATTTTGTGTTTAATTTTTCTTCAGAGCTCTCACTACCCTTTCCCCCACTTCACTAACCAGCTCTCAAAGTATCTCATCTCACACAGCATTGAGAAACTTCTAATCACCAGGGAATTCTCACTGCTCCATCGATAAGTAACCCGCTTCTCATTCTTACAGAAAACATAGAGAGAGTCTATTACTCAATCAAAGGACAATCCCTCCAAATTTGCTTGAGCCCATTACCTTGATTTCCTCTTTCCTTTTATTTTATGAAGTTGTCTCTTTCTTCTGTATCCTCTCGAAAACACTGTTTGTTTTGATTGGACTTTGTTTTCTGAATCTTGTTTTTATTTCCAAGACTTACCTTCAGTTCCATTTGTTATAAAATTGTCTTCATTCAGTCTTAGTTAAAAGATGGAAGAATAGCATTTTGAGCTTACAGGTCTTTATTCAACACATTTGTCAGGCTAAGAGAAAGTTTTCTAAAGTTAGATATTTGCTTAAAATTGAACATGTCAAATCATATGAGATTCCAAATTCAGAAGCTGTTGTATCAAGATGAATTCTATGATCTTCTTCCACCTGTTTCTGGGTTTCAGACAGTTTCTTCAATTGTTGAGGTTGACAATCTTCCCTCTCTTGGCTCATCTTTGAGGTTTTCCTGACTTTTCTTAAAACACTTGATTCACCTGAAAGTTATTTTTGTTAACCTGCTTCAAAGATTCAATGATTTAGAAAAAAATTGAAGTTGAAAAAATTGATATATTAGCTCTGTACTTGAAATCTGTTTCCTCATGGTATAAAAGTTTCTTCTTCTTCTTCTTCTTCTTCTTCTTCTTCTTCTTCTTCTTCTTCTTCTTCTTCTTCTTCTTCTTCTTCTTCTTCTTCTTCTTTCTCTCTCTCTCTCTCTCTCTCTCTCTCTCTCTCTCTCTCTCTCTCTCTCTCTCTCTCTTTTTTCTTAGGCTCCCAAATAAAATTTTTGTCTCACTTGGAACCATAATCAATGCTCATGAAAGCAGCAGTTAAGCAAGCAAATGACACTTTGCATTAGCTAAGTCTGCTGCACTAGGGTTCTTTGAAGTGTTGAAAAGCAAGGATGTTATTTTGAAGACTATGGTGTGCCTACCTGAGCCATGGTATTTTCAGGCACCTTATATGAATGTAAAAGTTGGACATTGAATAAGAAAGACTGAAGAAGAATCGATGCATTTGAATTGTGGCATTGAAGAAGAATATTGGAAGTAACCATGGACTGCCAGAAGAACCAACAAATCTGTCTTGGATGAAGTATAGCCAGAATTCTCCTTAGTGGCAAGGGTGATGAGACTGGTATATTGTTGGGAGAGACCAGTCCCTGGAGAAGGATATCATGCTTGACAAAGCAGAAGGGCAGTGGAAAAGCGAAAGGCCCTAAACAAGAAAGATTGACACAGCAGCTGCAACAATGGGCTCAAACATGGGAATGATGGTAAGTGTGGTGCAGGACCAGGCAGTGCTTCATTCTGTCTTACATTTGATTACTGTGAATTGGAACTACTTGGTGATAACTAACAAGAACAACAATGAGACTAAGACGAGTATACTACTGATGGCGGAAACATGTTTAAGAATTTTTTTGTTTTAAGCAACAAAGCCCACATGGAAGAGGCACACCAGCCTGTGCGATCATGAGATGTTGAAGAGATCAGATATCAGGCATCATCAGAACAAAAAATCATATCATAGTGAATGATAGGGAAATGCGGAGTGGAGACACAGGGCCCATTTGTAGGCCACTGGACATCCCCTTACAGAAGGGTCTCAGGGAGGAGACGAGCCAGTCAGGGTGCGATGTAGCAACGATGAAACATATAACTTTCCTGTAGTTCCTAAGTGCTTCCTCCTCCCCCACTATCATGATCCCAATTTTATTTTACAAATCTGGCTAGACCAGAGGATGGACACTGGTACAGATAGGAACTGGAAGCACAGGGAATCCAAGGTGGATGATCCCTTCAGGACCAGTGGTGTGAATGGCAATACTAGGAGGGTGGAGGGAGGGTGGGCTAGAAAGGGGGACCAATTACAAGGATCTACATGTGACACCCGCCCCTGGGGAACAGACAACAGAAAAGTTGGTGAAGGGAGGTGTCAGAGAGGACAATATATGACAATATGATAATTTATAAATTATCAAGGGTTCATGAAGGAGAGGGGAGCAGGGAGGGAGGGGACAAATTAGGAGCTGATACCAGGGGCTTAGGTGGAGAGCAAATGTTTTGACAAGGATCAGGGCAATAAATGTATAAATTTGCTTTACACAACTGATGCATGTATGAATTGTGATAAGAGTTGTATTAGCCCCTAATAAAACGATTAAAATATATTTTGTTTTGACTAAATCTATGTATGTATTAAGTGGAAACGTAGCAGCAATACTCCTTGACTTACCCACTGTGTGTATTATATTGTTAGATCTCAGTAATGTAGTTTCAATGTATAGTGAGTGACCTTATGTACAACAGGTCCAGCACGGCTCAGGCCTGAATCATCCTCCAAATGGTCATATTTGAACCTATAGTTACCTCAGCGGTGGCAATTCATCTTGTAGAAGGCTTTCATTTTTTGCCAATCCGCTACTTTACCAAGCTTGATTTCCTTCTCTAGGGGCTATGGAGAATATGTCCACAGTTTATGAGACAAAGTCTTGGAGTTCTTGCGTCTCAGGAGAATTCTAGCTATACTTCTTCCAAAACAAATTTGTTCTTCTGGCATTCCACAGTATATTCAATATAGATATATTACCAATACTATAACTCAAATGTATCAATTCTTCAGTCTTCCTTATACATTATTCAGTTTTCTCCTGCATATGAAGCAACTAAAATATATTTTAGTCCTTAAAGTGATGTGTTTGCTTTTTAATACCTTGAAGCAGTCTTTTACAATATATCCTTTAATTTTCTGACTGCTGCTTTCTCAGATACTGATTGTGGATCCAAGTAAAATAAAATGATTGATTACTTCAATGTTTTCTCTGTAGATTATAATGATGTTTATTGATCCAATTTTCAGTATTTTTCAAGTTAAAACATTTTTATTTGAGGAGTAATTTAACCTGTTGGCCATTGTCTTCAGTCTCCATTAGTATGTGCGTCAAGTCCTCTTCCCTGTCAGCAAGCAAAGTTGTGTCATCTGCACACCACAGGCTGCTAACAAGACATTTTAAGCCCTGTTCCCAATAATTATCAATTAAGGTAAGCTGTGTATATTATTAATTTTTATAAGTGCAATCACATCCTTAATATATGAAAGAGACTTTTACTGAGAGGAAACATATCTGCAGAATGTTTTAAGATATGCAACATCAAGGGCCTCACCACATTTGTGCCAGAAAACAGCACACTGTGGTTCAAAGAACACGTGCCTTCACCTCTATCGGTCTGGCTTCCAAACCTCATCTGATTGTCGTTTGCTCTGTGACATCCAGCAATGCAACCTTGCATGGTCACTCTTTCTATCTACACAGAAGCTGTACGAAATGCGGTCCTGAAAAGTCTCCTGCGCTAGAATAGTACATCCTATGTCCTACATTTGAATGGCATCATTTGACGCTTTCTTGGTTGCTCACTTACATTATATAACAGAGAAACTGTGTGATAAAGTAAGGTTAGTCCCCAGGACTAATGTAAATCTGTTTGAAAATTGTGGTGCAATGATGGCCATTTTATTAACCTGAAAGAGATAATAAAACTGATGAAATCTTTTAATTAATCATTGAGATTAGTTTTTGCTCTTGGAGGACCTGGCCCTAGGTATGGTATCAATATTCATCATCATACCTTAGAATAACCTGTATGCTAGGAAGTTGTTCCAAACTCTTCTAGTGTAGTTAAAGTAACTGTAAACTTGCAAATACTATGTCTTTACAATTTTAAGTCTCTCATTTAAGAGCTGTGAGACATTGTTTTAGCCACTTAATTTCCTTGAAGTCTAATTTGTCATATCTGAAATAGGTGTGATACTTTACCTGTTCTTCATGCAGTATAATGTGTCTGTGGTGTGAAAAATAGTTACTCATATAAGAAATTGATTCACAAATTGTCAAATATAAGAACATTAAAGTACTATAGTTTATTTTTTGTTCCGTGACAGTTTAATTTTTTTTCAGTCTACCAGTTTTTGGAAGTAAGTGGTAATAATTTGGAGTGGAGATTCTGCTGCACTTAAAATAACTCATGTACAGGTAACATTGCTTTGATCTCAAAGGGAAGAGTTTCACTACTTGATAATAGCTGTCTCATCTGCATGTGAAAGTTGGACGTTGAATAAGGAAGACCGGAGAAGAATCACTGTATTTGAATCATCGTGCTGGAGAAGAATATTAAAAATACTATGGACTGCGAGAAGAGCAAACAAACCTGTCTTGGAAGAAGTACAGCCAGAATATTCCTTAGAGGCAAGGATGGCCCTACATTTTTTGGACATGTTCCCAGGAGAAACTAGTCCTAGAAAAGGACATCATGTGTGGCCCAGTGGAAGCACAGAGGAAGAGAGGAAGACTCTCAAAGATATGAATTGACTCAGTGATGACAACAATATGCTGAAGCATAGAAAAATTGGGATTGTGTAGGACTGGGCGGTGTTTTGTGTTGCTGTTCATGGGTCACTGTAGGTTGATAGCGACTCTCGGGTACCTAACTACAACAGAATCATCAACATAGTAGGGGTATATCTGAGGACTCCTTTATGTTGCTCTCCACTCTCTTTGTAGGCATGTTCACCATGTTGAGTTAGTGAGCATGTCAAACAGTGCCATGAGCCATCTTATTCGAGACTTAAGTTTCTGTGGTCTAGTCTTTCTCGTTCTGGCTCTGCCACACATTGGTTGAATGGCCTTGCATATGTGTATTTCCTAATCTCCCTCAGCCCCACTTTTCCTCTTCCTCATAAATAGTGACTATTGTATCTACTACTGCTTCTACAAAGCAAGCATATGTATCTTCTCAAAGAAAGGATATTAAAAAGCCCACGTTTGATACATAGTTTATATTCCTAATTATCTATTTCTGTTGGACATTACTATTTAAGATTTAATTTTCATAGATAAGAGGAACAATGGACTCAAACTACAGTATCTGAAACAGGGAAAGGATTATAGTTCAAGGCTAATGTGACTCCAGGAAGTCCTCAGGGACCCACATGATTCTATTTTGTTGTTTCTTTCTGTGAAGTTTTCCCAAAAGAAGTTATCTTTTGTGAGACAAACACTTCTGCTCCATCAATCCTGTTTGTCCATATTCTGACTAGTAGGAAGCATGATGGGACAACCAAAGAAGACAAAGTGTACATATCACCTATCATGAAAGAAAAGCTCCCCAATGTATGAAACTTCTTCCAGGATCTCTTTGAAATAAAGTGGTCCAGAATTAGCTTAAAAACAAGGGGGGCTATGAAACATGGACATTTTTTTGTGTGCCCAGGAAGAAATCAGAAAATCTATCCCTATCATGAACAGAAAAGTTTTTAGAGGCAGTCTACCTTCTTTGGCATGGGACCTGTTACAGAAACATATTGAAACGTGTCACGGCATCTGGAAACAAACAGCAAAAGAAAAAAGAGCTATTTGGTTTTACGTTAGGCTGAGTTTGAAGCAATACTATTGAGGCTTTTTTATTAGTTTGCTTGTTACATGCAAATATGAAAGAGAAGTTATTCCTGATACTAAAGCCTAACTTGTACCTTAATTTTCAGTGTTTATAACTGTTGCTGAGAGGAAAATAATCTATTGGCCAAAAAGTAGATGTCTTTTGTAGTAATTTAATTTTTCTCTCTATGACGTACATACATTATCTTAAATAAGAAATGCTAATTGCATCCTGCAAAAGTTATTTTTCCCCACTGGAAAGCCATGTATTCAAAAAGGATCCAATAAATCATTTCAAAGGTATCAATCAATAAAGCATATGAATAACCAGTGGAAACTGGCCACTAGACTGCCCAAGGGGCAGCCATCCAAGAATGAAATCAGTATAACAAAAACTGAATTGAATCTCTCATCAAATGCCTGTGAAACAGATCTGAAAGACATCAATTCCCAATGCTGGCATGGGTGATATTTTTACTGCACGTATAATCCCCAATTTAGCAAAGGTTAACACAGTTTTGTAATCTGAACTGTCAAAATAGCATCCCTTGTGTGTCAACAAGGTAGCAATTTAAAAATTTATAACGAATATTCAATTTCAACAGTGAAGAAGTCATTTCAGTTACCTTTGCAGATTGAATAATTAAAAAGAAACAGTCGTAGTTTAGTAGTTTTTATGAGTTAGGAATACAATGTCTTATTACTATTATCTGCCATGGTTTTCTTTTAGGCCGGTGTGATCTGTATCATAGGAGACAATTAAGCAGTTAGGAATCTTTACATTGATAAAGATTCGATGTGAGATTAATCAAACAATTATCAATCCTTGCATCATTGTTAGAAAGCAATTATAATTAGTAGGTGGTCCCCTTCTGCTCAATTGTTTTTCCCTTTGGATAATTTATTTTAGAGATTAGTTTGACTATTTGTTCTGTTCTTATTTTATTCATCTTAAGGCATAGATAGGGAGATTAACTGAGGTGTGCACTTATGTAAATACGTTAATCCATAACAATAGTGTTATTGGCCTACGTACATATATTTATAAGGCAATACACTGAAGCTGCAGTTCATACCTTCCCTCAATACAAAAGTACTTTGTTCTAACAAATTGGCATTCTGTGATGTTCACAAGCGCCCCCCTCTCTCCAACCACCACACACACACACACACACACACAATCATTGAAGACAAAATGGGTGAATAAGCAGATGTGCTGAGGACAGAGCATGGTGCTTGGCTATGAAAAGATATAGTGTCTGGTGTCTTAAAGACTTGAAGTGAAACAAGAGGCCATCCAACAGTGAAGCAACAAGTGCACATGGAATCATGTGCGATCATGAGGTGTCATTGAGATTGGGCAATAGGCATCAGAAGACTCACAACAAACAGTAAACAAACAAACAAAAATTCATTGGTGAGAATGGAGGGGAGTCAGAGCGGAGGCCCAAGGCCTATCTATGGACGATGGAGCATCCTCCCACAGAGGGGTCGTAGGAGGGGTGAGTCAATTGCAGTAGAGCACTAATGGGTCACACAATATACCTCTGATCCCTGGAGGCCTCTTCACCCCTCACACCCCCACTATCATGACCTCAATGCCGCCTCCCAATTGAGACTAGACGGGAGCATGTACATAGGTCTAGGCAAGAGATAAAAATCACAACACATGGAACCCAGGAACAGGAATAGGAATGGGAATAGAGATACTAAAAGGGTAGCGGGGAGATGGGGAGAGGTGGGGAGGGAGGGGGGCACCAATTGCAATGAGTGACACGTAACCACACACACACACACACACACACACACACACACACACACACACACACACACACACACACACCCCAGCCAGGGGGAAGAACAACAGAAACCGAGGGGGAGGGAGACGGCAGTTGGTGTGAGATTTGAAAATAATTAACAACTTACAATCTATCAAGGGGTCATGAGAGTTGGGGGGGCGGGGAGGAGGGAGGAAAAAAGAGGATCAATGGAAAGTAAATGTCTAGAAGAGAATGATGGAATATATGTACGAAAATGTCAGATACAATTGATGTATGGTTTGTAACAAGAGTTGTAAGAGCCCCCAATGAAATGATTTTTTTAAAAAGGAAACAAAACCAAACCAAAACAAAGTCACACAAAAATGCAGTTGGACATAAGAAAAAACAAAAAAACAAATTGTTTAAAATACCTGTCTTAAATATATGCAAAATTAAAGAAAATTCTGGAAAAAGAAAAAAATTTCCCCTTAAAACTATAGTCTACAATATTCAAAATTAAATCAACATATTGTTAGGAGAAAATGTGTTCATAATTTTGGTTTTTTAACATTCACTGAATTATTACTATTTAAAAAAATTAAACAAAATTCCATCACAGAAATAAGACAGACGATTTTAAAACTTGAATTTGTTTCTCTGCTCTTTCTGTAGTAAATTCACTTTTGACACGTGCTTAAGAATGCTGAGAATTATTTCTGTTTTTTAAATAATCACATATGAAAATGATGACCTGTTAGTTTGGTATTTTACTACCTTTTTGATATCTAATAGTTGAAATCATTTTAGCAGACAGACTTTAAAAGCCAGGTTTCAGGAGCTTTGCTTAGATAGGAAACCATCAAGGTAGAAAAGATCAATAAAGCATGGTCTGTCCTTGTGAAAGTCAGTGTCTTGATCAGACCTTGAATCTTTTAACTTCAACCTCCTGCAGAAAACTAAAATAGAATAGTGATCATTTTGAAAGATCTAAATGATGGATGTAAGGTAATAGATGGGTGATTTAACATGAATAAAAACAATATAGAAATGTGTTTTTGTTTTAAATACCTATTATACTGTACTTATATCTGAATTTTTCATCATTCTATATTATTGTTGTTCCAGAAAATGGATCCCTTTATCTTGCATGTGTATGAGATTGATTTAGATAAATCTTAGAACTTGAGAGAAGTAGGTCTCTTTTCCAGGATAGATCATATATTAGACCACAAAGCAAGCATCTGCTTCCCCAAAGATTGACAGTCTTGGGAACACTATGGAGCCATTCTACTCTGTCCTATTAGGTCACTTTAAGTTGCAATCGATTTGTAGTATGTTTGCCCTGGGGACTTTCTCCAGTTTCTGGTTACCTGGTGGTAAATGGGTCAATAGTTACTTGCAGAGTTCACCAGGAGGAGCCCCTAAATAGATTTTCTTAATGTCTTGGAGAAAAGCGAATGGATACCTGCTATCTAGGAGTGAAATTAGTTGGAATGAAATGTACAGGTTGAGTGAAGCTTTACCAGGTTTAGTGTATGGTTTCTGAGGTCTTCAAATGCCAAAGTAAGGGAAGTTTGTGCTCCAACTTTAAGAGAGGGGCTCTGAGAACACCCACCTCCCCCGGCTCTTTGTAGTTAAGTAACTTTTGGGAAACTCATGCTTTCCTGCAGACATGGTTCCTAAGACAGGACGCTCAGGTTTGGGCTTTGGGTTTTAATTTATTGTCCTCTAACGTAAGTGGGTTCAACTAGGACATTGGTTCTTAGTGAGTTCGAGTTCAATCTAAATTGAAAACTTTGTAGGGTCCTTGCAAATGCTGATGTCCCCAACTTCTTTGACTTGTGCCACCTTTGATCTGGGGACCCCCTTAATCGGTTTGGTCTGTTTCCTTAGAAGTATGCCCAACTGGGAACCTTCCTGATCTCATGTTCCTTGGCATCGCTGACTTTCTATTTACTTGGATTTGGCTTTGTAATGGTCTCTTAATAGGATACTTAGCATGTTCCCAAGGAGTAGCCAGGTGTCCTACTGGTTAATAAACGATGTAGAGTGTACGCAGTGGGAAGGGCACAGCCTCTGAAGTTTGAAAGACGTTTCAGTTTGTATTACAGGTGTGAATCCTCCTTACATTACCCTGGACAAGTCGCTATTTGGCTAACTTAACTTCAAATTAAGCATAATAATTTTAATCCTAAGGAAATTATTGTTATAATTATATGGAATACTCACCTAGCTAATAGACAGCAGTGAAAATTCAATTACTTTTCTCTCTGTGCACACATGGATGTAAGTATGTTGTGATGTTCTATTCTTTCTCTATTTCTCTTTTCTAAAAACTTATGCATTATTAGCCAGTTTCTATGTATTCTTGTCCCCTGCCCCACTTAGATTAAAGAAGACAACCTGAATCTCAATGGAATGCAAGAAAGAAAGCTTGATCAGCATTGGTATTCTTGTTCTATAAAATTTTCTAGAATGGGAATGTGGCTCCTTTTTCTACTTTGTGAATCTGGAAAGAAAAAACAGAACAGAACAAAAAAACCAGTTCATTTTCAGTTTCTTTTATTATTTTTTCCAAGTGTATCGCCAATTAGTAGATATGTCTTGATGTATCTACTTATATAACACTTATTGATTTAAAATTGTGGTAGTTGATGGCTTAATTTTTACAACTACCCTTGTAATTCCAGCCCCAATATAGCTCTATCACAAATTCCACTATTTTATATTATTATGGCTTTTTAGATATAATTTACTGAAGTAAATTAGTAGTATACCATGGTTATGTATTCTTTATTGAACATAATTTTCCACTTGGATTCAAATTTCCTAGAGTTTAAAAAAAATCATCGTGGTTCAGTGGGTTAAACATTGGACTGCTATTTTGTGACGCTCACCCCCCTGACATGATCACTGAAGTAAAAACGGGTGCATAAACAAATGTGGTGAAGAAGGCTGGTGGTGCCTGGCTATTAAAAGTTATCATGTCTGGGGTCTTAAAGGTTTGAAGTTCAACAAGCAGCCATCTAGCCCATGTGGAAGAAACACACTAGCCTGTGTGATCACAAGGTATTTACAGGATCAGACATCAAAAGACCCCAAACTAACAAGTATACCAATGCCAATGATAGGGTCAGAGTCTCCACCCAGAGCCCAACTGTAGACCATTGGCCATTCCCTCACAGAAAGGTCACACAGAAGGCACGAATCGTCAGGGTGCAGCACAGCACCGAGGGCACACACACAGTCCTCTCATTCTTTAATGCTGCCCTCTATCATGCTCCCAGTTCTACCTCACAAATGCGGCTAGATTGGAGTGTGTACGCTGTACAGATAAGAGCCTTTGACACACAGAATCCAGGACAGATAAACCCCTCAGGAACAGTAATGGGAGTAGTGGTACCATGATGATGGGGGTATATTGGGGGAGAAGGGGGAGAAGCAGAACTGACTATAATGTTTGACGTATGAACTCCCTTAACAGGGGGATTACCAACAGAAACTCGGACAAAGGGATACAGCAGCCAGTATAAGATATGAAAATGATAATAATTTATAATTTATCAGGTGTCCACCAGGGCGGGAGGATTGGGTAGGGAGGAAAAAAAGAGGAGCTGATACCAAGGGCTCCAATAGAAAGAAAATGCTTTGGAAATGATGGCAACATTGTACAAATGTATTTGATGTAATTGATACATGGATTGTTATAAGAGCTGTAAGAGCCCTCAATAAAATGACTTATTATTAATAAACAACAACAATAAGAACACAGTGGATTGCTAAATACAAGATGTTTGTTCAAACCCAAGGCTGGTGCTTCAAATTCCTCAGCAGCTCTGTGGGGGAAATAGAGGAACAAGCCTGAGATTGCTCCTGTAAGATCCACAGTCTAGGAGGTTCCATCCTGTCCTACCGAGACACACTTAGTTGGAATCGACTTGATTGCAGTGGGCTTTTTATTTGTTTGGTTTTTTTTTTAGTTTAATATGTATCCTGTTTTGGCACTTAGTTTCTTTTAAAGTACCCATTTAGAGTTATTTCCAAATACTGAGAATATTTGTATAAGCATTCCCAGTAAACAATGACCCACAGTCCAGGAATCAAATAATGTACCAATTGGCCACTCCTCTGTTTACATTTAGGCATCCAATTTGAAGAACAAAAATCTTTCACTTAGTGCTTCTCTCATTCTAATACTTTTAAACGCTTTTGTGTAAGCAAACAAACAAGTCTGTAGTCTACAATGTTGGGCAGGACTGTGAAAGGAGATAGGCTCCGACAGGCATGTTCGTGTCCTCCCTGGTGTTGCTCCCTGAGCTTCCATGCCAGGCCCTGAACAGGTCAATCTCTCCCACTACTGGAGCTGCTTGCCTGGATTTTGCATTTATTGAAATTTTATTTCACTAGCACTCAGTCATTTGTTCTCTTTTTGTGATTTAGTATTCATTATAATCTTTATGATTAGTCGGTGTTAGGCTGCATCACACCCATTCAGACTCCATGAGCCTGTGTAGAGCAGAGCTGGTCCTTCACCATCCTCAGCTGTACACCACGACCTGGTTCTGCAGCATCCTCACGATGGCTTTTATGTTTGAACTCATTGCTGCAGTCCCAGTGTCAATCCATCATGTGGATGGCCTTCCTCTTCTCCTCTACCCATCTGCTTTCCCTTCTCCAGCGACTGGTCTCTCCTGACATGTCCAAAGTACGTGGGATAAAGTCTCACTATCTTTCCTTTAAGGAATGAGCATTCTGGGTACACTTCTTCCAATACGATTTATGGATAGCATTAGTTTCCTATCACTGCTGCTGCTTGTGGAAGCTGCTTCTTGAATCTGTCTCTATGCATTTTCCAGCTTCAACGTGCTACCCGTATTCCTTGGCTCCTGGCCCCACCTTACCCTGTCCTCCACTTGTCAAATCGTTTTCTCTGACCTTCTGCCTCTCTTTTCCATATTCGGAGCTCATAAGACTGATCCCAGAAAATATCCCATCACAAGATTCTTAATCACATCTGGAAATTCCCATTTGCCATATAAGGGAACACAGGGCCAGGGATATGGCCATGGGTATCTTTATGGGAGGGGGTTATCCACCCTACCATGCTCTTTTGTGTGATAGTTCTATAAATATTTGAAAACTTGTTAATCTTCTTTACGACTCCACTTTTCTTAGATCAGACATAAGAAATTGTTTTATTTGTTCCATATTTGACTTGATTCAAAATTTCATCACCTTCTGCATGTTGATTATTTAATTTACTTACTTTTGCTAATATCTGTTTTAAAGGCCCACAACTGATCATCCGTATGATCAAACTCAGGGCAATTCATTGAAAGTAACTTTTTCCTCCCTCTAAACACTCTACTTCTATTAACGTGCCTCAAGATTTCATTATTTTCTTGGGGAACATTGTTGACTAATACTGATCTTTCCATCAACTAAAATCCTTTAATCTTTTCATGTAAACTACTAGTTACTGAGGTCTTTTCCATTCAGCAACCTTGCAGAATAGTTCAAACTAAAAAAAAAATTATATATTGGTCAGCATGTACTTAGGTTTTATTCGGTACCAGGAATGTTTTGGACTTTTCACAGAAATAACTCAAGTGCCAGCTTCCCAGTTATGCCCCAAGTCCTCCAATTGGCTGGGGTCACCTTTCAGATTTAAACAAAATGGATAGAGTCCTGCTCCAGTCACAGAAGAAGTCACACCATCCTTCCCAATATCTGCAAGGTCCTTTGAGGAAGTTTTGGCTGTGATGGGTCACCTCTGGCTAATCCACTATTTCTAGTGAACTCTTCACTCCCAGTGTGCAGCCAATTTTCTGTGTCACTGTCCCTTTTCTGCCGCTTTGTTGTCCCATGTTGGGCACCTCAATTTTTACACTCCTCTCAAATTCCATCATGTATGTAGACTTTAGCTGAAGTTCTGAAGTGTCAGAATGAAACATCATGCAACGTATCCATAACCCATAATAGACATTAGACCTCCAAAATCCTATTCTCATGCATGTGACTTAGAGGTCCCAGCAGTCTGATTCTCGGCACAATGCTCAGGTTGAGAATCAAGCTGTTGGGGTCTGTGGTAGTTATATAATCTCATGTCAACTTGATAAAGAGATTGAAGGGATGGAGTCTAGCCTGTCAATCGGGTCACAGCCTGATGGTAGGTACCCCACCCCACCCCCCACCACTGTGTTTCATCTTCCTGTTGACAGCCACTTTGAACCACACTGATGGCAGCCAGAGCCCTGGAAATGCACCCCCCGCCATTGGATCTACAAGAATTTGTACCCACCAGTCTTCCTGCATTCCTATCATTGTGCATGGCTGGGTGAGTCTGAAGAGGGATATATGGACTAGTACCAAACTTCCAGAGTGGTATCAGTCTTATGGACTTGATCTAGACAAGGCTTGAATCATTGCTTGATATATAATTATTCTTACATATAGAGCTCTCCCTTACATTGATATGAGTGTCTCTGGATTTGTTTCTCTAATAAATGCAGCCTAACCCATCGTCCTTTCATTTGACCTCATTTGGGCTCCCAGGTTTGATCCTTGAGCCTCTCCTATTGACAGGATAATGTGGCTTCCTTGGGGGTTTGTGTGTCACTCTCTTTTATGCCAACAAACTGTCAAAGTTTTTGGCTGAATAAAATAAATAGCTTCTTTACTTAACAAAGAATTCCTTTTAACAAAGAAAAAAGTTATATATATATATATATATATATATATATATCTATCATCTGGCCTATCCTTCAATGCTGTTGGTGCATAGTGTGAGAAATGCACATCAAATATCGTGTTGAATTCAAGATGTGCTTTCTTTTTTTTGTAATATAAAATATATAATTAAAATAATTTTATTGGGGGCTCATGCAACTCTTACCACAATCCATAAATACATCAATTGTATAAAGCACATTTGTACATTTGTTGCCATCATCATTCGCAAAATAGTTGCTTTCTACTTGAGCCCTTGATATCAGCTCCTTCATTTCCCCTCCCTACCTTCTCCCCCTCCCTCATGAACCCTTGATAATTTATAATTATTTTGTCATACCTTACACTGCCTGACGTCTCCCTTAACCCACTTTTCTGTTGTCCACCCCCCCCCCAAGGAGGAGGTTATATATAGATCCTATAATTGGTTCCCCCTTTCTACCCTACTTTCCCTCCACCCTCCGGGTATTGCCACGGTCACCACTGGTCCTGAGGGATCATCTGTCCTGGATTCCCTGTGTTTCCAGTTCCTATCTGCACCAATGTGCATCCGCTGGTTTAGCCAGGTTTATAAGGTGAAATGTAGATTATGAGAGTGGGGGGAGGAAGCATTTAAGAACTAGAGGAAAGTTGTATGTTTCATCATTGCTACACTGTACCCTGGATTGGCTTGTCTCCTCCCCTGACCCTTCTGTAAGGAGATGTCCAGTTGACTACTGATGGGCTTTGGGTCTCCACTCTGCACTCTTCCTCATTTACAATGATATGATTTTTTGTTCTTTGATACCTGATATCTGATCCCTTCAACACCTTGTGGTAACACAGGCTGGTGTGCTTCTTCCATGTGGACTTTGTTGCTTCTGAGATAAATAGCTGCTTGTTTATCTTCAAGCCTTTAAGACCCCAGATGCTATATTTTTTGATAGCCAGGTGCCATTAGCTTTCTTCACTACATTTGCTTATGCACACATTTGTCTTCAGTGATCATATCGGGAAGTTGGGTACCCACTGATATGATTTTTGTTCTTTGATGTCTGATACCTGATCCCTTCTACACCTCGTTGTCACACAGGGTGGTGTGCTTCTACCATGTGGGCTTTGTTGCTTTTGAGCTAGATGGCCACTTGTTTACCTTCAAGCCTTTAAGACCCAAGGCACTATATCTTTTGATAGCCGGGCATCATCAGCTTTCTTCACCACATTTGCTTATGCACACATTTGTCTTCAGCGATCATGTTGGGAAGGTGTGCATCATGGAATGCCAATTAAATAGAAGTACTTGCATTGAGTAAGTACTTGAGTGGAGGTCCAATGTCCCTCTGCTGCCTTAATACTAACCTTATAAATATAAGCATGTAGATCTATTTACTCACCATCCTATATACATATATTTACATATGTACATGCCTGTATTCAGACCTCTATAACTGCCCTTTGTTTCCCAGTTCTTTCCTCTATTTCCTTTTACTTTCCTCTTGTCCCACGATCATGCTCAGCCTTCATTTGGGTTTCAGTAATTTATTTTGGTTACATTACCCTTGCTGACTCCCTACTAGGCCTCTCACACCCTCCTTGCCACTAATTTTGGATCACTTGTTGCTCCCTTGTCCCTGAGTTGGTAAGCACCACTTCCTTACCCCCGCCTCCCCCTCTTCCATGTTCCCCGGAACCATCGATCCCATTGTTTTCTCCTCCAGACTATTCATTCAGCCTATCTTATATAGATCTGCAGGGATAATAAATAATATGTACCCAAAAAACAAGGCATATCAAGACAAAGCAACAAAAGAGAACACAACAATGAAAAAGAAAACCAATGGCCCAGAAAAGAATAAATTAATTAAAAAAAAGAAAAAGAAAAAAATTAAAAATAGAAAGAAAAACCTGTAAATAGATCAAGATCCATTTTTTGACCTCTAGACATGTCCTTTAGTCAAATCCAATGGGGTGCTATGCTCTGGCCCCAAAAATCTATCCTTTGCGCTCCCTCAGGACCTCCTTGCTCTCCTCCCCCCATTGATCTGCCACAAGCCTTTAGTGTTTTGCCTCAGTGTCATGGGGTCAGACCAGGCCAATCCCGACCCTGAGTCTCCAGTGTTGTCCCCTGTAGGGCCATGGATCAGTGAGGGACGTGTGTCTCATAGTGGGTTCAGCCACATGATCCACTCTTGTGCATTGGCTGTTTGAGTGGGGATATGGTCCTTCAGGCCTGGTGGGCCAGGATATGCTCCACTGTCTCTTCCTTCCCCTTCATTAGATGTTTTCTTTAAAGCAGTTTTTCCTCATATAATTTTATTTTTACTTATTTTTGGTTCATTATTTTTTCTTTCTACATGTATATACATTATATGAATTATACATTAGACATTTTCATCCTCTTAAAATAATCAGGGAAGTTATTATATTTTTCAAGTAGCAGAGACCTTATCTCTCCAGCAATTTTACCTCCATTGATTGTCATAAGAATTAAAACTCTTAATTGGATATCCCCACACAGAAGAGTTATAACAAAGGGATGATTTAAGGAAGGTGTCTTGTAGCACTGACTAAACACACCATTCCTCTTGTTCCTGAATGCTTCCTACCCCCTACTACCATGACCCAGTTTTACCTTGCAAATCTGGCTAGACCGGAGAATACACATTGATACAGATAAGAGCTCTGGATACATGAGATTCAGGAGAGATAAACCCCTTAGGAATAGTAGTGGGAGTAGTGATATCGTGAAGGTAGGGAGATGGTTAGGGAGGGGAAGGGGGAGAAAAGGGGAACTCATCACAAGGTTGGATATACAGGCCCGTGCTATATATAGCAAATAACAGAATAAAAGAAATGTGGGTGAAGGTAGATAATGGACAGTGTAAGATATGAAATAATATAGGATAAACAGGGATTCACAAGGGTGGGAGAGTGGGTGATGGAGGGGAAAAGGAGGAGTTTATACCAAGGGCTCAAGTAGAATATGTTTTGGAAATGATGATAGCAACATATGTATAAATATACTTGATACAATTGATGTATGGAATGTTATAAGAGTGGTAAGAGCCCCCAATAAATGATTGAAAAACCAAAAAGAAACAGTACTTGATATAGAACAGCTCTATTTGGAAAGAAATTGCACCTGGAGAAAGAATATGCAAAAATCATACTGCATTGGAGAGGTAACGAAAGAGGAAGCCCCTCAATGGATTGTCCAGTGGCTGCAACAACTGGGTCGGGTCAGAGAACCATTGAGGATGGAGTGGGATCAGGCAGTGTTTCATTGTGTCGTGCATGGGGTCGCTGTGAGTTGAAACCCACTCAATGGCAACTAAAGACAACATGGTAATAATATAGACGGGGAAGTCCTGGGCGAGATATCCAGCACCGTTGTTTGCTGTCAAGTTGATTTCAACTCATAGTGACCCTAAGTGACAAAGTGGAATTGCTCCATTGGGTTTTCCTGGCTGTGATCCTGGTCAAAGCAGATCATCAAGTTGTTGGAGTTGCGGGTTTGGTTCAAACCACCACATTTTTGGTTCACAGCCCAGCATTTAACTGTTGCACTCCAAAAGTTCAACAGAATGATTCTATTTAGAATGCTAAAGAACTAATAAGAAGTATGTTCATGAGGTGCTTATGAATGGTGAAATTATCAAAGAATGACAAGGAAGCTTTTTACTTTCATGACAATCAAGTCATTACACATGTGGAGCGGCAAGGTAAGAGACACACAGGAAGCTCCTCACACAGCGGACTGTGCTCATATTCTATTGATAAGTACTGGCAACTTCATGTGTGTTCATTTTATAAGAAATCATTATAGTATACACCTATGTTATGTACTGTTCTATATTTTTTCACTGACTAAAAATTAAGAATTAAAACTTTTTATTGCCAAAGAAAAAATCTAAAGAAGTAAGATGCAGTTCCTTCTGTGTATCCATAGCTATAATTTTTGTGCAAGATTAGAGATGTAGTTTCTAGTATAAGCTGGTAATTATCTTAAGTGATTTATCATTACTTGAATCAATTGCACATGGTTGTATGTTATAATATAAAAGTAGAGGTAGGTTTTATCTCTTCATATGATGCAGAATACACTTATAACAATCTTCTTCACACAAGGCAAGAATTGAAACAGACCTACAATCGCTAAGTCTATGGGAGTACATAAGCATCTTTAGTCCTCACGACTATTTGTACGATCAGTTTTGATCATTTTATTGAGTGCTCTTACAACTCTTATTACAACCATGCATCAATTGTATCAGGCATATTTGTACATATGTTTCCGTCATTCTTTTCTAGATAATTATTTTCTATTGAGCCCTTGGTATGGCTTCTCTTTTTTATCCCCTCCCCCACCCTCGTGACCCCTTGAGAGATGATAAATTGTTATCATTGTCATATCTCACAAGGACCACTGTCTCCCTTTCCCCATGGTTTCTGTTGTTCATCTCCCTGGAGGGGTGTGTGTGGTTGTGTGTTGATCATTGTGATAGATTTTCCCTTCCCTTCTGGTATTGCTATTCCCATTCCTGCTCTTGGGTTGCATGTGTTGAGAGTTTTTTATCTCTTATCTATACCTGTGTACATGTCCTGTCTAGTTCAAAGTGACAGGCATCACTGGGGTAATGGTAGTAGGGGCGAGAAAACCTCAAGGAATCAGAGGAATATTGTAGGTTTCATCGGTGCTTTACTGCACCTTGATTGACTCATTCCTTCTCTGTTCTCACCCACATGATTTTTTTTGTTTATTTGTGGATAGACATTAATTTAAAAATGCCACTCACAAAATGAAGCCAGTGATTCCAGGCCATATAAATAATTTGGAATACCTTTGAGGTTTTGGGTATATCCTACAAGTTTTGAACAAGAGTTGTGGGGTCAAAATCTGAACAAATACCATAAACCTAAAGTAATCTCTCACCAATAGTGGTTTGGTGGCACTAGGCATTGGGCTGCTAACCACAAGGTTGGAGGTCCAAATCCAGCAGCTGCTTTTCTAGAGAACGATGAGGCTGTGTTAGATGCTCCTGCGACGATGTAGTCTCAGAAATCCTACAGAGGATCATTATGAGTAAGAATTGACTTGATGGCACTTGATAAGAAGAGGAAAGTCTATCTTTTTTAATGTGCTTGACTAAAACCAAGACTTTATTGCTTTTTAGCTCCTTGTTCTATTTCTAACCTAAAATATGTTGTAACGGCCCTTGTTTTGGGCTGAAAATTTAGCATTTTACTATGAAAATTTATGGACCTTTTTAATATTGTAAATGAAAATACTTTGTCAAGTTGGTCAACCAAATATCTAGAAACGATACTTTAACATGAGGACATCCAGTAATTGGAGTTATTATTGTTTTTTAATGGAAGAATGTCTGCTTGTGAGGTTAGACCAGATTCAGAAGTCTGATTGAACACACTGGAAAGAGTGTGACACTGCTTGTTTCTACAACTCATTCAGCCAGCTCCTCCAAAGACAAACAAAAGCAAGCAAACAAAAACTGCTCTTGACCCCACAGTTTTCCTCTCTCCTTTTTTGCATACGCAAACTTTTCATAAGAACTGCGTGTGGACTCTATCTCCACTTCTGCGTCTTCTTTATATTCTTCAACGTATTGTTGGTTGCATTTGGCACTGCTAACCATGTTATTCCTGTTGAAAAAAAAATCACTTTTCTGGCCTCACGACACCGTTCTTCCCCTGCTTTACCCACCACCTCTTTACCCACCACCACCTTAGAGCTTTGCTTTGGATTCTCTCTCTTTTTATCTCTCCCTAGGTTATGAATCTGATTCTGATTTTAAATACCATATGTATACATGAATGAAACACACACTTATGTCCTTAGCTCAGTTCTTTCCTCCGAGCTTTAGACTTTTATATACATTTATTTACTTGGCACTTCCATTTTTAACCTCATTGGGTTTCTTACAGCCAAACCTGTGCGTCTTCCACCTCTTCATTATCTCAGTGAAACCTAATAGAAATCTGGAAATCACACTTCTTACTTTTTTTCTACTAACTCCCTACCCACTTTGCTCCATATCATTTGTTACCACTCTATTTCAGGCCACTCTCATTTATTATCTGGACTAGATTAATAATCTCCAGTCAGATTTCCCTCTGCCCTTCTTGTCTTCCACAGCCCCATAAACTCTCCATAGAGTATCGAGAAATATCTTTATTATCATAACAATATCACTTCATTGTCCTATTTAAAACAATTCAATGATTTCTTATCACATTTGGAGCAAAATTCAAACATATTACATATTCAAGGCCTTATGTAATTGTATCCTTGCCTACCTCTATAGCACCATCTTGAGGCATACATCCCTCATTCGCTGCTTTTTGTCACACTGTCTTCTTGAATTCATGAACAGGCTAAGACATTGTCTGTGGCAGAGCCTTTTCATATCTCTTCCTCTATTAGAAATGTGTTCTGGTAATATTATGTGACAAAAGGGGTTAAGCTACATATTATAGATTCCTTTTGTGACAGAAAGTTGACAGTGTTGGGTCCCCTAGTTTCTCTATTTGGGGTTATTGAGAGGATTTGTTATTTTGATTTGAGAATGAACCAGCTCGATCCAGGTACTGAGCTTGAGGGAGAAGGCTAGAGTGATGTAACTACTGTTGGTGATGAGCCTCAGCATTAAATAGTCATTAGGATAATTTGATCCATAGATACATTTGATACACAGATAATATTGTCCTCAAAGAGACTATGCTAGGATTTAGGCCACTTCAACTATTGATTCCTTTGCTTCTGGACCCAGTTTGATTTGATAGCATAGAGATGTAATGATGTGATAGTGGCTGCTTTGCATATAAACTAACCACTGAGAGTTGACTATATTGATTGATGATCTTGGGATCATCTTTCTCAGTATTATTATTGCTATTATTTTTACACCAATGCAATTTTAAGACTTATGTTCTCTATTAGTATAGCTTTTCTTTGAGATTTTTTTGTTTGTTTGCATTCTTTCAGGTTTTTTCAAACCTTAGTAAGTCTCACACAGTAGTCATGATTTTGGCAATATTTTTCATTTGTGCTATTATATATGAGTGTGTGTTCTAACTTAATAATAACATATAGGAAATTGGGGATTTAATGTTCTAGGTTGCATTTTAAACTTTTATGTGTTTATTAAAATAAAAAATCAAACCATTATAACAAAGCAAATGCACAGTTAATAAAATCAGAATTTTCATCTCTGTGCCATGTAAAACCAATCGTGGATCATCAGTACATAAGTACCACCTTGCAGAAAACATGATTGCCTACCATCCTCAAGCTCATGCTTCCTTAAGCAACATCATTCGACACCATATTTATCTCACCCAATTATACTGTTATTTAGGCTAAGATTAAAAGGAGTTTGATTTCCTGAGCATGCACCAGCTGAAGACATGACAGATGTCATGGGAAGCATGCAGCTGGGCTGTAATTAAAGTTTTGCCTTGTGTAATAGAAAAGATGTAAAAAACCATCTATGAATAACAAAGGAATGCCATTTACCAAGATATCTCTGCCTCTCTATTTTTATGTTTGCTTGTGTTTTCTTGTTTTTAAACTTGCATGTGAAAAGGGACTGGTGAGTTCTACTTAGTGTTGGCTCTGTGCACCAGGAGATAACTCTGAGACCACCATTAGTCTTTATGATCGGTAAACTGTGAAACAGCGCACATTCATACAGACGAATGCCAATTAAACATACGTGTAGTATATATTCATATGCCCCATACAGAAATATTTATATAAAATATGAAAGTGATTTTCCATAGAACGATGAATGGCTGATGATTTTTGTACTACTCCTTGATCCTCTTTTTGCTGAATTATACGCCAGTGCTGAATTATATGTCATATACATAACGTGGCTAGTTTGGGACTTTTGGTTACAGAACAGAGCAAAATTAATTAGAAATCAACTTTGACCCCATTAGCACCACGATGTTTGCTGTAGCATTCATGGACAACTGGGCGAAGGAAACATAATTTGATTGGGAAGTCAAATATAGAGTAAATATAACATTCAGCTTTGTAGACTAAAAAAAAGCAACAACGAACCTACCAAACTCACTGACATCTAGTCATGCCAATTCACAGTGACCATCTATGACAGGGTGGAACTGCCCCTGTAGGCTTCTAAGACTAGAACTCTTTCTACAGGAGTAGAAAACTCCATTTTTCTTCTGTGAAGCAGCTGGCGGTTTTGAACCGTTGACCTTGCAGTTAGCAGCCCAACTAGTAACCATTATGTCACCAGAGGGAAAACAGAATTTTTAAAATATCAGAGAGCACATAAATAGACATTTGATTGCATAAGTGAGGAGGTAGTCAAAGGTTTGTTGGAGAAATAAATAAATATTGATAGGAAAAAATAAAGATATATGGGAAAAGGAGAAGACTATCATAAAGCAGAGTTTCTATCTCTGCACATTTGTGTTTCTCAACTGGTAGTTCCCAAACACACATCCATCAAGTCGATACAACTCATATTAACCTTATAGGACAGGATGGACCAGGCCTTGTGAGTTTCAGAGACTGTAACTCTCTGTACAAGTAGAAAACCTATTCTTTCTTCCATAGAACAGCTAATGATTTGCAACTGCTGAACTTTTGCTAGGAAGATACTTAGGAAGAAGGGCTCATTAGTCATGTTATTTAGTTCATTGATTGTGTTGTTTAGTTCTTCTGTATCTTCGTTGAGTTTATTTCTAGTTGGTCTTTCCTTCATCAAAAGTGTTGCATTAATGTCTATTCTTATTATTGTAGAGTTTTCTATTTGTCTTTTCAATTCTATAAAAATTTACATTGTGTATTTTTGAGTGATTTCACTGGGTGCATAGATATTTATTATTGCCATGTCTTCTTGTTCAATTAACCTTTTAATCATTATATAGTGTTCTTTTATCAGAAATTAAAGTAGCCACTCCTGCTATTTTTTTATTTCCATTAACTTCCTATGTTTTTGTTTATTTTTGATGCATTGATTGCCATTTTCTTTAAATTTTTGTGTGTTTTGATCTTTGTGTCTATGGTCAGTCCTTTATAGACAGTGTATTGCTAGGTTATGCTTTCTTGTTGATTCTGCTATTCTGTGTATCTTCACTGGTGCATTTGATCCATTTACATTCAGTGTAATTATTGATAGGGGTGTTGCTGAGCTCTCTAGAGAAGCAAAGCCAGTGACAGACACACACATAGACACGAACACACATATCTACTTACACCCACACACATGGTATTTATATATATAATTTTACATCTAGAAAATGACTCACTCAGCTGTAGAAGGGATTAAGTTCACTCTGGTTCATGTCTGTGGGTCAGATGTTCTGCCAAGGCTGACAATCAGATGGCAGGAAAATGAACCAGGAAGCAGGAAGATCACAGGCTGGTGGAGCCAGAGGCAGTTGTATGCAAAGTTAGTAAGGCTCATGGCTTTTGTTGACTTCTATACCTGCCAGTGCTGATGTATCAGGAAGCAGGAAGACAAATCAGGCAATAAGTTAGACTTCTGGGTGGCATTGTCATCTATATTAATCTCAGGTTGTTGGTGATTCTTTGCTGTAATAACTTCCTGTAACATTTCCTATAAAGTTGACATGGCCTCACAAGTTTTATTAACTTCTGTCTATCTGGAATGTTTCAATCTCATCATCATATATTAGGGACAATTTTGCTGGCCATGTAATTCTTAGTGGGTAATTTTTACTTTCAATGTCTTGTGTATGTCATCCCATTGCTTTTATACCTGTATGACTTCTGCTGAGAAATCAAAGCATAGTCTTATTGGATTTACTTTGTAGGTAACATTTTGCTTTTCTTTCTACTTCAAGAATTTTTTCTTTGTCTTTGATTTATTGAATCTTGATTATGCTATATCTTGATGATTTTCTTCCAGAATCTATCCTGTTAGGGGTATGTCAAACCATTTGAATTCATATTTTCTCATCTTCCATGAGGTTAGGGAAGTGTTCTTTCATCAAATCTTTGATAAATTTCTCTGTGCTTTAAAAAATGGTCTGTCAAATGGGTGCATAAGCAAATGTGGTGAAGAAAGCTGATGGTCCTGGCTATCAAAAGATAAAGCATCTGGGGTCTTAAAAGGCTTGAAGGTAAACATGTGGCCATCTAGCGCAGAAGCAGCAAAGCCCACATGGAAAGGGCACACCAGCCTATGTGATCACATGGTGTCAAAGGGATAAGGTATTAGACATCAAAGAACAAAAAATCATATCATTGTGAATGAGGGGAAGTGCGGAGTGGGTACCCAAAGCCCATTTGTAAGCAACTGGGCATCCCCTTACGGAAGGGTCATGGGGAAGAGACGAGCCAGTCAGGGTGCAGTGTAGCAACAATGAAACATACAACTTTCCTCTAGTTTCTAAATGCTTCCTTCCCGCTCATATGGTGATCCCAACTCTGTCTTAACAATTTGGCTAGACTAGAGGATGTACACTGGTACAGATAGGAACTGGAAACAGTGGTGAGAATGACGACATTGGGAGGGTGGAGGGAGGGTGGGGTAGAAAGGGAGAACCAATTACAAGGATATACATATAACCTCCTCCCTGAACAACAGACAACAGAAAAGTGGGTGAAGGGAGATGTCAGACAGTATAAGATATGACAAAACAATAATTTATAAATTATCCAGCGTTCATGAGGGAAAGGGGAGTGGGCAGGGAGGGGTAAAAATGAGAAGCTGATGCCAGGAACTTATGTGGAGAGCAAATGTTTTTAGAATGATGAGGGTAATGAATGTATAAATGTGCTTGACATATTTGATGTATGTATGGATTATGATAAGAGTTGTATGAGCCCCCAATAAAGATTTTAAAAAATAAATAAAATAGAAAGAAAAGTTCTATGCCTCTTTTCCCCCTGCTTTTGAATTCTAATTATATGTGCTATTCCTCTTCATAGTGTCTCACATAATTCTCAATATTACCTTATATTGTTGTTTTCATCAAATCTCATTTTTTCCTGGTTGTTTCTCTAATCAATTAGTATTGAGAGACTAGTCCTCAATATTGCTAATTTTGTCATCTATTCAATCAATTCTAATCCTTTGCCCTTTCAAGGTATTGTTTATATTTGAAATCTCAGTATTAATCTTCTGGTCACATATGTTGCTTTATTAAATTATTCAAGAATTTCACCTTCCATGGGAGTGTGAATGGAAGGTGAAGGAGAAGCGGGGGACAGATTACAAGGATTTACATATAACTTCCTCTTTGGGGGATGGACAGCAGAGAAGTAGGTGAAGGGAGATGTCAGATGGTTTAAGATACGACAAAATAGTAAAAATTTATAAATTATTAAGGGTTCATGGGGGAGTGGGGAGGGAGGGGGAAAATGAGGAGCAGATGCTGGCGACTTAAGTGGAAAGCAAATGTTTTGAGAATGATGAGGGAAACAGGTGTCCAGGAGCGCTTGACATGATGCATGTGTGGATTGTGATAAGAGAGGCATGATCCCCAATAAAATGATTTAATAAAACAAACAAATAAGCAATAGACCTATACTATCTCTGTCCAAAAATAAATTTAAAAAAGTATTTCACCTTCAATTTAGTCACTTTCCCCCTTGAATTTACCTTTAATTCTTTTAAATTCCTTATCAAGTAGTTCCAATGTCCTTTCTTCTACTGAAGGGTGTTCTGGGTCTGTATTTTGGACACTTGTTGAAGTCACTCAGTCTTGCAACTTCATGAGAAATGATGCCTTTTCCTCCTGGTATATTGTGGTGGTATACATGTATTCAATTGATAAGACATATTTATGTAATTGGCTCAGGGTTTTTCTTTTCGTTTCTTGGATACGTATGCATGAAAGGGGTAGGTGTGCTACTCGACTCACTTTTGTGTGGCTATTGTAAATAGTATTATTTTCTTGATTTCCTCTTCAGAACTCTCTTTATTAGTATATAAGAATCTGATTGACTTTTGTATATAGATCTTGAAGCCTGTCACATTGTGTAAGCTTTCAATTATTTCTAACAATTTTCTTTGAATTGACTCTTTGGAATTTTCTATGTACAGAATCGTATCATCTGTGAATAGACAAAGTTTTACTTCTTTGCCAATTTAGATGACTTTGATTTCTTTTTGCTGTTGGTGAGCACTGGCTAATCCTTGCAGCACCATGCTCAGCAATAGGGATGGCACAGGTCATCCTGTTTTCTCTCTGATCACAAAGGGAATGATCTCTGCTTCTTCTCAATGATTGAGAGAATGCTGTTGGTTTTGCATATATGGCCTTTATTATGCTGAGTAATTTCCTTTCTAGTCCTATGTTTTTGAGTGATTTAATCATGCATGTGTGATGAGTTTTGTAAAATGTCTTTCTGCATCAATTGATAGGAACATGCATTTCTTTTTCTTTGTTTTGTTCACATGGTGGATTACATTGATTGTTTTTCCTAATGTTGAAACGTCCTTGTATAGCTCAAGATAATTAAGAGCCTCTGGTACTGAAGTAGAAGTCCAAGCTGCACTGAAGGCATTAATTAAAAACAAGTCTCCAGGAAATGACAGAACACTGATATATTTCAACATGCTGTTGAAGCACCAGAAGTACTCACTAGTCTATTCCAAGAAATTGGGAACCTGGTCACCTGACTGAAACCCAAAACTCACTGCCATTGAGTCAATGCTGACTCATTGTGACCCTACAGGACAGGGAAGCACTGCCCTTGTGAGTTTCTGACATGGTTATTCTTTATGGGGGTAGAAAGCTCCATCTATTTCCAGTGGAGTGGCTGGTGTGGTTTTGAACTGTGGACCTTGTAGTTAGCAGCCCAATTCACCACCAGGCTCTTCAACTCACTGAAAGGGATACCTATTTGTATCCATTCCAAAGAAAGGTAACTTCAGAGAATGTGAAAATTATATCATTATTATTGTGTGAAAGTAAAATTTTGCTGAAGATCATTCAGCAATGGTTGCAGCAGTACCTTGGAAGACAGTTGCCGGAAAGTCATGCTTGACTCAGAAGAGGACTTATAACAAGTGATAGCATAGCTGATGTCAGATGAATCTTGGTTCAAAGCAGGAAATGCCAGAAATTGTGTGTTTTACTGGCTATGCAAAGTCATTCAAGTATGTGGATCATAATCAACTATAGCTAGCTTCGAGGGGCATGGGAATTCAACAACAATTTATTGTGCTCATTTAGCACCTATACAGGATAAAGAAGCAGTTATTTGAACAGAACAAGAAATGTTGCATCACTTAAAAATCAAGAAGGTTGTATGTGTCAGGTTTGCATGGATTCAATCTGTATTCTGAGCAAATAATCAGAGAAACTGGGTTGTAGCAACAGGACTGAGGAAGGCTTATTAACAAATTTGCAGAAGATTTTGCTGAAGGTCATCTACAACAGTTGCGACGATCCATTGACAGGGAGCTGCCAGAGGCTCAGGCCAGACTTAGAAGAAGACATGGAATAAGGGTGGAATAAGGGATATCATTGCTGAAGTCAAATGGATTTTGGCTCAGCATTAACTACCAGAAAGATGTTTACTTATGTCTTATTGACTATGCTGAGGAATTTAACTCTGTGGATCATAATAAACTGTGGGTAACCTTGAGGAGAATGGGGGTTCCAGAACATTTCACTGTGCTCATTTGGAACTTGTACATGGATCAAGAGGCAGTGGTTGCAAAGAGAATAAGGGGATGCTGCCTGGTTTAAAATCAGGAAAGGTGTGCATCAAGGTTGTATCCTCTTACCATACATAGTCAATCTGCATGCTGAGGAAATAATCAGAGAAACTGAGTTACATTAGGAAGAATACAGCATTAAAACAAGGAAAGTCTATCAACAACTTGCAACATACAAATGACACAACCTTGTTTGCTGACAGTGAGGAGGACTTGAAGCACCAGCTGATGAAGCTCAAGGATAAAAGCCTTCAGTGTGGATTACAAGTCCATATAAAGAAGACCCAAATCCTCACAACTGGACCAATAGGTAATATCATGATAAGTGGAAAAAAGGTTGAAGTTGTATTGCTTGGATCTATAATCAATGTTCATAGAAGCAGCAGACAAGAGGTCAAAACACATGTTGTATTAGGTACATCAGCTGCACAAGACCTCTTTAGTGTATTTAAAAACAGGATGTTACTGTGAGGATTAAGGTGTGCCTGACCAAGCCATGGCATTTTCAATTGCCTCATATACATTGAATAAGGAAGACCAAAGAATAACCGATGTATTTGGATTGTGGTGCTGGTGAAGAACATTGAAAGAACCAGGGACTGCCAAAAGAGCAAATCTTTCTTGGGAAAAGTATAGCCAGAGTGCTCCTCAGAGGAATGGATGCAAGACTTCATCTTTGGACATATTGTTAGGAGAGACTAGTCCCTGGAGAAGGACATCATGCTTGGAAAAGTGGAGGGGCAGCAAAAACAGAGGAAGGGCCTCAAGGAGATAGATAGACACAGTGACTGCAACAATGGGCTTGGGCGTTAGCAATGCCATAACTGGGCATATACCCGAAAGAAATAAGAAACAGATCAAGAGCAGATGTTTGCTCCCCCATGGTCATTGCACAATAGCGAGAAGCTGGAAACAGCCTATGTACCCTTCAGCAGAAGAATGCATAAAAATGCTGGTACATACACACAATGTAATACCGTGCATCCCTAGACAACAGCGATGATACCATGAACACTCCAAGAGGTGAAGGACCTCAAAGACATGCTGAATGAAGTCAGTGAAACATAACGGGACAACTACTGTATGCGCCCCCTGCAGTAGGAACATGCAGCAGGACAGGCACAACTCAGGCTTGCAGGGCATCCAGTCTTCTGGCCGGCGATGAGACAGCTTGGTACAGAGCCAGACCAGTGCCAATGAACCACACACCATCCGCTCCAGGTATGTATGGAGTAGGTCACCTGGCTGGAGGGCACCTCAAGACAGTTGGGATCAAATGGATTTGGGGTTTGGTTGGAGGGGATGCTGTCTGCTGAGTGGTAGCCACGTGGATCTGGGGTGAGGTCTCCTGGAGAGGGGGTGGTCCTGTCAGAGGGATAAGGCTTATTGATGGGAGGGGCAGCGTGGAAGTGAGGAGAGGGAATGGTCAAGATTGGGGGAACAGAAGTGCATGTCTGTTGGGGGGAGGGAAGGGAGGTGAGGCGAGGAGAGACTGAGGAGGGCTTATGCTCTTGGGAACATTAGCCAGGGAGGGTCTTTAGTGGCGTGCAGTGGGTGGGCAGAATTGACCTAGGTCATGGGGTAGGGGGCTAATCTGGGAACCCAGACTGGTGTCATAGAGCACTGGGACACTGAACTCTGCATCCGGGTACATGGCATGTGCCAGAAGCTGCATGAGTGTTATTCCCATACAGGAACTCCACCAGGTGACCTGGATGCTACCTCGCACATAAGTGTAACCTGAGGACTTAAGCCAGAAAACACATGGTGTCTGAGGAAACAGAAGACAGCTGTATCAAGAATGCTGTACTGTTGTTTGGTGAACAAAAAAGATATTGCTACATCAATGCCCCATCTGCTGTAGTAAGAGGCGTACTATTCCTGCAAATGTGTGCCACCATTCTGTTTCAATTTGCTTATGCTTGTGTAGATTAGGGCATATCTTAGAGGTATGACACCATCTCGGGGCTGTGCAATTTGTTTCTCTGTTTGTTAGTAAATGAAACGGAGGTATGTTGAGCCTATAGGAAAAGAAAACATAACAAGGGTTTGGGGGGAGGGACGATATGGAGGTGTGGGGGAGATAAGAAAGAGATGACATTAAGAAACCCAGGAAGGAAAAGTATGTTAGGAGACTGATTACACAAGCAATTGTACAATTATGTTTGACATGCTTAACTATGCAATGATATGACATATTTATTAATTTCTAAGTTCCAGTAAATGAAAATAAAAAACCTTAGGTCTTGGAATGAGTTCTTGTTCACACGGAATCCTAGCTCCAACTTAAGAACATTTAGTTCTTACATCATGGCCCAGCTTGATACTCACTTTCATGAAATGATCACTGAAGATAAGGGTGCTACAGCAAAGTGTGGTCAAGAAAGCAGATGGTGTCCGGCTATCAATCAGAATAGTGTCTGGGGTCTTAAAGGCTTCTATCCAAACAAGCAGCCAGGAGTCAACTAAGTCCACACAGAAGAAGCACATCAGCTTGTGTGATCCAAAGATGACAATTAAAAATTCAAATATGGTGAATAGAAAATTATCAGAGCTAAAAATTATGAACATAAAATTTTTAGAAGGCTATGGAGGACAGTGGGGGCCAAAATTCATCTGCAGAATATCTAGTGAGATGGAGCTGCTGACAGAACCACTCTAGTCAAAGGCAAGGGTACCGAAAATCTAACTATCAGGCAGAAACTATTGTATTCTTGGTTATGCTGATTGAACTCCATACTTGGCCAGTTGCCCTCCCTATAGACACAACCTGAATTTGTTCTGGGTGCAAGTATCTCTTAGTTGTTCCATGAAAGAAATTACTTCCCTGGCTTCTTAAAGGTTGATGGGGAACGTCTCCCTCTCAGGCATGATTATTATTATTGCCTTTATACTAATATGATCTATCCTTACCACCTTAGTGTGATTTGTTTTTCATTGTTCTCTGTGTGGTTTCCCAGCTGTGAAGCACAGGAGGAGTGGATGTATAATGATAACTGATTCAAGCTGTTATAGGGAATGCAGGGGTGGGTGATGGGGAGGGAAAGGGGATTTGGGGGAGTAAATGAAGGCGGGAGTGGGGAGAGAGCACTAAAAGTGATCATGACTACACAACTTGTGTTAAAGGGGATGTAACCTGGGGGGTGGGGAGTGGGGAATGCTCCAAGAGAGATGTGGTGCTGATTGTACAATTCCCCTCGATATGATTGAATGATAAAACTATTCAATTATATGTGTGCTACTAAAACTGTTGAAAACGAAATGGGCTTGGGTGTGGTAACAATTTGGAAGATGGAGCAGGCCCGCGCAGTGGCTCTGTTCTGTGTGCCTGGGATTGCTTTGCATCAGAATTGACTTGGAGGCCCCTAACAATAACCACAGGCGGTGACAACACCTTGGTGGCTGAAAGGGAGGAGGACAGATCTGTCTGGGAAGATGTAAAGCTAACACCTTTCTTACCAATGAGGATGGCAAGGAGCCTTTGCTGATGAAGATCAACAATTGGATCAATAAATAACAACTTGATAAAGAGAGAAACGGTTCAAGTTGTCAAGGACTTCCTCTTGCCTGGATCCACAATGAATGCTCATGGAAGCAGCTGTCAAGCCATCAAATGCCATTGAATGAATCTGCTGCACAAGACCTCTTGGAGTGTTAAAGAGCAAGGACATAACGTTGAGAATCAGAACGCACCTGACTCACGCATGGTGTTCTCAAAGGCCTCCCATGCATGTGAAAGTTGGCATTGAATAAGGAAGACTGAGGAAGATTCGGCGCATTTGAATGATGTTGCCATGGTAAAGAATGCTGAAATTTTGGAGTGAACTGCCAAAAGAACAAGCGGATGTGTCTTGGAAGATGTGAAGCTAGCATGTTACTTAGACATGAGGATGGCAAGACTTCATCTTACTTACTTTGGACATAATATGATCAGGAGAGACCAGTCCCTGAAAAAGGACATCATGCTCGGTAAAATCGAAGGACAGAGAAAAGGAGGAAGCCCCTTAAGAAGCTGATTGGCACAGCGGCTACTGCATCGGGCTGGAGCATAAGTACAACCTTGAGGCTGGCACGGGGCCCGGCAGTGCTTCAGTCTATCGTACCTAGAGTGGCTTTGGGTCAGACCGGCCGGAATGACGCCTGAAAAAGAACAACAATGCATTTCTAGAAATATGTTCATTTCTTCTCTGTGCTTCATAATACTGCACTCTTATCTTATAATCTTTTTAACTTGTTGATTTTGTTTTATGTTGCCTTTTTGTTTGTGATATTTGCACCATTTCCCTTTGCTAAGTCGTCAGTGCTTTGGCAATCTCGTTCATCCTTTCAGAGAACCAATTTCTTGACACGTTGATTTGTTCCCTACTCTCTTTTCTTACTCATTTCTGCTTTAATTAAAAAAATCACTTTATTGGGGGCTCGTACAACTCTTATCACAAGTCATACATCCGTCCATTGTGTCAAGCACATTTGTACATTTGTTGTCATCATCATTCTCTAAATATTTTCTTTCTACTTGAACCCTAGGTATCGGCTCCTCATTTCTTCCCCTCCCTCCCCTACCCTCCTCCCTTACGAACCCTTGATAATTTATAAATTATTATTTTGTCTTACACTATCTGATGTCTCCCACCACCCACTTTTCTGTTGTCTGTTTCCCAGGGAGGGGGTTATATGTAGATCATTGCGATTGGTTCCCCCTCTCTTCCCCACTTTCCCCTTTCCCTCCTGGTATTGCTACTCTCATTATTGGTCCTGAGGGGTTTATATGTCCTGGATTCCCTGTGATTCCCGCTCTTATCTGTACCAGTGTGCATCCTCTGGTCTAGCCAGATTTGTAAGGTAGAATTGGGATCATGATAGTGGGGCTGGGGTGGGGGGAGGAAGCATTAAAGAACTAGTGGAAAATTGTATGTTTCATTGGTGCTATACTGCACCTTGACTGGCTCATCTTCTCCCCGCAATCCTTCTGTAAGGGGATGTCCAGTTGTCTACAGATGGGCTTTGGATCTCCACTCTGTCCTCCCCCTTATTCACAATGATATGATTTTTTTGTTCTGGGTCTGTGATGTCTGATACCTGATCCTATCGACACACCTCATGATCACACAGACTGGTGTGTTCTTCCATGTGGGCTTTGTTGCTTCTGAGCTAGATGACCGCTTGTTTATCTTCAAGCCTTTAAGACCACAGATGCTCTAGCTTTTGATAGCCGGGCACCAACAGCATTCTTCACCACATTTGCTTATGTATCCGCTTTGTGTTCAGCAATTTTCTCCGGAGGGTGTCTGCTCTAATCTTTAATGATTTTATTACTTCTGGTATCTGAGTGTTTTGTTGCTCTTGTTATAATGTTGTATATTCTCATTTTCTGATGTGTGTGTTTATTGCTAACACACATTTCCCCCTGAGGTTTTGCTGTGTCCCAAGGTTTTGCTATGTTTCATTTTCACTCTCATTTGTTTTAATTTTAATTTAATTGTTTTCATTTTATTAGGCCATAATTCAAACATCATGCCAGTCATAGCATATCATATCATTCAGTCATATCAAGCAGTGTTGTAACAATCTCTACCCAAATCATTTGCATAGCAGTTTCTTCCTTCTTGTACTCCATGATATTGGCTCTCCATTGCCTCCCTGCCGTCCTCCTCAGGAACTCTTATTCTAGTTATTGTCTCTATAGATTGACCCCACCTGGGTTTCATGTACCAAAAAACATAGATACAAACAACCCCACAGTCTTTCCACTAGCAGCAGAGCCACTTTCATCCCAGGCTGAGTGTAGGCACCTTTGCTAGAGATGAATGACAGGGCCACAGCTGAGTGGGAGGTCTCAGGCTCTATTTTTGCCCCCTCCAGCACCAATGTGTGGGCCTGGGACAACTCTTTGCTCTCTGTGCTCTCAGGAATCAGGTACAATTTAGCCCCTGCATTGTTAGCTGCTGAGGTTGGGCCGTGGTCCTATCATGTGCACCCTTATCGATCTGATGATGTTGAGGGCGGAGCCCATCTGTCCTCTGCATAGATTATATGGGATCTTGGGTATTCCTCTGTTCACTCATCAGATTTGGGGAGCTACGGGGTGGCCCATATTTCTCTTTGGTGCTTTGGAGATTATCCTGTGTTTGGGAGGTGTGGTTTGGCTCATAGTTTGGCAGTTGAGAATTTATTATTTCTCTTGTCTGGGTTTCTCCCTTTATTGTTTTCTGTCTGCCAACTTACTTTTCATTCCTCAGAGATTCCTAATTCTAGGTTTTTCCTCTGTGTTTTTTTCCCATGTCTTTGAGGAAAAGGATCAATGTAGTGAGTCCATCTAAGGTGCTATCTTTACTGGAACTCTTCCTTTTTACCCTTAAAAATAAATTGTTCATCTCCCACATTTCACAAGTGTGTGTGTGTATATATTTCTTTCTCTAACAGATCACAAAATTGATTTTACTTCAGATAGCTGTGAATTTGGAATAATATATGCTAGTAGAAGGTCCGCATTCACAATCCAGAGCAGATCTTTTAGTAGATGTTCTAGCCAACATGGTTTGAAGCGTACTTGGGTGTCTCCTGATCCTTCAAGGTCCTTGACATCTTACCGATCTTTAAATTATGAAGCGTAGGCTTTTGTTGCTCTTGCCATGTGCTGGAGAGTCGGCCTTTGACTCCTAGTGAAGTCGTATACTGTAGTTCCGATGTGAACTGTGAACCATAAGTACCAATATTGCCAGGTCCTGTCCCATCTCCATGATCAATAGTAGATATAACAGTCATGATCCATAGGATTTTCATTAACTGATTTTCCAAAGTAAATCACCAGGCCTTTCTCCTAATTTGTCCTAGTTGGAAAGCTCTGCGGAAATCTGTTTAGCGTGATAGCAACAAAAAAGCCTCCAGTGAGAGACGGGAGGTTGGTATGTCTGTGATAAGGGCTGAATGTAAAACAATGTGTCAAAACCGACAAGGTATGGCCTCTGGTTTCGTGGCATTGGAGATCTAGTGCAATAGCCTAATAGTATTTGTAATGGTTATCTTTGGGTTTTGAGGTCCCTATTAAAAATATATCTGAAATACACACCAAGATATATCACTGTCAATGCTTTTTGAAGTAATTTGACTTTAAGCTCTGTAGAAATAGCAATTGGTGTCGGCACTGGGAAGGCAGAATGCAGGATAGGAAGAACTGATATTTTGCTCATAACAATTGATTTTACGAGGACAAAGTTGCCAATGGTGTCTACGGGCATCTAATACCTATATCGAGTAGTAGTAGAGAGAGAACGAGCCTGCATTGATTGTCCTTTCTTTGACAGTTAATATTGTCTTATGAAGGTTGTGGAATTAACAGTCTCATCTCCGTTGTCCTACTTTGACCATTTAATATTACATACATTTTCCAGACACTCTGTTACTGTTTGTCATTTTTTAATATGCATGCCTCAAAATTCAAGATGGAAACATATTTACACTTTATTTATACATATTTCCAAAAACTGAATGGTGTTACCATGTCCTAAGGGTGGAAGGCCTTTATAACAGTTTGGAAGCTTTTAGTTTATTCAACATTTTTTAACCCAAAGCATAAATAAATAAAAATATAGAGAACCATATGCAGTATTATAAATTAGGTAACTTTTGGTTATGCAATATTTAGGAACAATAGACTATTAGCACACCTTGAGAAAAGACTTCCCCTACAAAACCAAACCCACTGCCAACACCAGTGGCTCTACAGGGCAGAGTAGAACTGTAACCTTAGGGTAACAGAGAATTTCATTTTTCCTCACCAAGTGGCTGGTGGCTTTGAATCACCCCCATTGCTGTAGAGCAGCCCAGTTAGTAAACCATTTTACCACCAGGGCTCTGAAAAAAGGACCATTGATTCAAATGATATATTCTTCTGGTTATGTCTATATCATCTTAAAGAGATGTTATTTTATGTGTATTGTATCATCTTGGAGCTTAGTATAATTTATGCTGGGTTCTACAAGTCAAAATGGCTGTTTCTTTCATGGCCACATTCAATAAAAAGTCTTCACAACATTTAAATTCAAGATGATCTTTTTATACATTCATCTTATTTCACAAAATTTTCCCTCTTATTCTCTCTGACTTGACTGGTTTGCCCATTTACTCATTTTCTTCAAGTTCTACTTCTCTCATATCTCTCAAATTTATGAGTTATCCATGTTACCCTCAAGCTCTATCTTGCTCAGAGAAATCAGTCCAAGCTCATGGGATTGCTGTTATGGTTCTCTCTAACCCAGCCACACATTGTCTTTCCAACTTTAACTTCGACCACCCACTCCCCTTCCTGTGCTCCTCCCATGCACCGTTCCCTTCTCGTCCCCTTTAGCTCAGCCACCAGCAATTTACTCACATGCCCCTGCCATGATCTGATGTTCAAAATCCTGACCTATTTCTCACAAATGCTATTTCTCAAGAAAGTTTTTCATGGTACCATTAGAAGATAATGCTTCTTTGTCTTTCTTATGACACCATAAATGGTCAGAGTAGCTATGCGTATTAATTAGGTGTACTGGCTCTGGTAATGACAACAGAAAGACAAACCTTCAAAATTTCAGTTTAGATACATTCCGTGTTACATCCAAAATTTCTGGGGAAAGATGAAACTCTCTGTTCCCCGAACGTCACAGTTCTACTCTGCCCTGTAGAGCCACTGGTGTTGGCAGTGGGTTTGGTTTTGTAGGGGAAGTCTTTTTCAAGGTGTGCTAATAGCCTATTGTTCCTAAATATTGCATAACCAAAAGTTACCTAATTTAGAATACTGCATATGGTACTCTATATATCTTCATTTCTTTCTCATGGCATCAAAATCCCAACCAATTCTTTCACAGTTGCCTCAGCAGAAGAAAATACAGTGAGTGGTACACCAGTCATAATATGCTTCTTCATGAAATTGAGATACATCACTTCCCTCATATTTCATTAGCAAAAGAAAGCTAGGTCAACTTTTAAGATAGCGAAGTATAAAACTCATGGATTTGCTGAAAAGAAAAAAGTGAGATAGTGGTGGGCACTATTAATTTCTATCACAATCTATATGAAACTTCCAGAGTTTATATGCACATTTCTGTTAGCTTATTTTCACCCAAATCATAGGGAAGAATCAGTCGATGAGAGTTTCCCAGACTTCAGCCATTCATTTCCATCTTCATGTTTTTGTCTTCTTCCCTTTAGAGCACTTCTTGCACTTTGAAGGAGCCCTGGTAGCAGGACTTACTGGGCTGCTAACTGCAAGACCTGGAGCTTGAAACCACCACTCTTTGAGAGAAAGAGGAGGCTCTCTATTCCCACAAAGATTTGGTCTCAGAAACCATAGGGCAGATCTAGTCTTTCCTGTAGGGTCACGATGAGTTAGGATGGATTTGATCGTAGTAAGTGGTTTTGAGTTTGGAGGTTGCAGTGGTTAGGGCTTGGACTGCTAACTGCCAGGGTAGCAATTGAAAGGCATCAGCCTGTTTAGTAAAGCTTTATCGCTTCAGATACCCCCAGGGGCAATTCTACTCAGTCCTATAGTATCACAGTAAGTCACAATCAACTCCTTGGCAGTGAGTGAGCAGAGGCACAGTTGTTAACTCCATAGCTGACCAGAAGATTGTGAGTTCAAATGCCCCACCTGCTCTGCAGTAGAAACCATGCCACTCTGCTTCATTAAAGATTGTGGTTGTAAGGTCCTATCAAGTGGGTTCCAATTGATAGAGCCTTGACGCCCCACTGAACTAGACATTGCCTGGCCCTGTGCTCTCTTTACAGACCAGTTGTTCCATCACAATGGCAATCCATCTCATTGACGGTCTTTCTCTTCTTTGTTGACTCTCTACTTACCAAGCATGATGTCTCTTTCCAGAGGCTGTTCCCACCAGACAACATGAATCAAGTATATAAGATGAATTCTCATCACCCTTGTTTCTAAGGAGTATTTTGCTGTACTTCTTCCAATGTAGATGTACTTATTCTTCTGGACCGGTCATGGTATAGTAAATGTTCTTCACCTAGACTATGACTCAAGTGCATTAATTATTCTTCCCCCATCCTCATTCATCTCCCACCTTTCATATGCCTGTGAGGCCATGGAAAGACTAGGGCTTGGGTAGATGAATCTTCGTCTTCAAATGGCATTCTTGCTACTCAAACTCGAAAGAGGTTTTATGCAGCAGATTTGCTCAAATGCAATACATCATTTGATTTCTAGGCTGCTGTCTCCATAAGCATTGATTATGGATCCAAGTAAAATGAAATAATTGACACTTTCCATCTTTGTCCATTTCTCATGCTGTCTGTCGGTCCAGTTGTGAGGAATTCTGGTTTCTTTACATGGAGTTGCACTTCATACTGCAGACTTTGATTTTAGCAAGGAAGGTTGTGCCGTCTGCATATTGCAAGTTGCTGGTAAATCTTCTTCCAGTCCTGAGACTGCATTTTTCTTCACAAGGACCTGCTTCTCAAATTGTTTGCTCAGCATGTAGATTGAATGAATGAGTCTAGTGGCAGGATACAACCCTGATATATACCTTTCCTGACATGTAAGCTCTGCAGTATCCTCTTGTTCTGTTCAAAGACCGCTTCTTGGTCTATGCACAGGTTCTGCACGAGCACAGTTCCATGGTCTGCAGTTCTCAATCTTCACAAAGTAAACCTTCCAGCTTTGGAAACCCAAATGAGGGCAACTCTACTTCATTCTATTGCAGAGCTGTGAGTTGGTGTCATCTTGATAGCAACAGGGTTAATATTTTCTTAATGGTTTCACTTAATTTTTATTAAATTATCATACTCCGAATGAAACCATCACGTTACAAATATAACTGGCAATCAGTTTCTCGGTCCATCAAAGAAAAGTTGTCATGAGAAAGGAACCCTGTGGTACAATGGCTAAGCACTTGGCTGCTCACCGAAAAGGTGGTAATATGACCCCACTAGCCAGATGGGGCTTTCCACTACTGTAAACATTTAGTCTTGGAAATTCACAGGGGCAGTTCTACCCTGTCCTATAGAGTTACCATGTATCAGAAATGACTCGATGGCAGTGAGTTTGGTTTTGTGGGTTTTGTTTTTATTGGCTGTGTGGAGAAAAGACCGACTGTCTGCTCCACTACAGACATACAGACTATGAAATGGGATGGACTGTCATATGAACTTGCTGTGAGTGATAAGAGTCTTGTCAGTATACAATAACAGCTTTGAAAAATATATATTCCATGATTAAATTGAAAATATTGGTTTTGTACTATCTATAGCCATCTCAGATTTTATCGGTGGTGCTTGTGGCACATTTAGGAACACCAAAACAAATACTAAGGAAAGAAGATATGGATGCATTGAAATCATATGCCAGGGGTGGTATACCCTTTGCTTTGTTTTCTTGGGAATAAATGATAGCATCTGGGATTAGGCATGGTATTAAAGGAAAAACCAGAGAGAAAACCAACAACCAGACACTGCTTTGATTCATAGTCAGAAGCAAACTAGTTCTCTACTTCCTGCTATGAGTTAGAGAAAGCAATACAGAAACCTCATCTGTAGAAAGGCTGAATGATTGTCATTAGATATAAAAGATAATTTATAAGTATGTTCTAAATTATCTAGTGTTATGGGAATTTGATTATAATTATTGACAGCTATGCCTGTTTCTTGTGTACATTGCATGATCCAAAGTGGAGAGTTGTTTACAATGTTAGTAAGATTTGTGCAACTTTTTCTTATGAAATGAGTAAACTGTGTAGAGGCTAAGGTAGAATTGATGAATTAGCCAAGGAAATTAATATTAGAGAATTTTTTCTTCAATAGGGAATTTTGGGAAAAAGACAACTTGAAAATATATTTTTCTTGGAGACATTTTCTTTAAGGTGAATTACTCATTTTCCCACCCCCTCTAACTATTACTGTTAGAGACCAGTAGGGAGTTGTATCTACTTTTCTAAATCAAGCCAATATGGCCTCACCCCAACTACCTTTTCTATTTCTTAAGGTTCTTTCACTCTTATATCTTAATGCTGTTGTAAATATTGTGCTGATAACCGAAAGGTTCGCTATTCAGACTCAACAGCCACTCTGAGATGTAGCGATGAGGCTGCCTGCGTCTGTGAAGACATGCAGCTTCAGAAGCCCTACGGGACAGCTTCTTCTCTGTCCCATAGGGTTGTCATGAATTAGAATTACCTCAATGGTAGTGAATTCTTTAAAAAAATTTATCCTGGCCAGAATTTTTTTTTCCAGAATGACATACAAACAGGATAAGCGACCATTGTTTGATACCATGTGGCACCCAAGTCCCAAGTGATGAAATGTTTTAACCATTAACTGGATGATTGTTTCGAAGCCACCAACTGAATAGTTGGAATAAGAGCCAAGCTAAACTTGCAAAGGGTTTACAAATAAAATGGAAGTACACTTTAAGATGAAATTTCTCTTCAGATAGTCTTCCTTGAAGCCTTTTCTAAGATCAGTGTTACAGAGGCAGATTTTGCTGCACTGACATAATGCCATTCAGCATTGGAGTGGACATTAGTCACTGTCGTTTTGAGGTCACAGAAGTGCCTGGATCCTGAAGTATCAATAAATGCAAAATTAAACAAATATTTTTTAATCTAGCTCAATTTAATAGCACATAATGTAGATGTGTGTAACTCATGTAATCCTGTCCACGTGGATGACAAAGGTCAGAAAACTCCAATTTCAGGGACTACATGCCCTTTGCTGTTGCTGTTGTGGTGCGTTGCTATTGACTTGCTGCAGCTCATAGTGGCCCTATGTACCACACAATAAAACATGGTCCCATCCTGGCCATCCTCTTTAGAGCTTTAGAGCAAGACTAATAATGAGGAATGGGAGCCAGCGCCTGGGGTATTTATGCAACTGCTAAACTCTCACTGAAGTCAATGCGAGCTCGCTTATGTAAGGACTGCAAGCCTTAGCCTCCGGAGATTAAAAGGGGGAAAAAAAATCCTTAAACTCTTTCAACATTAATATTGTCTGTAAGGAATCCAGCCACGATCTAAGCCACACGGCTTTTCAAACCTAGCAAGTAGAAGGGTAAACAGTAAACACCAGTTATTTTAAGCACCATCTAATAAGAGTTCAATGAGAAGAAATATTATATTTGATCTCCAAGGTATTAATTCTTGTATATCACTATTAGACATTTTTATGCACCCCATTCTCCAAACAATGGCTTAAGGCTGCGGTATTTAATAAATCAAGGCTTCATGGCCAGGGGACTAGGTGGGAGTGGGAAATTGTTGCTCTCTCCTTTCTTTCTTTCTTTCTTTCTTTCTTTCTTTCTTTCTTTCTTTCTTTCTTTCTTTCTTTCTTTCATGCCCCCCCCCCCTCAGGTGCAACTCTGCGTTAATATAGAAGTGTGGCCTTCTTTCTCCTAGCACTAGAAGTGAGATAAGCCTTGTGTAAGAAATCAGTGAGGACGGTCTGCTTAATCTAGTCCCAGTGTGAAAGTGTTGACATTTGTTCTTTTTTCTATCGTGATGTGACTGGGCCTGTTTTGTGCTGGATTAGGCACAAATCTCCGATGCAGCACATTTGGCATGTTACTAGTAGTTTAACTTCATTAATAATGTATGAAGAAAATGTAATCCACGACAAGGAAGGGAATAAAAGTATTTTTCCCCCTTCTTCCAAATCCTTTGGAATGAGTAATTATTCACCGTTTTATGTTTGATGTTGTATTCTACAACTGAGCTTCCATCATGATATTTAAAAGAGACATTCTGGCCAGTGCTCACAAAAAGCACACCTCTGAAAAAATTTAAATGTGATTTACCGATGGCCGGTACTTGTTAAACACAGTAGAACATTAAATATTTATTCAGCTTATTTCATTTTCAGGGTCACAAGTGCTCTTTCTGAGACATCCCCACGAACAAGAATTCCCACCTATAAAGCCATTAACAGGCATCAAGATAGGAGAATGGATCAATTAAGATGAGATAGAATAGACAAATAAAAACACACGCAGACTTGCGTACGAGACCCTCTTATCGTTGCTGATAGAAATGTTTATTGTTAATGCGCTTTGCTTCACAGAGCATGAATGTGCCAAAAGAAAAGCCCCTGGCTTGTGCAGCTTTAATTTTTGTTCTTACGCTGGGCTGCTTTACCGATGACAATGGAACCATATTCGGAACAAGATTTCTGTTTTTCCAGACGCATTGATATGTCTGCGAAGTCACAAAATGGCCCGAGGAGGCTCAGCCCGCCCCAAGCACTGGTCAGTGACAAGGACGTTTGTGCTCTGTGCTCCTGTCACATTTGGGCGATCACAGCAACAGCTGGGAGACTTTTTCAACAAAGATGAGTGTCAGATAATCCTGATGAGATTCCACATCCAACATCTTTGGTAATTATGTCACATTCAGCTGTAATGGAATAATTCAAGCTGAAAGGACAAGCTTTGATCCTTTCTTAAACCTTTCCCTGTGGACTGGCTATCCAAAAGATTTAAAGATATTTCTGTTACAAGCTCTAGTGTTTCCTCAGAGAAGTCATGCTTCTGAAGCATTGTGTTCTACAAGAACAATATCAAGTTTGCCAAACACGTTTCTGAAAACGTCTTGCAATGGAGGGGAAGGGGTAGGTTGAATGAAGATATCAGTAATACACCGCTCTTCACTTTTCTTCCAGATCACCGCCATCCAGCTTCTTACTGTGCCACCCAAACGGACGTGGTGGAGGAAGGCCGCGCAGCATGGCCAGTGTTCCTTTGAAGTGTCTGCGTGCAGCCTCGTTGATGCGTACGCTTGTTTAGTCATGCTGTAAGACAAACTGGCCTAGTCAATTACTAGGTAAGTCACAGGGATTAAAAAAACACAAACACACAGCAAGGTTCTGAACTGCTATCAAGTTAAACTCCAAATGTCTCATTGATAGGGAATTTTTTTTGCGTGTGAAAATGTTCATATCTCTGTCCTCCCCGCCATTGGTTTTGTGCAGTGAACTACTGAAAATGGTAAAACAGATTTTTAGACTTTAACTTTACACAGAATTTTTATACCATAATCAAGATTAGTCAGGTTTTAAAAAACCACGCATTTTTCTTATGTTTATCCTAGTTGAAAGTTGCCATTTGAATTCTTTTAATATTTCATTCTTACCACTGTTACTTTACATCTCCTTCATTCTTTCTCCTTTCTAGTCTCCATAATTTTTATTTTCTGAGACCAAATCGCTATCAACAGAGAAGGAATGCGATAGAAAATAAAACAGAGACCTGACTTTTATTTTGTTCCAAACAGAATTATTAGTAGCATAACAATTGGTGGTAGAAAATAGTGTTTCTTTGAGTGTACTTTTAAAAAGTGAATCTATATAACTCGTAAAACTCAAAGATATGACTTCTGTGGGGCTTACTGAGCAGACAGAGATGATCACTCCATATGCACCCTGAAATGACAATGGGTAGATCTGGTAGAAATGCCACAGCACAAGGCAAGTTTGCAGGATTCAATAGCTCCCAACCTGGAAGCATCCTGAAACACGTGTGATGAACGTCCGGGGAGGATCATCTTTTCTCACAGAGCACTTCCTTTATGCTCCCATTAGGAACAGGAAGTGATTCGATTGATCCATAAGCATGGCCTGTCTTTCATTTAAGGAGCCCTGCTGGCACAGTGGGCTGCTGGTTGTGCTGCGAACTGCAGTGTCAGCAGTTCGATCACACTGACTAGCCAGTCCTTAGAGAAAGATGAGGTTTCTGCTCCCCTAGGGATGTACAGCGTTGGCGACCCAAAGGGGCAGTTCTTCTCGGTCTAGCGGTGTTGCTGTGAGCTGGAATTGACTTGATGGCAGCGAGTTTAGTTTGCTTGTTCAGTCTTCTCTTTATGCCTTTAGTTCACACTTTGAAAGTACCTCCATTAAAATTATTTATATAAGAGTAATAATTATAGGTTTTATTTTTTCTGCTTTAGATCGTCAATGTATGGCCTGAATTAATGTCCCAACCGTTCATTTTTTGACATGTTAGTAAAAAATTAGAATTGTAAAAAATTAGAATTCAAATTAGAATTGTAGCTTCAAAATGAAGTTATTTACCCCCTCAGGTAAATTCCTTTTTAAGAATGTCTGCTCTCTGTTAGATAGGATCCACAAAAGAGAATGAAAATTGCTTACTCTGAAACAAAAATGCTTCACTCTGGAAAAGTGAAGGGAACAGACTAGAAGCTCCAATGCGTGCCTTTAGGACTACAGTTTAGACTGTGCATCTATGAAAATGTAGACGAAAGAGTTTTTAATATGAACTTGAGAATCATTTTTTTCCCTTCTTTGTACAATATGGAAAAAATCACTTCTGGTAAAATAAATTGTCTTTAAACAAATGAGATGTTTAGAATATTATAAACTTGTAGAAAGAAAATGTTTGGAAATGTTGATGGCAACATATGTACAAGTGTGCTTAATACAATTGAATGATGGATTGTTATAAGATTTGTAAGAGCCCTCCACTAAAATGACTCACTAACAAAAAAGGAAATAGACATAGAAGGGTTTAAGGGAAAAATAAAAGAATTGACCTCTGAAGAAATGTTCCCTGCTGATGAATATACCATGAGCTTCCAGAAGAGTAAACACATCTGTCTTGAGAGAACTATAGCTTGCATGCTCCCAGGAAGTTAGGATGATGTGTCTTCATCTCATGTACGTTGGAGATGTTATTAGGAGGCATCTGTCCTTGAAGAAGGATGTTACATGAGGCAGAGAGTCAGTGAAAAGGAGGCAGACTCTTCTGGATGGACATAGTAGCTACAAATCATGGTCTCAAACATAACAACCATTGTAGGGATGGCCCAAGCCAAGCAATGATTTGTGAATGGGACCTTTGTGCTTAAGAACCAATTTGCCAATATCTAACAAAAGAGATTTCCCAACAAATAAAATGTTTGTCAGGCCGAATGAAAGGGGATATTCTAGATAATAGCCATTTTTTTATAATTAGAAAATTTTTTTCTTTAAGATGGATTTAAAAAAAATGTAGCTTTGAGGTACCATTGTCTAGAGTTGGACTCAGAGACCCCTGTGTACAACCCCACGGAGCACTGTGTGGTCCTTAGCCACATTTGAGCCTACTCTTGTAGCCACTGTGTCGACCCATCTTGTCTTCTTTTCTGATGCCCTCTACTTTACCAAGCATGATGTCCTTCTGCAGGGACTGGTCTTCCCTGAGATGTTCATCGTAGGCAAGATGAGGTCTCCCTATCTTCACTTCTAAGGAGAATTCTGGCTATACTTGTTCCACGACAGATCTGTGTTTCTTCTGGTAGACCGTGGCATGCTCAATGTTCTTTGCCAGCATCATAATTCTTACACATGATCTCTTTGTAGCTTGCATGTTGCTTTAACGCTGAAAGCTGTGCTGATATTCCAATGGGATTTCCATTCCAACAGTCAGTCATCCATGGTAGGCAGGCCTAGCAGGGCCTCCAAATTTACACAGATTAGGAAGAAGGACCTGGTGATCTTCATTTGAAGAAAACAAAAAACAATTAGTCACAGAAAACATCATGGATAGCAGAAGACACGATTAAAAAGAACTGTCATCACCAAAGTACTGCCCATGTTGTTGTTAGGTGCCTTTGATTTGGTTCTGACCCGTATATCTACCCCAAGTGCAATAGAATGAAATACTGCCCAGCCCGGTGCCATTCTCACAAATTGCTCTTAGGTTTGAGGCCACCGATACAGCCACTATGTCAATCCATCTTCTTGAATGTCTTCCTCTTTTTTGTTTTCCTGGAACTTTACCAAGCATGATGCCCTTCTCCAGGGACTGGTCTTCCTGACAGCGTGTCCAAAGCACATGAGATGAAGTCTGGCCAGCCGTGCCTCTAAGGAGCATTCTGGCCATACTTATTCTAAGGCAGATTTTTTTTTTGACAGTCCATGGTACTTTGCTTTCAGAATTCTTCACCAGCACCATAATTGATATATTTGAATTATGGTGTTGGTAAAAATTATAGCTTCTCTAATCCTACATAGGGTAGAGCTATGAGTTGAAATTGATTTAAGGCAATTAAAAAAGTATTGGCATTACTTTTGCAATGCACTCTTCATATTATATCAATTAAGAGCCCTTAAAGGACTGTGGTGAAAAATTTACCCTCTATTTTATGTCTTTGCACAAATTATTGAGTAGAAAAATCACACTTTTATTTCAGGTGATCAGATTTTTTGTTTCTTCTTTTTTTAAAAGATAAGTCATTTTATTTGGGGCTCATACAACTCTTATCATAATCCATACATCCATCTATTGTGTCAAGCACATTTGTACATTTCTTGCCGTCATCATTTTCAAAGCATTTTCTTTCTACTTGAGCCCTTGGTACCAGCTTCTCCTTTCCCGCCCCCCTCCCTTCCCCACCTCATGAACCCTTAATAATTTATAAACTATTATTTTTTTCATATATTTCACTGACTGATGTCTCCTTCCCCCCCCACTTATCTGTTGTCTATCCCCCTGGGTGAAGGTTATAGAATAGCTTATTTCTGATTTAAAGGTACTGTTTCTAGAATAATAAGCTACACTCTGTCCCTCAATTTCTATACTGATAAACACACACACACATGCTGCACAATGTGTACAACTGTATATTCATTAAAATATACACATATATCCAAATAGATATTTAACTTATTTTAAGAACTGGGTTAAATGGTCTTTTCTTATTTTCATATGCAATGAGACTTCAAAACGTTTTTGGAAATTAAAAAAAAAGTCTTTTAACTCCATTTTCCAAAAAACCGAATTCTTCTCATGTAGCAAAAGTAGATACAGTAGTATAACTCCCTATGTACCTATCATCTAACTTTCATGTCATATTAGTCTGATTCATTTATATCTTCTATCCCCTTATATTATTTCGAAGCAAATTCAGATATCATATAATTTTGTTAATGCATGCGACTGTATATACCTCTAAGCATAAAAATTCCTTCTCAAATAAATAAAACAGTCCATTAATGCACCTCCAGTAGTTAACCATAATTCTACAATAGCATCAAGCTTAAGGAATTTTTCTTTTACAGTTATTGACCTGTGCTTTGTTTTTTCTTAGTTTATTTTTTACTTAAATCTTCATGTTGCTATTTATGTTAACAAAGTTAGTATAAAATAATGATTAAGAGTATAGCTTTGAAAAAATTAAGGGTTAAAAGCCAACTCGGCCATTTATCACCTGTGTAACTTGAGCACATTAGTCTAGCTTGGGGTATGTGAATGAATATCAATTTCCAGTGATGATTGTACAACTCTTCTAGATGTGATTCAACCATTGAATTGTATGGTATGTGAATTATGTGAAAATAAAACTATCAAAACAAGAACAAAAAATAAACAAAGAAATCTCAACATCTCTTGATGATTGTATTTTTGTACAAAAATGCACCCATGTAAATAGCGCACATATGCATATTGCATACAGAATGCACACAGGAGACTAGTGTGTGTGTATGCACTCAGTTTGCAAAAAACTGTGTAATTTGCACTCTACTTGTGGAAAAATAAATAGTATTTATATCATTATGAATGTCAAAGGATTTATGTTTGAAAATGCTTAGCTTAGTGTCCACTATGTAAGAAGTAAATCAGAGCTATTTAAAAGAAACTCTGGGTTGCAATTTGAACCCTGGTCTCTGTGATTCCAAAGCCCATGAACTTTCCACTATTCCATGCTAAGCTAGTGTGGTGACAGGATTGGCAGCACATCAGTCTGGACACTCTTTAAAGAGTATTTACTGTGTGCTTATTAAGAGTCCACTCCTTGATAGCCCCAAACTTTCCATCATCATTGGCAAGCTCATGACTGGAATTCTCGAGTTGTGGCAATCACTAGTCACAGAAAACAACTGAGCCCACACAGGTGGCTGTGAAGGGTGGTGGAGCCAGTAGGGGCATAGAGCAGGCACGCAGAACAAAGGCTAGGTAGGTGCAGTTGATGGCAGACGTTAAACACTGCCTTCATAAAGGGCCGTTGCAAACAACAAACATTCCACATTCATACTCTACTTAAGGACGATTGTTATCCTGGGCCACTGCCATGCCTTAGATGCCACAAGAATGAGGCCAGTCTTTATTTTTGGTTTATGCTCACAGTCAAAGTCCTGTGTCTTTGAACTTTATTTATTTTATATTTTTTTTGTCAAGAAATATTCCAGTCAGGATTTTGCTCAAAGCCGAATATATATGTTAAGTTTTGAGAAAGATTGGGTGTTCAAATTTATCTTTTTTATATTGTGGAGTAAAAAAGAGCAGAGATAGAGTTCTGCCACAAAATTGGAAGATTGGGCCAAAGACTATACAACTCAACTCAGCAAGTAACGTTTATTAACCACTTACCACGGGTCAAAAACAGCCCTTGGAGGGGGTCGGGTGCAACAATTAATGTGCTTGATTTTTAACTGCAAGGTTGGTGATGTAATTGCACGTGGAGGCCTTGAGGGAAAGAGCTGATGATGAAAGAATCAGTCACTGGCAATCTTAGGAATACAACTCTCTGACACACATGGGACTTGATGGGAAATGATTTTGTTCCTTTTCTGTTTAGTGCTCTGCTTGTTTAGAAGCAAATGCTGAAAGTTAATTTTCTTCAAACAACTTTATTGTGAATTAGGTGGGGGTTTATATATCAGATCATCATTTTATTTGTAATTATAGATCATATCATCACCATTATTTGTATTTAACAATTTATCAATCCTCCTAATAGCTTGCCCTGCCTCCCCACGGCCCCCCAGTCTCCCCTTTGTCATACAGTATCTTCTCCTTTGTCCAGTTAACTTTTCTTTCTTCATTCAACAACAATTCATTGAACTCTTACTTTTCTAGGTTCCAGGGACATGGCAGTAAAGGAAACAGACAAAATCTTTGCTTTCAAAGAATTTCTGTTCTCATGGGCTGATAGAAAAGACACAAGAAAGATGCCAAGCATGGCCGTCAAACACGCTGAGGGAGAAATAAAGCAGGGAGGAGGGATTGGAAATGTCAAGGGGGCTTTGGAAAGTTTACATATGGAGGACAGAGAAGTGGTTTTGAGAAGGTGATTTGGGAGTAAAGATGTGAAAAAAGGGTCCAGGCAGACATCTGGGGGATGAGTGTTTTTAGTCACAAGATGACGATTGCGAAGGCCTGAAGGGAGAGCACGAGGGCATGGTGGAGGAATTACACAGAGAGCCCTGTGCCTCGACTGAGAGTAGGAGGTGCGACCACAGAGAAGATGGAGGACTGAGTGGTGTCGGGTCAGAGGGAAGACTTGGGTCTTAAGCTGAGGGAGTTGGCAGTTCTTAGAAGGCCCTGAGCAGAGCAGAGTAGATGAGCCCCTGAGGCGATTTAATTCACGTACACCACTGCGAATTAATAGAGGGTTCGTCAGGACAATGCATATGTATAAGCTGTGAATGTGGTCTTTAATTATTGTTTGATTGTGGCTATTCTGTGAATAGATCAGCAGATTTACTATTTTAAAACCACTCATTTTAGTGATTACAAAGAAATAATTAAACCTACCAAGGACACCACGCTTGGTAAAGTAGGTCAGCGAACTCGAGAAAGATCCTCAAGATGGATTGACTTCATGGCTGCCACCATGGGCTCAATATCACAACAACTGAAGGACGAGTCTGGACCGGGCAGTGTTTCGTCTGTTCCCATTTTGACTTGGTAGAAAACAATGAGCGACGCCTTCTGGAGACTCTCGCCTCGTCTGGTCTCAGAATCTCACCACACCATTCTCTTCTTGGTTCTCCTTCTTCCAGCTCAGAGGAGATGGTATTTCTACTTTTTTCTTTCTCTGTCAACTTGCAGTTCTGGCCAGGTACTCACATTTGCTAACTCCATGCCTGGCTCTCAGAATCCTCCAGGTCCCTTGAGAAGAGGGATTGTGACTGTCTTATTTACCCGTTTGCTCCGGGCTGAACACAGGGCCTGGTCAATAGCAGACATTCAGTTACTATCTGATCTGAATCACTGAGAGATCCCCATCCCCCCGCTCTCAAGAACTTACTTCATCATCTTTCTTACTTCCAAATTTTCATCCTCCTTTCCTTAAAATAAACTTGCTACTTTGTGTCTTTTGACTTTCTTTTTCCTCGGACGACTACTTAACTTACAAACATACAGTTTTCTCAAGATTAAAACTGAAATCTCCATATTTTCTGCTCTGTGTTAGTCTTGCTAAGGCACACTGTGGAGGGAGAAAGCCTGAGTTTTCCCATTGTGTCTATTGATCAAAGAGTAAAGTTTTCCCCCTTATTTCAAATATCAGCAGGGTATCCATGTTGGACAGGTTTCAGTGGAGCTACTAGACTAAGTCAGATGGGAAAGGAGGGCCTATGATACCCTTCTAAAAAGCATTTCCCAGTGAGAACGTGTGGATAGCCACAGGACACTGTCGGACAGAATGCTGGAAGACAAGCCCCTCAGCTTAGACAGCACTCCACAGACAACTGGGAAAGAGCTGTCTCCTCAAAGTAGCCTCAACTTTTGCATGGATAGAGTAAAGGTCTGTGACCCTTCATCTGCGGATGTGGCATGGCTCCAAAGCAGAAGAAACTGTTGTACACATCTATTGACAGACACAATGTGGAATGTCTAAAGTATGAATCGAGAAAAAGTTATCCAAAGTGAAATGGAACATTGGAACATAGATATAATAAGACAGTTGAAATGAGCTGCAGCGGCCATTTGGAAACAATCATTTGGTCGACTCTGATGAGAATGACAAAATGAAGAGGAACGCAGGCAACATATTTATTGTCAGAAAGAGCATTTTAAGATCTAACTTACAATATGAAGAAGATTGGGTAACATATGTGACATATGGATGACCCAACCTTACTTGTTGAAGGTGAGGAGGATCGAGGCATTTGCTGACAGAAATCTAAGATTTACGTCTTTAGTAAGGATTACAACTCAGTGTAAAGAAAAAACATCCTCCCAACTAGACCATAGATGATATGATAAGTGGAGGAAAGATAGAAATTAACAGAGATTTCATTTTGATTAGATTCACAATCAACACTCATGGAAACAATGGTCGATAAAAAAAATGAAGGTTATAATTGCACTGGGCTTATCTGCCGAACAAAACCTTTTTACAATATTGAAGAGCAAAGGTGTCACTGTGAGGACGAAGGTGCACCTGACCTCAGCCATAGCGTTTTCAGTCTCCTCGTATGCACATGAAAGCTGGACAATGAATAAGGAAGATTGTATAGTTGATGCACTTGAATTATGGTGCTGGCAAAGAATATTTAAAGCACCATAAACTACCAGGAGAACAACAAACAACTCTGTCCTGGAAGAAATACAACTACAAACCTTCTTGGAATTGAGATTTAGTGTCACATGATCTAAACATGCTGTCAAGAGAGATGAGTTTCTGGAAAAGACAAAGAGAAGCCACTCAATGAGATGAATTAATGCAGTGAAGGAAGCAGCATGAAAACAGTGGCTGTAAACATAGCAACAGCTGGGAGGATGGCGCAGGACTAGGCAGTGTTTCACTCTGCGTAGGAATTGGCTTGATGGCACCTACCAACAAACTATCAGCCAGAAGAAAGAATAGATCTATCTGTCATGGAAGAAGTATAGACACAATGTTCCTTAAAAGTGAGAATGATGAGCCTTGTCTCATGTACTTTGGACATAATATCAGGAAGGATCAGCACTTGGAGAAAGACATCAGGCTTTGTAGCTTGTCAGCAGAAAAGAGGAACACCCTTAATGAGATGGATTGACACATTGGCTGCAATAATGGTCTCAAACATAGCATTAAGTCAAGCATACTCCAACTAAGAAAGTCAAACATGTCATGGAAACGTAGACATTTTGTAATAATGGAATTCTGTAAGCTCGCTTATATTTGACAGTCCAATTATAAAGTGATTTGTCTAGTTTTGTATCTATTTTGATGTTAGGAATTCAATTTTTCATTATGTGACTTAAGCTCAGTGTTGATTAAACAGGCCTGACTATGTAATTTAGGGAGACGAATGCAAAATAAAATGAGGATTTTGATGGGGAAGTCAATTCTCCTTTCCACAGGCCCATGCCCTAATCCACAGTGGACAGATGACCTACCTAAGAATCACAACTTTCATTCTGAGACATGCTCAGCGCCTGGATTAGGATAGAATGAGAGGTCTGTGTCATACTGTGAACTGATTGTATTATGATGCTGCCATCTAAGGCAGGAATTACTACTACTAATATTCCATGGGGCGTATGCCCAACCCCAACTCTCACAATGTGTGAATTCATACTCTGCTTGGTCTACGAGGTGATTGCAGAATGGAGACTTCCCAACCTAAGCAATTCAGTTGTTATATTTTGGGCATGGAATGAGTATAGGGAGCAGATGCTTGGTTAGGGTCCTGGGAGTATATGACCAAGAACACATCCTAGGCTGCGGGAAGATGAAGAGATGAGAGCAGGCAGCTTTGCATGAATAATGTTTCAAACCACAGAAACATGCTCAATTCTCCCATCAGAACTCCTTTTAAACTTCCCAAACCAAATTCACTGACACTGAGTTGATTCTGACTCATAGAGTTCCTATATGACAGGGTAAAACTGTCCCTGTGGGATTCCAAGAATATAACTTTTTAAAGAGTAGAAACCAACCCAACTAATAACCACTACACGACAAGGGCTTCTTGATCTCACTTAAAAACATCAAAGAACTAAAAATCATACCAGTGGGGGCCCACCTTCCTGATACCATCAATGAAGACAAACGTGTACATAAGAAAATGTTGTGAAGAAAGCTGATGGTGGCCAGCTATCAAAAGATATAGTGTCTGGGGTCTTGGAGGCTCAAAGAGAAACAAGTTGTCATCTAGTTCCGAAGCAACAAAGCCCACATGGAAGAAACACACCAGCCTATGTGACCACGAGCTGTCGAAGGGATTACGTATCAAGCATCAAGGAACACAAAATCATATCATTGTAAATGTGGGTGAGTGCAGAGTGGAGACTTAAAGCCCATCGGTAGCCAACTGGACACCCCCTTACTGAAGGGTTGTGGGGAAGAGATGAGCCAATCAGGGTGCAGGGTAGCAATGATGAAACATATAACTTTCCTCTAGTTCTTAAATACTCCCCCCCTCCACTATCATGATCCCAATTCTACCTTACAAATCCAACTAGACCAGAGGCTATACATTGGTACAGATAGCAACTGGAAGCACAGGGAATCCAGGACAGATGACTCCTTCAGGACCAGTGGTGAGAGTGGCGATGCCTGTAGGGTGGAAGGAATGTGGGATAGGAAGGGGGAACTGATTACAAGAATCTACGTATAGCCTCCTCCCTGGGGGATGGATAGCAGAGAAGAGAGCGGAAGGAGACGTCGGACAGCGTAACATATGACAAAATAATAATAATTTATGAATTATGAAGGGTTCGTGAGGTAGGGGAAGTGGCGAGGGAAGGGGGAAATGAGCAGTCGATATTAAGGGCTCAAGTGGAAGGCAAATGTTTTGAGAACGATGATGGCAACAAATGTACATATGCGCTTGACACAATGGATGTATGTGTGGATAGTGATAAGAATTGTACGAGCCCCCAATAAAATGATTTTAAAAAACGAAAACAAAACCATAAATTCAAAGAAAAAGTATTTTAAGTGCTTCAAAATGACAACCAAGGAGAATTAAATCCCGAATGTGGGACTTTTCAGAGAACAACTTCCTGTGTGACTGCACTGTTTACACGCCCGTAAATCTATCCCTGATTGGGAGCTATCCCTGATCGGGTGCCATAATGCTGCGCTTAATCAAAAACAATGCTCCATCTAATGATTGTCTTCTGCCTTTCCCACTTTCACTTCTGGCTCTTTTATTCTGCTGACAGGCTCCTCTCGTAGATTGCCAAGAGGCTAAACAATTCATTAGATAATTGAAAACAATTTGAACTCTAATCTTCAGAACCAACTTAGTTATGAGTTGATCAATGTATTTGGTATTTGTGCAAATAATAATATAAGTTTTGAAGACATCAGGCCTGAGCATTTGCTCTGACTAAATGGGTAGGCGTGGTCACATTCTTTGACTTTTAAAACTTGTTTTCCTTAGTTCCTTGGGTTAGAAAAGGGTGCGGGCAAGGGTAGAGAAGCCAGAGTCAGACTCCCTATGTGTCAATGAACTGTATGGTTGTAGGCAAGTCTTCAGCTTCTCGGTCTATGCCTCATATGGGACTTACAAAAATTTTATCTGACTGGACTCTATTTATGATTCTGCAAGTTAATATATAGAAAATGTAGAATTGTGTGTGGGCACAGTAAGTGTTCAAATCCTATTACTATTAATCATTCATTAAAACATGTTTAGGCAATACATATACTCTATATCCTACCTCATGCATGTTTTCTACCTCATGAGTAGTATTCTAAATTAATGTGTAGATAAGGTGTAAGTAAGTATATCAAAATGAGATAATTCTTGTTATGTTCCTAGCATCATGACTGACTGTCACATTGTATGGCCTAAACAACAACAATCAAAACAGTTGCTGGTGAGTGGTTTTATGCCTCATGACATCCCTAACTGTGCTCGAATCGAACTGTGCTCCACAAGGAATTATTTTGCTAAACTCATCTCTGGAGGCACCTCTGGGTGTGTTTAAATTGCCAATCATTTGGTTAGTAGTCAAGTGCCTAACCATTTGTGCCACCTAGAGACTGCAACAAATTTTAGGTATTACATAATACTAAAAACATTGATTATTAGGAGCATGCTCTTCTTTTTAGGAATAAGAAATATGTCTTCCCTCAGAACTGTTGGATGATAACCAGATAGCTTACTGGGGAAACAAAATTGTCGCCGTGGAAAACATAGTCAAAGAGCATCTTAATTCTAAAGCATTCCATTCTTCCATGCTGAGTGAGTAAAATGGAACTCAGTCTAACGTTAATGTTGGCCTCCGATACCATCAGATCTAGGTGGATCCAGTTGCAATTCTACTTCATGAGTCACGTAGGCTATCTGTCCCTGTGAGATTTCTGAAAAACCCCAAGGATTTAAATGTTCCCTTTCTTGTTGTCTTTCTTTCTTTTAGTATTTTATTGTGATTTGGGTGAAATTTTACTTAGCAAAAGAATTTGTTTGGTGACATTACCTGAAAATCCCTCAATGTAAAAGTGTTTTCCTCATTTCCGCCTTGGGTTCTTTATTTCCATTTACCATTTTTACTGCCACCCCCTGCCTTCTGAATTTTGATTCTGGGCAAATGCTGCCCTGTTGGTCATGAATGATTTAACATTTTCATAATTGTTTTGGCTTACTTTATAGACCCGTCTGTTGTGTGGTAGAATGCTGATCTCCTGGAATACATTGAGTTACAGGTTTGAAGGGTGTCTAAGTGCCATAGTCTTAGGGGTTCTCCTAGTCTCCATTAGGCCAATAAATCTTGTCTTTTTATGACTCTTAGTTTTGTCCTATGTTTATCTTCTGCAGTTTGAGAATTTTTAGTTATGTTTGATAGACCATGTATCTGGGCACCTAAGTTTGCCCCCATTTTTTTCTTTGATGAACTTTATAGTTTAAGGTTTTACACTAGGTTTAATCAATCTTGAGTTAGTTTTGTGTATGGTGTAAGGTGATTGGCTTTTCCATCTCTTAAATAAATGCTCATAGCATTGGGATTGGGATTGCATTATGTCTTTAGATTGGTTTGGGTAATAATGACATTTTTACCATGTTAAGTCTTCCTATTTATGAGCTCAGTATGTTCGTGCATCGATGTAGAATTCTCATTGCAGTATTTTGTAGTTTTTTATGTTTAAGTCTTTCGTGTCTCCTGTTAGGCTTGTTCCTAAGTATTTCATCTTTTTAGTGGCTATTGCAAATGCTACTGCCTTTTCTCATCTCTTTTTCTGAGTTCTTTATTGGTGTAAAGCAGCAGTTTTCAACCTGTGGGTCACAAACCCTTTGAGAGTCGAATGACCCTTTCACAGGGGTTGCCTGATTCATAACAGTAGCAAAATTACAGGTATGAAGTAGCAATAAAAATAATTTATGGTTGCGGGGAGTCACAACAATAGGAGGGACGGTATTAAAGGGTCATGGCATTAGGAAGGCTGAGAACCACTGGGGTAGAGGAATCTGACTGATTTTAGAATGTTGATCTTGTTCCCTGTCATTTTGCTAATTCTTCTGTTAGTTCCAGTAGCTTTCTCGTGGAATCTCTGTGATTGTCTATGTATAGGATAAATTGAAAATAGTGATAGTTTTACTTCTTCCTTATTAATTTATGTTTTTATTTTTCTTTCTTACCTTCTTGCTCTGGCAAGGACTTCCAGTACAATATTAAATAAGAGTTCTGATGAAGAACATTCTAATTTTGTTTTCTTGTAGACTGTCTTAGCCATCAATTTATTTAATAAAGCAGGAAACTGCAGGACTTTTTCAATGCTCTTAAACTGGTGAACAGTTAGAACTTATGCAGATTTCATAAGGAGGAAGAAGAAGCATACACAGGACATATCCCATAGCAAAATGTTAGAAAAATCCCTATCAGTGATGTTTGCTTCCCCAGTCCTTTACTGGCTCTGCTGCCATCCAATTCTACTTGTCCCCTCTTTACTGATGGTCACACTCCAGGGCATCCCTCCTCCACTCCAGCGACCACCCTTACATGATGGAGACACATTGGATAGGTTCTTGCTTATACTCCCAGATGTATATATAAACATTGATCATAGTGCTCAGCTGAGCCCTGGTTTTTTAGTTGCATGAGTCTTCTTCTGTAGGAAGGATACAGTGCTATAGATGGTCAAGATATTTCTTTATTATATTTGATCTGTGTGTTTGACAACATTCTCTTCTTAAATAGTTTGTTTCACAAATATTAATGAATTGAAACCTACAGCTCAAGTACTGGCTTTTAGGAATCCATTTCTCAAATGGAATGTATATCTATGACTGACGTTTATTATAGTGTTTTTGAAGTTTCAGGATATAGCCCCAAGAATACAATTCTTATAAAATACATTACGAGAGAGCCTTTTCAGAGGTGAACTTACATTTGTAGTGACAGTGCACTCATGTTCAAGGTCTCCTACTGAATTCAGAGAACAAAGTACTAACAGATTGAGTAAGGCTAGGGGAGAAATGGTTGGAAGGATGAGTCTCTGAAAGATGTTTTTGACTTAGCATTGTTTCTTTGTCTCTTTTCTCATACAGGCATACGAATACACATAACAGAAAAATTTAATTGAGGTGATGAATGGATGAAGTGGATGAGTCATGGTTACCAAGAATAAAAGTGCTGAGTTGTTGATGAGGTACAAAAATAATTAGTAACACATTTAAAATTACTGACACTTCCTAACTACTTTCAGCTGGCCCTTTGGTGCACGCTGTGAAGAACTTGGTAACTGTAACTCAATTCATATGCAGTCAGGTCCAAAGTATTGTTTGGTTTGGTATGGCCCTTGCCCTTTCTCTTCAAACTCCTGTGACAGGTGCAGAGAAAAAGGGATGGGAGCAAACACAGAGACTGGTCCCAAAGATGGAAAAAGAAAGAGAAGAAAAGAAAGTTTACTTTCAATGATATGTATTCACATGGGATGCAGACCAGTCTTCTTGCTTAAACAATTAATAGATAGTCATGCTTCTTAGGTACACAGCTTTCTTCCTCTCTGGCCAAAAAAAGAGAAAGGAACAAGAAGTAAAAAAGAAAGAAAGAAAAAGAAAGCAGTATGGGTGATCATAAATGTGGGTACTAGATTGATCTAAAAGTAAAAAACTATAAAATGTAGAAAATATAAAAAATGTTTTAAAATGGTAGAAAACCATGCTAGTAAAAATAAACTTTAACCAAAAGTCACTTCACGCATCTTTCTTGATTGTCACTAGATCACAAGCCCTAAATATGATTTGATTAATTAATAGTAACATAAACACTATTTAATTACATGAAAAATCAGACCTGAATTTGAAGTCCTGCCACCAATATCTTGCCACACTGTTTGTTTACATGGTCTTTAGAGTATGACCAAAGAAATATTTCCAGTATTCTTTGATGTGGTCTTAATAAATGGAAGAGAGTTAGATTCATTAATGTTGTCTTCAAATAATATTTTTTAGTTTATTATGATTTTTAGTTTTTCTCATCTAGTGTAATAGTTGGATAGTCTTTATTGCTATAGAGGCAGAAATTAGATGACTGTGGAGAAACATCTTCTTTTTCCTTAAGTTTGAATATTTCTTTTGAACATGACCTATATTCGGATGCTTTCCCAAGTCACACTGATTATTCAAGTTCAGTAAATCAAATGCATTATTTTCAGGTTTTGGTAATCTTTTGCAGAAGTTTAATTAGTGTGGGATATACATGCAAGACCATAAGGTTTAGCTGCTGTTAATGTTACAGATAAATGATATTTATATAAGAATTCTGGAGGGTTCTTCCTTTGTTAACATTTGTTGAATCCTTAGTCTTGTATAAGTAAGAACATCCTACTGTCAAGTTTATTTGCTATCTGTTGGGATTGTCACTGGGTCTTTGCAGTGTATAGTTGATATTTATAATATTCTATACCCATTATCTCACCTTTTGTAATAACTTACTTTTTAAAAAATCATTTTATTAGGGGCTCATACAACTCCTATCACAATCCATACATACATCAATTGTGTAAAACACATTTGTACATTTGTTGCACTTATCATTCTCAAAACATTTGCTCTCCACCCAAGCCCCTGGCATCATGTCCTCTTTTCCCCCCTGCTTCACATCTTCCCCCTCCCTCATGAACCCTTGATAATTTATAAATTATTATTTTGTCATATCTTGCTCTGTCCCACGTCTCCCTTCACCCACTTTTCTGTTGCATGTCCCCTAGGGAGGAGGTCATCTGAAGATCCTTGAAATCGGTCCCCCCTTTCCAACCCATCCTTCCAAAGCCCTCCCAGTATTGTCACTACACCACTGGTCCTGAGGGGACCATCTGGCCTGGATTCCCTGTGTTTCCAGTTCCCATCTCTACCAGTGTACATCCTACATCCTCTGGTCTAGTCAGACTTGCAAGGTAGGATTTGGATCATGACAGTGGGAGGGGTGGGGGGAGGAACCCTTTAGGAACTAGAGGAAAGTTGTATCTTTCATCGTTGCTACATCGCACCCTGACTGACTCGTCTCCTCTCCAAGACCCTTCTGTAAGGGGATGTCCAGTGGCCTACAAATGGGCTTTGATTTTCCACTCCACACTCCCCCACTCATTCATCAGGGTAAGATTTTTTGTTCTGATGATGCCTGATACTTGATCCCTTGACACCTAGTGTTCGCACAGGCTGGTGTGTTTCTTCCATGTGGGCTTTGTTGCTTCTGAGCTAGGTGACCACTTGTTTACCTTCAAGCCTCTAAGACCCCAGATGCTATATCTTTTGATAGCCGGGCACCATCAGCTTTCTTTGTCACATTTGCTTATATAGCCATTTGTCTTCAGGGGTCGTATCAGGGAGGTGAGCACACAATGATATAATTTTTTGTTCTTTGATGCCTGATCCCTTCAGCAACTTGTGATCATGCAGGCTAGTGTGCTTCTTCCATGTGGGCTTTATTGCTTCTGAGCCAGATGGCCCCTTCTTTACTTACCTTCAAGCCTTTAAGACCCCGGACGCTATATCTTTTGATAGCCGGGCACCATCAGCTTTCTTCACCACATTTAGTTGTTTACCCAGTTTGTCTTCAGCAGTTGTGTCTGGAAGGTGAGCTTCATAGAATGCCAATTTAATAGAAGAAAGAACTCATGCATCGAGGGAGTACTTGAGTGGAGGTCCAATGTCCCTTTGCTACCTTAATACTAACCCTATAAATATATGCACATCAATCTATTTCCCCATCCTCATATATAAATATATTTGCATATGTACATGTCTTTATCTAGACCTCTATAAATGCCCTCTGCCTCCCAGCTCTTTCCTCTATTTCCTTTGATTTCCTTCCTGTCCCACTATCATGATCAGTCCCCACCAGGGTGTCAGCAATTACTCCTAGTTACGTTACCCTTGATCATGCCCAACCAGCCCTCGCACCCCCTCCTGACCACCGATTTGGATCGCTTGTTTTTCACTTGTCCCTGGGTTTATTAATACCACTACCTTTACCCCCACCTCCCCGTCTCCCATGTCCCCATGGAACTATCAATCCCATTGTTTTCTCCTCTAATTGTTCATCCAGCCTATCTTACTTAGACAGACCTGTGGAGAGAATAACATGCACAAAAATAAGACAGAGCACAACCAAGCAACAATATACAACAAAACAACAACAAACCAATGACAAAAACAAAACAAAGCACAATAAGAAAGAAAAGCTTGCAGTTAGTTCAAGGATTGTTCGTTGGCTTTTAGGAGTGTTTTCCAGTCCAGTCTGTTGGGGCACCATGTCCCAGGGAATAACTTTCCATGTTTATTTTGGGATCCATTTCTCTCCTATCTTCCATCTACTAACAGTTGACCCCACCGCTGATTCTAATTGTGTGGCTTGTGATTTCAAACTTGACCTAAAGGTTATTCTTCCTCGGGCCATAGTGATTGGCATGAATTCACAACTCCATGTGAGATAATGAGATAAAATGATAATTTTGCAGGTGAGTGTGATAATTTTTTCCTGTTTGTTTCAATCTGAGAGAATGGAAGCAATATGAAGAGCTAAATAATATAGAATTGTCCTTTTGATAATGTGGCTTGAGTATATGCTCCAAACTTTTTAATGACAGGAGCCAGTACATATCCTTTTGGTTTAAGCCAAATGTGGCTTAAATTTTCTGTCACTTGCACCCAGTAGTTCTTATTAATATAGGCTTTATGTTTGTTTCTTAGGCTCACAGACAAACTTGAGTGCATCTGGTTAAATGATGGTCTTGCCTGCAGGTGCATTCTTTTGTTCTTACACAGATTGGACATAGAAATGTGGCCGGAATTTTCTCTCCTTATTCAGATGTTGCACATTTTATATGTGCTTTTAAAATAAACAAATTTCCATGTAGGCATGTTATTAGTCATTTCAACATTTTCTGCATGTACAATTTAGTGGCATTAATTGAGTTCATCATGCTGCGCAACTATCACACCTGTTTGCAAATTCTTCCATCAACTTTCACAGTAGCTCTTTGCCCTGTATCAATGACTCTGTTTCTCTTTTCTCTTAACCACTAATAAATTTTGAGGTCTGTACATTTGCCTCTTTTAGATATTGCACATGATATATTTACATGAAGAAAGGCTTTACAAAGTTTAGGAGACTTTATTTTGAAAGTTGAATTAGGCATAAAAGGAACTATGATATTATTTTATTTTATTTGAAAGAAAACTAGAATTGATAGGGGAAACATACCATTTTTGAAATTAGCAGGTCAAATATACCAAGCAGCATGTCTAACTTGTGAGGTACCAAACTCTGTGTTGGCCAGCGTGATAGAAAAGAAAAACAGTTATTTAGTGAATGGAATCCTGTTCTTTCATAGACATGGCTGGTTTTGTTTGATATATAGATACATGTTGTCTCTCTTTCTCTTTAAATGAAAACATTTGAAAAGTCAAAGACAATGAAGTACTTCATAGCAGCTTACCTATGGTACCTCCACAATAAGTAAGGGAAATTTTACATAAGCTAATCAGCGGAAATCATTTGTAAATGTAAACTATTCCTTCGAGAAATTAAATAAAAAGATTTCATCAATTCAGCATTGTTTTGTTGTTGTTGTTAGACGCCATCGAGTCAGCTCTGATTCACAGCAACTATATGTGCAACAGAACGAAGCACTGTCTGGTCCTGTGCTGGTCTCACAATTGTGCCCATGCTGGAGCCCAGGCTTGCAGCGACTCTGTAGATCCAGCTCATTGGGCTCTTCCTCTTTTTTGCTGCCCCTGTATTTTACCAAGCATGATGCCCTTCTCCAGGATCTAGGCTCTTTTATCCAAAGTATGTGAGATGAAGTTTCACCATCCTCAACTCTAGGGAGCACTTTGGTTGTACTTCTTCCAAGACCGATTTGTTTGTTCTTTCGGCAGTCCCTGTACTTTCAATATTCTTAGCTAATACCATAGTTGAAGTGCAATGGTTTTTCTTCAGTCTTCCTTATTCAATGTCCAACTTTCATATGTATATGAGGCCACTGAAAATACTATGGCTTAAGTTAGGGGCATCTGAGTCCTCAAAGTAACACGTTGGCTTTCAACACTTTAAATAGTTTGTGAGTAACAGCTTTATCCAACTCAATGCATTTTTGATCTCTTGACATCAGCTTCCACGAGCATTGATTTTGAATCCAAGCAGACAAAATCCTTGATAACTTCAACCTTTTCTCTGTTTATCTTGATTGTTCTCTCTACATTGAGTTATAATCCATTCAATCCTAAATTATCATCAGAAAATGATTCAAGTCCTCCTTACAATCAGCAAGTGAGGTTGTGTCATTTGCATAGCCCAAGATGGTAATAAGTCTTCCTCCAACCTGATGCCACATTCTTCTGCATATAACCCAGATCTCTGATTATTTGCTCAGCACACAGACTGACAAGTGTGGTGAGAGAATACAACCTGACACATACCTTTCCTGATTTTAAACTATGCAGCATGCCCTTGTCCTGTTCACACACCACCTCTTGATTAATGTGCTCCTCAGGAGCACAATCAAATGAATTCCCATTCTTTTCAAGGCTATCCATAGTTGGTTGTGATTCAGAGTTGAATGTCTTTGTATAGTCAATGAAACACAAGGGAGGTTACTTTAACGGCTAAGCTGTGCCTGACTCAAGCAATTGTATGTTCAATGGCTTCATATGATGTGAAAGTTTGACATTGAATAAGAAAGTCTGAAGAAGAATCAGTGCTATGGTATTGGCAAAGAATATTAAAAATACCATGAACTGACAATAGAATGAGCATAACTGTTTTGGGAAAAGTATAACTAGGATGTTCCTTTGTGGCAAAGATGGCGAGATTTTGTCTCATGTATTTTGCAATGCTGCCAAAGGAGTTTCTGCAGGAGGACATCATCTTTAGTAAAGTAAGCAGCAGCAAAAACGAGGCAGGCCTTTGACAAGCTGGATTGAAACAGTGGTTGTACAGAGCGGCTCAGATATAGGGACAATTGTGCAGATGATGGTGGACTGGGGAGCGTTTCCTTCTGTTGTACATTAGGTTGCTCTGAGTCAGAACTGACTCAACTGCAACTCACAGCAACAACAACATGATTCAAGGAATAAAGAAGACTAGAGGAATCGATACATTTACTTATGGTATTGTTGATGAATATCGGAAGTGACCAAATCTATCTTGAAGCCATCACAACTGTAGTGCACCTTAGAAGAGGATGCCTTGACATGGTCTCACATGTTAGGCATGTTATTAGAAGGTTGTTAGAGGGAAGAGTCATCAATAAAGGTCATTGGTGAGATGGATTAACACAACGGCTGCAACCATGGACTTCAACATAACAATAGTTATAGCAGAACCGGATATTGTTTCATTCTATTGTGTATATGAGTCTCTGAGTTGGAAGTGAGTTAATGGCACCTAACCACAATTGCTGTTAAGAGTCAGGATCAGTGGCAGTTATGTTAACTATTATGACCATGTTATATATTGAATCAATAACTTTGAAATATTAAAGAGTTTAAACAATGGGCAGAACTTGGAGGAACCTCAGTTCCACTAGGTAAGGAGATCAGGTACTTTGAACTCAAGGTCCCCATGCTTTGAATTTCCCAGTACAGGGGAAGATTAATGTCACGACAACTAGAGATTTCCAGTAGTGAGATAGTTAAGGTTTTTTTGTGTGCCAACCTGGCCTATAAACACATGTAGGATTAATTGAAGGGTGGAGAGATAAATTCCTCGGTGAGCCTCGCCTTTCTAGTTCTCGGGTCTCTTGTTTTCTGTTGGTCAGACCAGGGTGCAGCTGCCTTAGTCAGTTCCCTGCTTCAGCTGGCAAGGCTGACTTCCTGCAAAACATCCCTGAGGAGAAACCACATGGACCTACCCTGATGCAGCTCTGGGTGCTGGAGCAGCCATGTGGAGACCACTGCCAGCGCTGAGATGCTTACACATTCCCTGATTTGGCTTTCCTCCTGCAGTTGATGTCATTGCAGACATTTTGTGAGATGGAGGAGGACTTTGTAGATTGGTGTCAGACATATGGGCTAATGTTGGATTTATGGGCATGGGCAGCACTGGGTTGGATGCTTTCTTAATGTACACTTTATATATATATTCTGTCATACGTATATGAGTTTCTGTGGGTTTGCTTTTCTTGTTTACCCAAGTAGGTACTAAGCTTACGGACACAAGGATCTTCCATTAGAGTCTAGAATCAGCATCTTTCCCTAGATTTAGATGTCTTACCTGCTAAACTGTGATAGAATACATTTCTGTTTGTTAAAACCATTCCCCTATGGCATTTCTGTTTTGTAGTAGCCCTATCTCCGCCTAGGACAAACCCAGAGAGATTTTCCAGTATTTGTCTTGGTGCAGGAAAAGGGAACAAAGACCATGTATGCTTTTTTAAAGGAAAGGTATAATGTTCTCAGTATAGGATGGATATACATTGAAATATAAAAAATAATTCTTTGCTCTGGCCTTCCCTTTTGGATAGTGAAATCCCACCCATAAGCAAAACCAGTTTTTAAAATAAAAAAAGTGACAGTTTATCCTTTCGGTATGGACTTAACAATATTGCCAGTTTCAATTTACACTTCAAATAGTTTATCTTTGTGGGAGTTCTCAGGAAAAATAGGGCAATGCATGATGAAATACTCTTCAGTTTAACATTAGTAAATTTATAGAGAAAAAATTCAATGTGATTAGTTTTATCTATATTCCATATGATTTTGTGATCTAAATTTTATTGTGTTCAATAATTTTTCATCCATTTTAGAAGTCTATCTAGAACAAGATTGCATGGAGAAGGCAAAATTATCCACGAGGAGCATTAAAAGCATTGAATAATTTGCCAGTTTTATTTTTAACATATTGCTTGCTGTGTATCCTTTTATTTTAATCATCTTGGTCAGATCATTTACAGTTTAAATCTTCCTTAAAATAAAGCATCCCCCTTTATCTCTCAAAAGCGCACTTTTGTTTTCCTCAGAGGTCTGCACAATTTCATTAAGCGTTTAGCATGTATTATATTAGAAAACACACACAAAGCAATGGAAATACTATACATTTCTAAAATTCACTGAAAAACTGGAATTTCTTTACAAAATACTAATGATCCTCCATATTTTCCCATCTGAATTCAGCTTCTTTGTAGTATATTTTGTGTGTGTTTGCATATGTGTGTGTTATGCGCATATGCTACATGAATTGGGAGCTTGAGTTAGAGAGCAAACATCAAAAGGTCAAGCAATTACTCGTGATTTTTTATTCTGTGTTTTTCTATGAACATTCCTCAAAGGTACTATACTGCTTTTAGTTCAATTGATTTTTCCCCAACCTTTTCCCAATTAATAAAAAATATTGGTTAATTGTGATTCTGTTGTATTCTATCTCTTTAGTTCTGAGATTTTTTTAGTGCCAGATGAGAGAGACATCAATCTATGCTAGCCGCAAACTTAAATGAGTTCTCCATTTCTCTAGGTCACTGATGGCAAATGTTAGACAAATTTACATTTGGGATTTTCTCCTCATTTCCCACCCGATTGACACCGAGCCAATGATAACCACTCATTAACTGAGCAGCTCCTGGTCATTTGTGTGGCTCAGACTGTGTTTCCAGTTCGTTGATGAGTCTATCATGCAGGGCTCAATCAAAAGCCTCGCTAAAGTCTCTTGCTTTCCCTCAGTGCTCAAAGAGCTTCTTTGGAAAAACGTGAAGAAGAGTTTTCATTATAGTCAATCTAAATGTTAAATACAATTTTTATTAAGCACAGCACGTTCTATAGAGTCGAATTTGAACTGCTGGACAGATAAAACTCTCCAGCTTATGTTCTTTGCCCACTCCACTTGTGCACACTCTGTATCGTTGTCTGCTAGCTATCGGTGTAGGAACACGCTGGCTCCTTACACGTGTCTTCTAAAACTCTCAGGAGCTTAGATATTTAAATTCTTGACAGTTTAAAACTAATTTCACTTAGTAAACTAGGACTTAAAAATTACTAACTTGATTAAAGTGTAGAATGAACCCTGGGCCCAGTAGAGTAACTGTATTCATAAGTCAGTGGTAAAGATATTGACTGGCTGTCAGGATTTCTGGATTCTCTTCTTATCACCCAAAGTTACTTGCATCTTCTTGGGGCATTTTTCATCTCTGTGTTTTCATCTGAAGTGTGAAGATAGTAATACTTATTTTTTCTAATGTGAAAATTCATCTCAACAATCAAATCAAATCAAATCAATGTGAGTTGTTTTGAGACTGTAAAATACTCAATGGTAGACATAGAAAATATTTTTCAATCTTAGTAATAAATAAAACTATATACGTATCACAAAAATAAAACTTTCCAGGTTTTGAAAGTGGTAATTGTTATTTTGTGGTTGGAACCATAGTTTCAAAATAAACAATAATATGTAGGTGGTATTATGCCAATAACATTTTCCAACTTAAATAAAAGGAATCTTGGAAAAGTGAAAGCAAATATTTTCACAATTTAAGATCAGGCTACTCACATTCACATTCTTCATAGTTCTTTTGTGTGTTTGGAAATATTTTGGAAAACCAATATTATATTTCAAAGTTGTACAGATATAGAACAATAAACAAAAAATGAACTGTGCACTTATTAATAATATATGTATATCTTTGTGTTAAATTATTTTCTGGAAAAATTAATCTTGCAACAATTTATTTATTCTTCTCTTAATTGAATTAATGTGTGTTGCCACAATCAGATAACAATTTCTTCTGAAATGACAATGAAACATACATTTATGTTGTTATACAGATATTATTTATTTCCCAATGCTTCCTTGGAGAAATTACTTTAAGGGAAGGTTAAAAGCAATTAAGACTGGTTGGATGGACTTTTTCCTGTCCCATGGAACTCTGGTGGTATAGAGGTGACAAGTTTGGCTGATAACTTCAAGTAGCTGTTTGAAACCACCAACTGCTTCTAGGGAGAAAGAGGAGGTTTTCTACTCCTTTGAAGTTATAGTTTTGGAAACCGACAGGGGTAATTCTGCCCTGTCCTAGAGCGTCATTGCAAGTCTAAATCAACTAGGTAGATGGCAATGGGTCTTATAGTTGAGCATGACAATCTGGTTGCGAGCCCTGGTATGTAGAAGGTTACATGTTGGGGTGCTAACCACAGGGTCCATGGCTCAAACCTTTCTCCACAAGAGAAAGGCGAGGTTTTCTACTCCTGTGAGGAATACAATAACCATAGAAACTTTCTAGGGCAGCTCTACTCGGTTCTATAGAGTTTCTATGAGCCAGAAGCAACTCCATGACAGAGTTTGGTTTGGTTTTTATCACTTTCTGGAGCTCTGGTTAAGCACTAAGCTGCTAACAGAAAAGTCATAAGTTCAAACCCACAAGTTGCCCCATGGGAGAAAGCTGTGGCAATCTGCTTGAGCAAAGATGAACAAAAAACAAAACAAAACAGAACCTACTGCCATCAAGTCCGTTCAGATTCTTAGCATCTCTAAGAGGGTCTCTGAGACTATACATTTTTATGGGCACAGCTACCATCACCATTCTGCCAGGGAGAAGCTGGTGGTTCTGAACCACTTACTTTTTCGGATAGCGGTCAACACTTAGAAAAAGACGATCATATTGCAAACTCTATGAAGCAGTTCTACTCTATCTTACAGGGTCACTAGAGTTGGCATTGAATATATAGCCCCATAGTAGGGTTTTGGTTTTATATTTTATACAACCTAATCAAGCTGAATGGGTAATACCGGTGATAGAACTCCCTCCTCCTCCAGGGGAGGGGCAGAGGTGAAGATGTAGAGGTTGGAGAGCTAGAAAGACTTCAACAACTTCACCAACAAGATGGACCACCTACTCTGAACATGCATTCTCTCCTAAAACTTCCAAAATGTTCATATGCTGACGAAGCATGCTTCATAGCAACCTGAGATCTTTTCTTTATTTATGAGTCTTATACCTTGGCTCAGATTTTATTAATTTCATCTTTGATTGTAGATTTATGGCTGCCATCACTTCTTCCTCCTTTTTTTTCAACTGATGAGATATTTTTTCTGAAATAACTGTCTTCATTTATGAACCTGTAAGTGAAAATGCCACCTATTATCTGTCAGTTTGTCATTCTGTGGTGGTTTGTGTGTTCCTGTGATGCAGCACAGACTCAATGGCACCTTACAACAAGGGAACATGATGTCATCAGCAATGGGCACAACTATCAGCCATATAACATCAAACATAATTCAGGTTCTGTTGAATTTACAGGGATTGTTATTGTTGTCCTTGTCAGGTACAATTGTGTGTGTTCTGATTCATAGCAATATTCTTCATTTTTAACATTTATATTGTGTATTGGGTGAAGGTTTATAGGCCAGAGAAACAATTTTAAAATCAATAATTCATACATATTTTATTTGATGTCACCTCATTCATTGACATCCACTCAATGTAATGTCTCATATTCTATTTCTTCCCTGTGTTTTTACTCCTTTTTTCCTAACCCTTCTTAACTTTGTACTTGGGTTAACGCTGCCCTTTTATCTCAAAGGGTTAATTATCCAAAAATGTGTGGACCTCTCTAGTGTTATTGTTTCCCTTGTTGACCTGTCTATTCTTTGGATAAAAATTAAGCCAGAGAATGAGTTCAATTCCAGACTTGATGGTAGCAAAAGGTCATAGTAATAATTAAGTTTCCCCTCTCTACTGTGTACTAGAACAAAATGTGACCAGGTCAGCACAATCATCAATGTTGTTATTCTGTTTGAGTCCATTGTTGTAGTCACTGTCCCAACCCATCTAATTGAGGATCTCTATGCTTTTTGATTGAGTCTCTATTTACCAAGCATGATGTCTTTCTCTAGCAATTGGTCCCTTGTGATGACTTATCCAAAGTAGTCAAGACAAAGTCTCACATCTTTGGTTCTAAGATCTATCTGGTTATACTTTCTCCAAGACACTGTTCATTCTTCAGGAAGTCCAACACCACAATTCAAATGTTCTACAATTTTTCTTTTTAATTATTCAGCTTACACATGCATATAAGATAATTGAATATATAATGCTGGGGCTGAGGCCCAGTAGTAATCAAAATGACATCCCTTGTTCTTGAATGTTTTAAAGAAAATTTTGCAGCAGATTCTCACAATGCAATACAATGCTTGATTTCTTGCCTATTATTTCTAGGGGTTTTGATTGTTGATACATGTGAAATTGTTGGGAATTTCAGTTGACTGTGGGAGTGTGTATTTCTCCTTTTTTCTACCTCCTTTCCCTCCCTGGTTTGACACTGTTCCTTTCTGCTTGAAACTGCATTAGGAGAAGTAAGAAGTATAGACTTAAATGATGCCAATGGTGCTCAACAACGAAAAGTGGTCAGATTAACAATATTTCAAATTCAACATTACTTATAATGATAATAAGTATTCATTGTGCTCATTATGGACTAAGCATTGTGATAAGAATTACCACATGGGATCAGATTTATTCCTCATAATAACTGTATGAATCAATACTTTATTATTCCCATAAATATTATTGTAGAAGCTAGGATTTTCTTTTTTCTTTAAAAAATCATTTTATTGGGGGCTCTTATAGCTCATAACAAATCCATACATCAATTGCATCAAGTGTAATTATACATTTGTTGCAATCATCATTTTCAAAAGATTTTCTTTCTACTTGAGCCCTTGGTATTTGCTCTTCTTTTTACCCTCCCTTCCCCACCCTCCTACCCTCTTGAAAACTTGATAAATGAGACATTATTATTATTTTCATATCTTACACCATACTCTGTCTACCTTCAACCACATTTCTATTGTTCATCCCCCATGGGGTGGTGGTGGTGGTGATGGTGTTCATGTTGGTGATCTTACATATTGACTATTGTGATCTGTTCCCTCCTTCTCCCCTGTCAATTATTGTGATCGGTTCCCCCTTTTTCTCCCTTCCCCCCACCTTCCCCCTACCCTTATGATATCATTGGTTACTATCATTATTGGTAACTAATCAATTTGTTTTAGATTTTGTGTGTCGAGAGCTCTTATCTGTACCAGTGTACATGCTCTAGTCTAGCCTGATTTGTAAGATAGAACTGGGATCATGAGAGTGGGGGGTTTGTGGGAGGGAGCATGAAAGAAATAGAGAAATGTGTGTTTCATTGGTGCTATAGTGCACCCTGGCTGGTCCCTCCCTTGTGATCCTTATGTGACGGAATGTCCAATTGTCTAGAGATGGGCTTTGGGTCTCCACACTGACTCTCTTCATTTGCATTGATATGGAAAGCTAGAATTTTCATCAACTATCTTTAGCTAACCCTTTCAGCATCACACACTATTTAGACATAATCGATTCAGAAATAGTGGTGCATTTCAATTTTTGTCACAGTAGCACCCAGTGATGATACCAAATTCACGATGTCTTCATTTATTATTACAGCATGAAGACTATACACAAGATATTAATTGTGGTCCGGGTCCATCAATGATGAGGGTTCATGAAGGTAACTGATTTCTGCTCTATGATGCCTTGAGATTCAGCTCAAATGACTCAACGGCTGTGGACTTTCTCAATAACTGTGGGACACAGTCATCTGGAAGCTCTTTCACTCACTTCTCTGGCATGTGGGCTGAGAAAATTCAGAGACTAGGGTTGCCAGTGAATTTCCACAGGGGTTCTCTCTGAGATTAGCTTTTTCCACAACATGATAGCCTCAGTGTCATCAATTTTTTTTTGTGAAGACCCATGGCTTTCAGTAGCACTTACCCAAAATACAAGGAGACAGCTGTCCATAGTCTTGGGAAGTTTGTGGCATTAGTTGGTGTTGCTGCTAGGTGCCTTCAAGTTGGGTCCAACTCTTAGTTATCACATGCACAACACACAAAACACTCCATATCTAATATTTTTTAACAAGCTTTCTACTGATTCTGATGCCAATATCTTCTTCATATACTCCAATTATTCTGATTATTTGCTCAGCATACAGATTAAATAACATGGCTAGAGGATACAACCTTGAGTCACACATTTCCTGATTTTAAAACATGCAGTATTCCCTATTTCTGCTTGAATAAGTGCTCTCCTATTCATGTACAGGTGGTTCAGGAGCACAATTAAGTGTTCTAGAATTACAATCTTTCTTAAGGCTATCCATAGTTTGTTGTGAGAATTCCTTTGCATGGTCAATAAAACATAAGTAAACATCTTTCTGGTATTTTCCACTTTGAGCCAAGATCCATTGCTGTCCTTTGTTCTACTTCTTCTGAATCCAGCCAGAAAACTCCTCGTTGATATGCTGCTATTGTTGGATAATCTTGCTTGGAACATTAATGTTATTGTTTGATTATGTCCACATTCTGTGGGGTTACCTTTGTTTGGAATAGGCACAAATATGGGGATTATCCTATCAGTTATCTGTATCTGTATTCCATGTTTTCTGTCATAGGTGAATGTATGCTGCCCGTGTTTCATCAGCTTGTTGAAACATTTCAATTGACATTCTACCAACTTTTGGATCCTTACTTTCCACTACTGCCTTCATTTGTCACTTGCACTTCTTCCTTTAGTCCTATTGGTTCTTGATGATAGTGGTACCACTTACACTGTAATTTTGGTTGTGACCCTATGTGCAGCAGAATGAAATACTTCCCAGTCTTGCGCCATCCTCACAAATGTTGTGAAATTTGGACTAATTGTTGCATTCACTGTGTCAATCAATGTTAATCCTTCTTGTCTAGGATTTTTCTGTTTTTCACACACTAGTCTTTACTGCTAACATGTCAAGAGTACATGAGATGAAGTCACCCCATCCCCAAAGGGACATTAAATACTACTTCACTGTCAGCTTGTGCACTGTGGTGACTTGCATGTTGTTATCATGATGGAAGCTATGCCACTAGTGTTTCAAATACCAGCAGAGTCATCCAAGTGAACCAGCTTCAGGAGAGCTTCCAGACTAAGACTAGTAAGTAGGATCAGGCCTTAGCCACCGAAAACCACATGAATAGCAGCCAACCTTTGCCTCATCTAGTGCCTGAAGATGAACCATTCAAGTTAGAAGGCACTCAAAATATGAGTGAGGAAGAGCTGCCTTCTCAAAGTAGAGTCAACCATAGTGATGAGGATAGAGTAACACCTTTGAGACCTTTACTGATGGGGCATGACTCAGAATGAGAAGAAACAACTTAAACCATCCATTAATAACTGGAAATTAGAATGTATGACGTATGACTCCAGGAGAAGTAGAAGACATCAAAAATGAAATAGAGTCCTGAGGCAATTATTGGCAACTGGAACGCAAAAAAAAAAAAAAATGGAAACAAAAAGGAAGGAGCAGTAGTTAGAAAATATGGCCTTGCTGATAGAAACGGTGCTGGGGATGGATCACATGATAGAATTTTGCATAACCAACACCTTCTTCATAACAAATACCTTTTCCAATAACATATGTGGACCTTTCCAGATGAAATACACAGAGATCAAATTGACTACATCTTTGGGAAAAGATTAGGGAGAAGCTCCACAGTGTCAGGTAAAACCAGGCCAAGGGCTGATTGTGGAACAGACTAGTCATTGCTCATATGTAACTTCATGTTGAAGTGGAAGAAAATAAAGACAAGCTTAGCATCAGAAGAAGATAGAAAGAATACACAGAGACAGTATTCCAAAAGAACTAGTCAACATTCAACCATTTCAAGAGGTAGCATATAGGCAAGAACCAATGGTGTGCAAGGAAGAAGTCCAAGCAAAACCAGGCTCCAGGAATTGGTGGAATACCTATTGAAATGTTTCAATAAGCTGATAAAATACTGGAAGCACTCATTCATAAATGCCATGACATTTGGAAGACAGCTATCTGACCAACTGACTAGAAAAGAGCCATATTTGCACCCATTCCAACAGAATGAGTAAATGATAGAACAAGATCATTGCTATCTCACCACTTGTCCGTCAGTTTGTTGTACAATGGTGACTCGTGTGTTGCTGTGATGCTGGGTTACTGGTATTTTGAATCTTAGATTGGCTGAACGAATCCAAGGCCCTCCATCTACTGATGGCTCCTGGAATCAGCAGACAGCATAACAGATTGGTGAACCAGATGCAGGCTCCAAATCCAGCAGAAGTCGGCTAGTTTCCACACTCAATTTACACTAAGAGTAGGCCACACTGAATGAAACCTTCCTCAATTGTAGCAACACTGTGACAAAATTAAGGAGGCAGCTCTTTGGGAGAAAGAGTGGGCTTTCTACTCCTGTAAACAGTTACAGTCTTAGAAACCCACAGGGGGTTGCTATGAGTCAGCATTGACTCCATGGCAGTGAGTTTAGAGATTTTAGAGTCACTTCTAATGATGAGCCCTGATGGGGTAGTAGTACGGCTAAAAGCAAAGTCATATGTTCGAAACCACTAGATCCTCTGCTGGAGAAAGATGAGATTATCTACTCCCATAACAGCCTTGAAAACTCGCAGGGACAGTTACACCCTGTCCTATCAGGTCACTGTGAGTTGGCATTGACTCAGTGCCAGTGAGTGAGCATAGCTAACCCTTAGGTAAAGCCTGATATTTCTGTCTTTAAAGACTTAACTACTTCCACTTTGGTTTAAGTCATCGTCATCATATTTCAGTTAAGCTTCGCTAATCCCCAATTGTCTGTGTCCACTTTTGTTTATTTGCCAGCCATTCTTCACGTCCGACTTACTTGTTGGGCTGCTGACCGCGGTGTCAGCAGCTAGAAACTGCCCGTCAGAGTTCCAAACCACCTGCTGCTTTGTGAAAAGCTCTCTACTCCCATATAGGGTCTCAGGTCCGGAAGGCCACGTGGGCAGACCCGCTGTGTCCTATAGTGTCCCTCTGAGTTATAGTGGACTTGAAGGCAGTGAATTTGTTTTTAGGCGCTTTCATCACATTTAGGAAGAAATCCTAAATTCTTACCATAGTCAAAGTTCCATCTCCTGTTTATTTCCAATCCTATCTGCTAGTAATTGACTCCCTGTTCATTTCATTCCAAACTGAGTAATTTTCTTGGGGTTCTTTAACCAGACCGTTTTCTATACTGTCTCAAAGCCGTGGCATAAGTCAATTCTCCTGTTCCCTCAGATCTACCCGACTCATTCCTTAACTTTAAATTTCTGCTCAGAATGGACTTTCATGACGACAAGTAAAATGCCACGTCGCCCTCTATCATTCTCTGTCTTCCAACCCAGCGTCGTTCCACTGATCATGACTCGACGTGTGTGGAGTGGCTGCTGTGATGTGCTGCCTAGATTCTCTCCACACCTCCCTTCGGACCTACGGCCCTCATTCCCCAGTTGCTGGGGTGTTGTTGGCTGACAGCTCTCAGCCAATCTTCCTCTGAAACTGCCCTCGGCTAAGGAGAGCGGCCTTACCCACGAGCATTTTCTTTTTCTGGAGGCAGGCAGCAGTGATGACTGATTGATGTGAGAGTCTAAGGATATGGCTTCTTTGCCTCCCTGGAGGACACTTCTGAAGACCCGTCTCAGCTCCAGAGCTCCCAGGGCTCTGGCTCTCAGGTCCCAGCTAGGACTACATCACAGCTCACCTTTTCTTCTTGCCTAGCCCTGCTGCATTAATTTTATTCATTAACATTTCATTGGTCTTGATTCCAAGAGCATGCCTTAAAACTTCCTATGAATAAAAAATCCCCAAGGACTTTGAGTCTTCTTCCCGAGGCCCCTGACAATATATTTTTATTTATTTTTCCATTTGTCTATATTGCCACATTGCATTTTTAAACACAAAATGGAATTAACTTTATTTCCCCTATAGTCAACAACTTCTCTGCATTGAATTTTAATGCAGCAAAGTAAAATAGAATCTCTCCTCCCAAATTCACATTGAATTTATTCTCAATGAGGGGAGGGATTTCATCAGTTTTGTTCACGACTGTATTCCCAGTCCCCAAGACAATACCTGAAACATAGTTAACAGCAGAAACAACAACAACAAAAGTAAAACAAGACACATGAACACAAAAACAACTGAGTCATTGTTATTGAGTCAGTTCTGATTCATATCAACCCTATAGCACTGAGCAGAACTACCCCATGGGGTCCATAAAGCTGCCAATTTTTATGGAATCAGATCATCACATATTTCTCTTTTGTATCAGCTGGTGGGTGCAATGCACTGGCCTTTCAGTTAGCATTGGAGTGCTTTAACCACTGTGCCACTGGGGCTTCTGGATCTTAGTTAAACCAAATCAAACTCACTGCCAGCTGTCAATCCCAACTCACACTAACCCTATAGAACATGGTAAACCTGTCCCTGTGAGCTTCTCCGACTGTAACTCTTTATGGGAGTAGAAAGCCTCATCTTTTTCCTAGGGAACAGCTGGTTGTTCTGAACTACTGACCTCCTGGTGAGCAGCTCAATCTGTAACCCACTAAACCACTGGAACTTTGACTGCATCAGAGTTAAAGCCCCAGAAATGTTTTCTGAATAAATAAACTTGCTCAGGATTACAAATCTAATAACCCTTGAAGTTAGGATTTAATTTGCCGATCAATCAATCTAAAAAAGCAGCCTCGGTGGTGCTGTGGGTTAGAGACTAGGCTTATGACCACAAGCCAGCAGTTCAAACTCACCAGCCCCTCCTGGGGGAAAAGATACAGCTGTCTGTCCTCCTAAAGATTGAGCATCTCGGACCCCTAACTGGGGCTGTTCTGAATTGGAATTGACCTGCAGCAGTATGTTTTGTTTATACATCTTTGGGGGTTCTCAATAGAGACATTGTTGATATTTTATGTAGTAAGGGGCTATCCTTCCCTTTGCCTACTACACGCCAGCAGTTTTCCTTCCTGGAACTCAGGACAATGGAAAACATCTTCAGTTCTTACCAAATATCCCTGAGGACAGAATTGCCCCCATTGAGAAGCATTGGCCTGCATTGATTTTGATTGGATTGCAATGATGGTCTTCTCACGAATATTAGACAGTTTCACAACAGTTCACTTTCCCAGTTTAAAGTTTGTGTCTTTGGTTGTCTCAAATCCATTAAGTACACTTGACTGAAGAACTGAGCTCAGACAGCCCTGTTAGGAGCCATTGTTTTTAAACAGAGCTTGCAAGTGAACATGATTTCCTGGCTGATGTGAATGAAGCTACTGGGTGAGAGAAAGAAATACATATGTTTACAGTTTACAGAGTCATGTCCCATGTGTACTGAAGGCAAAAGAAAGACTTTAGCAGCAAAAAGCCAGCAATGAATTGCTGGATATTTTTGTCAAATTAGTTCTCTTGCCTACATCCCTTTGTTCTGGTTCATTCTCATGGAACTCTCTTAGAAACTGTCTGATGTTATTGTGTCATCATCCACACTATCATCTTTTATTGTAAAACCTACAGAGCAAAGGGAAGCTATTTTTTAAAAGTAATTTTATTAGAGTCTCATATAACTTTTTACCACAATCAATACATACACCCATTGTGCCAAGCACATTCATTGCCCTCATCATTCTCAAAATATTTGCTCTCCACTTAAGCCCTAGGTATCAGCTCCTCATTTTCCTCCTCCCTCCCCACTCCCTCCTCCCTCACGAACGTTTGATAATTTATAAATTATTATTTTGTCATGTCTTACACTGTCCGACCTCTCTCTTCACCCACTTTTCTCTTGTCTGTCCTCCATAGAGGAGGTTATATGAAGATCCTTATAATTGGTTCCCCATTTCCACCTCACCTTCCCTCCACCCTCCGGTATCGCCACTCTCACCACTGGTCCTGAAGGGTTCATCTGTCCTGGGTTCCCTGTGTTTCTAGTTCCTGTCTGTACCAGTGGTCTAGCCGGATTTGTAAGGTAGAATTGGGATCATAATAGTGGGTGAGAGGAGGCATTTAAGAATTAGAGGAAAATTGTATGTTTCATTGTTCCAACACTGCATGCTGACTGGCTCATTTCCTGCCTGTGACCCTTCTGTAAGGGGGTGTCCCATTACTTACAGATGGGCTTTGGATCTCCACTCTGCACTCCCCCTCATTTACATGGACATGATTTTTTATTCTTTGATACCTGGTCCTGTCTACACTTCGTGGTCACACAGGCTGGGGTGCTTCTTCTGTATGGGCTTTGTTGCTACTGAGCTAGATGGCTGCTTGTTTACCTGCAAGCCTTTAAGACCCTAGACTCTATATCTTTTGATAGCCAGGCATCATCAACTTTCTTCACCACATTTGCTTATGCATACATTTGTCTTCAGCAATTGTGTTGGGAAGGTGTGCATCATGGGATGCCAATTTATTAGTACAAAGTGTTCTTGCATTGAGTATGTCATTGAGTGGAGGTCCAATGCCCATCTGCTGCCTGAATACTGGACACATAGTGTGTGCTGTTTGGATGACAGCATAAAAACACCACACACTATGCATCTAAATTCTTTTTGGGGCTTCTGTCAATGATGAAGACACTACACAACCACATGGCCAGATATAAATACTAAAGTGACTATTATATTCCACTTATCATCGACTGGAGCAGTGAGGGCTTTTGACTTCTCTGGAATCATGCACAGTGATGCAGACGTGGGTCATCTGAAGCTATATGCAGGATTTCTGGGGAGAGGGGTGCAGCAGGAACCGATGTCCATGTCAAATATGGAAAATGCAATATCAACTTAGAAGAAAACACTGTTTCATTTTTCTGGAGAGATAGTATACCTCCTTCCATTGCAGTGGAGAAATAGAGTGACATGTTTCAGTTTGGTGATTCTTTCAGAGGTTTGCTGTGGATAGAGTTCTTATTTCGTTCTCTGCTTTGTTTCAACCGGGAAGCCCAAACTGGAAGAGTATATCTCTACTATATATGCATGATTCACCGTGTCTGCTTTTGGTCAAGTAGCTCAATCAGCTTTCTGCCTCAGGTTTTTCATCTGTCAAATAGGGATAAGAATAGGATTTGCCTGATCTGATTGTATTGAGTATGGCACACATGCACTACAAAGACACCTAGAACAGTGCACCCCAAACAAAATCCTGTGGCCATCGTGTCAATCCCTGCTCCTGGTAACCCTACAGGACAATGTGGAAGTGCCACCCACAGGGTTGGTAAGGATATAGTTTTCAGGGAGGAAGACTGTCATATCTTTCTGGGGATGGGGGAGGTTGGGGAATTTGAACTCCTGACCTTTGGCTAGCAGTTGAAGGTTTAATGACCGTGCCACCAGGGCTCCTTAATAATTGATGCCGATGTTGTTGTGCTTGTTTGATTCTGAGGAGTCAGCACTGACTCATAGTGACTTGGAAATACTGCCTGGTCCTGCACCACAACTTGCAAACGTAGCCAATGTGTCAATCCATCTCACTGAGCACCTTCCTCTTTTTCACGGACCCTCCACTTTGCCACACATTATGTCCTTCTCCAGGAACATAGTACGCACCAAATACTCCTACTTGGTATTATATTTATTATAATCACAATCACTGTGGGTATTATAATTATGGATATAATTGGTATTCTATTTATTTTAATTACAATCCCTCTCTCACATGCCACCCCCCCACCCCACAACATACATATGATTATCACACTGGTTTTACTGGGACAGCAAGCATCTACTGAGCTGTACTGGAGTTCCAGGACTAGACCAGGTATTAGGAATGTTATTTCCCTGGATCCTGGATTCCAGTGAGGAAGACAGACAAAAGCCAACCTCACAGAGAAATAAATAAACAAACGTAACTGCAACCCATGATAAGATGTAAGGAGGAAACTAAGGTAGAGAAGGAGAAGGTCATGGGTGGACTGTCACCTGAGACAGGTGGTCAGGGGAGCCTCTCTGATAAAGTGGCGTATAAATTGAGGCTTGAGGGCTGGTGGGGGTCAGCCTCCTGACCTTGGAGGGCAGAGTACTGATGTATTTGCCCTGCCTAAAAATAGGTGACCCATCTTCCACTGCTTTGTTTTTTTTTGCCGGAACTCTAGGCAACAAGACTTAGAAATAACATGCAGACTTTTTTTCTTCTTCACCAATTAACTTAATAAAGGACTAACCGAGAGCATGGAACGCCTTCAGACCCCTGATTTTTATTTAGGATTGGGATTAGTGTCCACAGAAGTCATCCGGGATATGAAAATGAAGTCAGGTATTTATCATAACAAAACCAAGTCATTTGGAACTATGCTAAGCCTAGCAAAATTCTCTCTCTGCTGGCAGCCTGCAGCTGTTAGGGTCTCTAGAGGTGCATCTTACTCACTGAAATGCGGTTTTAAATTCTAAACCTAGAAGAACAAAACAAATCCAACGACTTGGAGTTCTCAGAAGAAAAATAAAGATTATATTTGAGAATGAAACTAAAAGTCGTGCCTGCCCAAGCACAGAGAGAGGTACACAATGAGATCAAAAACTCTCCCCCTTTCTCTTACAGTAATCCCTCCTTTCCCTAGTACAATCTCCTCTCTGATAATCACTTAGATTATTTATTAGATTCTGTATATGTTTGTAGAAGAAGTATAACTGCATATACGAGTACAGGTTTTATATGCGCACACACATGTCAACATCTTCACAAATGGGACAGTAATATAAACACTCTTCCATACCTGGCAGTTTTACTTCATCAAAGGTTTCAGAGACCTGCCAAATAAGAGACAGTTGTAATAGTTAAAAAGTCTGCTCACTCTCTTGTTTTATGACTCTATCACGATATCTTCATTTGTATCCAATGAGTTGATTCCAACTCATGGTGCCACCCCCCTCCGTGTGTGTGTGTGTGTGTGTGTGTGTGTGTGTGTGCGACAGAGGGGAACTGCTCCAGAAGGTTTGTTAGGGCTGTCACCTTTAGGGAAGGGGCCCGTAGGTGGCACCGGTACTAGCACAGTTTGAAGGTTAGTGGCTGGGACACACCCAGAGGTGCCGAGGATGACAGGCATGGCAATCTGCTTTAAGGTCATAGCCTTGAACTATCTATGGAGAAGTTCTACCCCTCCCACAGAGTTGCCATGGGTTGGAATCAGTTTAAATAGTGACTAACAACGACTACCTTGACCGAAGTAGCGGGCCAGGCCTTCTTGGCATGTGGTGCTGAAAAGCGAGCCAGTTCACACAGTCAACTCTCCATCTAACCACGGATGAGGGCCAACCTTTGGTGTTGTCCAGGAACTGACAGTATGCTGATTATGCGTTTATTGATACATCTTGTGTTGATAAATTTTTATTAGAAATAATTTGATGAAGAACATTCCAGTGTATGGAAACACCGTTTTCTCAGTACACTTCTGGTTGTGGAGAAGCCCTGGTGGCCTGGTGGTTACATGCTGGCCTGCCGACCTTCCGCTCGGCCATTCCAAAGCTCCAGCAGCTCCTGCGGAGGAAGAGGAGGCTTTCCACTCCCACAAGGATTCAGTCTTGGAACCTCCAGTGGCAGTTCTGCTCTGCCTGATAGGCCGCTATGGGTAGGAATTGACTTGATGGCTGTGAGGTTTTTGCTTGTGGAAGGGGAACTCATGAGTCAAAAGATAATATAGTAATTCTTTATTTTGATGATTAATGTAATTGTGGGGAAAAATTTCACCCTAGTTAAAAATCCCACCTCAAGTGCCAATTTTTTCTATAACGTATTACTTTGTAGGTTCATGGACACTATATATTACTAAACTTTAAGAAATTTTCCCAATCTAATGGGTTCACATAAACTGCTTATTTTCTTATTAGCTCTTAAAGTATGCTTTTCTTACTCTCTTGTCCTTATTAGTCACTTAACTGGATACGTTATCAGGAGAGACCCATCTCTGGAAAATGGTTTCTATTAGTAAAGAAAAGCATCATTGAAAAAGAGAAAGGCCCTCAACAGGATGGATTGACAACTAGGGCCTCCAGTGGGCTTGAACACAGCAAAGGTTGTGAGGATGGGCCAGGAAATGCCTCTTTCTCTTATGGCTATGAGTCAGAGCTAACTCTGCAGCACCAACACCAATGCCAATCATTTCACTATCAACATGTGATGCACATTTCCTCAACACCCCCTCCCCCGCCCCACCAGTCCATTCCTTTGCCATTGGTATTTTAAATTTACTGATTTTTGGGGGGGGCATTTGTCCTTAATCATTTCTGGGTTTTGTGCCATGTTTAGAAGGCTTTTCACATTACAGAATTATAGAAATATTTCCCTATGCTTTCTTTTAATAGTTTTATGGTTTCATTTTGCAATTTATAATCTTTGATTCATCTGGAATTTATTTTGACATAAGGAGTCATTTTCTTTTCAAAATGATGAGACTGTTGTCATCATACCATTTATTAAATATGTCAGTGATTCACTATTATTCTCATATAGAGTATTGGCACAGATTTTGGAATCAGAAATAACTAAATGCAAATCTGGATGTGAAATTCTTTCATCATCCTTAATGCTGGATTAATATTTTAGGCTCAAAATGTCTTATCTGAAACTCTTGGTGCCACCTGTGGTTCACTAGAGAATTCAGTCCATTCAGGATTTTGACAGAATGAACACTCAGGGTTGGACTACTTCATTGGGAAACTTACATGGTGCCAAAACATGAGGCATATCATCTCTTCTCACTGGCAGCCACTAAGATGGCCACATTGCATCAACTTCCAGCTCTTCCATCTCCATCGATCCTATGTAAATCCCCTAATGGTCTTCCTTTTGCTAGTTGTCTACAGCTTTCACAGTCATAGCTCCTTCTGAATCCCTTTTCAGGCAGAGAACATCTTTTCTCCTGGACTTCTCTGGCTGGGTTCATTGGGGGAATGGCTCTGAAGCTGTCTCAAGTCTTTTTTGCCCAGGCATTTCATGAAACCATTTCTATTCTAGGGTCTGTCAGTTAAGATGCACACTCTATGAGGTTTGCTCATGCCCTGGCTTCCACCTACACATACAGTCCCTGCTCAGATCCACTTGGGGTTACAGCATTGTCAATCCTGCTTTTGCTGAGAAACTGAAATCAGTTCACGAATTCCATTGTATCTTCTTGCACGTTCCTCCTCTCTAGGGGTAGGAAAATGAATTCTGACTGAGAAGACTTATCATTCCCGAACTTATTGTCCTATGTCTTGATCTCAGCCTTTCAAATTCCAAAGCCATGGATTGGGCACTTTTGTTCTTTTCTCCCAAGCAATAACCCTCCCTAAGGAAATAATTATCTCAAAGACCTTGAATAGGAAGGAACACAGCTTAAGAAATAATCACTGAGGAGAAAGCACAATCCTTAATATATTACCATATTATTCTTGCATGACACTATTGTATTAAATACTATTGTTAGCTACCCTCCAGTTATTTCCAACACCTGGACCCCACTACACAGAGTTGAATGGCTCCATGGGATTCTCTTGCTTGCGACTTTTCAGAAGCAGACTGCCAGGTCTCTGAGTGCTCCCAGTCTCCTGTAGGTGGGTTTGAACTGTCAACCTTCCGACGGGCAGCTGAGCACTTAACTGTTGCATCACACAGGGAGCCATACTTGACATGAAAGCAAAAACTATTAAAAGTTAGACTTAGAAACAAAAGAGTAATAAGAAAAGTACAGTGTATTGTTTCTCCAGTTTCAACAAAATAATGGTAAGTGTTGCATGGCTATCATGTAGACAAAGTCCATTGTTGGACGTTACACACCTGGCACAGATGTCTCATTATTCGTAGTTATCCATCAAACTTCCCCATCACCATACCTAAGAATAATACACTCTTTCATCACTAACACCTGCTTTATGGAAAATCTATCAGACCTACTAGCACTCCACTAGATTTTCTATTTACATTACATAGTCTCATTTGTCAAGCAATTATATATAAAAATATAACAATTGTATCTAAAATTCTGGTGAGAATTATCTGAAAAGAGGGAAAATGTTACCCACAATTTTGTAAAATCCTAAGACTCTTTCAACACTAAAAAAAAATCACTTTCTTGTGTTCTAAAATTTTATTTTACATCAGAATACACAATGCAAAGATTGCCTTCATTATTCACATAGATATTTCCTTTGTTATTTTGAAGATTCTAGACTGGTGAATTTCTTAAGAAGCAACATTTCTTTGGTGTTAAAATATTTTTCAAGAAAATAAAGTTGAATAAAATTCGTTATAAATGTTTTTCATCCTTTATCAAGGATTTTCACTCAGAATGAAAAGAAATTGGTTTTGACTTGGAAAACATATCCCTCACTAATGTAAGGTTAGCTCTAGGTCGCCCAACATCAGGAAAATGTTCAAGTCATGTTCCAACTACAATTTTGAGAAATAAGTCTACATAATTTCTGAACTTTTATGTGGGTTAAATACTAATATAATAATAATATAATCATGGCTAAAAGTAATGAATCATTCCTAAAAGGGTTAAGTTAGGATTCAATCTTTTCCTCAAAGGAGGAGTCTTTTATCTGTAGAGCTCTTTTGGATAATCAAAACAGTTTCCCTGATTAAAATTTACTTTTAACTTAGAGGGGCATATAATTCTGCCCACCCATTCACATGCTGTTAAGTTATACCCTGTTACAAAATTAACTAAATTAATCTTGATCTGAGTTCAGAGCATGCTGAGTCCATATTACACCTGGTCCCAGGAAACTCATTAGGTATAAATCCTAGAGTAAAAGCTCAATTGAAAACTTTTCACCTGTACATGGTGATTTGGTAGAAAGGCACAGTGCCTGAGGAGAGTGTCATTTCAAGTTTCCAGCAAGCACCTTGAATTTGTTAAATTAAATCATTAAATCGATACCTTGTGTGCTTCTGGGTGTGGAGAAACAAGAACATTGTAAGTTGGGTGCTTACACTACAGTGAGGTTTGAGATGCTTTAACCACAGGACTTAGACCTACCCACGGAACTTTTGCCAATTTGGGAAAACTGTCAGGATGTGAATACGCATTTTTAAAAAAATCATTTTATTAGGGACTCATACAACTCATAGCACAATCCATACATGCAACAATTGTGTAAAGCACATTTGTACATTCATTGCCCTTATCATTCTCAAAACATTTGTGAGGTAGTTAATTTATTGAGCCAACCTGGCCAATAACACATGTGGGGTTAATTAAAGGGAGGAGGGATAAAAGGCTCAGTGAACCTTGCATTTCTAGTCCTCGGGTCTCTTGCTTTCTGATGGCTGGAGCAGGGTGCAACTGCCTTAGCCAGTTCTCTGCTTTAGCTGGCAAAGGTCACTTCCTGCAAGACATCCCCGAGGAGAAGCCACATGGACCTACACCGATACAGCCCTGGGTGCTGGAGCAGCTGTGTGGAGACCACTACCAATGCTGAGATGTTTACACATTCTCTGACTCAGCTTCCTCCTGCAGTCGGCATCATTGCGTCTGTTTTGTGAGATGGAGGAGGACTTTGTGGATTGGTGTTGGACATATGGGTTAATGTTGGATTTGTGGGCTTGGACAGACCTGGGTTGGGATGTTTTCTTGATGCACACTTAATCTTTATATAAAACTCTCTCTTATACACGAGTTTCTGTGGATTTGTTTCTCTAAAGTACCCAGACTAGCACAATTTGCTCTCCACTTAAGCCCCTGGCATCTACTCCTCATTTCCCCCCTCCCTCCCTGGTCACCCTCCCTCATGAATCCTCGATAATTCATAAATTATTATTTTTGTCATATCTTACACTGTCTGATGTCTCCAATCACCCACTTTTCTGTTTTTTGTCCCCCAGGGAGGAGGTTATATGTAGATACTTGTAATCGGTTCCCCCTTTCCACCCTACCCTCCCTCCACCCTCCCGGTATCTCCACTCTTGCCATTGGTCCTGAAGGGATCATCTGCCCTGGATTCCCAGTGTTTCCAGTTCCTATCTGTACCAGTGTACATCCTCTGGCCTAGCCAGATTTGTGGTAGAATTGGGATCATGATAGTTGGGGAGGGGAGAGGGGAGAGGGGAGAGGGGCGAGGGGAGAGAAGCATTTAGGAACTAGAGGAAAGTTGTATGTTTCATAGTTGGTAAACTGCACCCTGACTGGCTCGTCTCCTCCCCAAGATCCTTCTGTAAGGGGATGTCCAGTGGCCTACAAATGGGCTTTGGGTCTCTCCCTCATTCACAGTGATATCATTTTTTTGTTCTGATGATGCCTGATACATGATCCCTTGATATCTTGTGATTTCAGAGGCCGGTGTTCTTCTTCTGTATGGGCTTTGTTGCTTCTGAGCTAGGTGGCCGCACGTTTACCTTCAAGCCCTTAAGACCCTAGACGCTGTATCTTTTGATAGCCGGGCACCATCAGCCTTCTTCACCACATTTGCTTATGAACCTGCTTTGTCTTCAGCGATTGGGTTGGGAAAGTGAGCATCATGGAATGCCAGTTTAATAGAACAAAGTATTCTTGCATTGAGGGAGTATTTCGGTGGAGCCCGAATTTGAAGACATATTTTTATTGGAGATTCATTTTTGTGGAGAATAGCAGAGAAAAGGACATTATATCCAGTTTTGGCTTGGGTGCACCTGTATCAAAATTTTATTACCAGTTATTTATAATTAGATTGTGGTATTTTTATTAAAAATATAGTTGTATCAACTCAAATGGACAATGCTTGAAAATTCACCACGTTTTTCCATTTGTTGAGGACCCCTGCACACACACACACGTGTGTGAAAAAAATTTTAATGAAAAATTTGCATTGGATTCTACTCAGTGTCTTACTAATATTTCTTAGTAAACAAATATAGCGGAGACTCCAGGAAGATGGCCGCCAGATAGGTAGCTCACGCCGGAAGCTCTGAGGAGATCGGTGAGTGGGGAGAGTTAGGGGCGGAGTAGGGGTATCAAATCTGCCTGTTCATTCCCAAGATCACTCAGAACATCTCTTGGACCTAGAGGTGGACCCCACCTGATTGCCAGGGCTCCATGCGAACACCCGTGGTCTCTGGTGTGCCACTCAGGGCACCTACTATGCAGGGACCGGCGCCACAATGCAGCCAGGTACACAGCAGAGGCTGTGCCCACCTGGACGCTCCACACAAAACTCACAAAACTGCCAGTCAGTAACCCCACCCTGCCTCAGGGTGTCCGGGGTCCGTGTATGTGCTCCAGCTGGCATACCCCGCACCCCTTGCAGATTCGGGACCCACTCCGGCACCCCTCACGGTCTAGCGGGCCAGACCCTACCACCTTCTCCCCAGAGGCGTGCCAGGCACCACAGCCAGGCAGAAGGAGAGGCTGCAGTCCAGCCTCCGTGCTCCGTGCGAATTGCCAATCAGAGTTGCCACATGCTCAGAGATCTCAGCACAGAGGTGCCCACCCGGCCACTGCGCTCCTTGCAGATCCGCCAGCCAACCCCCTCCCTGGGCCTCCCCCACTCCCACCCCTTGCCCCATACATGCGCACACACTTGCTTGGGGACACACACACACACACATACACACACACACACATGCAGAAGTTCCCATCCTGCCACACAGATTCAGGCCTGCCAGGCAGAGAACCCAACTCTCGCTGAGGTTTTTGCAGCTGTAGCATAGGAATCCAAGCCATTGGGGCTTGCTCACTGCATTTTCCCTTCTCCCTGCTCACTCTGTCCTACCCTTTGGGCTTCAACCAGTGCATCTTTACACCAGTCGTGGCCTCCTCCCACCTGCCTACCTGAGGGAAGTGCCCCTAGCCAGAAATAGAGCACCCAACCCCCAACCCATCCCCTAAACAAGCTCCCCTGCACTGGGGATAATGTTTTCTATCAGAGCGCAACGTGCACAGCTGCAAACAGCCCCTAAAGGGAACGAAAGGTGACTGCAGCACAAACGATAGGCCAAGGCGAGAGGGAATCCCCAGCAGGACAAAGATGAAACACAACCCCCGAAAGTGGGCTAAAAGCAACCAGCTGAAACACTAACACCAACTTCCCAAAGAAAGATCCCAGGGCTCTGAGACACCCAGGAAAATGGCACCAATTTCCAACAAATCGAACCCAAACCAGCAAGTTATTTCAACAGTTTCAACAAGAAAAGATAAACAAAATCCAATGCCAGAGGAACACCTGGACCTCACAGCAGTCGTAGAAAAGGCAGAGGTTGACGTCCCACAGAAAGAAATCTTCAGAATGCTGATTGGAGCCATACAGGACATGAGGGAAGCATTACAGAAAAAGGATGAAATGATAGAGGAAATAAGAGCCCTGCACCAAAGGGAAATACAGGAGTTAAAGGGCAAGATAACAAAAACTAATAGCAAACTCACGAACATCTCCTGGAAAATGGAGGAGGCAGAGAACCGTACCAGTGACCTAGAGGATTCACAAATAGAAATCAATAAACGTGAGAAAAAGTCTAACAAGTCCATCAGAGAAGCTGAAGAAAACCTCAGAGCTATGTCTGACGCTATGAGAAGGAACAACATCAGAATTATTGGCCTGTCAGAGGAATGCACATCAAGGAAACCAGCATCCAAAATAGTGATGGAATGGTTGGAGGAAAAATCCCCTAACTTAATGAATGAAAACCAGGCAACTATCCAGGAGACTGAAAGAACGCAAGCTAGATGGAAACCCCAGAAGAAGTCACCAAGACATACAGCTGTTAAACTCTCTAAATTTGAGGAAAAGGAGAAAATTATGTGAGAAGCTAGGGAAAAACGGGCAACCACATATAAAGGCAAGCAGATAAGAATATGCTCAGATCTGTCAGCAGACACTATGAAGAAGAGGAGACAGTGGAGCACCATATTCTGAAAATTGCAGCAAAATAACACAAACCCAAGAATACTCTATCCAGCCAAATTAATCTATCAAAATTGAGGGAGAAGTGAGAGTCTTCCCGGACAAGGAAATCCTTAAAGAATATGCTAAAAGGAACCCAGCATGACAAAAGATCCTCACTAACCCAGTACGGACAGAAGAACAACACTCACCAAGCACATACAAGAGACCGCCACACAGAACAACTCCACCCAGAGACCATCAAAGGGAAAACAGCCTCCAAGACAGAACTGGCTCAACGATGGAAAGAAGGCAAGAATGAACCACAAACACACATATACACAACCCACAGAAAAGAAAGGGAGGTAGGAAAACACCCAACACAAGAGAGACTGGCGTGGAAAACACAAACCCTCTATCTGCTGCCTACAGGACACATATCTCAACATTACAGATAAAGGCAGGCTGATAATCAAGGGATGGAGACAATATCAGACAAACTCTAATTCAAAAAAAGCAGGGGTTGCAATCCTAATCTCAGATAAAATTGACCTCAAAGTGCAAACCATAAAAAGAGATAAGGATGGACACTATATAGTGCTCAAGGGAGCATTGCATAAAAAACTAATAAGCATTCTAAACATTTACTCGCCAAACAAGCATCCAGCAGAATATGCCAAGCAAACACTGTAAAGGATGAAGAAATCACAGCCTCAACAATTATAGTAGGTGATGTCAATACACTGCTCTCTGAGAAAGATAGATCACTCGGAAAGAAACTCAACAAGGAGACTAAATATCTAAATACTACAATGAGACAAATTGACCTGATAGATATCTCAGAGCTCTCCACCCAAACAAAAAAAATTCTCATTATATTCAAGCCCACATGGTACATTTACGAAAATAGACCACATGTTGGGGCATAAGTCTAATCTACATAAATTCAAGCACATTGATATCATACAGACCTCTCTCTGACCACTGTGCCACAAGATTGGAAATAAACAAAAGGAAGATAAAGAAATCATGGGCAAACCATTGGAAAATGAATAAATATTGCAAAAGGAGAGCGTACTGGCTCAGATCAGAGATGAAATTAGGAAATTTCTAGAAACCAATGCGAATGAAAACACGATATACCAAAACTTATGGGGCACAGCAAAGGCAGTCATCAGAGGAAGTCTCGTAGCATTACATGTACACATAAAGAAGGGGGAGAGGCTTGACTGATACACTGGCACAAAATTTATAGCAACTAGAGGGAGTCAGCAAGAAAATACAACTAACAGAAAAAGAAAAGAAATAATAAGAATTAGATCTGAGATTCAGGAAAGAGAAAATAAGAAAACTATGGGAAAAAAATCAATGCTCCTAAGAGTTGGTTCTTAATCGACAAACCTCTCACAAATTTGACCAAAGAAAATAAGGAACACATCTTAATAGCAAGGATGAGGGATAAAAGAGGGAATATTACAGCTGACCATAGTGAAATCAAAAGGATAATTACATAGTATTATGAAGGACTGTACTACAATGAATTAAAAAACTTGGAAGACATGGGTGAATTCTTGGAAAAACAATCCCTCCCTAGATTATCCCCAATGGCCATCAAGAACCTCAACAGACCCATATCAATAGAAGAAATAGACAAGGCTATCAAAGAACTATGAATCAAGAAGGCAGCGGGATCAGACGGACTCACTGGTGAATTCTATCAAGCATTCAGGGAAGAACTGACACCAATCCTACACAAACTCTTCCAGATCATAGAAAAGGATGGTAAACTTCCAAATTCCTTCTATGAAGCTAGTACAACTCTTAATACCTAAACCGGGCAAGGATCCCACAAGAATTGATGACTACAGACTAATTTCCCTAATGAATAGCAATGCAAAAATCCTTAACAAAATACTAGCCAAGAGAATACAAAAATATGTTAAACAAATAATTCACCATGACCAAGTGGGATTCATACCAGGGATGCAGGGATGGTTCAATATACGAAAGACCATTAATATTATTTGTCTCATTGAAACGAAGAAATATAATAACCACATGATAATATCAATAGATGCAGAAAAAGCATTCAACAACATCCAACACCAATCCGTGTTTAAGACACTCAAGAAGATAGGAAAGGAAGGAAAATTCCTCAATAAAATACAAGCTAAATATGAAAAATCAACAGCCAATGTGGTAGTCAATGGAGAAAAGACGAGATCAATTCTTCTGAAAAAGGGGACTAGATAAGGATGTTCCCTATCCCCACTCCTATATAACATCGTGCTGGAGGTCCTAGCTAACAATATAAGGTAAAGAGAGAGCAGCAAAGGTATTTGTGTGGGGAAGGAAGAAGTGAAACTATCGTTATTCACAGATGATATGATTTTATATATGGAAAATCCTAAGAATTCCACAAGAGGAGTACTGGAAGCAATAGAGGAATATGGCGAAGTAGCAGGTTATAAGATCAACAAACAGAAGTGTATTGCACTAATATACACATTGGACAAGGACACAGAACAGGGGATCAAAAAAAGTGGTACCCTTCACAATAGCCAAACATAAATTGAATATCTAGGGATATACCTGATTTAAAAGCAAAAGATCTGTATGGGGAAAACTACAAAACACTATTAAAAGAAACCAAGGATGACCTTAACAAATGGAAGGAGATCCCATGCTCGTGGATTGGCAGACTCAATATTGAAAATATGTCAATTCTACCCAAGGTACTATGTAATTTTAATGATATCCTGATCCAAATTCCAGCAACTTTCTTCAAAGAGTTGGAAAAACAGATTACCAACTTCACATGGAAGGGGAAGAGACCGAGAATTAGCAGATAACTCCCCAAGAAGAAGGACCAAGTTGGAGGGCTTGTTTTACCCGACTTTAGCACCTACTACATAGCCACATTGGTCAAAACAGTGTGGTACTGGCATAACGATAGATATTCAGACCAATGGAAAAGGATTGAAAACCCAGAAATAAAATCATCAGCATACAGACAACTGATCTTTGATAAGGGGTCCTCCAAAAGTATCAAATGGGAAGCAGATGCCCTCTTCAATTCACAGTACTGGAAAAAAATGGATACTGAGTTGCAGAAAAATGAAGCAAGACCCTTACCTCACTCCATGCACAAGAATAAACGCAAGGTGGATCACAGCCCTTGAGGTAAAACCTCAAACTATCAGGGCAATCAATGAGGGAATTGGGACAAACCTGAGAACCTTGGCACAGGGATTACATTGGCTATCGGAAATCGGGAAGGACATCAACACAGAGGAGGCACAAATTGACCAATGGGACATACTAAAAATAAAACACTTATGTACATAGAAAGAATTCACCAAGAGAGTAATAAGAGAGATTACAGAATGGGAAAACATCTTTAGCAATGACACATCAGACAAAGGCCTTATTACTAAAATCTGCAATACATTGCTACACTACAACAAGAAAAAAAACAAACAATTTTCCACTCAGGAGGTGGGCAAAGGACCTGAGCCGGAGTTTCCCAAGGGCAGAAATTCAAATGGTCAATAAATATATGAGAAAATGTTCCAGATCTCTAGCCATAAGAGAAATGCAAATTAAAACAACTATGAAATACCACCTAACACCCTCAAAGATAGCCCAATTCAAGAAATCAGAAAGTAACAAGTGTTGGAGGGGATGCGGAGATATAGGAACTCTTGTCCACTGCTGGTGGATCTGTAGGTATGTACAACCATTATGGAAATTGATTTGGCGATATCTAAAACTGTTGGAAATTGAGCTCCCTTATGATCCAGCAACCCCCCTACTGGGATTATACCCAGAAGAGACACAAAACAAACCATGGCCAGACATCTGTGCCCCAATGTTTATCGCGGCACAGTTCACAATTGCAAGGAGTTGGAAACAGCCCAAATTCCCATCAACAGATGAATGGATTAAAAACTTCTGGTACATTCATACAATGGAGTATTATGCATCCCTAAAAATCAGTGATGAACGCCTGAAGCACATCGCTGCGTGGGAAGAACTGGAGGAAATTATGCTAAGTGAAGTAAGCCAAGCACAAAAGGACAAGTACTACATGAGTCTGCTGAGGTAAGCTCAAAAAAAATACTCAAAAGGGGAGTAGGGAAGAAGATGCTGTATACATACATCCCTGGAGTGAGGCCCAGGTAATATGGCAGGGGCCAGACTAAACTCAGGGATACATATGGTAGCCCATTAAACGGGACGATGGAAAAAGGTAAGGGTAGCTGGGGGGACAAGGCACTAACCTACACAGGGGGAGAGTGTTGATAGGGTTTCCACGGGGAAAGAGAGACAAGACTTCAACCCGGAGCTCCAAGATAAGAACACAACACACTGTCACAAAGCAGGGAACCGACAGAGAGGCCTGAAGGGCTGGTGCCATTACCCACTAAGTGGACAGCGCCACCCTCTCCCCAAGAAGAATTCACTTCAGAGGACAGCGCTGATGCTACAGTTCAAGAAGAGGGGAAGAGACTGATCTGGTCAGAGCACACAGGAGCCAACGAGGGGGTATATGGGGAAAAAAAAAAGAGTTATTCACATCCGGGCTCACCAAGCCCTGAGGACAATGTCCCTGCTCAGAAAAGCAATGCACAGAGATGACTACAGGGCTGGGCCCACCTAGCACCATTGGGACAACACTAGAGACATACAGTGGGAACTGTGCCTGCCACGAACTCACCACGCCAAAGCCAGCCTCTGGAGGCATGCAACAGAGCAGCGGGGGAAGCAGAGCAATGAAGTCCCCAGGGATAGAGGTGGTGCCAGGCATGGCACTCCATCAGGCTTGACTGGAAAGCACCTGTGAAGGAAAACAAACAGACCCTGAACTATTCATACATTTGTGTGTGTGTATGTGTGTGTGTTGTTGTTCTTGTAGATATTGTTTTACTTTATGTTGCTGCTTCGTGGTACTCAATCTTGTGATAATATATAGCATGTCTACCTGGAAGGGATAGGCGGAATAAACAAGCCAGAAGAGAGAACAATGGGATGACAGTCTGGGAGTAGATGGGGTTAGGGGTGGCGGGAGAAAGGAAGAGGGTATTAGCAAGCTCAGGGATAAGAGAATAACAAGTGATCCGAAATCAGTCTCAAGGAGGGTGTGGGAGGTCTGGCAGGGCTGGATCAAGGGCAATGTAACCAAGAGGAATTTCTAAAGCCCAAATGAAGGCAGAACATGATAGTGGACAAGAGGAAAGTACAAAGAAACAGAGGAAAGAACTAGGAGGCAAAGGGTAGTCATAGAGATTTAAATACAGACATATAAAGACGTAAATATATTTATATACAACAAGGGAGGAATAGATCTATATAAATATATTTATAGGTTTAGTATTAATGAAACAGATGGACAAAGGGCCCCTATTCAAGAACTCTGTCAACACAAGAACACCTTGTTCTAACAATTCGGCAGTCTGAGATGCCCACCTTCCTGGCACGATCGCCAATGACAATGGGTGCACAGGCAAATGTGGTGAAGAAAGCTGATGGTGCCCGGTTACCAAAAGATATAGCACTTAAAGTCGCTGAAGACAATGGGTGCACAAGCAAGTGTGGTGAAGAAAACTGATAGTGCCCAGCTAGCAAAAGATATAGCACCTGAAGTCTTAAAGAACTGAAGCTAAACAAGCAGCCATCTAGCTGAGAGACAACAAAACCCACATGGAAGAAGCACACCAGCCTGTCCAGACTCGATCGATGAGGACAAAGTGGGTGCATAAGCAAAAGTAGTGAACAAAGCTGATGGTGCCCAGCTATCAAATGATATAGCATCAGGGTTTGAAGACAATCTGGCGGCCATCTAGCTAAGAAACAACAAAGCGCACAAGGAAGAAGCACACCAGCCTACCCTGATGTGAATGTTGAAGACAAAGCAGGAGCATGGGTAAGTGCAGTGAAGAAAGCTGATAGTGCCCAGTTGTCAAAATATGTAGAATCTGGAGTCCCATAGGCTGGAAGATAAACAAGGGTTCATCTAACTGAAAAACAACAAAGCCCACATGGAAAATACACACCAGCCTGTGAGATGACAAGGCATCGAAGGGATCAGGTATCAGGCATCAAAGAAAAAAAAAATCATAGCATTGTGAATGAGGGGGAGTGCAGAGTGGGGATCCAGGGCCCATCTAGGGGAAATTGGACATCCCCTTGCAGAAGGGCTGTGGGGGGAGGTGATGAGTGCATCAGAGTGTAGTGTAGCAACAATGAAACCTACAATTTTCCTCTAGTTCTTGAATGCTTCCTCCCTGCAACTATCATGATCCCAATTCTACCTTACATAACCGGCTGGACTGGGAGATGTACACTGGCATGGATAGGAACTGGAAATTCAGGGAATCCAGGACAGCTGAGCCCCTCAGGAACAGTGGTGATATCGGGAAGGTGGAGGGAGGGTGATGGAGAAAGGGGAAACAGATGACAAGGTCTACATGTAACCCCCTCCCTGGAGGACAGACAGCAGAGAACTGGGTGAGGAAGATGCCGGATAGTGTAAGATATGATAAAATAATAATTATTTCCAAATTATCAAGGGTTTGGGGGGAGGAGGGAGCAGGTAGGGAAGGGAAAATGAGGAGGTGATACCAAGGGCTCAAGTAGAAAGCTGGTGTTTTGAGAATGATGATGGCAACATATGTACAAATGTGCTGGGCACAAATGATGTATGTACAGATTTTAAAAAGTGTTGTATGAGCCCCTAATAAAATGATTAAAAAAATCAAGTATAGCAAGTGCTAAAACAAATAATCATTTAAAATCACAGAGGTAAAGAAGTAATACTAAGGGAATGAAAAATAGATTCTTTGATATTTAAGCCTTGGGAGAAGAACAGTAGGACAGACTATTGAACGAGAATGGTTTTTTTTCTTGTAATTCAGCTCAGGCATTTGGGAGGGAAAAAGGTGGTTTCTCTAGCCTCATGCTGGCTTCTGAGGGATCATCCTGTATGTTTGGTTTGCAAAAATTGAAGGGCAGATGGCAAAAAAGAAATAGGTGACCAGATTACAGATTTCTGTAATTTCTGTTTAATTTTCTGTATATTTTGAGTTAAGAGTTGTTTGTTTTAAAAACATCCATTGTTCAATACTATAAAAATTGTCAGAGTCAGGAAGATGACAAACCCCTAATAACAATTTTTAATATGAACAGAAATAGTAGCCTGACTATGTAAAATCCTATGTAGTTTTGTTGCCTTTGACTGGATTATAATAAAGTGACTATAGAAATATCACATTTTCAAAGCCATTCATTTACTCTTTAAAAAATTCTACTTGGAGCATATGTGCAAATGTGCTTGACACACTGCATCAGTGTATGAATTGTGATGAGAGATGTTAGAGACCCCAATAAAAGTATTTAATTAAAAAACAATGCTACTCGGGCAGATTCAAATACGTAAATGCAGCTTTGCTAACCTTTTGTCGAAATTTAAAATAATCCCAAACATTTCCCCAATTCATCTTTTTTTTTTTTTTGGTAAAGTACAATATACTAGACGTGGTGTATACTGTATTTCTGTAGTTAGGTGTTATCTAACTAGACACCCCTGACCCATGGCTACCCTATGCACAACAAAACAAAACACTGCCCGGTCCCGTGACATCCTCACAATTGTTCCTATCCTTGAACCCATTGTTACAGCTACTGTGTCAATCCATCTCATTGTGAGCCTTCCACTTTTTAGCTGACTCTCTATTTTATCAAGCATGTCCTTCTCCAAGGCTCGGTCTCGGCTGACAACATATCCAAAGAAGACAAGTCTTACTACACTTGCCTCTAAGAAGCACCCTGGCTTATTCCAACACAGATTTGTTTGTCCTTTTGGCAGTTCATGGTATTGTCAATATTCTTCATCAGCAGCACAATTCAAATACATAGATTGTTCTTCTGTTTTCCTTATTCAATGTACAGCTTTCACATGCATATGAGGCAATTGAAAATGCTATGGCTTGGGTCAGGCACACCTTAGTCCTCACACTAAACTCCCTGCATTTTAACACGCTAACATGGGTCTGGAGCAGCTCATTTGCCCAATGCAACACATTATTTGATCTCCTGACTGCTGTGTCTATGAGTATTGATTGTGAAGTCAAACAAGATGAAAACCTTGACAACTACAATATTTTCTTCATCAATCATGATGTTATCTAATGGTCCAGTTGGGAGTATTTTGGTCTTCTTTATATTGAGTTATAAACCATATATATATATTTTTTAATCATTTCATTGGGGATTCATACAACTCTAATCACAAATGTGTCAAGCACATTTGCTGCCATCATCATTCTCAAAACATTTGCTTTCTACTTTAGCCTTTGATACCAGCTCACTCCCCTCCCTCCATGCCCCCATGAACCCTTGATAATTTATAAATTATTATTATTTTGTAATGTCTTACACTGTCCAGTGTCTCCCTTCACCCTCTTTTCTGTTGTCCATCCCCCAGGGAGGGGCTATAACCCATATTTGAAGGCTGAAATCCCACATCTTCATTGGTGAGTTATTTGTACTAAGAGAAAGTTTTTATAAAAGATTAAGATGTATAATGCAATTAATTTTTCTGTGACTAGTATAAAAGGTCAGGGAAGAGACATCCCAAAAGTCTGTGGGAAACCAAGCTGAGAAGTTGGAGGGAACACATCTGGGTCTTGAGTTACCCAGGGAGACAGTTAAATCAGAGAGTTGAGCTGGTTCTGCTCCTGATGAGAATTGTTATTTCCACCCTAGACATACTGAATCAAAATTTACATTTTAACAAGGTCCCAAAGGAATTTATATAGTGTCACTGGGGGATTTTGTTACTATTAGATTCTAATTCTGTTAGGGTGGAAAGGAAAGATCTCCTTGGGAGCCAAATCAGATTGAACTCATTTAACCAGAATGAGCCATTCTTTCTTGCCAGAAAGACCCTGAATGGAGTCCACCCTCTAATCTATCAGCTAACAACAGAGCATGCTAACAATTTGTACCACCCCGGTGATGTAGTGGTCACACGTTGGGCTGCTAATTATAAGGCCAGTGGTCTGAAACCATCAGCCTCTCCATGGGCAAAAGATGAGGCTTTCTACTCCTGTAAAGAGTTAGTCTCAGAAACTGATAGGGGTACTACTACTCTGTCCTATGGGGTAACTATGGATCAGCATGGACTCATGGTCAATGAGAAGGACTCCTCATTCCCAGAGGAAGGTGATTAACTGGGCTACAGGGCACTAGTCTGCTACAGGAAGGGTACTAGTTATGTCTCCACAGGAAAGGGAGAGAGGGGCCAGACTCCAACCTAGACTCCAGCCAATCCTTGAGGGCAACACATCAGCATGAATCAGTGAACTAGCAGAGAGGTCTGCAGGGCCAGCCCCTAGCCCAGCTACAGCAACCCCCCTCCTCAGAAGAAAGCGCCAGAGAGGATAGCACTGAAGATACAGCCTGGGGAGAGTGGCAGGCAAACTAAAAGGGGAGGAGAGAGGGAGGGGGAGAGAGAGAGAAAGAGAGAGAGAGAGAGAGAGAGAGAGAGAGAGAGAGAGAGAGAGAGAGAGAGAGAGAAAATGAACAGCACCCTGGCTCACCAAGCTTCGAGGACAACATTCCCTCTCAGAGCAGCCAATGCACAAAGAAGACCGTAGGGTCAGCCTCACCATGAGACACGATATCCCCATACTGACACACAACACTCAGGTTGGGAGAGCGGGCAGCACCAGAGACACGTGTGGGAATTGTGCCCAGTCTGTCCTCCCCACACCAGGGCATGACATAAAGGTAGGGCAACAGAGCAGCAAGGGGAGCAAAGCAACAAAGTCCTTGAGAAATTCTGAAAAGACTTGGACTCAGGGGCAGAGCTTGGTCTGCATCAGACCCGATCAGAAAACTTTCATAAGGGTCAGCAGACAGACATGGAACTATTTATAGGCTATTGCTTCCTTTTATTTTTTATGTGTTTCTATATAAGATAGGCAGGATAAACAATCCTGAGGAGAAAACAATGGGACTGATAATTCTGGAGGGGACAGATGAGAGGAGGACGTGGGGGAAGGAAAGGGGGAAGTCAACAAGCCCAGGGAAAAGGGAACAACAAGAGATCTAAAATCGATGGCAAGGAGGGCATAGAATGCCTGATGGGGTTTGATCAAGTGCAACATAGTCAAGAGGAACTACTTAGACTCAAATGAAGGTCAAACATGATAATGGGACAGGAGAAAAATAAAAGGAAATATAGGAAAGAACTAGGAGGTCCCTTGTTTTCTCCTCCAGATTGTTCATCCAGCGCATCTTATTTAAACATACCTGCAGAGATAATAACATGCACAAAAACAAGACAAAGAAAAACCAAGCAACAATACACAACAAAACAACAACAACAAACTGATGACAAAAAGTAAAACAAAACAATCTGGAGGATAAAACAACAGGACCGACAGTTCTGGGGGACATGGGAGAGGAGGAGGTGGGGAGAAAGGTAGCGGTGTAGAGAAACCCAGGGACAAGGGAACAACAAGTAATCCAAATCGGTGGTGAGTAGGGTGTAGGAGGCCTGGTAGGGTGTGATCAAGGGAAATGTAACCAAGAGGAATTACTGAAATTCAAATGAAGACTGAGCATGACAGTGGGACAAGAGGAAAGTAAAAGGAAATAGAGGAAAGAGCTAGGAGGCAAAAGGCATTTACAGAGATCTAAATAAAGGCATGTACATATGTAAATATATTTATATATGAGGATGAGGAAATAGACTAATGTGTACATATTTATAGGTTTAGTATTAAGGTAGCAAATGGACATTGGACCTCCACTCAAGTACTCTGTCAATCCAAGAATACTTGGTTCTATTAAACTGGCATTCTATGATGCTCACCTTCTCGACACAATCACTGAAGACAAAGTGGGTGCATAGGCAAATGTGGTGAAGAAAGCTGATGGTGCCCGGCTATCAAAGGATATATTGTCTGAGGTCTTAAAGGTTTGAATGTAAACCAGTGAGCATCTAGCTCTGAAGCAACAAAGCCCACATGAAAGATGCACACCAGGCTGTGTGATCAAGAGGTGCCGAAGGGATCAGTTATCAGGCATCATCAGAACAAAAAAAAATCATATCATTGTAAATGAGTGTGGGAGTGCGGAGTGGAGACTCAAAGCCCATTTGGTAGGCCACCGTACATCCTCTTACAGAAGGGTCTCGGGAAGTAGACAGCCAGTCAGGGTGCGATGTAACAGTGATGAAACATACAACTTTCCTCTAGTTCCTAAATGCCCCCCCCCAACTCTCATGATCCCAATTCTACTTTACAAATCTGGCTAGATCAGAGGATGTACACTGGTACAGATAGGAACTAGAAGCACAGGGAATCCAGGGCGGATGACCCCTTCAGGACCAGTGGTGTGAATGGTGATACTGGGAGGGTGGAGGAAGGGTAGGTTAGAAAGGGGGAACTGATTACAAGGATCTACATATAACTTCCTTCCTGGGGGACGGACAACAATGAGTGAAGGGAGATGTCGGACATTGTAAGCTATGACAAAATAATAATTTGTAAATTATCAAGAGTTCATGAGGGAGGGGGTAATAGGGAGGGAGGGCAAAAATGAGGAGCGAATGCAGGGGCTTGGGTGGAGAGCAAATGTTTTGAGAATGATGAAGGCAATGAATGTACAAATGTGCTTTACACAATTGATGTATGTATGGATTGTGATAAAAGTAGTATGAGCCCCTAATAAAATGATTTTAAAAAATAACTAGGAGGCAAAAGCCATTTATAGAGGTATAAATATAGGCATATACATACTTTAAATATATTAATGTATAATGATAGGGATATCGGTCTATGTAGATATATTTATAGGTTTATTATCAAGGTAGCAGACAGACATTAGGTCTCTATTCAAGTTGTGACAGTTACATAATCTCCTGTCAATTTGCAAAGGGATGGAGTCTAGCTTGTTAATCAGGTTGCAGCTTGATGACCTCATTTGGAGGTGTGACAGATATAAATAGCTCATTGGAGGCCAGACACATACGCCAGAACTGAGATGCTTCCACTGCCACAGGATCCACAAAACTTTCCACCCACTTGCCTGTGATTTTCCTGAGTTTGGCATCGTTGCATGGCTACATGAGTCTAGAGGAATTTATGGACTAGTATTGACACATGGGGTAATATTGGACTCATGGACTTGGTCTGGAATTTATGGACTAGTAATGACATATGGGCTAATATCAGACTTATGGACTTGATCTGGACTGAGCTAGGGTGTTTTCTTAATGTATAATTGCTCTTTATATAAAGTTCTCTCTTACACCAATATGAGTGTCTATGAATTTGTTTCTCTAGTAAACCCTGACTAACATGAAAGTCCTCCCTCAATTCAAGAACACTTTGTTCTATTAACCTGGCATTCTGTGATGCTCATCTTCCTGACACAATTGCTGAATACAAAATGGATGCATAAGCTAATGTGGTGAAAAAAGTTGATGGTATCCAACTATTACAAGATATAGTGTCTGGGGCCTTGAAATTAAACAAATGGCCTTCTAGCAGGGAAGTAGCAAAGCCCACATGGAAAAAGCACACTAACCTGTGTGATCACTCAATGTCAATGGGATCAGATATTAGGCATCAGAAGACCCAAAACAAACAACCATTTTGATGCGAATGAAGGGGGTTGGGATGGAGATCTAAAGAAATTCCATCTGTATACAATTTGACATCCCTCACAGAAGGGTCACAAGGAAGGGACAAACCTGCCAGGTGTATGTAGTAAGAGCACTAACAAAACACATAACATTCCTCTAGTTCTTTAATGCTAACCCCACCCCCCATATCATGACTCAGTTCTAGCTTACAAATCTGGCTAGACTAGAGCATGTACACTGGTACAGATAAGAGCTCTCAACACATGGAATCCAGGACAGATAAACCCCTGAAGACCAATATGACAGTAATGATACCACGAGGATAGGGGGAAGGTGGGAGGAGATGGGGGAGAAAGAGAGAACTGACTGAAATGATCAGTGTACACCATGCCTGCCCCAGGGGACAAACAACAGAAATGTGGGTGAAAGGAGAGAGCAGGTGGTGTAAAATAGGAAAATAAAAACTATTTATAAATTATCACTCGCTGTTCTCTTGTCCCTGTGTTGGGCGACACCTCCTCCCTTCCCCTACCTCCCACGCTCTCATGTCCCTCCAGGACCGTTGGTCCTGTTGTTTTCTTCTCTCATTATTTGTCCAGCCTATCTTGTCTAGATGGACCTGCTGACATAGTAATATGTGCATACAAATGCATATGACTTTGACTGCGCCCAAGTGGCACATAAGAACATGGCTTTGACAGAAGCAACATCGACATGCTGATAAGCAGAAAAGCCACTAACATACAAAATTTACAAGGTAAAAAACAAAACAAATTAAAAAAAGACTAAACAAAAAAATAGCACATATTAAAAGAAAAATTGCTAGTAGTTCAAGGTCAGTTCGTTGGCCTTTAGGAGTGTTTTCTAGGTGTAGCTTGTGAGGCGCCACATCCTGGTCCGGAAGACCATCCTTTATACTCACTCGGGATCCCTTTGCTCTGCTTCCTCCACTGCTCCATTGCAAACAAGCAGCCATCTAGCCCAGAAGCAAGCGAGCCCACACGGAAGCAGCACACCAACATAGGTGACCGCGAAGGACAGAGGAGACCAGGTCTCCAACAACAAAGGTTGGGTGGTGGTGAGAGTCACATCACTGTGAAAGAGGGGGAGTGCATGATGGGGACTCAATGCCCATCTGTAAACAGCTGGACACCCCTTCCAGACGGGTAGTGTGGAGGAGATGGGCCATGCAGGGTTCAGTGTAGCAACAATGAAACTCAAAACCTTCCTCTAGTTCCTGAACGCTTCCTCCCCTCCCAATCATCATGGCCCCAATTCTACCTTGCCTTGCGGACCTGGTTATACCAGAGGATGTACAGCGGTGCAGTGGGGATCTGGAGGCACAGGAAATCTAGGACAGATGATCCCTTCAACACCAGCGGTGGGAGATGAACTCCTCAACACCAGGAGGGAAGTGGGTGTAGAAAGGGAGAATCGATCTCGGAGATCTGTGTGTAACCTCCTCTCTGGGAGATGGGCAATGGGGAGGTGGGTGAGGGGAGACGCCGGGGAGTGTAAGATAAGATATAATAATTATTTATAAACTATCAAGGGACCAGGGGTGGGATCGGGGAGGGAGGGGGATGGGGGGGAAAAAGGGAAACCGAGCTGATTCCAGGAACCCAAGTGGAAGGTGAAATATGAGAATGACAAGTACAACGAATGTATAAGGGTGCTTTGCTCAATTGATGTATGTACAGACTGTGATGAGAGCCTTATGAGCCCCAATAAAAAGATTAAAAAAATTATCAAGGGTTCATGAGGGTGAGAAGGTAGGGGAGGGCAGGGAAAAAAGAGGAGCTGATACCAAGGGCTCAAGTAGAAAGAAAATGTTTTGAAAATGATGGCAAATGTGATGTACAAATGTACTTGATATGATTAATATATGGATTGTTATAAGAACTGTAGGAGTCCCCAATAAAATGATTTATTAAAATTAAAAAAAAGAATTGGGAAGTCTTTGGGTAATCTGAAAGTTATCATGAAATAAAAATCAATAGAGTGATATTGAAGATATAGATATTGAATAATGTGGGGAAGAGTAATCCAGAAATACTAGAGATAGCAAATATAGATTATGTTTTTGAAGGTCTGGTTAAGACAAGACAAAACACCCTGCCATGGAGTTGATTTTGACTCATAGCAACCCTGTAGTACAAGGTCGAACGACCTTTTGAGTTTCCTAGACTGTAAATCTTTATAGGAGCAGAAAGCCTCTTCTTTCTCCCTCTGAGCAACAGGTAGCTTCAAACCGCTAATCTTGTGGTTAGCAGCCCAATATGTAATCTACCCTGCTTCCAGGGCTCCTTACAGAAGAGAGAGGAGAAAGATGGCAATATATAGATATATTATATCTATATATAGTACATATATTATGTTTATATAAAATAAGATGAGTTATTTTAAGACAGGGGAAGCTTGCAAGTACAGTGGATTTATGGAAAAAAGCCAATAATTCAAAAAATCCAATAATTCTGGGAATTTAGGCATCCCCAGAATCCTTCCTTCACTAATAGTTCAAAGTATGGATATTATTAATTATGAAAATACATGTTATAGCAACAGCACATTGAGTAATTGCAATAGATAATGGTGCCCCTTATTTTAGGGCAATTAACATATTGTTATTGTTAGGTGTCATGGAGTTGGCTCCAAGTCATAGCGACCTTTGGAACAATAGAACAGACACAGCCCTGTCCTATGTCATCCTCACATTTGAGACCATTGTTGTAGCCACTGTGTTAATCCATCTCATTGGCAGTCTTTTGCTGTTGTTGTTGTTGCTGACTGTATACTAAGCATGATGTCCTTCTTCAGAAACTGGTCTCTTCTGTATTGTGCCCAAAATATCTCAGACTAAATCTCCTGGTTCTCAGTTCTGAGGAGCATTCTGGCTGCACTACATCCAATATCATTTGTTTTACTGGCTCGCCAGGATACTTTCAAGATTCTTTGCCAACACCATAATTCAAGTGCATCAATTCTGCTCTGCTCTTCCTTATTCACTGTCCAGCTTTCGTGTGCACATGAGGCAATAGAAAACACGAGCGCTTGAGTTAGATGGACCTTAATCCTCAAAGTGATGTCTTTGCTTTATAGCACTTTACAGAGGCCTGGTGCAGTAGATTTGCCCAGTATCCTGCATTACTTGATTCACGGCTGCTTCCATCAGAGTTGGCTGTGGATCCAAATAAAATGACATTCCTGACAACTTCAATGTTTTATCCATTTATCGTTGTCTTCGTTGTCTGTTGCAAGCATATATTTGATAATTGTTGCACAGAAAAACAAATGTTTCATCTTGAATGCAATAAAGTCAGGTATGTGATTTTTGTCTTTGACCTTGTTAGTAGTGATGTTTTCATTTTCTCTTTTGTTCTTTTTCCTCCACCCTCTCTTTTGTTTCTTTGTAGTGAACACGGGGATTGTAGCGCAAACATCACAAGGTGCAGTCTTTATTTTGTTTGTCTTGGGGTTGGAACTACATTTGAAATAACACGTCTCTAAGGACAGGTGGTCTCTGATGTATGACATATTCGAGTTAATTGAGGCTATACTTATGATGGATTCATTTTTGTAGAGTTTATCATTAGAAATGTGTACTGCTTACAAAGTTGCAACCCATAATATTCCAATTTATCATTCTCAGATGTTCCATGCTATGGCTTATTGTTAAAAATATGGCCACACACTTGCCTGGAAACATGGACCCAAATGCTCCTCTTTCTGCTAATGTTGGTAGGCATGTTTAGGAAGCAGGGAGATGTTCTGATGTATATGAAGACATTTTCTGACTAGAAAGGACATTGGATGATCCAGAACCTTCCACAAATGGTGTTATTATCAGTGACAAAAGGCCCTCACCACTCAACTCTTCCTGATCAGAGTAAACCCTTATGATTCATATATATTAAAATGCCAAATATTAGACTATAGATGTAAGTTCTATATTACGTTTCCATCCCCCCAAAGACATACACTTTGAATTTATATACAGATTGATAATGGACGGTAGTAATTATGAAACCTTTTAAAGGAGATATTCAATCGATGTCAGAAAATTTCTGACAGCGTCCTCAGAATGAGAGCCCACGGTAAATGAGGAATTACTTGTAAATGAAGGGAAACGAAGGGAGGGAAAAGGGTAGTATTCTCCAGTTTTTTTTCCTAGCGCTTTTGTGCCTAAAATCTTTTTCATATCTAAATCCTACATTTTCTTGAAAACACAAATTTATGTTTTCCCTAAGTAAGCCTTTGGTAACAACGTGGATAAGCAAATGTCTTCACCACCTTTTTCGCCCCCCTATATTTCATTCATATCAGCAAGTCCCCACTGTCTTCCAGGTGGCTGTGTCATGAAAACGTGCTTTGATACCCACAAGTAAGGGGTTTCATTACACAATGTACAAGGGAAGAAATAATTTTCCTGAGCAATTGAATGTTTGTGCGTGTGTGTGTGCACGTGTGTTATTGTTTGGCTGTATGGCCTTGGACATCTTATTTATTCTTTCCAGATTTCAAGTCTGTCATTGGCAGGATGAGCAGGTGGGGCACCATAAGCTCCGAGGTTGTTTCTGGCTTTACAATTCTATAATTGTATGATTTCCTTTCTGCATTATCTTTGTTTGGTAAGAGCTTGCCTTAATCTGATCCATTCCTGAGCAAAATCTCTCAGATTGACTTGAAGCTCCAATTTTCACTCGGCTTCTGACACCTTTTTGTTTATTAGGTCATAAGTAATGAGCTCTGAGCGCTTAAGAACTTGCTAGAGTTCATGTAGGTAGCTCAGCTCGTCAGCAGTGTATATGGAGTGGAGATAAAAAAAAAATCTGGCTTCCTTATTCTTCCACCGCCTTACTTAGTTTCAGGAGAACAACCCACTTATTATGGAAATGTAGAGTCTTTAAATGCCTGTCTTTTCTACAAGAGATCTCACAGCATTTTCCTTAAAGGACCAATGAAAACTTTCTCTTTGAATCTGATTTGTTAGCAACTGATAAGGCTTTAAAAACAATAGAGAATAATGTGCGAGTCCCTATGATAAAAGGAATAAGGGTAAATCTCTTCCCTAGGCACTGCATTTAAGTTGATTGATCTAATTTCTGTGAACACTCCTAACTTTAAAGCACCTGCTGTTCTTGTTTGTTTAGCTAGTAGTTTTTGAGTGTTAGAAACTATAGCATTAATCTCATCTTAGGTTCATTCCCTGACCCCTGTGACCAATATTCAGTAAATGAGCAGGAATAGCACAGGGCAGGATGGGTTGGAAAATGGACTGCCCGGAAGGACATGCTCTTTTTTTTTTTTTTTTTTTTGAGAAAGAGTATATTAAATTAGGTTTCTTTCTTGACTTTCATTTAAATGAGGTTTTTTTCTATCCTAAGATATAGAATTCATTCCTGAATCGTTTAGGTGTTTGGCAACCAAGGTGTACACTTGCTTGTATCTTACCCAGTGCCACAAGGTGTGAATGCAACATCCCGGCATGGAGAAGGGAACCAGTAGAGAGGTCTGGGAAGCTGGCCCCAGCACCATAAATTAAGTGGATTCCTGCCCCTCCCCCAAGAAGAATTTGTTCCAAAGGATGACATTGATTCTGCAGCTCCGGGAGATGGACATATCTGATCAGAGCACACGGGAGCAGATGAAGGGGGAGGAGGAGAGAGTGGAGCACAACCTGGCCCACCAGGCCGTGAGGATGATGTTCCTGATTAGAGCAGCCAGTCCACAGAGAGAACAACATGGCTGGTCCCACTATGAGACATGATGCCCCTCAGTGACCAAGGGGGATACAGGGGACAGCACCGGAGACACAGTGTGGGAATTGCACCTGACCTGATCCCACCACACGGAGGCAAAAGCACTGGGGGAGTGCAGTGGAACAGCAAGGGAATGGAGTGACAAGGTCCCCAGGGAATGCTGAAAGTGGACTTTGGGGCCAGGGCATGGTGCCCCAACAGACTGGACCGGAAAACACTCCTAAAGGCCAACAAACGATCCTTGAACTAACTACAAGCTTTTCTTTCTAGATGTGTTTTGTTTTGTTCTTTGTCAGTGGTTTGTTTTTGTTGTTTTGTTGTCTGGTTGTATACTGTTGCTTTGTTTTCCTCTGTCTTGCTTTCGTGCATGTTAGTGTCTCCATAGGTCTGTCTAAATAAGACAGGCTGGATGAACTATCTGGAGGAAAAACAACGGGACCGACAGTTCTGGGGGGACTTGGGATAGGGGGAGGTGGGGGGGGGTAAGGAAGTGGTGTTAACAAACACAGGGACAAGGGAACAACATGGGACACAAAATGGTAGTGAGTGGGGAGTGGCAGGCCTGGTAGGGAATGATCAAGGGTAAGGTTAGGTAAAGAAGAGGTATAGCTGTAACCCAGGTGGGGACGGAGCATGGTAGTAGGGCAGGAGGAAAGTCAAGGGAGATGGAGGAAAGAGCTAGGAGTCAAAGGGCATTTATGGAGGTCTAGACAAAGACATGTACATGCAAATATATATAGGAGGATGGGGAAATAGATCTATGTGTCTATATTTATAGGTTTAGTACTAAGGTGGCGGAAGGACCTTGGGCCTCTATTCAAGCACTCCCTCAATGCATGAATACTTTCTTTTATTAAATTGGCACTCTATGATGCTCACCCTCCCGACACAACTGCTGTAGCCAAAGCGGGTTAATAAGTAAATGTTTTGAAGAAAGCTGATGGTGCCTGGCTATCAAAAGGGATAGTGTCTGGGGTCTTAAAGGCTTGAAGATAAACAATCGGCCATCTAGCTCACAAGCAACAAAGCCCACATGGAAGAACACACCAGCCTGTGTGATCATGTGGTCCCAAAGGGATCAGTTATCAGGCATCAAAGAACAAAAAATCATATCATTGACTGCACACCTCCAATATATGGTAACCAAAGACAAACGGGTGCATAAGCAAATGTGGCGAAGAAAGCTGATGGTGCCTGGTTATCAAGAGAGATAGTGTCTGGGGTCTTAAAGGCTTGAAGGTGAACAAGCGGCCATCGAGCTCACAAGCAACAAAGCCCACATGGAAGAAGCACACCAGCCTGTGCGATCACGAGGTGCCAAAGGGACCATGTATAAAGCATCATGCACTATATATATACCATAGTGAATGAAGGGGGAAGTGCAGAGTGGAGACCCAAAGCCCATTTGTTGGCCACTGGAGATCCCCTCACAGAGGGGTTTAGGAGAGGAGATGAGTCAGTTAAGGTGCGATGTAGTACCGATGAAGACAGCTTTCCCCCAGTTCCTGGATGCTTCCTCCCCCCAACTACCATGATCTGAATTCTACCTTGCAGGGCTGGATAGGGCAGAGGTTGTACACTGGTGCATATGGGGGCTGGAGGCACAGGAAATCCAGGGTGGATAATACCTTCAGGACCAGTGGTGTGAGGTGCGATACTGGGAGAGTAGAGGGTGATTGAGTTGGAAAGGGGGAACCGGTTACAAGGATCCACATATGACCTCCTCCCTGGGAGATGGACGGCAGAGAATTGGAGGAAGGGAGACTCCAGAGAGGGCAAGATATGACAAAATAACAATCTATATATTATCAAGGGCTCATGAGGGAGGGGGGAGCGGGGAGTTAGGGGGAAAAAAAAAAGGACCTGATGCAAAGGGCTTAAGTGGAGAGCAAATGCTTTGAAAATGATTAGGGCAAAGAATGTGTGGATGTGCTTTATACAACTGATGGATGTATGTGTATGGATTGTGATAAAAGTTGTATGAGCCCCTAATAAAATGTAAAACAAAACAAAACAAAAAAACCCCAAAAGGTATAAAACAAATAAATGTTTTCCAGTCTTCTTATGGGAGTCTGCAATTTGTTTCTCAAAGCAGACTCCAAAAATCCAAACTCATCACTCTCAAGTCGATACAGACTCATAGTGACCCTATTGGACAAGGTAGAGTTTTTGAGACTGTACCTCTTTAGGGGAGTAGAAAGTTTCATCTGTCACCCTAGGGGTGGTTGGTAATTTCAAACTGTTGACCTCGCAGTTAACAGCAAACACATAACCACTACTCCGCCTGGGCCCCTCATAGCCAACTGGCTGCTAGGTAATATAGCTGTAGTAACTGAGTCTCAGATGTTAGCAAAACTTATGTGACAACTTAGAGATTGAGCTTGAGGTCGAAATAAAGTTTGGGACAGAGGGGAGAAAGCACCACAATGGAACAGTTCTGATTGTGTGCTCCACTCCACCCTTTCAATATGAGTGGGCAAAGGCAAGTGGGCAGGGAAGAAAAATCGGAGAGGGGGAGTCTGGGTGGCTGCTTGTAAGTGGCCAGGCCACTTATCCCCATTCATTAGGACCCCACCTCTGCACAGTAGGATTCCAGAGAGTTTTCAAGGTCAGGGACCATTCGAAGCAGATCACCAGGCCTCACGGTTTGGGTGTGAACCACCAAAGTTTTAGCTAACAGTCCAAGAGAAACTGTTTGTGGTCAAGTGTACTCCAGAGAGAGTTGCCCCTGCCCAGAAATGTGATTTAAAACGCAATTGGAGCCCCATTCCTTCTCATCTGGCTTGAGGGGACATTCCTGTTCCTTTTTGTAGTGTTATGCCTTCTCCACACTGCTCACTTAATGAATAACTTTTGGAGAAATGCTTAGCTGTTTGGAAGCACTGTTTCTTCCTAGCTGTCAACTCTGGAATACTTTCATATCTCGACCATGAACCAATCTCCTTACACTTTCAGGCCTGCTCTGCTGGTCGAGCAGATCTGGGAATACCCCTTATTTTAGTCAGCACATTTTTCTAATTTTCCCTCTTAAACCTTATGGATTTATTTTAGGTCATTCGCCCTTTCCTTCCCACTCCCATGCCCCACTAATCTAAAATACTTATTTGTCACCCAAAGCATGCATTTTCTTCCAAATACACATTTATATTGTGCAGGAATTCTTTTACTGACTAAACTAAATGCACTAATGTCTTTGTATTGCCTTTTTTTAAAAACCTTTCTGGTGCTGAGATGTTCCGTTTACCCCCGCCACTTAGTATTGTCTTACAGGTTGTCTAGCTGTGTTGTGAAAGTGTCTAGATTTCTTCTCCTGTTCATCTCGTTTCGTACCTGGCACCATGCGGGGCCCCACAGCGTTCCAGAATGAACCATTACATGCTGAAGACTGGGAAAAGATAAAAAGAAAACCATCCCCAAGATTTTCTGGCAAAAGGTCAATGGGAATTTATGACAAATGGCAGGAGCTGAGGACAAGACATGGGTGTTGTTCCCAGAGATGCAGGGGAGGTGACACCAGCACGGAGAAAATGGAAGCACTTGTTCTATATTCTTACCAGTCCATGTATAATCCTGAGTGATACACATGGGTTGGCATAGTGTGCTCAATTTGATTCCAGGGATATTTCAGGCTTATTTGACAATGCTACTCTTAGAACAACATTAGCATGCTAATCTATACGACTGACCGAGAACGGCATTCCTCGGTAGCTTTTAACTAGACGGATTGGGACTATTGGCCTAGATAACCAGGGTAAAATTTAGCATAATGACCTAGGATTTGAGAAGGTCAATATCAGGGGAGAACCATGGCTTTGCAGCATGTATATATTTTTCTTTTGTGGGGTTCGTATGAAGAACACACTCAGGGAGAAAGGCGCTGAGGTTTAAATAGCTTTCCTTTCCCCTTGCTTACGTGCTGCTCCCAGTCCTGAGCGCTTCACTGAGCTTCAAAATTGCAAAAGAAAGACCCAGCCTCCCTCCCCGCCGCCCACCCCGCCCTGCCTTCCTCCCCACCTTCCAGCTCCTTCACTCTGTTTATAGTCAGTTTGCCTCCCTGGGTCTTATGTTTTAACACATGCTGCAGTGTTCAGATTGCAAACACAGTGGAGGGATGTTTAAATCCTAAAAACAAACTGTTTTCATTGCAATGTGCAAAACAGCATTCCATGAAGACATTTCAATTAATATTAGCCGAGTGAGGGGAGTCCTCTCTCTGTGGCCTGTTCAGTGTTTGGTCTCTCTCTGCTGAGACTGCCAACCAGGGTGCTGCCAATTAATGCCAGCTGTGATCTATTGTTTGCTTCTGACACCTGGGAAGTCCCAGACCATCAGAATCCTACAAACAGCAGCTGGCTTAGTGGAGACTGCCAGACTTCAGGGATTCTGAGATCTCTCAGCAAAGGTAGGGGGCCGCCTTGTTTTAGTTAAGGGAATAGTCCGGAATAGTTAGCTTAAAATCCAAGATGACTTACATTAAACAACCCCCAAATTTAGGGAGGATCAACTCAAGCTTGTTAGCCTCAAATCTCGCCCTAGATTCCCATAGGACAGTCTTAAAAAAACAAACAAATGTTCTTAATCCTTTCTTATAAAGTTCCAACAAGCCCCTGCTACACTGGAAAGGTATTTCCAGGACGCCGTAAAGCTCTGGGAGGTTCTACGTCCAGTCAAGTTATGCTATAATTTTACATGTGCTGAAAAAGACATTGGTCTTCTCTTTGTCTGAAATCCATGCTTTCTATGATTGTGCTCTGTCTGATGTTCTTATTGGTGGGACACAGTGGCCGATGTTTATTAAGTGCTTATTAGGTGCCAAGGAATCCTGGTGGTGCTGTCAGATAAGCATTGGGCTGGTTACTGCAAGGTCAGTGGTTCATACCCACCAGCTGCCCCGCAGAAGAAAAATTAGACAATATGCTCCCATAAAGATTTCCATACCCTGTCTAGTGTCACCATGAATCGGAATTAACTCAAAGGCAGTAGGTGGATATTATGTGCTAGAAGCCTGGTAGCACAGTAGTTTACATGCTCAACTGTGAAGCCAACGATCTCGGTTCAAACCCACCAACAGCTTCCGGGGAAAGAAAGATGTGTGGTGGTCTACTTCCATAAGCTTACAGTCTTGGAGACCTCATAAGGCAGTCTTGCTCCATCCTTGAATATTTCTGTGTGTTGGAGTGGACACCAGAGCAAAAGGTTGGGTGGTTTCCTGAGGTGTGGGGTAGCAAGTCTTACACAAATCTTCCTTGTTTGACACTGAACATGCTTCAGAGTCCGTGTAATTGCAAGTCTAGTCAGTGTGGTGGCAAGCGTTTCTTTTTTTCTTTGTCACTTGTTATTGTCCTTGTAGGATGATTATGTGATATTCTTGTTTTGGCATACTCTGAAAGAGAACTTGAATAGGTGAGACTGCTTGGCTTGTTTGCTGAGTTGTCTCATTCTTTCTCTGTACTTGTTTGTTTGGGATAATTTTGATGATGTCTCTTTGGTTTCTTGAATTATAAATAACAGGAGGCCAGCAATTATCTATCTGTGGAACACGTCTGCTCTCTTTGCAATGTGTGAACCTTACTAAACCTCTGTAGACATAGCAGAGAGCCCCATAGACTGCTCTGTAGAGAAATATTTTGAAGGCTTGTCCTGGACTAGTAAATCTGGCCTCAAATAAGACTTGGTATTTTGCCCCCAAGATACTTTCTTTGTACATCGGATCTCTTTTATAGGGATGCCCTTCAAAGTTGGCCAGGAACCTCCTTCTATTCTAGGATCTTGGGTTATGATGCTGGAGTCTGCTGGTTGTGTTAAACACACAGCTAATGTGCGCTGTTGATCATTGGCGGCTAAGACGAAGCCATTTACACTTGATTTATTCAGTCCATGAGTCTGTGTCTCCAGAAGTGAAAATCCAGTGAACTAAGCCTCTGCCCAAGCTCTCATTAACAACTTAATCCAAATCCACTTGAAATATTCACTCTTGAAGTCACCCACGATGCTCATAGCATGATTTGTTTGCTGAGGTCTGTTGACTCCGAAAATATATAAGCAGAATTTATAAACATTTTCCAAAATCCCACTCTGTTTCCTACTAATCAATCTATTATTATCCACAGAGTTGAAATGGCCTTTGCATTGATGGGAGATATGGCCCAGTTAAAGGTGAGAGCTTTAACAGTTCTGGCACACAACGTTGCAGAGTCATGGCCCGCTTTTCTTTGAAGCGAGGTGAGTAAAGGCAAGAAATTGAGGAAGAAAAACTAGACAACAGATATCCCTAATGATTTCTGTGCAGAAATCCAAGACCAATCAACTCTTTAAGAATCTAGAGCCGAAGCCTTCGACATTCCAGTGTCAGTGGACTGAGGGGAAGAATAAGTGTTGGCAGTGCAGCCTGAGCGATGTCACTTTATTTAGGATTTGATCCAAGGCAGAATTAAAACCATACTTTGCTCTACCCCCCAAACAGTCATTCAGCATTGGAAGTTTGCTTCTATAAACAAAAGACCATCATCACTTCTTTCTTTACTTTTTAGGTCTTTGAAAAATCAAGTGAATTCTCAGAGGCCCTATATATAATTTTTATAGCCTCAAGAACAAATTAGTATCTCTACTCTCTTTCCCCACCCCCCGCCCCTCGTGGCCTTACCATGATTAGATGTAGAATCGTGTGTGCATCACATAACATCTGTCCTGGAAAACCATTCTAACTCGAATTGTTCGAAATGGCGGTGCTTTTACATATGTTGCACTTTATAGACAAAGTAGGACTGCAATGGTTTTTAACCAAACCAAACAACCGCCATTCTAATCCAAATATGGCTTGATCCGTGTTCTCCTGGTGACAGATCTATTGGAGGTTAGAATAGCATTTTGGGATGTGAGCCAGGTCAAATCTTAAGACCTCTCAGGCTCTGACCACTGCTTGGGGGATGCCGACTTCTTGAAATCAGGCCATGGTGCTTCGCACCCGACAGGAATTATTGAACGTGTCAAACAAAGCTCCAAAAGATGTTTTCACTTCAACTTTAAAAAGTTGTGTAGAGAACCTAAGTGAGCTTAGAATATAGCTATTTTTAACTGAAAATGCACTGACTTTCTTTTTGAAGCTGCTGATAGAACTTCTGACACTGTTGGTGATGAGTGGTGTGTAACAGCCGTTTCAGCTCTCTGAGGCTATCACATAGTGAAAGGGAATCTTCTAAATGCAAATCCCAGAACACCAGAACAGCTCTGAACAGACCTGGCTTTCCCGAGGAAGTTAGAGATGACTGATTGAAAGGTCTGGCGAGAGGTTACTGCCTACACAATGAAGAAATGAGAAAAGCCCCAAGAAAGACGGTGCCAAGATGAAGTCACATGGTTGGAAATGGATTCAATGTGGGAGAGTACAGTTAGATTCTGTTTGTATACTCATTTATTCGAACGGTTTTTCCTCTCCTGTGTAGAGCTTAGTTTGGTTAAAGGAAAGAGCTCCAAGGATGGAGTTTCTCAGTTCTCTAATGGCAAATTTCTCTAATGACGAGCATGTCAGCAGAGAATTCTAATCATAGGCTTCCTTAACTTCCTACCTTCCTACCTTTCATTAGGCTTTCCTGAGGCATTCAGCTAATTTATAATAAATGTTATGGAGCATCATGAATATTCAAACTCCTCCCTTGTCATATATTTGGAAGGGCAAAGGACCAATTCATAGATTTAAGGTATGTGTGTACTTTAAAACTAGGGATTAACGTTGTGAACTAGGTAGACCTATACAAAAGATGGGATAGTTTACATCACAGAGACAGATGGACTAGTTAGTGTTTGTGATCATGTAGATATATCTTCTTATATAGAACAGGTGTAGAATAATCATTTTCCCACCTGTATTTGGACTGTGGTCCCTTCCTTTAAGTCAGAGGTGTAAATTCTGTGAAACTGCAATAACCTTACCTCCTGGACAGTGGTAAAGACAAAGTGGTGGTTGAACTTTAAAGCCAAAGACAGTGGGGGTTGAACTTTAAAGTCAACTACTGTCAAGTTGAACCCCGCTCCCAATTCTGCCAATGCATGTGTGCCAGAAGAGTACAGTGCACCAAAGGGTTTTCAAAGGCGGATTCATTTAAAAGCAGATTGCATGCATGCTTTTCTTATGAGAGGTACTTTGGGGGGGGGGGGGGCTTGAACTTCCAATCTTTCAGTTTGCAGCAGAGGATTTTAACCATTGGCTCTCCCTGAGGGAAACAGGAGGTCTTTGCACAATGAGGCTGTGGGAAGGATGTTTAGAAGTCATAGCTATCTTAGAGGCTATGGTTATGTTTTGAGGGCCATTCTTGTTATCTAGAAATGAGAATACAGGTGTCTTGTCCAGACAGGGGATGATACTAAGAGCTTAGGTCTTGGGCTCAGGCCGATTGGATTTGGATTCTGGGTCTATACTACTTACCTTTGTACTTTGGGTGCATGACTTAACCTCTTGGAGCCCATTTTTCATTTGTGAAAAATGAGATAAAACATAGTGTGCAGGATAGTGTTGGGAATCAGGGAGGACTCTGTAAAGTGCGTGGTGTTTGGTGTTTAATAATTGGCAGCTGTTGTTATATTATTATTGTTCAGCTGAGAAGGCCTTTGGAACAGCAATCCGATGGTGCACATGGTGTCATCAGGGGGTGTGTTCTCCTGACAAGCACAGGCTGCTTAAAGCATAGGAGAGGAACACTGGCTGGATAGTTTCAATTAACCGTGTGTGTGTGTGTGTGTGTGTGTGTGTGTGTGTGTGTGTGTGTGTGTTGAAATCCAAAAAGCAAAAACGAAACTATTAAAACATTTTGAAGCAAGCATACAATCAGAAGCATTTAGCCCGGCACTATGCTTTGCAAGCCTTCCTGCTGTTAGGCTGTGATGCCCTTTGACTGTTTTCCATGACACCGTTTCTGCCATCTACAGATTGGGCTTCACTGGGTACCACTCCACGGCATGTGTTTGTTGGCATCTTATGTTCTCTCATTTCCCTTGAGCGGCCCGTATCTCTGACACAAGGCTTACCTGGATTCATAGGGGGAGATGAAGGAAAAGGACTATGCTGTGAGTTGGATTTATGTCTAGTTACTCTGATTTCCTCTTTGCTTCTGGAGACTCTGCCGGGCTTAGAGAACGACTAGCTCCCTCTACGCCGGACTCAGATTCACTCAGCTCACCCGGGCACCTGCTAATGTCACAGCGAAGCCTTGACGGGAGAAGGGAACTGCAAGAAGTGTTCCCATTTCTGTTAGAGGATGTGGGGCTTGGTGCACTCACATTTGTGTAGCTGTAACATTTCTGCTATATTTTTCCCAAGTGACCTCAAAAAGCATGTTAACAGGACTACTTGAAATTAATACTCTGCTATTAGAGTGTACACAGATGGACACACTTTCCTTTCCACGGCGCTGTGTGCTGCCGTTCCTGGAAGACACGGCTTGCTCTCTCTCCTTAACGAATTCCATCCCTCAAATCCATGTTGATTGGCACCAGGCCAGGTCGACTTCTCATGGATTCCTTACGAGTCCTTGTCCTGTATTTTGTTTTTATTAGTTCTTACCACTCTCATTTCTCTCACTCTTACATTTTTTCATTGGTTTGTGCTTTTAGTAGTCTTGCTTTCTTGCCAATCAAAAAAAGACGAGAAAAGAAAAAGGGAAGTACGTGAGCCCGGGGGTGGGTTTCCGCCGTCACAGCACTAATTATGTAATCACCATTCAAAACTCAGCACAGTATGTCCAATTTGTCTTTAAACACGGGCAGCTCGGAAGCCTTTGCATTTGGAAATGTCTTGCTGCCCATTTGTTGGCTGGAGAAGGAGCTGTCTGTGCAAATGAAGAGGGAGCCACTGTGAAGGGTAGCCTTCAGCTGCCCACACCTCAACTGCTCTCAGCAATCCCACCATACTGTTCTTGCGAAGAAGCCTGTTGTGAAAGTTAATGGTTATAAAAAACACTCATTTACATCTGTTTCAGTGTAGCCATGCAGAGTGCAATTAATGAAGAAGTTTCTGGTGTGGTAAGAATCATCATACAGCAGGAATGCAAACACATGATTTCCAAAGAGAATTTCATTCCATATGGAATTTTTCCCCTAACTAAGAATTAATTGCAACTTTAAAGAAGGTTTGATTGTGTCTATGAAAAACATTTTAACTACTGAGGATCTCTAAATGACTTCAATTTAAAATTTTCTGTCTTTACATTGTTAGAGTTAAGAGAGAAGGGCTTTGATCAAGCTCCGAGTTATAGAATTTATTAGAGTAAAAGGAAGAGGATAACCTTCAGATGTCTTCTGTGGTGAAATGTTGAAGTTAAAAATTTTAAATGTTTGCAGACTAAAGGCATACTCGGCTGTGAGGCCTAAAAGGATAAACAAAATGTGACATGTTTTATTTTGTTACTTAACCCTTGTTTAAATCAGCACAACAAAAAGAATGTATATAAATCATATTTTTATGCCTTTCTGAAAACATGGACATGGATTTTTTTACGATTATCCTCCATTTGGCGGTGTTATGCCATATGGTATGTCGTGGTTAGCGTATATGCAAATAGCTTTAATTTGGGTATGGCAGTTTCTTAAAGCTGAAAGCATTTAAATATACACAACATACAATCTGTGAAGGGAGATCCCTCTCTGTTGCCATATGCTACACATTCCATCATTTTGCTGTAGCCCAGCAATGAATAATGCAGAGATGAAAAGGGGAAAAATAGAAACATGCAGCTGAAGGCAAGATTGGGAGAGCAACGGGGTGCAGAGGCGCAGACGCAGAGTAAGAATGGGACGTTCCTGGGAGCGACCGACGAGAGATACAACCAAGTTGAGCGCAGGCAGAGACAGCAGCGCGATGAAACGGTCATATGCACTTGCGCCCGTTGCTGAGGAGAGCATTTCAATCAATAACCAAGGGCTCTTATCACATGCATCTTTAATTTGATTGGCATGACATTTCCATTATCTACTAATGAATCTCGCATGATGAGAACTGTTGTCGCCTTCTGAGCTCAATTGAACATTCATCAATCAGTTCCTTAAATGCCAGACAGTCTGAAATATTAAAGGAAGTTGTTGCTATTTTGGAGATGAAAGTAAACACACTGGAAATCTTGAATTAATTGAGAAAAGGATACACGTTGATAAGTAGGATTTGGCAAGTTATTACTTCTCTGAGTGGTTGTCAGTGCAGGTACCCTATTCTCTGGGTGGGGGTGTTCTTGTGTCCCTGCTAGCCTCACTGAAAAACAAATTCTCTGAAGCGAATCCTGCTTTGCTGTTGACTAGCACTATACAATTGTTGACTGTTAATTTGGGGGGGATGTATAAAAATGGTCTTAGAATGTAATAAGATCACTCTTATGAATGCAAAACTTTTGATATTGTATGTTTAGAAAAATTTACCTTTTACTAAAACATTAATAATCCACAAACTAGCCACCCCTTGGCCCCAAATAGCAGCACCATTCAAAGTGGTTGCAAAATGAAAATACAAGAGGGAAAAAGGATCCTCAAAATCCTTAATAGTAAAGTTAACAAATTTTTGCATTTTTCCCACGAAAAGAAAATTTGGGGAAATTTTGAATTTGGGCTAAACATTTTATCAGTCTCAAACTTCTAATAGTTTCTAAATTTCCATTTCTCACCCCAACTCATGCTTAGCACTTTCATCTAAATATTTTTCCTAATATTTTTCTGTATATGCAAAGTAGTGTAAACAGTTGGTCGGGTTACTACACATATTAAAAAATAGAATATTAGGTTAAACACAGAAATATCTAAGTTTTGGAAATCTCAAAGCCTGTTCCCATGTCTGCTTTGGGACATGATCAACTTTTATGCTTAGGTAATGGTGAAGAGTATTGATTTGCAAAAATTTGCTGGGAGTTTGCAAATGATTAACTTGCTATTGATGTTTAGTGCACTCAAATCAGGCTCTACACAAAACATCGCCTGGCCCTGCACCAACCTCACAACTGTGACAATGTCTTACCTGTTGTTGCAGCCCCTGGATCACCTTCAGGGAGTGGTCCTTCCTGCAGCCATTGCCAAAACACGTGAGGAAAAATCTCACCACCCTTAATTCTAAGGAGCATTCTGGTTGTACTTTTTTCAAGACAGATTTATTTAAGAAAAGGACATGGGGGGTGGGGGATGTCTAACACTATAAAGGAGGAAAGAGGAGGAGACTCACTATTAGCATTTGAGTTAGTCCAAATTGACTAGAGAAACAAATTCAGAGATACTCATGACAATATAAGAAAGAGTTTTATATCAAAAAGCAATTGTATGTTAAGAAATCACCACAAGCCCGTCCAGTTCAAGTCCATAAGTCCAATATTAGCCCACAAGTCCCATATAGTCTCTAAATTCCTCCTCAGACTCACCCCACTCATGCAATGATGCCAAATGCAGGAAGATCGCAGTGCAGTCTGTGGAAAGTCTTGTGGATACCAGGTCAGTGGAAGCATCTTAACACTGATGTGTATTTCCATGTGGCTCCTCACCAGGAAGGTGAAGGAGAGAGAGAGTGTGTCTTACTTCCATGGGGAAAGAATGGGAGTTCCCAGAATCCTCATGAAAAGGCTACACCCACAAGGAGGCATCAGACCATGACCCGATCAACAGGCTAGACTGCACCCTTTCACTCAATATCCTCAAGTTAAATCCAGATTAGCACAGCACCAATTTCTAAGGAGGCTGATGTCAGTCTTGCCTTTACCCTCCAACCTTCCTTATTGAACTTGGCACCAACCATCCTTCCAGAGCATTCTTTCCTTCCCAGCTGCATTTGATAATCCTGCTCTACCTCATGCTCTGGCTCTTTGTTCTACTGCAACCACACCTCTGCCATTTTTCTGGTGTCACAATTTTCTGAGCCTGAATCAAGGCAGTTCAATAGGCAGGAGTTTCAGGATCCAAAGGACCTGCTTGTGGCAGTCACATAATCTGTCACCTTGGGGAAAGGGTGGAGTTTAGCCTGTCAATCAGGTAGCGGCTTGATGACAACATTAGGAGGTGCAACAGAGATAAATAGCTCTGTCATAGGAAGCCAGATATTCAGACACTTTCTGCTAGACATTCCTGTTGAGAAGACACACGGAGCTGCGCTAGAGCCCTGGAGCTGAAGGGGTCATGTGGAGACCTCTGCCAGCACTGAGATGCTTCCACTGCCACTGGAAGCAAGACTTCCCACGCCCTGGCCTGCTGTTTTCCTGTGTTTGGTGTCATTGCATGTGTTGCGTGAGTCTGAAGAGGACTTTATAGATTGGTATTGGACATATGAGCTCATATCGGACTTGATCTAGACTGGGCTGGAATGTTTACTCAATATTCAATTGCTCTTGTGCATAAAGCTCATTTTTACACATTTGAGTGTCGATGAATTTGTTTCCCTAGTTTACCCAGACTAACATACTTCTCCATTCATGGCTCGTCATTTTTGATGGTAATGAAATCCCCTTTAGTCTTGTTTCTGAGATGATGCACATTTAAACCTAGCAGGATAGCAACATTGACCAATCACAATGTTAGAGTTTCAAGTTTTTACAATCACATTGAACTCTGTTAACTATTACTTACAACTGAATCATATAATACTTTTTTCTTCTTTTTCCACAATAAATGTGAATCATATAATATTATCAGCATCTTCCTGCACCCTCTCTTACCCAAGAGAAGAGGGCATACACCCAATCTGTATGGTCCCATTCAATTGTTACAAAGACTAAGGGTAGAAGAATTATATTGAATAATTCATTGCACTGTATCATTCTTCTCCAACACCATAATACAAATGTATCAAGTATTCTTTAGTCTTCCTTATTCATTGTCCCACTTTGGCTTGTGAATAAGGTTACTGAAAATACCACACTTGATTCAGACCTTTGTCCTCAAAGTAACATTTCATATTTTCTCTTGAATACTTTAAAGACGTGTTCTGCAACTGAGTTTCCCCAAACGATATGCTGTTTGATTTCTTGACTAATATTTCTGTAGGCATTGATTGTAGATCCAACTAAAATGAACTCCTTGACAATCTCAATCTTTCTCTTTTCATCAGAATGCTGTTTATTAGTCCAGTTGTGAGTATTTTTTTCCTCCCAAACTCAACATCTTTTCTAGTATCGTCTCCTTTCAGCCAAAGTTTACCTGATGTCATGCTTGTCTCCTAATAGGTAGAGGCTCAAGTTTAAGTCTCCCCAGAAGCACCTAGGAAGAGAGTCCTGCTGATCTGCATTCTAAAATTCTGCCATTGAAAACCGATGAAGCTAGGTTCTACTCCAACACCTGTAGGGTCTTCATGAGTCAGAATTGATTCAGGGGAAACTGCTTTTTAAAAATGCTATAAAATGGATTTGTTACCAATGGCTAGGCTTATTCATGAAAACATATCTGATACATTATTAGGGTGCTATTACTGAATCTCTGTGTTGTGAATTATTAGTCTTTTCTACAACATCCATAGACATCATATTGAATAAATTTGGTTGCTGATGTTAGAACAAACAAACAGCACTAAATATCCAAGTTCTATTTACATCAACCTCTTCTTAAAACATGTGGTTAAAAAGACAACAGTAAATTCTGAAGCATAATTGAGTTAGAGAAAAAGTCTAGAGTGTTTGAGACGCAGCAAGTAACCTTGGTGGCTGGGGTAAAATGAATGGACTAGGATAGAGATCTTTTTGGATGAAGTCAGCAAGGGAAGTGGGGACTTGGGTTTTATTTTTAAAAAAAACTTTGTAGAATTTTGAACTGAGAAGTATTATGATCTGACATATGTTTTAAAATGTATAAAATGTGCATATACTATATACTACTTGGCATATGAAATGAAAGTGACTTTAGCTCGGAGAATTAAGAAAAATCAAAGATAAAGCAAGAGGAAAAAGTAACATGTCATTCACACGTGAACATGCTTCAGAAATTCTAATAGTCTAAAACAAGGTAGTCCTGCCATTAGTACACTGTATTACTACGTTGTTTGTTGAGATCAGTAAATCAACTTTCATTTACTGAGTCCTATATAAGTGCAGGCTGTTTCTGTACTTAAGAATGGATCTCTGGATGTCTGAGGAACACTACTGACGGGTTCTTCTTGTAATTTATAAATCTCATTAGAGTTTACCCAATTAAGAAGAATCCTGCCTAAAAGAATTTAAAATAAACTTACTGGTAATAAACTTTTCTATTTTAACATTTGATTCCATGGTTTGATTGCTAATGGATGTTTGCAATGGTTTCTTCTCATTTTAAAGTATTCTGTGCCTGCAAGGGGAAGCTCTGCAGCAAGCCTGTATTGCCCAATAAGCACACTGAGGATGAGTTTATGCAGTAATCTGTAGTGAATCACTTCATCCATGCTGATGGTGCCTGAGCAGGGCACAAGCCACGATTGCACGACTGAAGTAAAACAGAGAAAGAAATGTGCCTGTGGGCCTGACTGAGAAGAGGTGCTGTGGACGAAAGAATTGTGCCCTAAATGTTTCTAATCCTGACTAGGAATAAATCCCATTATCGTGAATATTGTGTTGTCTGTGAGTTCTGCGTGACCACTGCAAAGAATAATTGAACCCAGTAGAGTACTATGGAAGGGATATTTAGTATCAGAATAGGGTAAAAAACAATTATAGACTTATCCCTTGTCAGACGTGGAGTTCTCCTTAGGAAAGTCAGAGGGGTCGGACTTTTCTTCAGAGGCTTTCATTCTGTAGAAAGGTACTGTGGGACAGAGACAGATGCTAGCCATACCTACAAATGAAAAAAAAAACAAACAAACAAAAACACCTGTGAAATTGTTCACAGATTAGTAAGTAAGCACAAGCTTACCTTCTTTACTGAGTAAGCTAACGCTGTCCTGAAAGGTTTATTTTGTCTATGTCTTTAAGGTCAGCTCTACTTGAGTAGGCAGATCTCACTGCATCATAGCTTGAGGGCCTTCCAGGCAGAGAGGTCCCTCATCCACCTGTGCGTCAATGCCGCCATGATGCTTTCACAGGTCAACTTTTTTCTGAAATAGATTGCCACTTCTTTTTTCCTACTCTTAGTCTGTGCGATGCTGCTGGTATGTGAAACACCAGTGACCTAGCTTCTAGCACAGCAGCACACACGTCACCTCAGTTTGACAAGCTGGCAAAGACTCCTTCCATCTGAAATTGACCAAGCATGCAACCAAGATGCATTGGCTATTACTAGTAATTGGAAGGCAAACTTTGGAAACCAAGAAGGATCAATAATTGAAAATGTGGCATTGCCAATAGAAATAATGCCAGTGATTGCATCATAGAATTTTGCAAAATCATTTCTTCATGGAAAATACCCCTTTTCGACAACGTAAATGAGGACCCTACCCCCCAAATGTATGGGTGATTTCAAGAATACATTTGTCACATTGAGCACTAATGACTGAAGACCAGATAAGTGGTATGATGATGTCAAGGTCATCATGCATGCAAAAAGCAACCCAAACTCACTGCCATCAAGTTGATTTTGACTCACAGAAACCCAGTACAAAATCACTACTCTGGCTTTCTGAAGCTGTCAGTCTTTATGGGAGTAGAAAACCACATCTTTCTTCTGTGGAGGGGTTGGTGGGTTAGAACTACTGACTTTGTGATTGCAGCCCCATGTGTAACTCACTACAACCACCAGAGCTCCTAGAAGAGAGCAAAAAGCTATTCAGAAGACAGAAAAGGAACAAAGACACCACAGAAAATGTCCAAAGAGACTCCGAATGGACAGAATAAGTACAGACCAAGAGGTAGTTTTCCCGCCTGGTTTGAAGTTGGCAAAGATGTGTGCAGAGTTGTATCATATAACCATATTCATTAAATCTGTCTGCGAGCCAAATCATCTGAGAAGCTGAACTCTAGGCAGAGGGGTACCACATCAGGACTAGAGGAAAACTGGTTAGCAAGCTATAACCTACAGATGAGACAGCCTTGCTTTCACAAATTAAAGAGGACTTGAAGCATTTACTGATGAAGATTAAAGGGATTGAGATTACATCTCAAACATAAAGAAAATAAATAGAGCGGAGAGGGAAATAGAAGTTGTGGCTAGCAAAGTCTTCTTCTAAGACGAGCGAAAGTGCAAGAAACATATCTGGGAATACGGCATTTGGGGATCAAGAACCATCATGGAAGCTCCTGACTCTAGTAGGCTTGAAAAACTGATCCTCATGTAAATGCCGAGAGCGACCATGAACAGCAAATGTGTAAAATGTCAAATTGGGTGAATCTGAATAAATAGTAAATTGGGTTGTTGTGGTGGTAATAAATGTCTTTATAACTGGACTGATCAGCAACATGATAAATGCAGAAAATTTAAGTTGTTTGGGACTTCATTTTACTTGGATCTACAATTAACATCCATGGAAGCAGCAATGAAGAAATCACATCTTTTTTTTACATTGTGCAAACTTCTGTAAAAGACCCTTTTAAGAGTGTTAAAAATTGAAGATGTTATTTTTAAGGCCTATTTTTAAGGCCTAAGACTCACCAGACCCAAGTATCTCTAATCGCCTTCTCTGTGTGGGAAAGGTGGGTGTCAAATGTACCACAGACTGATAGAACAGCATGCAAATCTGTCCTGGAAGTGGTACAGTCAGAATGCTCCTTAGAATTGAGGCTGGAAAGACTGGATCTCACTTTCTTTGGATTTGTTATCAGGAGGGATCAATGAAAACATAATATCCCCGTTATACACGCTAGAGGGTCAGTAAAAAGGGGGTGGCCTTACGGAGGTTAACGCCGTGGCTGCCTCCATGGACTGAAATAGTGAGGGACTGGGCAGAATTTCTTTCTGTTGGACACAGGCTCTCAGCTGCAGTCTACTCAGTGGCACCTATTTAGTAGGGCATTAAAACACTTTCTTCTTGTTTCTAAATGATTGGGATAATGTTAAGGGCAATATAGGAGGCCCTGAGTAGTGCAAATAGTTAACCTTAAGGTTGGCGGGTCAAACCTGTTTAGAAGTATGCAGTGAAGAGTGGCCCCACAGATCTGCTTCTTAAAAGTCACAGCCATGGAAACCCTACTGACGCTGTGCTGAATTTGGATTAGCCCTGAAATGCATTTTCCTTCAGGGCATCTGGGGTGTGGTTAGGTGGCTGTCTTTTTCTACACCCTGTATTGTCACGAGAGGGATGCTGGATCTAATTTTGAAACTAGAAGCCGACTTACATGCTCACGGTGAGGCATCCAGATCTTGATGGAAGAAAGCTGAAGTGTAGTCATATAGCAAATGGTGTCAGAGACTGGACTTTTTGCAAGTAGGACATCAAACCTGCCTTTAATTTTATTGAAAAAATTTTCAGTATTTTTAATAACGCTCTCCTCAAGCTCAATGATGGTCAAGAATGATAAAGTTGTACATAAAGTACATTATGACTGATGGATCATAAGAGTTGTGGTGCAAATAAAGAATAACCAAATTTATGGCATTTAAGGAAAATATGCATTGTCTCTTTGTAACAACCACGGCTTTATGATTTTGCCTAAATTTTATCTGTAAACGTCTGCTGACGGTTTTTGTTCAAAATACATATTACAAAAATACTAAATAGCACAAAAAGTAAAGTCATTCAGAATCGCTTGATTGAAGAAGACAAATTGACCAGTGAGAACCATGCCTGCCGCCTTTCCCAGCCTCCTGCTTCTACAGCAGACAGAATCAGCTGATAACACTCTTCTGCTTTTACTTACGTGTTAATAAAAATTCTGATGTATTTACTATGTATCTTGAATAAGTAATCATGCTATTTATCGGTCATTAATCTCCGTCAAAAACAAAGAACCATGGGGCTGGCTAGTGCTCTCGGTCAGAGCATTGAATTCTGAGGTCAGTAGTGGTTTCCACACAAACTCTGTGCCTTTGCGTCAGTTCTGACACAGTGACCCGATAGGACAGAATAGAACCAAACGTTGGGGTTTCGGTAACCCTTTATGGGAGTTGAAAGCCTCCTTTCTCCCACTGAGCAGTTAGTGGTTTCGAACTGCTGAGCCTGTGGTTAGAAGGCCAACATGTAAGGAACTACCCCGCCCGTGAGAGACTATTAGCCTCCCTGCCAGAGACTTGCGGGTGAGTCTCCGCTAATGCGTCTTAATCACAGCCACCACTTGGCTTGTTGGTTGCTATCATGCTAAATTGGCCACCGTAGAGCTTTCAGACTAAGCCACGCTATGAAGAAAGACCTGGAGATCTACATCAGAAAGCCATCCGATGAAACCCTGTGGGCCACAATGGTCTGATTCTGTTGTGCACGGATTTGCCAAGTGTCAGGGGCAGACTTCATGGCACCCAACAAGCACAGCAGTTACAGCTAACTTTGAGTGAGTCATTCGGAGGCTTGCTAGAGAAGATTGTCTACGGGTGAATTTTGTTTGATTTAACCTATATAACTTGTTTTGGGGGAAAATTGAATACCTTTTGGTGGTCAAACAAAAGAAAACAAAGCCCCTTCCAAAGTCAATTCTGACTTATGGTGACACTGCAGTCCGGGTTAGCACTGCCCCTGTCGGTTTCCGAGACTCTCATCTTTACGGGAAAGCCTTGCCTTTCTCCCACAGGATGAGCCACTGGACAGAGAGGCTCCTCGCGCTCTCAGGCCGCTGGCATTCTAGTTAGCTGCCCACAGCGCACCTGGTCAACCGCCAGGTCCCCCTTGAGTGACAGCTCTTCCTCGTCTCTATTAATCGCACCCAGTTCTTCATGATATCATCTACAGTATTTTTTTTCTTTTCTTTTTTTTACATTTTATTAGGGGCTCATACAACTCTTATCACAATCCACACATATGCATACATCAATTGTATAAAGCACATCCGTACATTCTTTGCCCTAATCATTCTCAAAGCATTTGCTCTCCACTTATGCTCTCTGCATCAGGTCCTCTTTTTTTTTCCTACAGTATTTATACTTGCGACTCCTGAATAAAGTTCTATCATTACATTCTCAGTTACCTAGCTCCTCCTTACAATGGACGTAGAAGCTGCCCCTACTTTTTAAACTATGTAAGTCAATGCTGTGATGACCATCTTTTAGTATCTATTTTATGTTATTTATTTAATACGGATTTTAGAAGTTAGGTGCTCTGGAGTTCTGCACAGTTAGATTTTTAATAAAGATTGCAATTCATTTTTGACAAAGAGTACCAGTTTGTACTTCTAGGAATAGTGTCAAACTCATTAATTTTTTAAAACATTTGAAAGTTGAAAGATTAATTTGTAAAATGCTACTGACTGAATTAAATATCTTTTTATATGTTTAATGGCACATACATTTTGTGAATTGTACATTCATGCGATGGTTTTCATTTGGAATGTTTGTCTTTTAGATGCTGAAGTATAAACAATTAAATTGTTGCGATACATGTTGAAGATGACTTATTTTATTTTCTTAGTCATCCTTAAGTTTCTTTATTGAACTTTTGTTTTTTTTCCCTGTAGGAGTTTAGTATTTTTATGCAATCTAATTTCTCTTGTGTTGCTTAATAAACACCTCTCTATCTTAGCAAATTTGAGATGGAATTTGTACACGCAAACATTATTGATGGACATGTAAGTAGCAGTGCAGGTAAGTAATGCGTTTGAACAAAAACAAAGAAACCCCAAACATTTTTACATACACAACAATATTCAAGGTAGCATAAAGTGTAACAATGAAAGCCAGAGAGGGTGGTTTCTTCAGTAGTCAACAAATGCTTATGAAATACTTTCTGTATGCAGAACGCATTTGGACATTTTAAACTGGATGTTCAAATTCTCTCCAAATTACCTTTAATAAAAATCATACTAAATGTAAGCTAGGGCTCTTTTGGAGCTTCTGTTTTTTATTTATAGATGCTTTCCTCAAGCAATAGAGAACACACCAGAACATCACCTCTCCCTGCAGTGTTGTTGTCTTCAGCAGTGCTGGGATTCAGAGTAGCTTGCTAGGATTAGAGAGAATGAAAATTAAATCTTTAGCTACCTTTTCCCCAAGTTCCTACTTTTATACATTTGATTTATGAATAAAACTGATTTTATTTAATTCTACATTTTAGTTTGTGGTAAATTTTCAATATTTGTTTACCTACACTGGGCATCTTATTTGTAATTGGAATTTCAATTATAGTTAAAATATAGTGTAGTTATATATTGTGGATGATAGAATGGCCTAAATTAATATGACAATGGATTGGAGACAGTGTTCAGAGTTTTCAGCTTGGAACACTAAATTGTACTTGTTGATGAGATTGTACACGGCAACTTCAGAAGAATGTGTGGAATAATTCTATAATCTCTTCATTCTACTTTTCCATGAGTTTTTGAAGCCCCCTTATAGAAGTCATTTGTGGACTTATAGGTGATACTTGCTTTCCTCCCTTGAGCGTTCTGGCCAATAGAGCACATACATAAAGAATCAAGTTTTAAAAAAATGTACAACTTGGAAGTATCTGCTCAATCTCTTTCTATATCTCAATATCTTCAGTAAATATTGAATTGTGACTTTCTGTGTCCAACCTCTTTGGCCTGGGGCCCTCATATTCATGATTGCTGGTAAAGTTCTTATATCTTACAAGATAGTCTCTGAATTCAGCTATTAGACCAGCAGTATGCAATGAACTGAAGAACCGAACGTAGAATGCTGTTTAGAACCAGAGGTGGCAAGACTGGGTAACTTACTCTGGGTGCATCATCAACAAAGGTCAATAGCTAGAAAACCCTTCACGTTTGGTAAAGCATAGGATCGATAAGAGGGACTGACACAGTAGTTACAGCAATAGACTCAAAGATCCCAGTGACTATGAACATGACACTGGTCTGGCTAGCAGCTCCTTCTGTCATGGGGAAGGTCATCATGACTCAGAGCCTACTCAACAGCAGCACACAGCAACATCAAAGGAGGGCAAACAGGTAAAGGTAAGCCCACAAAACTTGGCTTCTTCATGCATAGAAACATGTAGGACAAGGTTGCACAAGGCACCTGAGTTTAGGAAGTGAAAGAACCGGAAAGGAATGCTCCCGAGTTCCAGTGGTTGAAAGAGAAGCAGTGCTACTAGGCGAGTTCTGGCTCTTGAGGCACCGGAGCCCTCCCCACTGATGACCCAACCCAGAGACTAGAAGGCACTGTCAATTGGAGCAACAGCTCAGTGTTCGGGGCACAGGAGTAAAGAGTCCTGTAGAGAGGGTCAGAGAGAGAATGGAAACTTCCTTGTCAGTGTTTTGTCTATGTAGGTAGAGTGGGCAGAAGCTTTATTTCTATGATATAAATCTGATATTTATGGGGATGAGTGGAGATGTTCCCTCTCACAGTTCCATCTGCTAAGCTATCAGATTTTAGAATTTACGTTCTGCATTAACTCAATTAGCAACCACATTTTTCTATCCACAAATATCTCTGGAATGCTGTATAAAGTTTTAGCATGTCGAATGTCACAGCTTGCAAGTTGTTCTCAATTGCCAGAATAGTGAGAATAAATGGTATATATTCTGACTGCATTATTTGAATCAATTAAGCATGGGTGGGGATTGCAGCTATGTGTTTGTAACTGCATGCAGATAATTATATGCTAGATACCATGGATGAACAAATCTGAGCATCATAAGCTTTATGTTTATTGTTTAGGTGCCATGACGGTCAAACTATAGTAAGATAATTAAGTGTGAGACCTTTGAAGTTAGACTATCAGACTTTGAATGCTAGTTCTCTCACGTGGTATCTCTTAAGTTTCCATTTTTCTTAGGTATAAAATGGAAGTAGTAATAAAGCTATATGATATCAAAATGAGATTGTCTTTATAAAACATTTAGCAGTGTGCCTGAAACTATGTAAATGTTTAATGAATTATGCTATTATTTTAAAGGAGTACACAGTTATCATACCCCAATGAATTAGTTGACATTCAGCCAATTCAGGAGGCAGCATATGGTCAAGAATTGATGGATTTGATGGAAGTGGTCCAAGCTACACTAAAAATAATCAAAAAGAGACTTTTAGATATCAACAGAATGGATGCCAAACTGGAAACTCTTACTTAGCTAAGCCAAGAAATTTGGATACCTGGTCAACTAACCGGAAGAAATATATATGTGTGCCCTTCCCAAGGAAAGGTCACTCAATAGAATTATGAGATTTATTGAACAGTAGAATTGTGAAAATTATTGAATGTCATCACTATTGCACATAAGTAAATTTTTCCTGAAAATAATTAAAAATTGTTTTCAGTAGTACATCAGCAGGAAACTCTCAGAGTTAGCTCTGGTGCATAATACATATGAAGGGGCTTCAAAAGGTCATGAACAAATTCCATTAATTTGTGGTAAAAGTTTCAATATTAGTTCACCTAAATTGGGTATCTTATTTGTAGTTACAATTTCAGTCATATTTAAGAGTATAACAGTGAGGATGGCACAATGGTTTAATTTTTCCACCACCTTTTTGGCAACTGTCTTGTATGCTTGAATGAAACAGCGCCTAGTCCTATGCCATCCCCACATTGTTATATTTGAGCCCACTGTTGCAGCCACTGTGCCGATGTATGTCATTGAGGGCGATTCCTTTTGCCCTCTCTTTACCAAGCATGATGGTCCCTCCTGATAGCATGTCCAAAAGTTCACGAGACAAAGTATTGTCATCCTCTGGATGTACTTCTAAATATTTATTTATACTTCATATAGTCCATAGGATGTTCAATGTTTTTTTATCAGCATCATAATTCAAATGCATCAATTATTTTCTGGTATTATTAAATTTCCTGGTTTTGAATGCATATGATTGAAAATCCCATGACTCAGGTCAGGGGCACCTTAGTCCTCAAAGTGACATCATAGCTCTTCGACACTTCAAAAAGTCTTGGGCAGTAGATCCACCCGATTCAATATATCCGCTGCCTCTGTGAGGTGGAAGAAAGATGAGGCTTTCTATTCTCATGATGAGTGGCCATTTCAGAACCCACAGTCCCAGCTCTACTCCATCCCATGGGGTTGCTCTGAGTCAAAGTGGACTGGATGACGGCAAGAGGGAGCTTCCAGGAGCGTTAATTGCGGATCTTTACTTTGTGTATCATGATACTGTCTAATGGTACAGTTGTGGGGGTTATGTTTGTTCTTTTGCATTGAGTTGTAATTCATATTTCACGCTGTGTTCTTCGCTATTTATTAGCAAGGGTTTCACGTCTTTGGGGCATCTTTTTCTTTCTCATATAAGAGAAAGCGGGGAAATTTAGCTCCTTGTCTTTATTCAGAGATTCAGTTTCTCTTAAAGTCATCCCCCCCACCCCCGCCCTGACATCTCTGTGTTGGGTCAGCACCACATATCGGTTCGCATGGATGGCAAGGGGAGTGTGAAAATGGAAGAAGATGCAATTTCTTAAGAGCCTCCCTCTTCAGAAGTGGTGGATATAATTTCCTTTAATTATTTTGGTGAGAATGTTGTAGTTTAGGTAAACATTTACAGAACAGGTCATCAATTTTGCCTTCAATAATTTATAAACATTTCCCCCCAGTCATCTGATATTTCAATTCCCTCAGTGTATGATTTTCTGCCCCACTTCTTTCCGGTGTTTCCTGTTTCTATTCTCCCTTCTTTCTTACCCCTCTGCCCTTGAGTAAATAGTTTCAATTTTAAATGGTTGATTATTCAATATGGAGTTACATTCGGTTTCAGACCTGAATGGGGACTAAGAGCCTTTGTCTTAGGGCTTCACCAGTCTCCAGGCAGCCAATAAGCCTGACTTCTTCTATGATCTTGAGTTCTGTTCCACTCTTTCCCCCCACTCTGTCCAGGACCTTCTCATGGGACTCTTTTCAGAGCAGTTACTAGTGGTGTCCAGACACTATCTAATTCTTCTAGTATCCGAGTTGAGGAGTCGGATAGTTTCCTGGTGCATTAGTTTCTGCCATGTGTCTTGGTTTCCATCATTCTTCTTTTCCTCCTGATGGAGAGAGCAATATTTGCGACTTAGATGGTTGTTCACAAGCTTTTAAGCCCTGGTAAATATACTTTAAATGAGAAGGCATGTCTAAAATAAAGGGGAGGGTGTATTTTTTGGTGGATGGCTAAAAGTCTTGCTATAGAGCATGAAGTAGGCAATTATTGTGTTAAATGAAGTAGGCAATTATTGTGTTAAATATTAATTGTGATCAAATGCTGTAATACTTTTACCAATTAAATTAGGTAAGACAAAATTTATAATTTAGGAAGATCAGAATCTTATATTCCATTCAGTTATCTGTTTACATTCTCTGCCTTGATTAAAGTCTCAGGGGTGATACTACAATAAACATATATTATAAGTATGAGGTTTAATATGAAGCAATAAAAATTGGGATAATGCAAGGTATTTTAGGTCTCTGATGTGGGAAACCTAGGATTTACCTCTGCCTCTGGCATTATCCGCATGCTTTTATTGACTGCATCAGACTTTGCAGGCATCTCACTCCCAGGTTCTACAACTTTTAAAGTCCAGTCCCACTTTGCTGATTCTACTTCCAAAATCTAACTTAAAAGTACCCATGTTCCTACTGCTACCATGGCGTCCAAACTCCTTCCAGAGTCAATAAATCAGACTCCTGTCCTTTCTTTAGCCTCCCCTCAGATTGTTCTTTTCAGATGTATCCCCAGCCATGATTTCTCTGCAATTGGACCATCATACTCCTCTCTGCCTGGACCTCCGCATCCATTAATTCCTCTGCGGTGGTTACACAATTTCATGTCAGATTGATAAAAGAAGGAAGGGGTGGAGTTTAGCCTGTCCATCAGGTCCCATTTGAGATGTCCCCTATGGGCGTGGCCTAATCATGAGAATTCTGGGAACTTCCTCTCTTTCTCCTTGGAACCTGGTGGGCTACACACATTCTCTCTGCCTCACTCATTCCTGTTGACAAGCCACATGGAGCCATGCTGATGGCAGCCAGAGCCCTGGAGATGCTTCCAACGCCATTGGGTCCAAAAGACTTTTAACCAACAGGCCCATGATCTTCCTGCTTTAGGCATCATTGCACGAGTTGCATGAGTCTAAAGAGGAATGTATGACTAGTATCGGACATTAGAGCTAATATCAGATTTACAGACTTGATCTTGACTGAGCTGGGTTATTTTCTTTATGTACAATTGCTCTTTGTTATAAAGCTTTCTCTTACACACGCACACAAGTGGCCTGGGGTTTGTTTCTCTAGATAGCTGGCACTAAGACATCCTCTGACTGCCTTCCTGTCTCTTTCAACTGTCCTTTGCAAGACCATGCTCTTCTCATCCTTTGGGCCTTCGTTTGCATGCCAGCTCTTTAGAAAGCTTTCTCTGGCCACTGTCTAAAGTCGATGCTCCATGTGTCATCTAGTATGAGCAATTTGATTCTTTCAGCCACTTTGGTAATTATCTTTTAAAATTATTTTGTTCTTCTTTCTGTCTTCCTTTCTTCAACTATTGACTCTACTAGCCTAGTCCTATCAAGTCAATTCTGATTCAAAGCAATCCTTTATAAGATTTTCAATACCATAAATCCATATGGGTGTAAACAGCCTCATTTTTTCTCCCACAGAGCAGTTGATGGATTTTAATAGCCAACCTTTCAGTTAGCAGCCCAATGCCTGCCTAACCCACAGTGCCACTAGGACTCCTTATTAGAAGGAGAAAGAATATATTATTTTTTCCTTTTAACACTAATATGATACTGTCCTGTTTCCAGTAGGTTCTCAATTAAAAATTATTGGCTCCAAGAACACACCAGCCTGTGTGATCACGTGGTTCCGAAGGGATCAGTTATCAGGCATCAAAGAACAAAAAAATCATATCATTGGGTGCACACCTCCATGATATGTTCGCTGAGGACAAATGGGTGCATAAGCAAATGTGGTGAAGAAAGCTGATGGTGCCCAGCTATCAAAAGATATAGTGTCTTAAAGGCCTGAAGGTAAACAAGTGGCCATCTAGCTCAGAAGCAACAAAGCCCACATGGAAGAAGCACACCAGCCTGTGTGATCACGGGGTGTTGAAGGGATCAGGGATAAGGCATCATCAGAAAAAAAAATCTTACCATAGTGAATGAAGGGGGAAGTGCAGAGTGGAGACACAAAGCCCATTTGTCGGCCACTGGAGATCCCCTTAGGGGAGAAGATGAGTCAGTCAGGGTGCGAGGCAGCACTGATGAAGAATACAGCTTTCCTCCAGTTCCTAAATGCTTCCTCTCCCCCAACTATCATGATCCAAATTCTATCTTGCAAGTCTGGATAGAGCAGAGGATGTACACTGGTACAGATAGCTGCTGGAGGCACAGGGAATCCAGGGCAGATGATACCTTCAGGACAGGGGTGTGAGTGGCAATACTGGGAGTGTAGAGGGAGAGTGGGTTGGAAAGAGGGAACCGATTACAAGGATCTACATGTGATCTCCTCTCTGGGGGACGGACAACAGAAAAGCGGGTGAAGGGAGACGTCAGACAGGGCAAGATATGACAAAATAATAATTTATAAATTATCAAGGACTCTTGAAGGAAGGGGCAGGAGGGAAGGGAAAAAAAAGAGGACCTGATGCCAAGGGCTTAAGTGGAGAGCAAATGCTTTGAAAATGATGAGGGCAAAGAATGTACAGATGTGCTTTACACAATTGATATATGTATGGATTGTGATAAGAGTTGTATGAGTCCTAATAAAATGTTTTAAAAAAATTATTGGCTCCATTAAAAACAGATCTTTGCAAATATATGGTTTTATAGTTAATGAAAACAATTTTATATATTAAAATAAAAATAAATTTATATTGTAAACATGATGGGAAGATTATTTCTTTATTTTGGGGTGATGGGGTGGTGGAAAGGTTATTTAAAAGACCATGGCAGTGAATCCTATTTTAAAGCAATACTTATTTCATAACACAGTGACTTTCTTTTGTTTTGTCTACTTTTCTATCTTAGATTTACTAGTCCATCTTCAAATATATCCTGAATAAAAAAATTTTTTTTAACACACTTAAGATGGTCTATCTGGGGGAAGAACACACCATTCTTAGCACTTCATTTTGTTTTGTATAATTTTAATCATAGCAGTCTTTATCAAATCCATGTTTATTTAAATATTTATTTCTTTGTACTTACATTGGGACTGAAGATGTTGTTTTAATTAGCGGCATTGCTTTCTTGTTGCTAGATGTAGTGCCTTGGCACTTGACCAAAAGCCAAACAGAATCAATGCTGTGTAATCTGTGGGAAGGGAATAATCTGTGGGAAGGGAGCGGACGATCACTGTACACGGCTCCGAGATGGCCTGTTCAGCAGAGTCTAGGTGGTGGCCATAGGCTGTCTGTAGTGTGGCCGTCAGAGAGGCCACTTCTGTTCCTCAGAAGAAGCTTTCCGAGATCTTTGGGCAGCCTAAATTGGATAGCAAAGAAACCAGAGGAAGAAGCGACCTTTAAAGGACTGTATCCCTCTACACAATTTCTCTTCTGCATGTTTTAGAAATGGAATGCCAAATTTTACAGGCTGTATAATTAGATTCCATTGCATAAAGGCACAGATAAAAATTAAATCAATGTGCAGGGGAAGAATATATATATATATATATTTTTTCATTTAAAGGGGGCACATCAGGAAAAATGGCAAATATCTTAATCAGGATTTACATGTAATGGTGTCACTGCCATTGAGTTGATACCAACTCATTGTGACCTGATAGAAGAGGGCAGAACTGCCCTGCGAGTTTTGGAGACTGTAACTCTTAAGATAATGGAAAGCCCTTTCTTTCTCCCACACATGCTGTCGTAGTTCATACATATGTCTGGCAAATCTTACCATGGTAAAGTATCCGTATTTTCTTTATGAATTCATCATTTCATGTTGATTTGCCTTTAATATACTCTATCTTTATTTAGTATACTGGCATACAGATTTCTTTTTTTTAATAGGCAACCTCAGTTACAGCCACTGGTTTTAAACCAGAAATAGGAAATATTTAATACATATATTTCAGAGCAACTATGGGGCTGCTCAGGGAGAAGCCCTGGTGACATAGCGATGACCCTTTGGGCTTTGAAAACGCCAGCTGCGCTCCGGGAGAACGCTGAGGCTTTCTCTTTCCACGGAGAGTGCTCGTTTGTGAACCTCCCAGGGGCGCTCTGTCCGTCCTCGGCCCTGTCCCACAGAGCTGCTCTGAGTCACCATTGACTCAGTGGCATGAGTTTGGTTTTGGAGACGGGGCCCAGGGAGCACGCAGAGCCATGTGCTTGGCTGCTAACCAAAGGGTTGGCAGTTTGCTTGCACACAGCCCGTGGCTCACAGGGGAAAGCTACGGTACTCTGCTTCCGTGAAGATTAAAGTCAGGAAAACCCTCACGGGTGGTTTGAGTTTGTCATCTGTCCGGGTCCCAGTGAGTCAGAAGCTACTTGACAGCACCTAATGGCAACCACAGAATGGCCGATACCAGAGGGTTTTAAAAAGTTCCTGGAACATGTTCATGATCTTTTAATATCCCTTTCCCACAAGCTTTTTGAAGCCCCCGCAGGTTTCTTGACACGGGCGGCCTCTTTTGGAAAGCAGGGCAGCGGAAGCTACCAGGGAAGAGGGAGCGGGTGTAGAGCCTCTGCGCTGCTCCGACATCTTAACCTTCACCGGCAACGACGTTTGCACAAGTTGGGCTTGGCGGAAAAACGCTGTCATGTGAAATGCAACACCAGAACTTGTCTGGATGCTACCCTCCCTTGGGAGTCATTAAATATGGGACGTGTCCTGAGAAGGCGCCCACAAAAGTGGTTTCAGAATGTCTTCAGACATGGAACCCCGCAGAGAGGGAAAACCGGGAAAGCATTAACATAGCCATTTATAGACTTAGTCTAAACTTAGGTGTTTTTTTTTTATTAAACCTGTTATTTCTTAGTATGCCTCTGTATGTCACTCAACAGGTTGTACATCATATGTGGAACATGCTTACTTAGAAAATTTCTGAAAAATCGTGTATGTGTGTATGTGTGTGTGTGTGTATGTAAGACAATGACTTTTTGTCTTTATATGTGATATGTCTAAAGACCAATTTTGTTCAAGTTTCTGCTTTGTTTAGTTTTAAGAAATGTGATAGAAGAGCCAGTTGTAAGATTATTTGCAAATGTGAACATCAGGGGTTTACTATGGATTTAGGAAGGAGGCTTACTTTAAATTTTTCAGGCATTGTATATTAAAAAGCATATCTAGACATGCTAATAAGACAAAAACAGCCTACTAGGATTCCCCCCCCCCCCACAGACATAACTGTGTACGTATTGGTAATTGTAGCAGTCTTTTATATGAGAGAAAATAAACACACCAAAACCCAAACTAACATACTAGAGAATTAGTCTAATTGATAAACAATTCAGGGCACCGTTTATTACTTATTATTCATTTACAATTGCAATTACAACCCAGATTTATAAATATGTAATTTTCAAAATGCCATTTGGATATAAAATTATGAATTTTAAAAACCATAAAATCCTTAGCTTTATAACACAGTCACAATAACTACAAACCTAAGCTATGGCTTAGAGTACAGCGCCATCACCTACGCGTAAAACAATCCAGACTTTGGTGAATCTTTATGCAATGAGTCCAGTCAGCTCAATTTGTATTGATGGTGACATTTAAAACAAAATTTCCAGGAAAGCAACAGTGACTTTAATAGTGATTACTTTTCTAAATTTGAGCGTTTGGCCCAAGAGAGAAAGAAGATGCAGACATCTGTAAGATGTTTTCTTCTCTTTGGGAATGGTCCTCAATTTTGTAATTATTTTTGTTTATTTTTATTGTGTAGATAGTTTTCTACTTCTCTTTCCCAAGTTTATGTACATTAGCCAATTTTGTAATCACTCTTTTCTGGATCATCTCCTCTTCATTGGCTAAAGGGTGCCACAAGGCTTCTAAAAAATGGGAACAAGGGAGAAATATTACTTGTTAGGTCAGAATGGAGCTAGATAAAATCTTATTGTTCTAAGTATTCTTCTAAGCATCATAAAAATGTTAATTATGCAACTCTTAGGGATTGAACTGTGTCCCCCAAACTAAAACTAAACTCTGCCACAGAATTGATTCTGACTCACAGTGACTCTGTACGATAGCATAGAATTGCTCCTGTGTGTTTCTGAGACTGTAACTCTTTAAAGGATTAGAAAGTCTCATCTTTCTCCCTTGGAGTGGCTGGTGGTTTCAAACTACTGACCTTGTGGTTGGCAGTCCAGCCTATCATCCATTATGCCTCCAGGGTTCTTAACCTCTTTGCTTCACCTCTATGCCTATATTATAATTTCTTTTGGGAACATTATGACTTTTATGCCAATCAAAAGATTAGTGTAGGACTTGTGTTGAGTCAATTTCCTTTGAATTATAAAAGAGAATAAACACAAACTAGCAAGTAAGATAAATGGAGAGAGATGTCAAACCACATGGAGATTTGCCAGGAGTAGAATCTCAGAAGACAAAGGATCTTCCTCTATGGCCAATAGGGAAAGAAGATCTTCCACCAGAGCCAGCACCATGAATTCAGACCTCCAGCCTCCTACATGGTGAGGAAATAAAACTTCTCTTTGTTAATGTCATCCATCTGGAGTACTTCGGTTAGAGCAAGACTAAAAAATTAAGATGCAATGCCACCATTAAGGTTAGTGATACTCTGTGTGCTAACTCATAGTGCCAATGATTCTCTCCCATACCAGATCCTACAGAATCCTTAGTTTATTATCAATTGTGCTCACACAGTAGTATGTGATAACGTAGTTATAAATTGCTTGCAACAGTACTTTTTAGGTCATGAGTACTAGCAAGTTATTTTATAGAATCTTTCTACACTGATTTATATCATTATTAGTTATAGCATTACCAGTAATTTCTATCAATCTCAACTTCATTTGAAAAATTTTGATATGGGTTCACAAGTAATAATTACTATCATATTATAACTAAATCATCAGAAAACTTGACAAAATTGATGACTATGAAAATACTGGCGGCGTTAGGGTTAGGGAGAAATAAAAATAAAAAAAACAAGAAAAAAGAAAAGAAAGTACTGGTGGCACTGAAAACAGTACATTATTCAGAAGAACCATATGATTCAAAGCCCCATTGCAATCGGGCAAGAAGGACCACCCTGACCCAGCACATCAGATTAAAACCAGTATCATTTTAGCTTTGTAGGTATCTTGGTACACATAAGCTGGGCTTAATAGAACTGGTTTTGATGTTATAGCTAACCACAGGGATATTTTTGCAAAGAATGATAAAATACATACTACAACTGCATAGACATTTGTAGAAAGTTATTTTCGTGTGAGTTTTCCCTCTGACTGTATCACCTGGTACAGTCCACACCAACTGTATCCCTCTAGCTATGTCACCATTACCATAGGAACCTTTTGGACTAAAATGGACTGAGGTACCATGCATAACTCCTAGGACCCTATAGTCCCTCATCAACCTCACTCACACAGACTGACAGAATGGGCAGACACCCAGTAGCGAAAGGGCATATTGAGAACGTAAACCCAGTGAGGTGAAGGTGCACATAGGGTGCTGTGTATCACTGTTGGGAGATACTGAAAGATTGTAAAAAGTGTTTAATATTTTGTCAGAATACAGCCAGGAGGAGCTTGCCTTTGTCTTTCAGTGCATCAAGAAAATCTTTTCGGGGAGAGAAATTTTTACGAAGGGAGTGGAGGCTGAGAGAGGACATATCTAAGGTACATTATTTGGTGACGAAGAAGGCTTACTGATCCAAGACTAAGAAGAGTAATCAAAGGCAAAAATAAATAGATTTATTTCCTTGGCGTGTGTACTCACAGAATGATAGGACTTCCCAATGAATTACTTGGAACAAAAAAAGGTCACTGAGCAGAAAAACATGAGATCAAGGAAGATGTCTAGAGTCAGATAGGGAAAAGGGTAGGTATGTGTGAGTAATTTTGCCAATATTGTTCAACTAATAGCTTTGGAAGGGACTAAATATTAGAAAAGTGAAGAAAATTCATTTTTGACAAGACCAAAAGTAAAGTGCCAGTGTCAATTACCTAATAAGCCAGGTAAGCATGGCCTTAATTATGGCTACTAATCTGGAGCGAAGTGTTTCATCTGTTTTTTACTGCAGCAAGCATGCGATGAAGCCCATGTGAAGTTGTTTAGTACAGATTAGTAGATATGTAAGTACAAGTGAACCTGTGCTTACCTTCCACAAGATTGCTCCACCTTGAGAGAGTATCAATCAGCTAAACTAAACCGAACCAGTTGCTGCCTAGTCCACTGAGGCCCATGGCATCCCGTAGAGTTTTCCACGGTTGCTATTTTGGATGTAGACTTGGATGGCTTTCTTCCAAGAAGTCTCTGCATGACCCACCCAGCCAAGCTTCCTAACCACTTGCACCACCCAAGAACACTGGCGAACAAATAAGGGAGAAGCAACAGGACAAAGATGTTTACAGATGCTTACTCAGGTTGCTCCACATACAGGAGAGAATCTTTTTTCATCATAAGTTCACGAACTGATGTGATTTGGGGTGTGAAGAGTTAATTTGAAAGATGACTATAATGTCGTCCCCCCCGACCCACCCCCCCAGTGATTCAGTATAGGCCACATGGAATTGAGGATGCCTCTATTAGCTGTCCTTGCTTTAACTGAGTACCATTCACCCAAAGCCATAACCATTATCATAACACAGAACATGTTTGAGTGCCCATTGTCCAGTTGGCCCAGTTTTAGGCTTTAGGCTGGTACTTGTGGTTCATAGCCAAACATTTAGGGTACAGTTTTTACAATCAGACCGACATCTTTCTGAACCATAACGATCATCTCATTGGCCTGCAGATTTATGTTACTGTGCGAAAAGTGATGTCATAAAACCCATAAATTTGCAATGTTAGAAAAAGCCATTTTTGATATCCTTTACAAGCTAAAAAAGTACTCAGGGCTGTTGACAAAGCAAAGAAATGGTGTCAAAAATAATTTTAAAACCTTTTGACCTATAAGGTTTAAAAGAATTAGGCACAGATTCTTTGCTTTAAGCCTCTTGGTGACAAGAATTATGGTACTCTGCCAGAGCCTTTGATTGACAGTAACGTTTGTAGTTTCAGCTGCTAATAGAGTATGCTTGTTGTATATTCTGAGCGGGTAAATATAGAAGACTATTTGTCACCTGGGTTGATGGATTACAAAAAGTGAGACAATGTGGTGAAGACTCTGAAGCAGAAACGAAAAGTTTAAAATCTTAGGTTGCTTGCAATCCAGTGCTTTTGGGATAACATTTTGCTAACCCTGTTACATCAATAGATATGGTTGAGCTACTCATTTTCAATCATTTCTTTCCACCACATAGTTATCTGGTGCCAGAATGCATCAATTAAATGTACCAAAGGCACTGATTAGAATGAGGGACTTATTCTAGATAGCTGCATTTATTTCTAAATATCACGATTCAAATATCTTAAAATGTTTCCACTCATAGGAACTATGACAAATGACATGTTTCTCCACCCAAGTAAGCTTGTTGTCTTCAGTACCTAATTAGTGTTCAAGTCCGTTGTATGCACTTATGCTTAAAATAATGGCATTTCTGAAAAATCTTTTTTGGTCAATAGTCCTCTAATAATATTGATTTCTCTTTATACAACACTTTGAATTTGCTAAAGTGTTACAAGTGGTATAACATAATTTCAGAACGATATCATGAATGGTTCAGTAATTAATAGTTTCAAAGAATCGTGCTATTCAAGATGAAAAGGTTATTAAGGCGATATTACTGAGCCTTTGGATTTAGAAAGGAAAATTTGCTTTGGAAAGCACATTATCGCCTTCCAGACATGAAGCAAAATTGGCATTTTTGGCATGCTATTCTTATCTTTATTTGCTGATAAAGAAAGAATCCAGAGTTTCTCAAAACTTTAAAATGAGAGACTGTGATGAAGCTCACTTTATCCTATCTTAAAATAGCAAAACAAACAAACCAAAAAAACCAAACTGAAGAACTTCAGATATAAAACGATGTGAACTCCATAAAAAGAACAACTTTGAGATTTTATTTTAGTGATTAAAAAAAAAATTACTCTCGAAGACCTCACTCCACAGTGGACTATACCACTTAGTATAGTTCGCTACTATTTTGTGGCCTACATTTAAAAAAATATTACTCTCTCAAATAAAATTCAACATATGAAGTTTATTTGTTTTTTTCCTCTATGTCATGAACATCCCATGGAGTCGATTCCGCCTTACAGCAAATTTTTGTAGGCTTCCTGAGCCTATAGATTACAGCAACCGGTAACTGCATCTTTTCCCCACAGAGTGGCTGGTGAGTTTGCACTGTTGATCCTGAAGCTCGCAGCCGGACACCAGGGCTCCTTGTAGTTAATACAGCACTATGTCAAAGTACAGGAGTCACTGCCACGGTAACTATAGCTTCACGCGAAAATACTATCCTTTGTCATGGATACTTAGTCTCCTTTTAGAATTGAGTGTTCTGATGTCCATTTATAATCGAGAGAGCCAAACCCCAAACTCACTGCCACCAATTAGATGCCTACTCATAGCGAGCCTCTAGGAAATGGCCGAAATGGCCCTGTGAGTTTCTGAGACTTTATGGGAGTAGAAAACCCCATCTTTTTTTCCAAGGAGAGGGTGTTGATTTTGAACTTCTGACCTTGCAGTTTATAGCCCAACACTTAACCACTTTGCTCCCAGGAAAGGGTACTTGATTCTTCTCGGTGAGCTCAATTCTTGTACTGCATGGTCCACTTTAAAGTACTGCATAGAAGGAAAATATTATAATTTTCTTTACTCTGTATTACGATATGTTTGGTCCTTAAAATTTCTGACTGCTGTTAGACTAAAGTGAAAATTTGCCTTGCATATTGTAATTAGATTATAATTAAATACCTTGTAATATACAGTATTTAAAAAATCATTACTACATAAGATTACATATATACACACATATATACATATATATGTATATACATATATACATGAGAATACATAAAAATGTAAACTTGGTGTGATAAATCACTCAAGAATTCTTTACATGATTGAATTCTGTCTTTATAAATTATTTTATGTGCTATAAAAAACCCATTTTATAGTTTTACCCCACAAAGACAGCATCATAATCTAGGCAGGACTAGTTAATTGCCATATTACCTGAATATTAGCTTGATTTCTCACTTGTTCAGAGATATGCTAGATTATTTAGCAAGATTAAATTCTATGCCTGATTGTACATAACACTCTGAATCTTGTTAGAACTTGAAACTAGAGTCTGTTTTCGGTTACACTAGAATTTCAAAGAATTCGAGAGCCAGACAGTGTAGCTAAGGAAAAACATTTATTTAGTGCTTTGTTTCCCAGAAGAACTGATTAAGCTGCTGAGTTTCAAACAACTTGTGGTCCACTCTATTCACTTTATGGGTGAAGAAGTGGAGGTGGGAGGTGACAAAATATTTGACAGGCCACGTATCAGGAAGTGGGGCAATAGTGCTGGAAATCAATGCTGATTTTACTATCCCCATGGCAATGCATGGGCCAGCATGATTGTAGTCCAGCATTTCCTGGGACTCTTGGTCAAGAGCTCCCAATTTACTTTACAGATAGAAGTACATTAGGTTGCTTATAGGTATTATTCTTTGTGGTACCTTTAACTGCCAAAAAAAAAAAAAAAAAGGTGGGTCGGGGGAGAAAATGTTAGTTGAAAAAGCACAAATTATAGAACTTGAACAGACCATTGAGAAACGAGCAAGGCACAGAGTTCTGGGATTCCAGGAACACCCAGGAGTCACTACAGAGCCTGCTCTTGACACATTTATGGTATAAAGATTGGAGGATGTGATGGGACATTTCCAGACGTAGTCACCCTTTCATCTTCGAGGAGATGATAGTAGAGCACATTTCTCCTTTTATTTTGACCCTTTGGACATGCCTGTAAGTAGATAAGAATTGCTATGTCTCATCGTTACACAGTCTCCGTTGTCTAAATAGTTTGAAGGTTCTTAAGAGCCTTTTCAGGAACCCCGGTGGCATTGGGGCTACACGGTGGGTTTGATTGCCCAGCGTCTACAGTTTGAAACCCCAGCCTCTCTGTGGGACAAAGATGGGCTTTCTACTTTCTTGAAGAGTTACAATCTTGGAAATCCGGGCCACTTGTACTCTCTCCTAGAAGGACACTACAGATTTATTCCGACTCTGGCTGTGGCTTTGGTTTTTCATTTTGGCGGCGAAGTGGGCTACACATGGGGTTGCTAACCAAAAGGTCAGCCAGTCGAAACCAACCGGCTTCTCCTCGGGAGCAATAGGAAGGTCTCAATTCCCATAAAGAGTTACAGTCTTAGAAACCCCCAAGGGCAGTTCTACCCTGTCCTAAAGGGTCACTATGAGTTGGAATCAACTAATTGGTGGTGAGTTTTAAAGAACCTTTTCACTTAATGGTTTCCAAAAACGTGGTATAAATTTTCTGAACAGTAACACTAGTAGCCAGTTTGGGTACTAGCATATAGAATGGACATTTAGATTCGAGGTAAAGAATTAACTGTTCAGGAATCTAAGTAATGAAGCACAGGGCTCATTGCATGATGTATAAATCAAAGTAGGCTTTCCCAGTCAGTGAAAACCTCTGTTTCTATCTTTTAATTGTTAGTGTTATTTGAGCAGATGACCAGAAAATCCTATTACTCCATTCTTGTCACTATTTTTAAAATGTTGATTGAGGTGAATGCTAATATTAAAATATTATAAAGTGCAAACTATTGTGATTACAAATGTAAACTATTGCCACACTAATTACATTATAAAAACAGCTTCTGACGGGGTGAAATGATTCACTTGGGGGTCTTGGTAAATCTGAAGCAGGGTCTATGCCTCTTGATTTCTAGCTTATTATTCTACTCACCAAGTTTCACATGTAGGTGCATTTTATGATATGCAGGGAGATTAGGAGATGTTTACAGGCCCAGACTCTGGAGAAAATGATATGCCAGCCTATGGAATGTTAACAAGGATATGAATAAAAGGCAAAAATGCAGCAAAATCTCTGATTCTGAGTTCATTAAGGTCACAGACATTTCAATGCCATGAGTGTCTACATTGGTGTAGCAACATGTGTTTCTATGTGTGAAAAGAATGAATTTTTGGAAAATATAAATAAATTCAGAAGTTTTCCATGGCTGACATCTTAGTTATGTGTTTGAGAGTTATTTTCAGAATAACATATGACAAGCAAGTGTTGGATTTTCATTTAAATTGCTGGACTTATTCTATATTCCTTAGGCAAAAATCTAAATCCAAAATGGAAGATCCATTTCTATATCTAATAGCACAACAAACAATGCTATCATTTTCAGGATCAAGCTAATAAAATCAGAATCCAAAGTTGAATTTGCAACATTTATTTATGACTGTCTGCAAATACAACAACCTAGAGCATCTATCCACCTCTTGTCTCTCTCTGTTGTATTATCATTATTATCATGGCTCGTGTGTGGGTGTGAGGCTGCAATTTATGTCAAGGGTATTTCAAATGCCAGCCAGATCTCCCAAAGTGAACAGGCTTCCGCAGAGGTTCCAGGGTAAGAACAAACAGCGAAGAAGGAGTTGGCTACAGACTTTTGAGGAAGTAGTCAGTGGAACCTGAGGCATGGCTTTGACACCTGGTCAGATACAGAAAGCCTACTTAACGGAAGAGCACGCTCAGACACAGGGCTAGATGATGTGCCCTCAGGTCAGAGGGCACTCAAAATGTGAGGAGGAGCTGGCTTCTTGGAATGGAGCTGACTATGCTGAAGTGAGTGGATTAAAGCTTATGGGAGTGGAACTTTCCAGACCTTCATTTTCTGATAGGGCATGACTCAAGATAAGGAGAAACAGCTGCAAAAGTCTGCAAAGGATTGCGGCTTGAAATGTGCAAAGTATGAGTCTAGGAAAAATGGTAGTCATCAAAAATGAAACAGAACATGTAAAGAGCACGATCCTTGGCATTACTAGGCTGAAATGGACTGGATTGGCCACAGTCAATCAGAAAATGATATGATTTTCTGGCATATTCCTGGAATATCATATGCCAGGAATAACATAATCAAGAGGAATGTCAAGGCATTCAGTCATTGTCAAAAAGGACATTGAAAAAATGATCATGAGGTACAATGCTGTCTGTGATCAGAATATATCTATCTGTCTTCAAGGCAATCCAATCAGTAAAAGTAGTGATGCAGACATTGAAGAATTCTACCACTGACTTCACTCTGAAATTGATCAAATATGCAATCAGGATGCATTGATAATTATTGGTGATTGTAGTACAAAAGTTAGAAAAAAAGAGGAAGGAACAGTAGTTGGAAAATATGAAATTGGTGATAGAAGTGAAGTGGGAGGTCACATGATAGAATTTTGCAAGACAAATGACTTATTCATAACAAATACCTTTTTTCAACAACACAAAAGGTGAGTATACACATGGGCTTCTCCAGATAGAATACACAGAAATCAAACTGATTGCATTTGTGAGAAGAAACCATGGAGAAGCTTAAGATCAACAGTTAAAACCAGCTGAATAAAAAAATGCAAAGTGTAGAGGGAGAATACAATTTGAAATATTACAATAAAATGCACAAAGACCTAGAGTTAGAAAACCAAAAGGGAAAAACACACTCAGCATATCCGAAACTAAAAGAACTAAACAAATGAACAAAACCCCTCTAGTCTCTATTTTCAATATTGACAGAGTCTTTGGGCAAAATATTGACTTATGCTGGAAGAATTTAACTAAGATGGGTAATCACTGTATCAAAAATAACTAGTCCAACTTCCACCATTTTATGAGGCAGCATAAGAGCAAGAACCAATGGTGTTGGAGGAGGAAGTCCCAGCTGCACCGAAAGCATTAGCCAAAAACAAGGCTCCAAGAATTGAGGAAATGTCCATTGAAATGTTTCAACAAGCTGATGAAGCACTGGACGCACTCATTGTCTTTGCCCGGAAATCTGGAAGACAGCTCCTTGGCCAACTGACGTGAAAAGATCCATATCTGTATCCATTCTAAAGAAAGGTGACCCAATAGAATGCTCAAGTTATAGAACCATATCATTGATATCACATACAAGTAAATTTTGATGAGGATCACCCAGCAATGGTTGTCGCAGTACATTGACAGCTCTCAAAGGTTCAGGCTAAAGTCAGAAGAGAGCTAGAACAAGGGATATCACTGCTGATGTCAGATGAAATTGGCTGAAAGCAGGGAAAACCAGAAAGATATTGTGTTTCATTCAGTATATCAAGGCATTAGACGGTGTGGATCATATTAAACTATGGATGAACTTTAGAAGAATGAGAATTTCAGAATCCTTCATTATGCTCATGTGCAACTTGTACGTGAATCAAGATGGAGTTGTGCAAATAGAAAAAGGAGATACTGATTGGTTTAACACCAGGAAAGGTATGAAAAAGGTATGCTCTGACCATACTTACTCAATCTGTCTGCTGAGCAAATCTTCAAAGACTCTGGCTTATACGAAGAAGAACGTGGTGTTAGGATGGGAGGAAGGCTTATTGACAACCTTCAATACACAGATGATACAACCCTGCTTGCTGAAAGTGAGGATGACTTGAAGTAGTTACTGATGAAGATCAAGAATGGCAGCCTTGAGTATGGATTATGATGTAAAGAAGACCTAAGTCCACACAGCTGGACCAACAGGCAATATCATGATAAATGGAGAAAAGTTTGAAGTTGTCAAGGACTTTTGTCTTGTTTGAATCCATAAACAGTGCTCATGGAAGCAGCAGTCAAGAGATCACAAGACCCTTTTCATTAGGGAAATCTGCTGCCCAAGACCTCGTTAGAGTACTGAAAACAAAGATGCTACTTTGCGGACCAAAGAGTGACTGCAGCAATGGGCTGAGTCCTCGGAACAATTGTGAGGATAAAGCAGGACAATAATTTTTGTGCCTAAGATTGGTATAGGTCATAACTGACTAATTGGCATTTATTAAAACCTAACAAAGAAGGTTATACAGTCAGGAAATACACCTGTTTGAACAGATTGCTCCCTAGCTCTATAGACACAGAGACAGAGTGAGCAAGAGAGAGAAAGAAAGAGAGAGAGAGAGACAGAGAGGTGAAGAAGACTTAGAAGCTTCTAAGTCATGAAAGAGGCAAGGAAAGAGGAAAATCAAATGAGGTAAAAAACAGAGATTATAGCAATACACAATTTTTGATAAAACTGAATCCACAGAATCTAACACATGCACAGCTGACCCAATATAATCACTTATTAAGTGGTAAATTAAAATTTGAAATAAACTTCAAAAGGCTCTCCACTCTGTCCACATTGTCCTGTTTCTCTTCAGCCGAGCAAAGACAAATAGAAAGCTGTGCAGGGAGGAATTTTTGTCACGCACTGCTGCAACATCTGCTAGCACCCTTCAAAGATCCAGGAGGATTTTTTGCTATTATTGTCTGTCTTTTATTCATTTTCTTCTTTTAAAAAAATCATTTTATTGGGGGATCATCCACACATCCATCCATTGTGTCAAGCACATTTGTACTTTTGTTGCCATCATCATTTTCAAAACATTTTCTTTCCACTTGAGTCCTTGGTATCAGCTCCTAATTTTTTCCCTCCCTTCCCAACATTCCCTCCCTCAGGAACCCTTGATAGTTTATTATTATATTTTCATATCTTGCATTGACTGATGTCACCCTTTACCCATTCTGCTGTCCAGCTCCTGGGAGAGAGTTATATGTAGATCATTGTGATCAGTTCCTCCTTTCTCCCCCCACCTTCCCATTATGTTCCTGTTATTATTACTCTCAATATTGGTCCTGAGGGGTTTATCTGTCCTGGATTCCCTGTGTTTCCAGTTCTTATCTGTACTTGTATACATGCTCTGGTCTAGCTAGATTTGTAAGGTAGAACTGGGGTCATGATAATGGTGGGGAGGAAGAATTAAAGAACTAGAGGAAAGTTGTACGTTTCATTGGTGCTACACTGCACCTTGACTGGCTCATCTCCTCCCTACGACCCTTCTGTAAGGGGATGTCCAGTTGTCCAGATGGGCTTTGGATAGCCACTCATCTGTCTTTTAGTCGTAATGTCTTTAGTTATATATTTGTGTGTGAATTAGGTGAGGTGTGCATTTCAGATCATCATTTTTAAAATTTAATAAAAACCAATTTATCACACTTCTACTCACAGAGGTCTTTAAAAGCTATTTTATGGTGCTGAAGTAATTTGGGTCCTAGAATTTATTGATCAGAGTAGTATCGAAAGGAACTAACTACCAGATTGTAAATGGAATCTATTTTGCATGCTATAGATAATATTTTCTTTATGAAGTTACAGAAAAGGAATGTGCAGCAAGTGTGTGACATATTACATAGAAAAAGGATTGTGGAATCAAAATCCTAAATTTGATACAAACTTAGAACCTTGGAAAAAATGGGTTACATTTGCACTGTGAACCACAAGATCAGTAGTTCAAAACCTTCATCAACTCTGTAGCAAAAAGAGAGGCTGTCTACTCGTATAAAGAGTTACAGTCTTGGAAACCCACAGGGGCAGTTTTACTCTATTAGATGGCAGTGTGTTAGTCCAGATTGACTAAAGAAACAAATTTAGAGGCACTAATATGTACGCAAGGGAAAGCTTTATATCAAAGATAAATTGTACAGTGAGAAAACATCCCAGCCCAGTCCAGATCAAGTTCTTAAGTCTAATATTAGCCTGCATGTTCGATATGAGTCTTTAAATATTCCTCGTCAAACTCACGCACCACATGCAATGGTGCCAAATGCAGGAAGATCACAGGCTGGTGGGTGAAAGGTCATGTGGATCCAGTGACAGTGGAAGCGTCTAAGCACCGGCTCAGGACTCCACATGACTCCTCCAGTTCTCTGAGTGTTTCTCCTCAACGCAACTCCACATGGCTTATCAACAGCTCTCCCAACACGGCAAGATTTGGCCCGAGATCCAGGTACTCCAAGAAATCACAATCTGGATCCATCCAGCCAGAAGATAGAATTCTCAGGCCAGGATAAGAAAGTACATTTTGTTGAACAGATTGTTAGCTTGCTGTATATATTTAGACATTTTCTCATGAAAAAGGTGTACCTTCACTTGTCCTTTTGTCCCAAGCTCTCCAAATTCGAGGGGAGGTCATCACATGCAATAAAGAGAAGACAGAGAACTGTAACCTCTTAGGTGAACTTGGTAACATCTACGTTAGATGCTGATAAATAGAAAGCATTTAAGCAAGGAGGAGCCATGGAAGTTGTGAGGAAAGGGGCAGGCATGAAATAAAAACCCATTTGACATATGGGAAAATGTAGAGAATCCATAATTTGCATGGAACATGGTTTTACAGGAACAATACAATGAACGACCCTCACAATTATTCCTATGTAACTTTGACCTTTTCTGGCTACACAAGGGAGAAGGATCATCCGACTCCACACCAGCTCAAATTAGATTGCTATAAGGCAGTGAGTTGTCAGACATACTTCTGCCGTCTGTCCTCCTCTTCCCTATTCTATTCCCTATTCCACCAAGCATTCCACTATTCTACTTCTCTTCTGGGTTTGATGATCTGTTGGCCAGGCTGCACAGATCTCACAGACAATGCTCCTGATGATTAGGGAAGTTAACAGGGTACTACAACTCAAGAGCAGATAACAGTAGGAGACAGTCGTTGTGTGTACAGCAGCGCCTCTTCTTAGCTAGGCCATAGTCTCACTTCTCTCTGTATTTCTCAGACACATGTCTCTCTTGAATCTAGAGTCTAGGCCATGTGTTCCTTGCCCTCTGCCTTGTTGTACGGACTGGGAAGCTGCAGATCTACATAAAGGTCTTGGCACCGTTCTTCTGCCTCATGGTTTTGGTGATGTGGCCCTTAAGGTCTCTGCTGTCTCCACCACTTCAGGCAGGGATCTTGGATGTGCTTTGCTGGTGGCTCTTCTTTCTTAATGGTCAGGGAATTTTCTCTCTCTGCTTTTGAGATTGCTGTTATAGCCACAGGAACAACCAAACTGACCAGTCTTCCCTATGAGTGTTTAACACAGTCAATCACTTAGAGGATTGCAAAAACGGATGCAAAGCCACAGGTGAGTAGTTTCACTTCACCGCAAAGGGTTTCCTCCATTTCACTTAGCTTTGCTGTGAGTCAGAATCGACTTCATGGAAGTGAGTTCTCTCTCTCTCTCTCTCTCTCTCTCTCTCTCTCTCTCTCTCTCTCTCTCTCTCTCTCTCTCTCTCTCTCTCTATTTTACCAAGCAGGACATCCCTTTCCAGGGACTGATTTCCCTTAATAACATGTCCAAAGTACCTGAGACGAAGTCTCACGATTTGCTCCATTCTGAGGAGCATTCTGGTTCTACCTCCAAGACAGGTGTGTTCTTCTGAGAGTCCATGATACTTTCAATACGCTTCACCAGCACCCTAATCCAAATGCACCAGGTCTTCTGTAGTCTGCCTTCTTCACGGTTCAACTTTCAAGTGCATATGGGATGATTTCAAATACTATGGTATGTTTGATTTTTCACAGCTGCTCCCATGAGCATCACTTAAGGAGCTAAGCAAGAGAAAAGTCTTGACAACTTCTATCTTTCCGCTGTTTATCATGGTATTATGGGTTGATCCACTTGTGAGGGTTTTGATTTTATTTACGTTGAATTGCAATTCATCCTAAAGAATCTTTGATTCTCATCAGCAAGTGCCTCAAATCCTGTTTTCAGTAAGCAAGGTTGTGTTATCTGCATGTCATATATTGTTAAAAGACTTCTTCCAATCCTAATGCTGCAATCTTTATATAACCTAACTCTTGGATTATTTGCTCAATAACAGATTGAATGATTATGGTGAAATGTTACAATCCTGACACACATCTTTCATGATTTTGAGCTGTATTCCTTTGTTCTGTTCACCAGTCTTCCTCTTGGTCCATCTATAGGTTCCTCATGAAATCAATGAAGTGTAGTTCCCATTCTTTGTAGCCTTATTCATAAGTTGTTATGATCCACATGGTCTAAAGCTTCTGCCTAGTCAGTGAAACCCAAATAGTCATTAAGAAGCCCTGTGGTGTTTTGAGTTGGGTATGGGACTGCCACCTGCAAGATTCACCAGCCCATCTGAGGGCACAAAGAAGAGACTATCTGCCCCTAAAGTTCGACAGCCACAAAGCCCTGCATAGGACCACTGGGAGGAAAGGTGATTCAACCACAGTGAGGTTCTGAGGAAGTGTTTTCAGTTCCTCTAAAGGGGGCTTCAGCAGAGCAGAAAGCAGTTTGCAGTAGTTATGGAGTGACTTGAAAATTAGAAATGGAGACAGTACTACATAAATGGTTGTGTTTAAACTACTCTTAAATTTAGGTCACAAAAATGAGGAAAAATATGGTTCTATATTCTGAATGTAACTTGGTGTTCTACTGGGAGCTAGGATAGAAGTTTACAATACAAGAAGTAGAACATACCGGTGGTAAGAATATAGCTACATAAGCAACTATGAGCCATAGGCATTGCACCTGGGCAGGGAAGGGAGAGGAACCAGGAGAAAGGAGAGTCTCAGGTGAATATGGAATGGTCAGGAATTTGATGAAGTTGACAGAGAGCTATACAAGAGAAAGGGCTTGAGTGAGATATAATGGTGGAAAGTTGTTGTAAAAAATAGAGTTTACAATGGAGGGGTAATAGTATGGGATGATAATGAGGTTGAAAACCTAGCTGAAGCTTTGAGAATATATGTTCGAAATTGGTAGGAAGTGAAAGGTGATTGATTTCACAAGGACTGGAAACTTTACTGGTGTTCAGTTGGTCTCACTGCAGTGGCTTGCGTATGGTTTGATTCTAGAATCTATGTCACTGATATTTCAAATATCAGTGGGGTACCCGTGGTGAAGAGTTTCCAGATGAAGACAAACCAAGAATAATGATTTGATAACCTATTTCCCAAATTAGCCAATGGAAACTTATAGATTACAATATAACATTGTTAAACTAATTTGCTTTGGACACTTCACTTGGAGAGACCAATTGCTCCAACAGGCTCTTGTGTTTGGTAAAGTAGTGGGGCCTGTGAGAATGACGGAGACCCTTGGTGATGTGGGTTAGTACAGATACCTCAATGATGAAACGGAATGTGCTAGCAATCATGAAGATGACACAAGACCAGGAAATCTTTTCCTCTATTGTACATAGGGTCACATTGAAAATTAAGGGGTATATGATCCAAGCCATGGCATTTTCATTTCCCTCATATACATGTGAAAGTTGGACATGGAATAAGGAAGACCAAAGAAGAATGGATGCATTTAAATTATGGCTCTGGGGAAGAATATTGAAAGTACCATGGACTGCCAAAAGAACCATCATATCTGTCTTAGAAGAATTATACCCAGGTGCTCCTTGGCAGCAAGGATGGAGAGACTTAATCTCAGAAACTTTGGACATATTATCAGGAGAGACCAGTCCCTGGAAAGAGACATCATACTCGGTGAAATAGAGAGGCAGTGCAAGAGATGAAGGTGCTCAACAAGACAGAGTTTCATCGTGGCTGCCAGGATGGGCTTGAATGTAGCAGCAGTGCTGAGGATGACACAGTGTTTCGTTCTGTTGTACTTAGGATTTTCTAGGAGTCAGAACTGACTCAAAGTCACCACACAACAAAAAATACAGTGGCATGCATCTATCTATCTATCTATCTATCTATCTATCTATCTATCTATCTATCTATCATCATCTCTCTACTTCAAAGGTGAATTAAATCTTAGGAGTTTCCTATAATAAAATGTTGAGAAAGAATTAAGAAAATAAAGCAAGCTTTTCTTATTAATTTTCTTTATATTTTGTGTTGATACATTTTATTATGCAAATGTATTACCATTGGATGTCAACAATAATATTGATGTTTGACTTTTAATATCTTAAGTTTTCTTTTTTTTAATAAGTGGTAAGGATGAGATCATAAAAATATAAAGGCAAAAATACAAATGATTCGTAAAAATGATTCAAAAAGCCAGGGAGGAAATTTCTGTTATGGGACATTTAAGAGATACTTGTACCCAGTACTAATTCAGGCCTCTTCTGGCTAGAGGGGATCTGCCAGCAGCTCGGTCTGACTAGATACTCTGCAGATGGGTATTGAGTTCCCACTGTCCTCCATTGCCTTTTCCAGATTGGGTATTCATAATTTTAGCTCTCATACTTTTCTCTTCACCATGTTTGAATTTTGTAATTGACATGTTTGGATCAAAGAAGCTGGTATGCTTCTTTTGTGTGGACTTAGTTAACGCCTCGCTTAGGGGCTGCTTTTTTGAATACAAGCCCTTGAGACTCCAGGCACGATTTCACTTGATAGCCAGGATCCATCTGCTTTCTTCCCCACACTTTGCTGTAGCACCTTTATCATTAGTGAACATTTCATGATTATGAGCATCAAGCTGGGCCACGGTGTAAGAACTGATTGTTCTTAATTTGGAGGTAGGATTTAATGTGAGATCAGACCTCATTCCTGGATCTATGCTTTTTCTTAAAAAATTGCTGTAATTTGGAAATTAATACATATGAGGGGTTAACCCTCCCCCCTCACAAAACCAGGTATGATGTGAGGAGAATAGTGCATTTGGATTTCATTCCACTGAGTAAGATTGTTAATCAAGCTTTCTATTTAGAGATTCTGAAAATATTACATAGCAGTGTGTGACAAAAAAGGCCTGTTATGTGGCAGACAGGGCACTTGTTTTGCCTCCATGACAATGTACCTGCTCATGTAGTCATCTCAGTGCACCGGTTTTGGGCCCTAAACAGCATGCCTCTCTTGACCGATGCACCTGACACACCTGATCTCTCTCTGTGCAACTTCTTTTTGTTTTTGAGAATGTAGAGGAAAATGCAAGGACAGTGATTTTGATGGCATAGAAGAGGTGAAGAAAAAATAAATGAGGGAGGTGCTGTCAGCCATCCTAACAGATGAGTTTGAAAAATGTTTCCAGGAATGGAGTAGCAGATTTGACAAATGTATTAAGTATAATGGAGAGTTCTTTGAACTTGATAAGATTATTTTGTAAAAAAAAATACATAACTTTGGGGAAGAAAAACAATAGGTTTTTGGGTACCCACCTGTATGCCATATCATTCCACAGGTCAATCATGTGAACCAATTGTACAATTTCTCCAGTATTCAGTCTCCACACATACTCTTCCTTCCTGGACTTCTTGACATCTTTTCTCTCTTATCTCGCCCAGCTCTCCATATCGCCCCGCCACTGAAACCCTTGTTGTGTTTCCTTTCCTATAGACTCAACGTCCAGGAGTTTCAGTTACTGAAGAACAAGTAGCACAGCTTCACGAGGTAACCCTCGATGGCAGCACAGAGCTTTTTTGGGTCTATAGGCTGAAAAGAGTGTTGGAGAGTCAGAACCCTTGGTTTAATTGATATTCATATTGTCTACTAGTTGTGCAACTTTGAACTGTATATAATCTGTGAGTGTCAGCATCCTAATCTATAGAAGCAGAAGAGTGTTTGTTGTTATAATGGTTCTTGTTAGTTATCATCAAGTCGATTGTACAAAAAGAGCAGAGCACACCTTGGTCCTGCCCCAGCCGTCTGAAAACTGGGTGCTCAGAATTTACACTCTAAGGTAGCTTCCTCATCTGGTCTTGGATTTTGTTGTTTACAAATCCAAACATTTCTGAAAGTGGCATTTCCACTTCTCTAATCTTTCTCCCAAAGAAATCTGTGTTCTTCAATTTATACATGTAAAAAGTTAGCTTTGGAATTCCTGAAGGACTCAAGTTGTGTTCCTTTTCAAAGATCATTGATTTGGGGGAATAAAAGGAAAATGAGGTAGCAAAATCAGAGCTGTAAGGTAGACAGGTTTCAGATTTTCTAATGGAATTCTCACAGGACACATGGAACAACATTCCTCCACACAACTTTCTGAGACATGTTCTCACCAATGCAGCTTTCATTTTCTTAAAACTTTTCCCCATGTCCTTGGAGAAAATCTATCAAGAGGGCCCTTTTGGTATCTCAAAAAGCAGTGTCGATAACGTTCTGAATATATCTGGCCTGGCAGATCTCCACAGAAGCCTCCAGTTTTATTGTAATTCTTTTCGAAGGTACCCCAATGAGATTAAAACTTCTCTGCTATCACAGAAACACGTTTAAATCCATTTTCTTTGGAACAAGCCATTGCATGTATGAACTCACACCCTGATAGCCATACTTTTGATTCACCAAATATTAAATAAAATACTTTAAACAGACAGAACCTTACAAATTTGTTCTCTGTATAAACATTATAATTTTTCCTATTACTTTCTGAAAATGTTATGAGAATTCTTATAAAGTTGAAAGTAGAAATTTAAAATTGGTTATTTTTGAACACATCTCTTTAGAGATCAACTGAGATATTAAAAATAACTCTTCTCTCCTTCAGAGACCTTGTCCCTCAGATATAAATATTGGTTCGAGTGGCTGAAAAAGAAGGGAAAATAAAACTGAAGCAGACTTGGAGTCTTTAATAACTTACAAGTTCATTTCAGACATAGGGCGGAAAAAGAAAAAAAGAACTCCTCATGTGCTGCGAAAAATTTCTTTTTAAACAATTGCAATTAGATGATTGGACAAAAGGAGGTATGGAATTTAACAGATTAATCAAAGAAGATGAACATGTTTTCTGGATTTCTGTGACTTTGCTTTGCAGTCGTTTTATTTCAAGGGGTGTGAAGAAGCAGGCCCTTAAAAATGGGAAGTGACAAAGCCTGTCCTGGACTGCCCCCTTGTTTGGTGGGTGGCATGCATTGCTAGGAGGAGACCAAGGGGAAATTGAATTCTGAATGTCTCCAGCTCTCAGATGAGCACTTTCTCCTATCATCTTTGAAGGCATGCCTTTAACGGGTTTTGTCCCCATTGGACAGATGAGCAGACTGAGAGAGTCAGATGCTAGTGGAGCTGTGTCCCTGACTGGAGGAGAAACTGTGGGAACTTTGACACCAGGTGGAGCTGCAGAAGCCGAGAACTGTGTTCATGATAAACACATTGATGTATGATTACATTGAGATCATAACTAGTAAACAAACAGTAGCCTTGAAATAATGGAGATCAGACTCAGACCCCAGTCCATAATACTTATGTGTTTTGGTGCAGGTTACTCAGCCATCCTGCGCTTTAATTTCATTTCCTCACTTATGAAAAAGAGAGAGATATACTAAACCCTTTAAAGAGCTGCTGTGAGATTTAAAAGAAGCAGTGTAACAGCAAGGATCACAGATCCTGAAAAAGAGCAAAATCTTTAAGCCGTGCCTATAAGGTTAAAGGCTATTGAAAACTCTATGCATTACTATTTTGTTATTGCTGTTTATTTTTTAGTGTTAAATGAACGGAGAGTTTAAAAGTTCTAAAATTTGTTTTTTAAATCATTTTATTAGGGACTCATACAACTCTTATTACAAGCCATACATACATCAATTGTGTAAAGCACATTTGTACATTCATTGTCTTCATCATTCTCAAAACATTTGCTCTCCACTTAAGCCCCTGGCATCAGGTCCTTATTTTTTCACCCTCCCTTCCCACTCCCCTCTCCCTCATGAACCCCTGATAATTTATAATTTTTTCATATCTTGCCCTGTCTGACGTCTGTCCTCACCCACCTTTCTGTTGTCCATCCCCCAGGGAGGACATCACATGTAGATCCTTGTAATCGCTTCCACCTCTCCAACCCATACTCCCTTTACCCTCCCAGAATCGCCACTCACACCACTGATCCTGAAGGGATCATCTGCCCTAGATTCCCTGTGCCTCCAGTTCTTATTTGTACCACTGTACATTTTCTGGACTAGCCAGACTTGCAAGGTAGAATTGAGATCATGATGGGCGAGGAGGGTGGGAAGGGAGGAAGCATTTAGGAACTAGAGGAAAGTTGTATTTTTCATTGTTACTACATCACACTCTGACTGGCTCATCTCATCCCCGAGACCCTTCTGTAAGGGGAATATCAAGTGGTCTACAAATGGGCTTTGGGTCTCCACTCCACACTCCCTACCTCATTCACTATGGTTAGATTTTTTGTTTTGATGACCCTAATACCTGATCCCTTCAAAAACTCGTGATTGCACACACCAGTGTGCTTTCCCATGTAGGCTTTGTTGCTTCTGGCGGTCTCTTATTTATGCTTGGTGAGTGTTGTTCTTCTGCCCATATTGGGTCAGCAAGGATCTTTTGTAGGGCCGGGTTTCTTCTAACGTATTCTTTAAGATTTTACTTTTCTTGGAAGACTTACTTCTCCATCTATCTTGATTGGTAATTTGGCTGGGAAAGTATTTTGGGGTTTGCATTGTTTTCCTTCAAGTTTTGGAATATGTTACTCCACTCTCTCCTCTTCTTCATAGTTTCTGCTGATAGGTCTGAGCATATTCTTATTTGGGAACCTTTATATGTGATTGCTTATTTTTCCCTAGCTGCTCTCATGATTTTCTCCTTTTCCTTAAAGTTGGATAGTTTACTTATTTTGTGCCTTGGTGACTTTTTCTTGGGATTCAGTTGGGATGCAGTCTAGCTAATGTTCTTTCAGCCTCCTGAATGGTTGCCTGGTTTTCATTCATTAAGCTGCGGAAGTTTTGCTCCAAGAATTCTCTCACTATTGTTTCAGATGATTTCTTTGTTGTCTTCCTCCGGTAAGCCAGTAATTCTAATGTTTTTCTGTTTCATAGGATCAGACATAGCTCTTAAGTTTTCTCCAGCTTCTCTGATGATCTTATTAGATTTTTGTTCGTGTTTGTTAACGTCTGCTTGGCTGTCCTCCAAGTCACTGATGCAGTTCTCTGCTTCCTACAGTCAATTTTCATGGTCTGTGTTTCTGCTACTGGTTTTTGTTATCTCCTCTCTAAGTTTCTGTATTTCCCTTTGGTGTATGGCCTTTATCTCCTCTATCATTTCATCCTTTTTCTGTATTGTTTCCCTCATATCCTGTATGATTCCAAGCAGCATTCTGAAAAATTTTTTCGGTGGCAGCTCAATGTCTGCTTCTTCTATGCAAGTCTTTATGCTTCTGCAATTGGCTTTGGTTTCTTCTGTTTTTTTCTTTGAGGTCTTTGGGGATGATGGTTGTTTGTGTTGCATTGTTTTAGAGTGGCCAGGTGCCATTTTCCATGGAGTTGAAGAGCACTGACTCTCTCTGGGATCTTGTAGGAATGTTTCTTCGTACTGCCTATCGTTAATTTTACAATGAAATTAACCTACACTTTATCCTCCTGTGGCTTCCCTCTCAGGGAAGTGCTCCAGAAGGGTGGTGGGTTGCTTGCTTCTGTGTTGTGGAGGTTGGTGAGAGGTTCCTGCAGCAGCTCGAAATGTTGATAAATGATAGCGGAGCTGCCTTATGCTCCCAGGCACACAAGAAGGAATTCCCTAGTAAGAATTTGGGCAGAGTATCCCCTGGTCGAGTTCAGCAGGTTTTCCCCCAGTATCAGGCTAGCTACACAGGGTGGAGCTCACCTAGCTGGGTGTGGTGCAGGCATAAATGCCCTAGGCCAAGGAGAGTGGTCTGCAGGTCAGCAGTGGAGTGTGAGATAACAGGAAAGAGACAGAGAGGCAAAAAAATTTTTAAAAGTAAGATGGCTTAGACTGTGAGGGGATATAGAGAAGAGAAGGAAACAAAAGCAACAATGTAGCTGAACCTGATCCCTGCCTGTGAAGAGGAAAGGGTTCAGTCCCTACCCTGAGGCAGGTGGCAGCAAACTGTGGCTTTGTTGAGACCAAGCGCCCCCCTACGGGCTCCAAATGGTCAAGCTTGGCAGAGACAGTGGCTTGGCTAAGGTCAAGCCCCAGCCAGGTTCCACTGAGGTAAGGCAAAAGCCCCAGCCCCTCAAAATTCCATGGCTCTGTGACTACTTAGCTTTATGATGGTCCTCCTGTGTTCCAGCAGCATTGAGTTTCCCTCTAAGCAACTCTCCTGGGATCAATTTTGCGAAATTCCTCTGGTATGTGTCACTCCGTCACCATCTTCCTGGAAGTGTCCCTAAAATTTGTTTTAAAGTCTTGTTTTCATATTGTTGCTTTAAATTTCCTGTACACTAATGCAAACTATTTAGGTACTCTCAGTATTATGATTATTGAGTGTACAGAAAGAGATGTGGACTGGTAAATTCTTCCAGGGATTCAGAGAACGTCTTCTCTAGGAAGTTTGTGCTTTGGATCCCAAACCTCACATGCTCACCAGCTAAGTGACAGGTGATGCTAAGTGCAATTAAACTGGTTATGAGGACCTAAACATTCTTAGGAATGCACATTTCATAAAGTGAAGGACAGAAGCAAGAGACCGCTGATGTTACCAGGAACTCGATGTATGAACAAATGTAAGCAGCAACTGGATTTTGACAAGAGACCAGGAATTGAAGAAAGGCCTGTCACCACCTCCCTCTGCTCTCCTGTTCCTGTATCCCAGCACTGTGAACAATTTTTTGGTTTTGAAATCATACAGACTTTTGGAATCATGATTGCACTTTTCCATGAAATGCTTTAGCTCCCCAGAGAAAGACAGCAGTTGTTTCAAAAAAGGCAAATACTCTTTAACATTTTGCTGGCTGGGAGTAAAATAAACACAAAGGACTCCTGCACGGTGGAATGAATGAAGTACCACGTGTCTGAAAACATTAAATTCATTGTTTAATATTAATGGTAAGCTTAGGTATGTAAAGCAAGAGCTTCTATTATTCCTACACAAATGTATTAGAATCAGACATAAGTGAATCTCAAAAGGACAGGAATTTGGGTTCATTTTCTGTAAGCACCACGAAATTCAGATGCTTATGTAAAGCTTATCTGAACTACCTAAACACAGTTAAGTCCGAAGCTCTTAACAGAGTAGGATTGCATATGAGATTGCCAGCCGTTATGAGGACAACTCAGACACAAATATTCAGAAAGAAGGCTTGTGCTGACGTTTTATGTTATTTCCAAATCCAATTACTATCATCACATCAAAAAATGAGAAAGATAAATTTTTTTTCAGCCAACTCAGGATTTGGGAGTCAGTTCATCCCTAGTCTCCCTTAGTGGTATTGGCTTCACTCATATTGCCAATGGACTGTTGTCTCCTGAATGCGTTCGATAAATATTCAATCTTTTATTTAGCAAATTAATTGTGCCTGTGAGCATAAAGAGACAGAGTACTAACAGGATTGCAACTCTGTGTGCCCATTATTTGAGAAGACTATATAGCTGTTAGTTTATGTGACTCTTCCCTCGTATTCACACTGGCGTGCCCTTCCAGCCATAGTCCTCTGGCGATGTCACCCACGTGGCAAATACAACAGCAAGAAGGTTTCCACAGCTAGGAGAACTTTGTAAGGCTCAAAAAGCGCAACCAAATACTCACTAAAAGCATGCAAATGTTGTTAACAGTTTTGGACACAAAATGACAGTCCCCCACCCACAAATACTCTTAAACCTCTGCCTTTTATACAATTAAATCTAATCACCCTGGAAAAGTTATTTTGTTTATTTCAAAGGTGGAGCATTTATGGAACGTACACGGACTGGTGAAAGGAAGGACATGGATATGAGTTCAGTTGATTTATTTCAAAGTCACAGCAGAGCAAGGCCTTCAGGCATGATTTTGTTCTTGTGCTGTGTTAGGTGCCCTTGCGTTAGCGCTGATTCATAGTGCCCCATGCACAACAGACTGAAATGCCGCCTGATCCCACCCCATCCTCACAATCCTTATTCTTGACAGCTTTGCTGTCGTCATCCTGCAGCTCATTGAGAGACTTCCTCTTGTTCAGGGACCCTCTGCTTTACCCAGCCTGATGACTTTCACGAGGGTTGGTTCCTCTTCAGTCTCCAAAGTGAGTTGAAGTCTCACCGTCCTTGGTTCTAAGAAGCATTCTGGCTCTACTTCTTCCCAGCTAGCTTTATTTTTTTTTTTCGTTTTTCTAACAATCCAAGGCATATTTGATGTTTCTTACCAACGCCACAACTCAAATGTACAATTTTTCTTGGATTTTCCTAATTTATTGTCCAGCTTTTACAGGCAACTGGAGTGATTAAAAATACTGTGAGTTGTATCAGACTCACCTTTGTCCTTAAAGTACCATCTTTATTTTTGAGTTCTTTAAAGAGGTCTTTTGTAGCAGATTTGTCCAGTTCAAAGTGCCTTTAGATTTCTTGGCTGCTGCTTCCACTGGCATTAATTAGGCCCCATAAGAATAGAACATAATGCTTCTGATCTTCCAGAAAGCTTGTGGATTGTTTGATATCTTAAAAACAAAATAAACAACAACAAAAAAACCCTTCACTGTATACTAAATAGAAGTAATTATAAAATTAATAGCCAATTATCTGCTAAATAAAGTTTGAAAGCTTCATTCATTGCTAATTCAATAATTTATGAAAATTCTTACATTTGAAAAATAATTATACGTAATTATTTTGCTCCTTTGGAAAAATCTCCAAATACGTAGGATAATTGCTGACAAACCAGAGCAACTTACCCTAGTTATGTATGGCCAAATCATAGTTCAAGGTGATAACAATTAAAAACATTTAAAGATATTTGAATATATATATATATATACTGTGATTGAGGCTCTCGGCTTAACGTATTGGGTTGGGCATGTCTCATGTCTCTTGTGGTGGGTAGGGAGTGGTCTTCAAAAATAAAAGAACCAAACGCCTGGGAAGTCATTGATTTGGAGAGAAAACTCAGACTCCTGACTTGAGAAGGTGGCATTGTACTTAGATTGACATATACTGGACAAGTTTGACTGTTTATATGCTCAGCAGCTGCATGGGTCTGAATTGTTGTAACTACAAGCAGTAGACTGCAAGTATTAGTCAGGGAGGAGTAGTATAACTCTGAGCATAACTAATTAGTGTTGGGTAAAGTGTGTGGTTAATGCATATTCTTTCTCTTCTTTTTTGGGATCATGTTTCCATTCCTTTCTTTATATTTGTATATACAGAGGTAAATAACTCCTTCTAGTTTATGTTCTATCATAATGATTATTTTCATAAAAGAAATATATAGAAAGGTACACATAATTTATATTGGAGTCCTTTTCATTCACTATTTTCTGTCAGAAAGAAGCCTGGGCTGGGTGAAATGCTTAGTGAATTATATCACAAAGTCTGTGAGTTAATGAAGTGGGTAGTGCAGTAGAGTGACTGATGGTAATAAATAAAAGCTGTGTTTGTCCACTTTAGGCTTTTATTAAAAGGAAAAAGAAATCATTACTCGCTCAAGATCTCAACCTGATTGTTTAAGGAAAAGACCTGTCATTGAAGAGTCAATGGGTTAGTCATCAGATCATGACTTGGTAAACCTGGTATTAAACCATGATAATTGTGCTGTTGAGGCACAATTGGTTCCTGCCCCATAGTTGTTTGGTCCTAACTTTGATTTATAAGCTACCATCCTGGTGGCCAAATGGGTTATGTGTTGGGCCACTAACCAATGTTAGTGGTTTGAAACTACCTGCCACTCCTTGGGAGAAAGATAAGGCTTTATATTTAAGTAAAAATTATAGTCTCCCAAACCTGCAGAGACTGTCCTGTAGAGTGTGACTGTGAGTCAGAACTGACTCTATGATCCTGAGTTTGGATGCATATTGAGAAGGTAAAGAGGAAACAAAGGTTGAAGCAGCATAAATTAACAAAAATGTTATAAGGAGCCACTGAAGTCTAAACAGGCCCAAATAAACCTTATAAATGGCACAAAGTTTATGCCGTCAGTGTTATTGTTATACATAATAATAGTATTTAGAAAATAGAGCTTTAATTACCAGCTTTTGTATCTTTATGGTAAAATTATATTGAGATATTTCTTAACTCAAAATAAAAAATGAACCTGAACTTTAAATACTTCAAAACATGTTAAAATTGGCTCTGTAATCTGCTTTTATTTTATATAGGGCAGTATAAGATTACATAATCTGTTTTTCTAAAGGGTAAAAAGAAACAGGCATTTAGAGCAAAAAAGAGGGGCCAAACCTCAACCAACTCACTGCCATGGAATCAGTGCTGACCCATATCAACCGCCTGGGTATTTCTGAGGGTACAACTATTTATGGGAGTCAAAGCCTAGTCTATTTCCCATGGAGCTGCTGGTGGTTTCAAATGGCCAACCATGTGAATTGCAGCCCGATGCATAACCACTACACTACCAGGTCTCCTAGAAAGAGGCATAGGATCTTAAAAAAGGAAAAGAAAGCAGTAGCAATTTTAATTTCATTTCCCTATAATAAAATAATATGGGGGAATAATAATACATCATAGTACTATTATAAATATTAATAAATATAGACATTACATGTATATTAAACATACAGTAACCTTATCCAGGTAATTGGTGTGCATCAAGGATCACAGATAGAACTATTATTACCACTGTTGTAGGAAAAGGAAGCTTTGGCGGGAAAGATGGATTGATTTTTAAGAACCCAAAATGTCATGTGTCTACTGATCATCATCACAGGGTGATGTTGAAAAACTGTCTCTGATAAGTAGACTCTTGTAGCCATTTGAACAGACTCTCTGCCGCTTCACCTCCTATAAAACGTCATGACCTCAACTGGTATATCAACCAACTTCATTAATTACAATGAGTAAGAAGGATAAGAAATTGCTTTTTGAGATTATGGTTTCTTCATCAAAGTAATGTAGATGTTTTAGAACAGAATGAGTAAAATTTCCCACAAGTGGAATCTGTGTATTTCCAAGAGTCAACAAGTGTGTTGTGGCTTTGGATTCACCTAGCTGGCTCACAAAAGTCAGTGACCTGGAGCAGATCTAGTCTAGCAATCTTGATTCACACTAACCAAGCTCACAAACGACTGGTACTGGTACAAAAAGAGAGCACCAGAATCCTGCTAAATGAGCTGATATTCCTGAAAAATCTACTTATGATCTTCTCACTCTGGTTTTCTAGTTGAAAAATAGAAAGCATGAGGGTGGGGGTAGGGATGAGTTTCCTGATTCTACAATTGACATACAAATATACCTGTGCCTGTTTTTATCCTTGGCTTCAGTGACTGGCTTAATAGGTATATGTAATAATGCTTCAGGCAGTGAAAAGGAAGGCTCCCAAGGAGATGGACTGACACTGGTTGCAACAGTGGGCTCAGCCATGGGGACAGTTGTGAGGATGCTGCAGGACCAGACAGTGCTTCCTTCTGCCGTGTAGATTGCCACGGGCCAGGACAGACTTGATGGGCACAACAACAACCACAGGATCAGGAGCACTTCAACTAATGTACATTAAGGTTTGTGTCTTCCGACCTCATCTTGTCGAAAGAGCTGGAGGACATCATGCTGAGCGAAGTTAACCAAGCACAAAAGGACAAGTACAACATGAGTCTGCTGAGGTCAGTTCAAACAACAGAATGGGGTATAGGGGAAAATGTACATATTGCACAGTTCCCTGGCTAAGGACCAGATACTCTGGCAAGAGACAGACCAAACACAATGATGCATACATCATTAAAGAAAACAAAGAAAATAAAAAAATGTAAAAGATGTAGATAGTACCTGTGCAGAAAGACATCTCCCCCTATACCCTCATATGCTTCTATAACCCACAGAGGGGGGGGGGAGGGCACTAATCCGCCCAAGGGGAAGGTTTTCTTTATATCTCCACAGGAAAGCAAGAGTGAGTAAAAGTCCTTTCAGTGTGCCAAGCCTGAGGGCAACATTCCTGCTCAGAGCAGCATATTCAGAGAGGACTGCAGGCTTGCTTCAGCTTAAGATAGGGCATCCCCTCCCCAGATGACAGCATTCCAGAGGACATTACAAGATATAGTTTGGGTAGTGGGGCTGGCCTAATCCATCCATATGTGGGCAAACCAAGAGGGGAATGCAACAGACTAGCAATGGGAGCAAAGCCACAAAGACCCTGAGGAATCCCTATTGTACGCTTCTCTCTTGGGGGCCAGCACTGGCATCTCATCTGAACTGGTTGGGGGATATTCATAAAGGGACCCAAACTGAAGTCTGAAATGTAATGGGTGGGGGTGGGTTGGGGTGGGGCGGAGTACTAGACCACTCCATCCTTGACTGCAGGAAGAGCAATGGGATCTTGTTGAAGCCGTGGCCCTTGGACAAGAATGCTGAGGACTAAAAGGGTTTGAGTGTTATTAGGTAAGTGGATCCTGGGATATGGTCCTGAAAGAAAACAGGATTATATTGATGGATTATGACAGAGCTGCTTGCTATTAAACAGAGGAATACTCATCTATGATCCGGACAACAGTTCAACTTGGAACTAACTCTTTGTATGGTCTTCCTCTCTCCCTCTCTCTCGCGCTCTCTCTCTATCGCTCTCTGTCTCTCTTCCTTCTGGTGTCTGTCTTTAGAAGATAGGCAGGATAAGCAATCCCAAGGAGACAGCAACAGACCAATGGCTCAGGGTGGGCATGACGGAAGAACGTGGGGAGGGGAGTGATGAGTCAATAATGACAGGAACAGGGGAATAGCAAGGGATCTAAAATTGATGTGGAGGAGGGTATAGAGTTTCTGGTTGTGTTTGATCAATTGAAATGTATCTGAGAGGCATTACTGAGAGGTGAATTGTGGGTAAACATGATAGTGGGGCAGGAGGAAATAAAAAAGAAAAAGAGGAATAAATAAGAAAATAAAATTATATATAGGTATAAATATAGATATATATGTAAATATATAAATGTATAGACAAGTGTATTTTTATGTATATGTGTCTGTCTTTATATATTTACACATATAAAGGAAATGCAATACAAATACAATAAAGAAGCAGATGGATTTTGGACCTCCACTAAAATCTTACCTCTGTACAAGAATAGTTTGTCCTAATATTGTGGCATGTCTCAACATTATTACTGAAGACAAAACGGGTGCATAAGCAAATGTGGTGAAGAAGCTGATTGTGCCTATCTATTAAAAGATATAGTGTCTGAGGTCTTAAAGACTTGAAGCTAAACAAGTGGCCATCTAGCAGGGAAGCAACAAACCTATATAGAATAAGCACATCAGCCTGTGTGATGATGGGTGTTGATAGGAATAGATATCAGAAGTTAAAAAATAAGCAATCAAATTGACATGAAAGAGTGTAGACAAAATGGAGACACAAAAGATAGACAGTTCCTCCCAGAAGGACCACACAGAAGGTATGTTACATCCAGGGTTAATATTTTGTCACCTTGCTATTATGGTCTTAGTTTTACTTTATTAATCTTGTTAGACCTATGTATGTTCATTTGCATAATTAAGATCGTTCAGTGCATGAAATCCAAGATAGATAAACCCTTCCTAAACAGTAATGGGAGTAATGATTCCATGAAGGCACAGGAAGAGAGGGGGTGGGGAGTGGGGGAAGGGGGAACCGATAGCAATGATGACTGTATAACCCCACTTCAGGGGAATGAATAACAGAATTGTAGGTGAATGGATACATTGGATGGCGTAAGATATGTCACAAATACACACACACGTATGTGTATGTATGTTCCTGAGGGGTGGGGTTGAGAGGGAGGATATAAAGGGAGCTGATATCAAAGAGTTCAAGAAGAAAGAAAATTCTTTTAAATTGATGGTGGCAGCAATTGTACAATTATGCTTGATTTAATTGAATTATGATTGTTAAAATATCTGTAAGAGCTCCCAATAAAATGATGAAAAAAAAAGTGAGATAGTTAAGGTTTATTGTGCCAACCTGGCCGATAAACACATGTGGGACTAATTGAAGGGCGGAAATATAAATGACTCAGTGAGCCTCGCCTTTCTAGTTGACAAGTCTCTTGCTCTTTGATGGTATATATCTTTCATTCTTAAAACATTAATTCATAACTTTTTAGAGCCACAAAATGATTACAGTGTATGTACAATCCTCATATACATATAACTTAAAAAAACGTTTTCATTGCATATTGGGTGGCTGTCTATAGGGCAGATCATCACTTTTACATTCAACAATACGTACACATTTTGCTTCATTTAATTCATTGCAAACCCCTCAGTGTAGCACAACTTCCTACCTGTGATCTGTCTTCTTTCTTTCTTTCTTTCTTTCTTTCTTTCTTTCTTTCTTAACCCTCCTGAATTTTCTCCTTGGGTCAATGTGTGTGTGTACCTCATTGGTGTTATTGTTCCCCTTCTAGAATTGTCTATGGTTTGGGTGACAATTGAATTATTGAATTATGAGAGTGATTTTAGTTCCAGATCAGTCTATAGCCAAACAGAAAGACAGTTCTCTTTTACACAATAACTTTGTAAATAGGTAGTGTTATTGTGGTTGTTGTTAGAAATCCACACATTTTCAAATAGAAAAAGGGAAGTACCAAAGGTCAATAGTTTTGTTTGGCACAAATTTACTAATACCTAGAAAGAAGAGGAAAAAATTAGTCAATATTTTTGATTGTCAAGCTAATGTTCTATTTGGAATTTTAATAGATTAATCTTCACATTAATATGTAAAATGCAAAAGTCTGTTTTGTCAACATAACATCCTATTTTATAGGTGAAATTTCTTGGAGAAAGTGGATGAAGTTCTAGGTGAAATTAAATGGTGGGGAAATTTTCAAGTCCTGGACCTCTCAATTGGTGGCCCATAATACTACTTAAATATTTTGATTATGAGAAATTATTAAGTACAGCACACTCATTATGTTCATTGTATAGAAACTATTGGAATTCAAGTTCCTAAAAATAAGTTTATACTATGAAGGGTGGCTCCAATGTGATCATCCCTGTTTACAATGTGAAAAGCCAGACATAGTTGCCATGGTATACTTTTAGTAATTCAACAAATTATTGTCTTCATCTTTATTTTCCTGGCCCAACTCCAACATGACAAAGAAATTTGACCAACCTATAATGACCAAATCCATTCATAAACACCTATCTCGCAATAAATGGGTGGAAGCATAGATAGTTGGAGGGAGTGCAGGCCACATTTAGGGAGGTACATGAGAGCCCAGCATAAAGAAGGGAAAGTGAGGCAGGGGGAGGGAGAAGCAGGGTGGGGAGAAACCGAGTGGATGGCATGGGGGGAACAGGGCACTAACCCACGCAGGGGAGAGTATTGGTTGTGTCCCCACAGAACTGGAACATGCATACGGACCCCACCATGACACACCAAACTAGAGGGCAACGTAAAGTACAGAGGATTACACAAAAAGACTGGACCATACACTGACCCCATCCAGAATTAGCCCGACTCCAAAAATCAAAGGGAGTACCACAGAAAATGAAAATAGATCGTCTGGTGTGGGAAAGGAACTGACCTACCACACCACACCCAGAAGGAAGCTGAAGCAAAGGAAGGAGGAAGAACGGAGCGGAGCACACCTGGGCCCACCAAGTTCAGAGGATGATAGCCTGGCTCGAAGGGCCCATCGTACAGAGAGGACCATACAGCCGGCCCCACAGTGAGATGTGACATCCTGCACCGACCCATGGCCCTACATGGGACAGCACCTGAGACACAGTGGGGGATGTGCGACTGAGCTGACGCCACCACACTGAAGCAAACACTGGGGGCTTGCAATGGAGCAGCGGGGGAAGCAGAGCAAAGAGATCCTGAGGGAGTATAAAGGATGGACTTTGGGGCCAGGACGTGGCACCCCACAAGACTCATCCGTAAAACATTCCTAAAAGCCAACAAATAAACCTCGAACTACTGACAGAATATTTTCTTCTTTTTTTGTTGTATTTTTGTTTTGTTTTTCCTTTTTTTTAACCTTGTAAATTTTGTATGTCAGTGGCTTTTTTGTCTATCAGCATGTTGGTGTTGCTGCTGTTGAAGCCATGTTCTTATGTGTCACTTTGGTGCTGTCAAAGCCATCCGCATTTTCATGCACATATTACTATATCTGCAGGTCCACCTAGATAAGATAGGCTGGACAAACAATGAGAGAAGAAAATAACAGGACCAACGGTCCCAGAGGGACATGAGAGCGTGGGAGGTAGGGGAAGAGAGGAGGTGTTGGCCAACACAGGAACAAGGTAAAAGTGAGTGGTCCAAAACCAGTGCCAGGGAGGGGAAGGGAGGACTGGTAGGCAGTGACCCAAGGGCAAGGTAACTGAGAGGAATTACTGAATCCATAATGAAGGCTGAACATAGTAGTGGGACGACAGGAAAGCGTAAGGAAATAGAGGAAAGGAGTAGGAGGCAAAGGGCATACATAGAAGCCTAAATACAGGCATGTACATATGTAAATATATTTACGATTATGGGGGAAATAGACCTATGTACATATATTTATAGGTTCAGTAGTAGGGTAGCAGGTGGACATTGGGCCTCCTTATGCACACTTCCTCAATATAATAGCAGCTTGTCCAGCTAAACAGCCATTCCTGATACATACCTTCCCGACATGATCATTGTATAAGCAAACATGGTGAAGAAAGCTGATGGTGTCCGGCTATCAAAAAGATATAGCATCTGGGGTCTTAAAGGCTTGAAGGCAAACAACGGCCATCTAGCTCAGAAGCAACAAAGCCCACAGAGAAGAAGCACACAGCCTAAGTGAATACAAGGTGTTGAATGGACCAGGTAGCAGACACCAAAGAACAAAAACCATCATTGTGTGATCACCTTCCTCACATAAACGCTGAAGACGAATGTGTGCATAAGCAAGTGTGGTGAAGAAGGCTGATGGTGCCCAGCTATTGAGAGATATAGCGTCTGGGGACTTAAAGGCTTGACAGTAAATAAGTGGCCATCTAGCCCAGAAGCAACAAAGCCCACATGGAAGCAGCACACCAACAGGTGTGATCATGAAGGGCAGAGGGGACCAGGTTTCAAACAACAAAGGCAGGGGGGGAAAATCACATTACCGTGAATGAGGGGAGTGCGTGATGGGGATCCAATGCCCATCTGTAGACAGCTGGATATCCCTGGCAGAGGGGTAGTGGGGAGGAGATGGGTCACTCGGGGTTCAGTGTAGCAACAATGAAACTCAAAACTTTCCTCTAGTTCTTGAATGCTCCCCCCTCACCCCCCAATTTTCATGATCCCAATTCTGCCTTGTTAGACCAGAGGATGCACAGCGGTGCAGTAGGGATCTGAAAACACAGGGAATCTAGGATGATGGACCCCTCAAGACCAGCGGTGAGAGTGGCGCCACTGGGAGGGAAGGGGGTGTAGAAAGGGAGAACCGATCTCGGGGATCTATGTGTAGCCTCCTCTCTGGGGGATGGGCAATGGGAAGGTGGGTGAGGGGAGATGCCGGGCAGTGTAAAATAAGATAAAGTAATAACTTATAAACTATTAAGGGTTCAGGGGGGAGCGGGAGGGAAAAAAGGAAAATGAGCTGATTCCAGGAACCCAAGTGGAAGGCGAATTTTGAGAATGACGAGGGCAACGAATGTATAAGGGTGCTTTACTCAATTGATGTATGTATGGATTATGATAAGAGTTGTATGCGCCCCAATAAAATGATTTATTAAATAAAAAGATAAGATAAAATAATAATTTATAAACTATTAAGGGTTCATGGGGGAGGGGGGAGGGGGAAGGGAGAAGGAGGGAAAAAAAGGAAAATGAGCTGATTCCAGGAACCCAAGTGGAAGGCGAATTTTGAGAATAATGAGGGCAATGAATGCATAAGGGTGCTTTACTCAATTGATGTATGTATGGATTATGATAAGAGTTGTATGAGCCCCAATAAAATGATTTATTAAATTTAAAAAAGATATATACCAAATTACTGGGTCAAAGCAATAGATAGTAACTGGAGTGTTTTTGCAATGTAGAAAACAATCACACACAGATTATTGCTCATCTTCAAGGCAAAGCTGATTTTATCCTGGAGCAGTTGAGCACCTTCTTTCCTTTTGGCTTCTGTCTTAAACACTTACCTTCATTATTATCACTACTAGTTAGTAGCGCTGTATGAGATTACCGTCTTTGTTTAGGCATTGGAAAGTCTATCCTCATTTGACTGTAAGATTTATGAGGGCGATAATCTGTCACCTTTGTTCAAGGTTGTGCTTCAACCTGTAGAATAAAACTAGAAGCTGAACTCACTGCCATCGAGTTGATGCTGACTTCCAGTGACCCTATAAGCCTCCCCTTGTGAGTTTCCAAGACTGTAACTCTTTATGGGAGTAGAAAGCCGCAGAGTAGCTGGTGCTTTTGAACTGCCAACATTGCCCTAGCAGCCCAACACATAATCACTATGCCACCAAGGCTCCTGACACACAGAAGATTCTCAATAAATAGTTATTGATTTGAGATAAATGTGTTAGCACCAACCATGTGCCTTTCTATAGACCCCTTCAGATCTCTTCCGACTCCCCTTCTGTTCAAGGTATGATAAGTTCCTTGAAAATACAAGCTGGAGAGAAAACAATCAACTTCCCATAAGTGCACCTTGACTGCACCTCTACCCATACTTGTGTCAGTGGCTTGCACTGCCTACCCCAATTCTTTCTACTGATGCTGAGGAGGGGGTTCTACAGGGCCTTTTCAGGGACCATACATGCACAACCTAGAATTGTGAGAGACTAAGCAACCTCTAATGAAAAGGTTTGGCAATTGAGAGATGATAGTTAGCATAAAATCTTTTTGTTTTCCTCCTTTTGTACACACTGTTCTAAGATTGTAGTAGTGGATCTTTTAGGAGGAGGGTGCAGTGAGATTAAGCAAGCAGTCATACTTAGGGATCACTGGCCTGGTGGTATTTACCCACTCTCCTCTACCTCACTTCTTTTGTATGTTATTTATTACTCCCTGGTATTTCACTCCTCAATAAATAACAGCTCGTAAGCTTTGGGCTGGGCTTTGCTTTCTGAAGACAGGCTAAGTCAAAAGGTAAAGTGCTTGGTTCAGGGGTTGGCTCAAAATAAATACCTGATGTTTATTATGGTTATTCTAAGAAAGACATATAAGTGATTATCAATGTCAATTAAAATAGGAGGAGGTAGGTTTGGTTAAGCAGGATAATTTTTGTCTTCCATACTCTGTGAGCAGTTTGAATACCAATTGAAATGCTTCAATAAGCTGATAAGCACTGGAAGCCCTCATTCCTCTGTGCCACTACCTGGCCAACCAGCTGGTAGAGATCCATATTTGTGCTGATTCCAAAGAAAGGTGGTTCGACATAATGTAGAAATTATCAAACGATATCATTTATATCACAAGTAAAAGCTTGTAGATGATCATTCAAAACCAGTTGCAGCTGTACATGGAAGGAGCCACTAGAAATTCACCCGATTCAGAAGAGGAGTCGGCACGAGGACCGCCATTGCTGACAGCAGATGGACCTTGGCGGAGGGCAGAATTCCAGAATACGTGTTTTTGTAGATTACCGAAAGTCACTAGACTAGTGAATCACAGCGAACCATGGATAACACTGAAGAAAATGGGAAGGCTCACGAGAAACCTGTACATGGACCAAGGGGCAATCATTCAAGCAGAACAAGGGGATACTGTGTGGTTTAAAATCAGGAAATAAGTGCATTGAGGTTCTCTCATTTCAACATGCTTATTAAACCTGTGTACTGAGCACGGAATCCATCCAAAGAGCTATTCTAAATGGAGAAGAGTGTGGGATCACCGTTGGAAGAAGAGTTGTTAGCAAGCTGGGTTATGCGGATAACACAACTTTGCTTGCTGAAAGCGAGGAGAACTTGAAGTACTTGCTGAAATATCAAAGGCTGCAGTATGCATTCAATTTATGGTAAAGAAAACCAATATTTTCCAATTGGATCATTGGAAAGCATCATGCCAAAAGAGAGGACAAATTGTAGATACCAAGGAATTTTACTTGCTTGGATCCACAATCAGTGCTCATGGAAGCAGCAGCCAAGGTGTCAAGCGTTGGGCAAATGTATGGCTCAGCATTTTTTCAAAGTGTTGAAGAGCAAGAACGCCACACTGAGGACTAAAATGCTCCTCTCCTAGGCCATGGCACTTTTAGTCACTTCATATGCATGCGAAAGCTCAACAATGAATACGGAAGACCACAGAAGAACTGATGCATTTGAGTTAACATACTGGGGAATAATATTGAAAGTATGGACTGTCAAAAGAACAAGCAAATCTGTCTTGGAATAAGTACAGCCAGCTGTTCCCCAGAAGCCAGGATGGCAAGACTTTGTCTCATGCACTTTTTTATCAGGAGAGGTCAATCTATGGGATAGGATATCATGCTTGGTAAAGCAGATGATCAACAAAAAAGAGGCAAACATTCAATGAGATGGCTTGATACAGTAGATGCAACAATGAGTTCAACCATAACAATTTTGGGGTGGTGCAGGACTGGGAAGTGATTTATTCTGTTGTATATAAGGTCACTATAAACCAGAATCCATTTTATTGGACCTAACAACAATAATGTTCACTATCTCCCTCAGAATGGCGGGTGATTTCGAATTGCTGACCTTGTGGTTAGCAGGCCAATTTGTAAGCAGTACATGAAAGTGTGCTATTTATTCTCATTAACTTCTGCTTCAAGGACTACAGTTATTTTACAGGCACATGCTTGGGAATTCTAGCCATGCTCTTTAGAGACAGGAACCGTATAATTCCTTTGTGTGTTCTACAGACTGCCTAAGGTATTACATATCCCAAATTCATCAGAGTAAACCAATTTTAAGAAGGGCGAGTGAAAATCTTTTTGTTTCTCTAAATGAATGGACCGGTTCATTTTTCAGTATTTCCCTAATTAATAGGAGACATAATTAGCTGCCTTCCAATGCTAAGCAAGCATAAGCTATTGTTTGGGAGGATCCAGACCATTCTCCAAAGTCATGTGACAAAGTGCAAAGGTGAGTACAGGCTGTGTACAGTCAGTAATTGTAAAGGAATTAAGCCCTGCCAATGCAGGCAACAGAAAAGCTGCCAATGGTGAAAATACCTGGCTAGGTTTTAAAGGGCAGGAATACAATACTCTTACTAAGACACAGTTTATGGAGTCCCATTCACAGCCAAGGAAAACAGCTTTTGGAGCTTTTAGGTGTCCATAAACAGCTAGATGAATGTACGGAAGCCAAACCCAGGGATGAGCGGGGTATTTAAATGCTCAACTTGCTCAGCTGCCACAGTGTGCTCCCTACACACCAAGGGATGCCCTTTGCCTTTGTGATCTGTCTACAAGCTACACATGGGTGGCAGTGCAGACAACGAACAGCAATGAAATGCTGCCAACTGTTACCTTATAAATTATGGAGGAAGGATCTGATTTGCTTTCTCAGAGTGATCATAAAACAGGATGCTAGAGAGGCAAGGAGGACAGACTAGTAATGACGCTCAGATAATGCCTGTGGTCACCGATGTCCTGGGTGACACTTGCCCACCGATAAGCCAGGTCAAGCATTTTCTTCACCAAGACCCTTCAGTAATCCGCGCCAAGAGAACAGCGCATGTGGCAGCAAGTTGTAAAGTGATAAAAAGCAGAAACGAGTGGAAAATATTTTATCAAGAAAGATAAGATGCAGAAATTATATGAACATGATAACAGCACAACAAAGAATATTTTATAGAAAAAAATGTTGTAATGGTGCCAAGCACTAAGACATAACGAAGGAACGTAAATGGCTTGTATTTCAAACACATACCATTACACTGAGCTGCAGTCATTTTACTACCCGAGTCACAGCTTTTGACTGATGCAATAAAGTTTGTAAAATACAAAGACAAACAGGATTGACCTATATTTTAATACTTAAAAATTTAAATCGATTTATATTGAAGAGTGCCTTTAAAACAAAACAAAACAGCTTCTGGACATTTGCATTCTGTGATAGTTCTGAGCCTGCATCACAGCGTTTGCAACCTGCCCAGAAACACGGCGTTCCCTATGGTTGTTAGACAACTGTGTAATGCTAGCACATTTTTAATGGACAGATTTTCTGCTTTAATGCCTTAATAATTATCATATTTAAATGGTTCATAGTGATTAGAATAGTCTAGATGGGCTTCATGGGCCATAAACAGGGAATCTTTTTTATGATTCATAGAATGTCTTCTATGTGGGTTAATTCTACTTTTAATTACTTACTCCAGCTTCTGTTAGTGGAAACTCAAAGTGGAGATAAGATTGATGAAACAGGAGACAAAAATGATTCTGTAGGAATGTGTTTCCCTCCTTATTTTTTGTTTGCTTGAGTCTGAGAATTCAGAAGGAAAGATATTACATGCTGGGTAGTAAGTAGAACCTTGTATTTTTTTGGTGGCCAAGACCCACTAATTAATTGAGTTTGTATAGCAATCCTAACACATGTAAACTACTTAATCAGAAAGAAGGTTACATTTCTATTGTTATTTGAACAATTACTTTGTTTTATTGAATATATCCATCTCTCAAACAAAGGTAAATACTTTCCCCCTTTCTTTGTGTGTTGAGAGAGAGAGGGGGAAAAAAAGTAAAATTTTAACAATACACTTGTAAAGTTTCTTTGGCAATGTTTTCTGCTATAAAGTTTTGTCTTTGTTTTTGGGACCAGCTTTGTTTTCAGCACTAAGTTAATCAGCAATTATTCTGCTAAATTTTTTCTAGGTAGAGTAAGCCTTGCAAGTTCCTTGGCATGTTCATAATTCTAGACAGTTTTCTAAGATCCCCTCCAGAACCCAGTACATCACCTCAGCATGTATCTAGGTGGGTATTTGGTTTTGGTGCAGAGTTCTTCTGAAAAAAAGACCAAAGAATGCCGCTGTCTAATGAACAGGATAGTTCATTTTCTGATAAATCATTTTATTGGGGCTCATACAACTCTTATCACAATCCATACACACATCAATTGAGTAAAACACCCTTATACATTCATTGCCCTCGTCATTCTCAAAATTCGCCTTCCCCTTGGATTCCTGGAATCAGCTCGTTTGGAATGTTCATTCTAAAGACATTTTATTTTCACCTGAGTAGCTTTTCACATTTTGTCTTTCAAATGAGCGTAAGAGGAATATTATGGATTTGAAACTCACCTGCATTAATGGTTGGTGATAGGGAGAACAGTATCTTTAGGTTAATAAATAAAATTATCTGAGATCTCACAAGAGCTACTCAACTTTCATTAGCTTTGTGAAGAAAGCAATATTCTGGTAGTAAAATTCTCTAGACTATCTACTCAGTGAAACTTCATATGATGTAGAAAATGGAAGTTTAAAACTTCCTGGAAAATCTTAAAGTTCTATACCCAGTATCTTAGGTGCCCAGACACTGTGAACTTTAGTATATTTTATAATGTCCTTTCCAAGCTCTGTGGGTTCTTCTATTTTCTCTGTTCCCTTTAGCACCTTTGACTTAGCTTCCTGGATCTCCACGGGACCTCTGGACCAACTCCCAGCAGCACCAGCCATTACTTTCCTTTGAACCTTGGAGATAATCCTCAGGTGATTCCTTTGCTTCTCTGGATCTTGGTTTCCTCATCGGAATGACAGCTGGGCTCCATCACAAACAGTTCACAGAGTTTCTGAGAGCTATACCAACTTTCAAACAGGACAATACAAGAGTCACTTGGCTGCCCAGAGTGCTCCCTCTGCCAGAGATTAGTCTGAAAGAGTGAAATCTTGGTAACGTTACAGATGTGTTGAGAGCAAGGAAATTAATATCAAAAAGGTTGCTTTTGAAGTTCCTTCTTCCTCTGTTCAGTTTTAGAATCAAAAGACAAACAAAGGACGCCAGCAAGGGGAAGGTATTTGAAACCAGTATGAACAACTTGCCCTGCTTGATCAGTGGTGTTGGTGTTCTTTCCTCAATAGCACTTGTTCACTAGGGTTTGGGTTTGGGGCTGGGAATGATGTTTACGGAGTACCTTCTTGGTCATCTTTCCAATGATTACCAATCCTTGAGATCTTGCTTAGAGTCTTTTCCTATAAATCCTGTAGGTCATCCAAGTGCTTGAGACTATTTTTCTTCTAACAAGTCATGTCTTCAAAGTCTTTTGCTAATTATTTAGCAATCAATTATTTTCTGTCTTATGACTCTTGTGGTTGAATTTTATTTTTTATCTTTATAGGTCAGACTAAAGATTCTTTTAAAGGATAGCAGGTAGTGGTCATGATCTTAGGTTTGGGACTCAAAATTCCTGAGTTCAACTTGGCTACCTTCTGATTGTAGGATCCCAGACAAGTAATTTCACCCCACTGCAAACCTAATTTTCATATCTCTAAAGTGGAAATGTTATAGAATCCACCTCACAGCATTATTGTAAGGATTTAGGTGATAAAACACACACGTTATCGTTAGCAAAATGATTAGTGAATAGGAAACTCAGAATTTCCTGAAAGAGGGGGCAGATCTTAGCAATTCTTTGCATATCTGCAGTGCTCACCACAGAGCCTTGCACCTTGCAGGTGCCATACTCACGTGCTACTCAGATATACTGCTCTCTGTGCAACTTCGCTTCTCAAGCTATTCCCGTGTCAGACGACGGAAGGTGGTGCCAAGATAAAGGCTGGAATTAGATTAGAATTGCAACAAAAATAGCCAGATTCTCCATCGGAGGAGTCTGTAGAACTTCTGACCTACAAATTTCTCTGTCGACTGGAGGACACAATGGGAGGTACACAGTTTCTGGTGAATGGATTTTTCATCGTTTTTTACAGAATCTCTGTCGTTCTACCTTTGCTAACTAACCCATAATAAGAATGGGTCCCTAATTATTCATTCTAAAAGCCACCTTTTGAGACCTTTCCCTGGCTGACAGAGTGATCTGTCCATGCTCAGTGCTGCTTCACTGGGTCATTCCATGCAGATGTTATTTCTCACTAACATCTATTGTTTCTTATCACTTCAGAATGGATTTCTTCCTTCATTTGGGGCACATTATGACACTAGTTCAAATGGTTAACCTGATTGACTACTAACCAAAAGGTTAGTGGTTTGAATTTTCCCAGAGGTACCTAACCACCCTGCCCCACAAGCTGTATGATCTATTAAAAACCAGCCAACCAATCATTAAACACTCTATGGGGCTCAGCTCTATCCTGCTGGGTATCAGGTCACCATGAGTCAGTATAGACTCAATGGCAACTAGTTTGGTTGTGGCCTCAGTCTTGATTGACTAGGTTCTATTGCAGTAACAAACAACCCCCAAATATCAGAAGCTTACTGTAAAAATGGTACATTTTTTATCATATTATATTTATAACATGTATCACTTAGAGGATTTGCTCCAATTATCATTTTCCTCTCTCCAAGACCCAGCTAAGACTTGACCATAACCACTGAACAGGGAAACAAACAAACAAACAAACATTGTAATATACAAATGCTCTGAAGGCTTCTGCCTAGATAAGTGTAAGTCAAAAAATATTACTAGTAGGTTCCAGTTCATACAGGCATTGATTTATTTCATCCCCCCAAATGTGTTTAAATATATCTCTGCAACCAGTGGATGGCTACTGATAAGTTCTCTCATTAGTACACTTCTTTTAGGCTCTTGTGTGCCTTCAAAAGAAGAGTCAATAAAACCAGGGGCTTCTTTGGGTATCTACTTAGGCCAGTTAAATTCAAGACAGAGAGGTTGACTTAAAAGGTCGCGGCGACTATTCTTTGAATCAATCAGGAAGCAATCTTGATAGATTCACTTAAAGGACATGGGATGATCATATAGGTTTATTACAAAGAGGTTTTAAGAAAATTGGAAACTGTGTTGGTAAGGAAAAAGGACAGGAAAGCTGCACTGAGGGATTTTTTCCCATCGTAACAATTCACCCGCTCTTTCTGTGAGTGTAGCAAGGGTATCCTACGAGAATTTGGTTGCAACATCTTACCCCATTCACCTTGATCATGCCCCTTCAAACGCTCTTTGTTCCCGAAATAAAAGGACATTTAAAAGGAACATGATTTGACATGTATTAGTCTACTAGGCACGATTCTGCCTTTGTTAATGAGTGTTACTGAAAAAGTATTACCCTCTCTCCAACACTTACAGCTCAGGTAACTAGTGTCAAATCACCCAAGTTTTGAAGGTGTACAAGTTAACAATTCATGTACTGGAGTCTAGTAAGTAGTTCTACACATGCATAAATTCCTTTGCATAACTGTTTTACCATTGACTATAATAACGTTATTATCAATAGAATTATCTGAAGTTCCTTGGGGATGATCTCTGATCAACTATAGTAAAATGATAAAGATGTCCTTAAAAGTAAGCATGGGGCATATAGAAACCTTAGTTATATGAATGGATTTTGAGCTCTCACTTGATCATAGCCCGAATAGAGGAACAATTTGTTCTTGTGACATGACCTTGCTGGGAACTCGCACTCAAGAGGAGATCACAGAAGATATGAGCGTCATAGCAAACTTTGATGAAATCAGATGATGCCTGGCTATCAGGAAAAATAGTGTCTGGGGTCTTAAAGACTTGTCTCAAAACAGGCAGTCATCTAAGTGAGAAGTCAGCTGAGTTTACACAGAAGACATATACCAGTCTGTGTGATCTAAGGATTGTAAACACTAGGATCCAAATATGGAGGAGGGAATAATAGTACAATAGCTAAATGCTAAACACTTGGTTTGTGGAACACTATGGATGATAAGTGGAAACCCAAAATCCATTTGCAGAGGCCCTAGTAGATTGAGTACCAGGTGAATTCCCAAAGTGCATAGACTAGGAATGTGAACAGCCCTAATGTCAGACAAAGAGCATTGTAAAGTAGATTTTGGCATAGGTAGATAGACTAGAATGTGACACTCTCTCATTAGATCATCCTTTGGACCCATTTTCAATTTACTCTAAATTTTTATATCATTTTCTTAGATTGATGTTTTTCTCTGTTTGATCATTTTTGCTGAGTCCCTTTTAATCTTTATCCTTCTTTTGTATGTTTTTTCTGTATAGAGATGCCAGGATAAGTGGATTTTTGAAGAATTTAATTAGATTAATAATTATATGTGGGCATGTAAGGGAAGGGTGGGGAAATGGGGAGTCAACACCTATGGGCACAAAAGGAGGAAAGGTTCCACAATTGACTATGGTACTGATTGCACAACCATTCTTAATATAATTGAACTATTGAATTGTATGATATGTTAATGATCGATCAATATAACCAAGCAAACAAGCAAATGAAGTAAATGGACCATGATTTGATTCCCTCAGAGCTGCAGAGACTGCCTTTTTCATGTGTGGACCTCGAAGAGTACAGAATCCTTTGGATTACAGTGATGGAAACACGGCCTTCAGAAATATATAGAACTCGGTAGATGATATGTCAGTAAGTAAAAACTTCACATTTTGATGACTTTATTTAATAAAGATTATTTTATAGCAATTTTTTTTGGCCTTCTGCAAAACAGTACAGAGGCCATATATGACTTCTTCTGAATTCTCTGATTTTAGTAGAGGGAGGTCAGACATGCGTCCACCCTCTGTGTTTTTTTACCTGTGTTGATGTCAACCATGCCTTCCATGGCATTCTATTTCTATGTGGGCTTTTGGAATATGGTGGAACCAGTGATTTCAATGGCCACACCAAACTCACAGACCATACTCACGATCAAGGGGCTTATTGGGGAAGTTAACAGATTGCCACAACTCAGTATCTGTCAACAGTGAGGATACACTTACTGGTCTACATCATTCCTTCTCTTCAGCCTAGAGTCATGTAACTCTTTGGCCTTCAGTCTCTTGGCCACCTGGTCCGTTGGCTTCTGCCACCATGTCAGAATGTCCACCCACTGCTTTGTCTCACAGTTTCCACAGTGCTCCTATGCCCTGTCTCATGATCTGCTTGCCTTAGGTTCTGGACTCAGTTTGGCTCCTTTGCTCAGTCCCATTGTCTTTGTGTTGAAACATCTGGTGCACCTGTCTTCAGCCTCTGCCACTTCAGACAGAGATCTTGAATGCACTTCATTTCTTATGTTCCTGGGATTTCTCTCTTTCTGCTTCTGAGAGGGCTTTTATAGACAGGAGACTGCCTTTAATGGCAGTGTGGTTTTTGTCTGTCAGCAGAGCATACCTCCAAGGAAACAAAGGGTGGTCACTTAAGTCACGTGCGCTAGTAAGGTGGAGACTGAGGCTACATCCCTTTAATCCTGTAATAGAGAACTCCCTCCAAGATGAAATTGGAACCACAGGAACAGGGGCCAGAATTTCTATCACGTAAGGGCGTACGGCTAGAAGGTCTATGTTAATTGTCTGCATCTTATACTGTGTGAGTTCTGCTCATGTTTTATGGACCTGAATGAATTAAATGTCTAAGGGCGACTTCACCATGATGAAGACATCTAATAGGAGCCAGGTATCAGTAAAGAGCAATGCGCAAGGCATTTTATGACAAAGACTAAAGGCTGCCCATTGTTTTCCTCTGTTTGCTCTCATTCATTATTGGGTCAAGAGTCCTTGTCCAGATAGCCAGCCATCAGCTCCAGTCCACATCTTTTGGGAGGACTCATTAAGACTTTTAACGTCTTTGGTTGAGGCAAATGGTTTATACTAGACTACCAACCCAAAGTTTCTTTGTTCAAATGCACCCAGCTGTGCCTTAGAAGAAAATCCGGTGATCTGATTCTCCTGTCTTCTACTCCACAGCACACGGCTCACCACGACTTGGAACCAACTTGATGGCTGCCATTGAAAAGAATCATGAACACTTTTCTACCTATACAAATCAAACCAAACCCAGTGCCACTGAGTTGATTTCAACTCAAGGTTTCCAAAGCTCTCAATTTTGATGGGAGCAGAGAGCCTCATCTTTCTCCTGAGAGCTGGTAGGTTTGACCTGCCATCTTTGCAATTAGCAGTTCAATGACCTGATAGCACAATCCAAACTCACTGCCGTGAGCTAAGTCTGACTCTCTCATGGCGACCCCATAGAACAGGGCAGAATTGTCCCTATGGGTTTATGAGAGAGCAGCTCTTAACAGGAGTCAGAAGCCTCGCCATTCCCATTGAAGTGACTGGTGGTTTTGAAATGCGAACTTCATGGTTAGCAGCTTAATGCATAACCAGTACACTACCATGTCTTCTATCAACATGATAGTCATTCATGAATAGAAGTAGTGTTTTAAGTAGGTATGTGAAAGCCCAAGTACTACGAGACTTAGTTAAACAAATTTTCTATCAAGCTTTTCTTCCCTACTCAATTTATAATATAGAGCCCTCCTAATAGACCTTCCACTTGACCAACCCTGGATCCCTCTTAATCACTAAAATTAACCACAGTGTTAACAAAAATGCTTGGTATGTACTTTTTGTGCTTTATAGAAGCTAACTCATTTATTTTTCAGACCAAATTGTATGAAGTGGGTGTTATTGTGATCATCATTTTATGGATTGGGAAATGAAAAGAGATGAAATAAGTTGCAGTTGGCTATGCAGCTGGAAGACAATAGCACTGAGAGTTCAACACTGGAATCTGGGTGCAGAGTGTGGACCCTTAGCCATTTTGCCACAATGCCTCTTAAACAGGATAGAATCAGTGCAATGCTCAGCGCAGTGCCTGGGATATATTACATTCCTAATACACGATCAGTGTGGTTTCTGATGCTCAAATTGGCTAGCTTAACCTTTTCCATCTTCAAAGGAGTGAGATGTATTTTTCATATAATAACTCTTCAGTCTTCACAGAATTACTGCAAGATAGGTAAGAACCAGGCGATGCTACTGTCATTTAAAAGGAGATAGCTAAAAAACACTGATTATGCTCTTAGGTTTGTGCATTCTCTCTTCTGCTATTGATCCACTGACATTGTGCCATATCCAAAATGCAAGGGGGACTTTACCCAGCAAGGATGTAGTTCAATATGAGTGGGCTTATCTCACTGTGCTACTTCTCTGGCTACACCAGAATACAAAGCTAATTTGTAGGTGATATTATATTTTCATCTCATGCTTTATATGGAATCTCTATCCATGTTAATGGGAATTTTTTGTGTGCTTACTCTAGGGAAAATTGATTCCAATTATTGAGTATAATTTATTCCAACTCCTTGATGGAATAATTTATACTCTTGAGATACTCTTGAAATGTGTAGCCAATGGGGAACTCTATTTATACATAAGTTTTTACACATCTTTCAATTAAATAAGAAATCCAAGTGCAAAACCCATCACTCAAGGAAAGCACATGAGTGTAACACTCCCGAGAGGTTTTTTGGTCCATAAACCAATAAATGGATTACATTTACAGGGAAAAATTCTTCTCTCAGGTCCCATGTGGGGCTCCTATTGACTTACCTATAAGGCGGCTCGCAGGGGGGTGAGGTACTTTAGGCTGCAGGGAGAGGGATGGTCATCTGTTCATATAATCAATTTCAAAGCTCCAATATTGATTGTTATAAAGAATATATTTATCAGGAGACAACCTACTACTTGTTCAAATACACGTTTACTTGGTTATAAATCCTATAGGCAGTGGATAGTTAGCAAAGGGTATACTTTTCTAAAATAAAGAATGCATAGTTAGATGTCGCCAGCATAGAATACAGCCCCTATGTGGTTTATTGTGATGGTCTTCTAAGCACATATTGAATGTAGAATAAGGGGCAATTATATTTTCACTCCAACACTTCTGGAATTCTGAAAAATGAACCTGAAACTGAGCAACATTTATGTTACTCATTTCAATACATATCCCTCATCTAAATTGCATTCTCTATGATGAAAATCACCAATATAGAAATATTTCTGGATATATATTTAGAGAGTGGCTCCCTTATAATGAAACTGGTTATTTCCATTATTACTATATTTTCTAGTGATATTTTCTTACATATGTTTTGGAAGAAAAGCACCTACTGCAGACAGGAACTGTTTCACAGCGAGGTTGAGGATGTGTGCAGCCCAGTGTATCTTTGAAAGAGTTTTAGAAACTGCAAAGCAATTCGCACATGTGTGGAAGTATGGATGAATGTTAGTTTGTATTTGACCGCGACTCAAATATTTCTTATTAAGTCCTCAGGACCCAACTCCCTCTTATGCCAATCCTTAACGCTGACTTTGTAAGTTGGAGCTGTGGTCCCTATTCAAGAGTTTACTTAATACCTTAGTAACCATGGACTCTATGTACTAACAAAGAAAACATTCTGTATCTCTTAAATATGAAGATTTACTACGTGAAGAGAAATATGTTCCTCCAGTCTGCTTCTTCTGCCCCTACTGAAGCCAGCAGGGGTGTGTGTGGCTCATGTTAGTGAGCATGTTCAGATAATTTGTTTGAACTTTGCAGTTTTATCAGTTGGTTTTATCCCCCCTGCGTCAGTCAGTCCTTTTTCTTGCAAAACTCTCAGTGCATTCTCTAGGTCATCTGCTGTTCTATGCAAAAAATGAGGTCAGCAGTTGCTGAGGATGTTTGGAAACTGAGGGCATTATCATCGATGTCAATCGAGAGAGATAAGCACCCACACAAACACTCAGGCACAGACCACGGTGGCGCGCGGCCTCGTCGTCCCATGTCTTTCCTAGCCCTGAAAGCTGCACCCCTCCCACTTGGCCCGTCAAGCAGACAAGCTCCGGAATCTCTTTTCTGTCCACAGTCCACTCTGCCGCCTTCTGTCTTGCGTGTGGTTCTCACTTGGGCTTTTAGTGGAATGTACAGCTGACTGACTCAGCAGAAGGAGAACAGAAACCTAGAAACTCTACTGCCCATGCCTCTAGTTGTCCAACAGTATTTGATTTCTTTTATTCAGTATCAGAGACGGACCGGAGTGAGTTCATGTGAAAAACTGTTTGGAACAGAGAGAAAGCTGTGCATGCTCGCATGTAGACATTTCTTTGGCCAATTTAATCTAGGTGAATACCACAAAACGTCTGGTCTTTTGAACTAAAACGATCAGGTTTCCCCCCTATCCTGAGAAATGGGAGAGAGATGGGGCTTTCTATCTCCTGTAAAGAGTTATAATTTCAGAAGCTCACCGAGGGCAGTCCTTCTCTTTCTGTAGGGTGGCTGTGAGTTGGCATCGACTCAATGGCAGAGAACTGTTATTATTACCTTTTTCTAGAAACAGGCCAGGAAAAGCCTGTGAGTGCGAGGTCTTGAATACTCACCACCGGCCGTTTCTAAGCCAAGCCCTATAAAATCCCTGTGTTATAAAGGACGTAGGATTTACTCTCATGTCTTACAAAATGAATTATTAAAATGATCTTAATAAATGTAGAGAGCAGAATAGAGATACCAGGAAGGTAAGGGGAGGTGGAGGGAGAAAGGGGAAACGAAAACAATGATTTATCTACATTTAACCCTTGCCAGGGTGATGAACAACAGAAAAGTGGGTGAAGGAAGATAGCAGTCAGTCTAAGAAAGGGACAGCTTTTAAAAAATAAATCATCAAGGGTTCATGAGGGAGGGGGTGTGGGAGAGGAGAAAAAATGAGGAGCTGATATCAAGGGCTTAAGTAGAAAGAGCATGTTTTGAAAATGATGTTGGCAACATACTTATAAATGTGCTTGACACAATGGATGGATGGCTTGTGATATGAGCTGTAAGAGCCCCCAAGAAAATGATTTATAAAAGCAAAAATAACAAAAATGTATGTAGAAAGTAAATAGTCACATAATTTTATGGTTTTAAGTTCAAAGAAAGATCTGAAAAAAATTCTATTTAACTTTATTTACTAAGTCCTTAAACATGGCTGCAATCAGACCAAGACTGCATAGCCAGATTCATTCAGTTTCTTGTCCCATGCCATATAAATAACAGTAAAGTCCAGGCTGGGATCCTGACTTTGGGATCCTCAACCCGGCATTCTTTCTATCTCCATGGGAAGCCAATTTGACCATTATGGAAACTCGAGGAATCCTCCACAAGAGCTTGACACCAAATACTTTATTTTTGCCATTCAGTGAGAAGATTTAACCAATATAAATCAATGCCTAAACACAAGAGGGACTTGAGATACTGTTCAGTTCACAAAAGCAAAAAGATCGTCCAAGAAAGATAAAGACATCAAACACCTTTTACTGAGAAGAGCTCAGCTATTTCCAGTGCTGTACTTAGAGTTACGGAAACTTCACTTAAAGCTCTGGTCTGCTACTTAAACATTTTATGACCTGAGCAAATGATGGAATTTCTGCTAAAGTATAGTTTCTTCACTGGTTAAAAATAACAAACAATGACAGCTTTGATCTTAAAGTATGAGAGAAAAAGATTACTTTTCAAATATATAGAGGTACCAAATAAATGCCAGATTTTGAAATCCACATACAAATATATATGTATACATACATATATATGAAAATCCATACACATACATGAGAAATCACATGTTAAAATCTATAGAGAGCTATTTGAGAATGCTAATTCTATTTGAAAAGGTAATCAGAGCAAACAATCAAGAAGCTGCTGACAGGAAGAAGAATGCAGCATCGGGCCTGAAGGAAGGCTAATTAACTACCTGCGATCTGCAGACGACACCACCTTGCTTGCTGAAAGTGAGGAGGACTTGAAGCACTTGCTGATGAAGATGAAGTATTGCAGGCTTCAGTATGGACTACAACTCCAAGTAAAGACAACCAAAATCCTCACAACTGGACCATTAGGTAACACCGTGATAAATTGAGAATCAATTGAAGTTGTCAAGGATTTCATCTTGTGTGGATCAATCCGTGCTTATGGAAGCACCAATAAAGAGATCAAATGACACACTGCTGCACAATGCCTCTTTAAAGTGTTGGAAACCAAAGATGTTACTTTGAAGACTAAGATGCACCTGACCCAAGCTATGATATTTCATCTCATATGTCTGTGAAAGATGGACATTGAATAAGGACAAAGAAGAATGAAGGCATTTGAACTCTGCTGTTGGTGAAGAATATTGAAAATGCCAGGACACATGTAAAGAACAAATGGATCTATCTGTTTTGGCAAAGTGCAGCCAGAATCCTCCAGAGACAAGGATGATGAGATTTCGTCTCACATGATTTGGACATGTTATCAGGAGAGACCAATTCCCGAAGAAGGACAGCATGCTTGGAAAAGTGGTGGGGCAGCAAAAAGGGGAAACGTCTTAAAGAGACTAACTGACACGGTGGCTGCAACAATGGGCTGAAACACTCGACCAATTGCCAGATGGTGCAGGACCAGAAGGTTGCTTCCCTCTGTTGTCCATTGGGTCGCTATGAGTCAGAATTGACTAGATGGCACCTATCAGCAACACAATTTTATTTTAAACAAAACATAAACAGGGAGTCCCCAGGTTACATAACAGATCCATTCTTAAGTGTGCCTTTAAGTCGAATTTGTGGGGAAGTTGTTTTCGTTAGATGCTGTCTAGGTGTGGGACATTGGTTCTGACCCATAACGACCTGGTGCACAACATAAAAAAGGATGCCTGAGCCCATTGTTGCGGCCACTATATTGATCCAAATCCGTATGCGCCTTCCTCTTTTTTGCTGCCCTCTACTTTACCAAACATGATGTCCTTCTCCAGGCACTGGTCTCTCCTGACAACATGTCCAAAGAACAGGAGAAGAAGTCGCATCCTCCTGGCCTCTGTGGAGTACTCTGGCCATAGGTAAGTCAGAACAGGCATACTTAGTCCTTAACTTTATACATATTTATGTTTATAAATATTCTATAGCTTTATAAATATTCTTCATGGATTTTAAGAATTTTTCTTAGAAAATCTATGAGGAAATGACCTTTCATATGGGAAGTGGTGTGTGAATGTTATAATCAGACCGTTAGCAGAGTTGGCTCTACTGTATAAACCAGGACAGGCTGCTCTGTTTCTGCTCTGCAGTCTTTAAAATTAAAGCCCCCTGTCACAAAATAAAATAAATTAAAAAAATAATAAACCTACTTTAGTGGAAGAAAATGTTAGAAGTCTTTTTTTATTATTTAAAAATAGCATGTACCGCGAGCAAAGATTATTGTGATGAAGAATTTGTTTCAAGAAGGGGTTGACAAAATCGTTTTGAAGTAAGGGTCGTTTTACATAAGCTGGGGACTGACTGTACAGCATTTACCCCAATGGGCCAGGCAGGGTACCAACACTTGGCCAGTGATAACTTACTTCTTTTCCCAACAAGGAGCAGATAGGCTGGTGCATGAGGCAGTGGCGGGGGAGGTCACTCAGCTGGGACTTAAAAGAGCCAGGATTTAAAACCAGGCAGTTGATGCTCCCGTGCATGGGCTTAGTCGCCACCCTGCACTGCCTCCCATGCGGCAGGCCTCTCAAAAGGCAGCACTCTTGTGCGTCATTGTGGGCACATGACATTCCAAAACAAGAACTTGGATTTAAAAGCCAATGTAGAAATAGAACCCTAATTATATAAATACCTTTGAAGCATGAGCATAAACCATCTATGATTTCAAAAGAAAAATAGCACACTTGAAAAATGGTGTCTATTGAGACAGTACAAAATAGAAAAGGGAGATTAGAGGTAGCATGAATATGAACATAGTGTATGTTCTCTGAGAATAAATATTTACAAACGTGTACTATTTCTTGGTACCCTGCTTGTGTATGGGGGTATTTGTAACATGCAAATGCGAGAGGACTGAACATCTGGAAAAGAGTTTTTGAATGTTTTTACCTTTAGTCTCATGTATAATTTTATGAATGGCTGATTTCCATGTGAAATTGTGATTGCAACGTGACAAGAGCAGAGTATACAGCTTTTCTAAGCAAGCATGGTAAACTCAGGACCACGTATCTTCTGCAAGGCTCTTGCATTTAATGGTGCTACATCTCAACTGAAGTCTATTAAACACGGCTAGTTATTTTCGGAAATACAACATACAAGGCTTCAAACATTTCGAATGAAAAGATAATGAACTTTCCCCATGTTTTTTTTTGAAACCTCCTTGTACACGGTTGAGGATGAAAACAAAGTGGAAGTAATGAAATAATTCAGTTAAACTTCCCCCCCCCCCCTAGTCACTAGTATCTCCAGTGGGAAGGTCTCAGAGAAGAAATCTTCTATGAAATAGAAGTTTGTTATAAATAGAAACAGCCTGGTTTGAAAGAAATACATCTCTATAATCTAATGAAGGACTGGAAAGTATCACTGATAAATGTCTGAACTTCACACAGCTAGCGGTACATTGCATTTAGGCAGAAGAAATGGGCCAATTGTCCCCTTCCTTATTTGTTTGCTGCTGCTAGTGAGTAACAGACTGTTCTAGCTGTGAGCTCTACTTTATCTCCAACGACCCAGTGACTGCTTAGAAATGCCAATGTTTAGATTGTTAAGAAAGAAAGAGAACAATTGCTAACCCTGGCTGCATGAAGACAGTAAGTATTGTTCACATTTCAAAGTATTTATCACAGCCCGCTATTATTTTTCTCTCTGAGAAAATGAATCATTTTAAATAGAAGCAAACTGACCCTCCTCTTAGCAGGTCTAAATCAGGAGAGCAACATCTATTTTCAGAACCATGGTAGCTATAAAGGGACCTTTACAGTTTGCAACACATTACCCTGTCTCAAAATGACAGCATTCTGTTACAAATAGATTATTAGGGCCCCAGGGCCGGCGTCTCTATTGTGGAACCTTTGGTTGGGAAAGCCGACAGCTGGGAGGAGTCCAGCGTTTTGAAGGTTATGATCACAGCGGTTTCATAAGTGCTTTATTTCAGCTCTCTTCTGGCTGCAGAAGGGACAGGTGCGGTCTGGTTCTGATTTCACTCGTCTTCATTTCTTATCTGACCTGGTAGTCAATCAAGGGCATGAGAGAAAGGGAAGGAGGGAGAGATGGACAGGCAGGGGGAGAGAGCCGAGGACTCTAAGTGGCTGGGGGAGGGGTGTATGTGTCTGTTTTGGACTTGTGTGTGTGTGTGTGTGTGTGTGTGTGTAGTGCTAAACATCGGACTTTCTCATCGAGAAACTGGCAGCTCTGTCTGTCATTCGCACTTCTGTGTGTACGAATGCTGCCCTGTGCAAAATGGATTTCTGAGTGTTAACCATCATGTTCTTTCTTTCCAAAGGGTCTTCTGTAGGATTGCATTGCAGAGCACGGAGGGCAATATCTAGGGTAATTCCAGGGCTTAGTGGCTGTGATCTTTTGTCAACTCTCCTTGTGAGAGAAATTAAACTTGGTATGAACACCCACATTCAGAGCGAGCACAACACCATTCCTGGCCAATGGGTGGGAAATCATAAACCTGACGAGTATTTATGAGAGGGAAAATGATATGTCATAATATAACAAGAATATATTCATTAAATCTTTCAATTTATCAGAAACAGAGAATTCCCACTTCAGTAAAAGGCTTTGAGCAGACTTATCGAATCTGATATTCTTACTTTTATGAGATTTGACTCTCTATGCTCAAATGAGATATGTTTAAAATGAGGACAGCATTGCAAACTGCTAAAAAGGTGGAGTTAATATAACACTCGCCGCTGTTCTTTGGACCGAATCCTGGAGGATGCTCATGATCTGCGTTGAAAAATCTGGGCACAAACATGGGCACCAAAATAAGGCGTGTCTTTGAATGCGTGGAAAAGCAGATGGGCCTACTTCATGCCAGGGCATTGGTATAGCCCTGAGTAGCCTTTTTGATGAGAATTCATTTTATTTCAGTGTAATCAGATGGTAACGGTTTGCATTTATGGTATTTGTTAGAAATGTCACTTTCATTTCATAACTGCAGTGCTTCCATAGATTGATCTAGGGTGTCCTAAGAACAGTGCATGCTGGGAAAGAAGCACTCGGCACTTCACCCATCCATTTCACCCTGTCAGTTTTTAATTTCTGAGAATGGCACAGACATACTCAGATAGGGACACCTCCTTCAATGAATGTTTTTACACCATTTATGTTTGGGTTCAGAATTTTCTAATGTGATGCATCTGTCAGAATACGATGGGTGAGTAGGGTAAGAAGGAGTTTCCTCCATTCCAATATCTTGGAATTAAATCAACATTTGGGCCTCTTCTTGTTGCAAAGGAGCTGCTTTCATTGACCTTGGGAGTACTGGCTCTGAAATCAATCACCTCTCACAAGGGGTGGACTCTGGTTGTCCCCTAGCTGGTATGACCCAATCATTATTCGTGATGAGATGCTTACTTCCTATGATTAGATGCTTCCCCTCCCGCCACTTTTTTTGGGAAAGGTGTAAGTGGCTGGCATACTTGAAAAAGAGAAACACCTTTGTGACCTTTCAGCTAAACTCAGATCAAACAGGAGCCCTTCAGAGGGCCAATTTCAGTCTTCCACCTTCTGGATCACTTGGAATAGCCTACTACTAGTTGGTGATTAGAGGCACAATTTCGCTTCCTGTGAGTGAGGAGGAGTTGATGCACTTGTTGTGAAGAACAAGGACTGCAGTCTTCAGCATAAACTACAACTCAAAGTAAATAGACCCAAATCCTCCCCCACTGGACTCATAAAGGCCCTTCTTTCTTCCAAGGAGTGACTGGTGCCTCCAGCTGCTGAGCCAGCAGATTGCAGCTCAGTGCAGAACCACTGCGCCACCCGGGGCCCTTCGACTCTGCCCTGGAGGCTCGCTATTAGATGCCATTGACGTGATGGCATTCAACAACAGCAGGGTTTTTCACATGAAAATCAAATTAAACTGATGGTTATTGAGTCAATTCCAATCACAGAGATCCTCTACAGAGTTTCCATCTCTATAGTTTTTAAGGCTGCGAGTCTTTACAGGAACACCAATGTTGTAAGGTCCAGACTCATGGCGACCCCGCGGGCAAGAGAAGAAACGCCGTTGCTTTGCTCTGCTGCACAGAGATGGGGCCCTGCGCCGTCTTCACAAGCTTTGTTATATGCAAGCCTGCTGGTGCAGCCTTGGTGCCAGCTCATCTCCTTGATGGGCTTCCTCTTTTTTTTGCTGACCTTCTAGTCTACCAAGCATAGTACCTTCTCCAGGGACTGTTCTCTCCTGATTACCTGTGCAAATGCTGACATGAAGTCACGCCATCCTCACTCCTAGAGAGCATTCTTGTATTTATTCTGAGACAGATATTTGTGTTTTTCTGGAAGTTCTTGGTACTTTCAATATTCTTCACCAATACCATAATTCAATTTTCTGCGGTCTTTCTTATTCATTGTGCAATATTTACATGTTAATGAAGCAGTTAAACATACCGCGCCCTTGCCTGACTGTCAGATAAAATAGTGCTTAGGTTTGTCTCTCTAAACAAGCAGCCATCTAAGTGAGATGCCAACTAAGTCCGCCTGGAAGAAGTGCACCATCACCAGTCACGGAAGGATTTTACATCATATAATCCAAAGTTGAAGGAGGCAAGAATATCAGAGCCTAAATTATGAGAATCCCGTTTGCAGAAGGCTGTGGATGACCGTGGAAGCCCCAGATCCATTTGTGGGAACTACAAAGGAAATAAGCCTGCGGTGATCTCTCTCTCTCTAATGGAGGGGTGAGAGGAAGTGGTTTCTAAGCAGAGCACATGGGAGAGAAGAGTAGCGAAGAGCAAAGGGATATCGTGACTTAAATGCACTCTGGACCTGATCTGGTTTTCAACATTTTCTGTATCTTCTAGGTTTGTTCATATTAGGCTTTATCTCAGATATTTTATGTCATTGGGGGTTACTCTATTGAATTTTTATTCTATGTTTTTCTGTTTTTTTTTGATATATGAAAGCCAGGATTGATGAAGCTAGAGGGACAGCAAGTGATGGTGGTGGTGGGCAAGGGTGGGGGTGGGGGAGTAAAAGGGAGACAATGTCAAGGAGTCCAGGAAGGAAAATAATGTTTGGAAATTGATTATGGTAGCAATTATACAATACTGCTTGATGTGATTTAACTATCAGATGATATGATATATATGTTAAATCCCAATTTAAAAAAATTAAATGAAATATTTTTTAAAATACCATGACTTGGGTTAGAGGCATCTTAGTCCTCAAAGTGGCATCCTTGCTCTTCAACACCTTTAAGAGACTGTGTGCAACAGATGTCTCCAAAGTAGTGCACTGTTTGCTTTCTTGACTAATGCTGCCGTGAGCATTGGTTATTGACCCAAGAAAATGGAAAAGTTTACAACTTCACTCTTTCCTGTGTTTGTCATTATGTTGTCCATTGGTCTAGTGCTGAGGAATTTGATTCTGTTTACATTGAGTTCCAATGCATACTGAAGTTTGCAGCCTCTGATCTTCATTAGCAAGTACTTTAAGTTCTCAGTTTCAGCAAGCAGGACTGTGCCATCTGCATAGTGCAGGTCGTTAATAAGTATTTCTTCGATCTTGATACTGTGTTCTTCTTCATATAGTTCAACTTCTTGGGTTATTTTCTCAGAATGCAGATTGAATAAGTATCATGAAAGTGTACAGCCGTACACTTTTTCTGATTTTAAGCCATGTAATATTTCCTTTTCACTTTGGAAACACTGCTTCTGGGTCTTTGTACAGGCTCCACACAAGTTCTTGTTAAGGAAGTCCCGTTCTCCTCAATGCTCTCCATCGGTTTTTATGATACACAGAGATGAAGACCTTTGCACAGCAGAAAAACACTTGCAAACATCTATTTGATATTTTCTGCTTTTAGCCTCGATCAATCTGACATCAGCAATGATAACCCTCATGGCACGCCCTCTTCTGCATCTGTCTTGAATTTCTCGTACCTCTATGATCACGTACTGCTGTAACTGGTTTTGAATTGTCTTTAGCAAAAATTTACTTGCATCTGATATTTCTGAGGTTATTTGATAATTTACATATTCTGTTGGGTCGTCTTTATGTGGCATGGGCACACATATAGACCTTCCATTTGATTGGCTAGGTAGCTGTCTTCTAAATTTCTTGGCATATGGGTGTTTCCAGTGCTTCCTTAGCTTATTGACACATTCTAATTAGTATTTGTCAATTCCTGGAGTCTTGTATTTTGCTAATATCTTTAGGGCAGCTTTGACTGCTTCCTGTAATCCCACTGGTTCTTGATCATATACTACCTCTTAAAATGGTTGAATGCTGACCATTTTTTTTGGTACAATGACTCTGCAGGTTCTTTCCATCATCTTTTCATGTTCTACACATCATCCTATATTTTGTCCATGGGATTCTTCAGTATTACCATTTAAGGCTTGAACTTGTTCTTCAATTCTTTCAGTTTGAGATATGCTAAATGTGATCTTCCTTTTTGCTTTCGAACTCCAAATTTCTGCACATTTATGATAATATTTTGTTTTCTGAAGCTGCCCTTTGACATTTTCTGTTAAGCTCTTTTACGTTAGCATTTATTCCATTTTAGTAAGCTACTCTATGTTCAGAAATCAGTTTTAGAGTCTCTTCTGACAGTTGTTTTGACCTTTTTTTTCTTTCCTGTTTTTCAACGACCTTTTGCTTTCTTCATGTAGGATAGTTCCTGATGCAATTCCACAGCTTTTCAAGTCTTTGGTCACTAGTAGTCAATAGGTCAAGTCTGTTCTTGAATTCAGGTGGGATATACCCCCTGGCTGTATTTTTGCTTTCATAGACTTGCTTCAATTTTCTTGAACGTCAGTCTAAATATTCATGTGTTCAATTGATGCTCTGTTCCAGAGTCACCCCTGCTCTTGTTTTAGTTGATGATACTCAGTTTCTCCATGGTCTCTTCCCACAGATACTGTAATTTTGATTGTCGTATATTCTAGCTGGTAAAGTTTAAGTAGATCATCACCATTTGTGTTTTCAGAAAATGATATTTTCAATGAAGAAGTCATTGGTCTTGAAAAATTTGATCATGCAGGAGCAGAGCCTCCTCTTTCTCCTGCAGAGCTGTTGGTAGGTTTGAACCATAGACTTTACCTTTATCAGTTCAACAATTACCCAACAGTGCCACATATACAGAAATCACTCAATAAACACCAGTTATTATTGATATTAATATTATATTATCACAGCTTCCTAGCATGGTGCCTGGCACCAATAAAGCCACCCTTTAATTTCATTTATGGTAAAATTGTTTTATAGGTAAAATTTGTTTAAAGGAAATGAAACAAGCTTGAGTCATATAAATGATTAGTAAAAATATATTTCTCTGTATAAACTTGGAGTATATTTTCTGGCTTGCTGAAAAGTTATAACAACTTAATTTTTCTCCTACTGCTTTGGTTTCCTGCCTGTTTAAAAAAACAGCAGAATATCAACTTTTTCTGCTTTAAATAATATAAAATTTAAACTCTAATAAAGCAACTTTAAACTGTATGATAATAATACCAAGGCAATATTTAATTTTAGCCTATTAGAGATATTTTGTATTTGGGTATAAAAAAACCCATTTATATTCACTTTGCATCCATGAATATGGTTGCTTCACCTCCCCCAAGCTAGCAAATGGATTCTGGCAGTGGCTCTTACTAAAAAGGACATATACTTAAAACAAAACAAAACAAAACAAAACATAGTTCCAAATTACACACGTGTAGACCACATAGATCAAGGAAGAAGGAAGTAGTTTGTTTATCCACAGTACTTTGCTGTAGTTCTGTCTGCTGTTCATGCACAGTGTCCCCTTCTGTGGCTAGAAGTAGCATCTGTCTCCTTTAATTAGCAAGACAGTCTGTTACATATGAGGTTTGGAAGAATGAAAAATTTCCCAAGGGCTCTCTGTCTATGGTATTTTGGAATGCTATTATTTGTGGATGGATCTGATAACTTGTAATTCCCTTTGTCTTCTCTGATATGATTATGGTGTAGACCAAAAAATTAATTCCACAGAATATTGTAGAAAAATGAAAACCTGCTAGCAACACGAAAGATAAAGAGAATCAAATTGTAGAGAACAATTTGCTGTTTTCCTAATTTAGCTGTGCATTCCAAAGAACATTTTATTTCATTATTTATGTATTTAACAGTTTTTTTATTAGCACTTCATCCACATGTCATAAAGGCCAATATTTCAGTCATAGATAGCAGAGCTGTGCTATTATCACCACTTTCTTTTCTACAACATGTTCATCTTCCATGGGCTCATTGTCATTCATGCAAGTATTTGTTTGCAATAGTGACAAAAATGTACCCAGTAATTCTCCAATTCCACAACTTCCACATGTACAATTCAATGACACCGATTATCCTCTTCATGTTGTACAGCCATTATTGGTCATTCCTTTCCAAATTATTCCACTAACTTTAACATAAACCCAATGCCCCCTAATGAACAGCCCCAAAGAAGCATTTGATATGCCCACTTGCATTTTTAAAGGTATCCTGTTTTAGTTTTGAGTCTTCTCAAGTGATTTTCATAGTTTTGTTTGGTATTTCTTCTTGGTTTAAGTGTATTATTAGGAACCTGATTTATGTGAAGTTTTTGTAGCATGCTGAATTCATAAAAGTTTAATGGCATGAAATAAACAGGAGAAAAATTTAAATTTAAAAAGAATAGCTAAAAGTGACTTTTAGGGAAAAACAATTAATCACTAATCCACATATTTCTTTCTTGGATTGTTTATGCTTTTTTGAAAAAATTAAACATATTCCTATACAAACATACACAGAATTGTATAATGCATGACAATGGTAACTGCATGGAACCATGGAACAAAATGAGTCCCAGCCTCGAGTCATTGCCATGATCATTGGTAGATCAGAGTGCTGTGAGCCATGGGGCTTTTATTGGTTAAGTTTCAGAAGAAGATCTCCAGGCCTTCATTCATAGTCTGTTTTCATCTGGACGCTCTCTTAAAATCGGATAAGCATCATAGTGAAGTGCCAACCTTTACTAACATAAATACACTGACTGGAAATCAAACCCAATTCTCCCACATTGAAGGAAAGGATTCTAACAGTGAGCTTTGAGTTTTGAAGCATTGTATCATTGGATTTCATTTGTAAATATTTTACCAGTAATCTCAAGAAGGTAAAGATTCCTTTAAAAACATAGCAATGGTATTCTACCAGTGTCAGTTTGTCATACTGTGGTGGCTTGTGTGTTGTTGTGATGCTGGAAGTTATGTCACTGGTACTTCAAATGCCAGAAGGGTAATTGAAAACGGACAGGTTTCAAAGGAGCTTCAAGACTAAGAACAGACAAAGAAAAAGGACTCAGCTCCCTACTTCAGAGGAAGACATCATTGAAAATCTTATGCAAATCTTCAAAGCATTTTCAAATACCAAGAGCCTAGACAAAGGAAGCAGAACAATGGTAGAAAGGTCGGAGGACCCTGGGAAAGTGAAGAGGAGCTGAGTTCTTGGAGGGGAGTTGACCATGGTGATGTGTCGGGTAAAGCCTGTAGCAGTGGGACCTTTGGGATCCTCATTTGTTCATGGGGCACAACTCAAGATCAAGAGAAACATCTGCAAAAAGCTTCTAATGATTGGAACTTGGAATGTGAGAAGCATGAATTTAGGAAAATTGGAAGTGGTCCAAAATGAGATGGAGCACATGGAGATTGATATCTTAGGTATTAATGAGCTGAAATGGACTGGCATTGGCCACTTTGAATCAGAAAATCATACGCTTTACTGTGCTGGGACTAACACCATCAAGAGGAGTGGTGTGGTATTCATCGTCAGAAAGGATCTTGAAAATCCATCATGAAATAGAATGCTGTTTGGGATAGGATTATATCTATCCATCTTCAAGGAAATCCAATCAATACAACTATTATTCAATTTTATGCACGAATTTAAGAATTCTAATAATAACTTCAGTCAGAAATTGATCAAACATGCCATCAAGATGCACTGATAGCTATTGGTGATTGTAATGTTAAAGTTGGAATCAAAGAGGAAGGAACAGTGGTTGGAAAATAGAGACTTGATGATAGAAATGAAGTTGAAGATCACATGATAGAAGTTTGCAAAAACAACCACTGTTCATATACACATGGACTTCCCTAGAAGAAATGCACAGAAATTGCATTGACTTCATCTGTGCAAGACACAATGGAGAAGTTCAAAACCAGACCAGGGAGTGACTGTGGAAGTGACCATCGACTAAACTCAGGATAAACCTAAAGAAAGTCAAAACAAATCCGCAAGGGGTAAATACATCCTTAAGGTGATCCCATTTGAATTTCTAGAACATCTCAAGAACAGATTTGATGCATTGAACACTAATGACAGAAGACCTGATGAGTTATGGGAGGATATCAAGACCATAATTCACGCACAAAACAAAAGGTTATTAAAGAAAATATCAAAGTGTGTGTCAGAAGAGACTCTGAAACTTACTCTCAATTGTAGAGTAGCTATAGCAAATGGAAGAAAGGAACTGAATAGAAAATTTCAAAGGGTAATTCTAGAAGACAAAGCCAAATATTATAATGAAATGTGCAAGGACTTAGAATTAAAAATCCAAAAGGGAAGAACATGCTCAGCATATCTGAAACAGAAAAAACTCAAGACAAAATTCAAACCTTGAGTTGCAATTTTGAAGGATTCTATAGGCATAATACTGAATAATGCAGAAAGAGTAAAAAAAGATGGAAAGAATACAGAGTCCCTGTACTAAAAGGAACTAGTTGAACTTCTACCATTTCACTAGGCAGCCTATGATGAGCAAGAACCAACGTGCTGAAGGAAAAAGTTCAAACTACACTGAATGCATTGGCCCAAAACAACGCTCTAAGAATGGATGGACTACCTATTGAAATGTTTCAGAAATCTGAAGAAACGCTGAAAACACTCACTCATCTGTGCCAAGAAATTTATGACAGCAACTGTCTGCCAGAGACCCATATCTGTGCCTAGTCCAGAGAAAGGTGACCCGACAGATTGCTTAGATTATAAAACGATATCCTTGATATGTAACAAAAGTAAAATGTTGCTTAAGATAATCTAACAATGGTTTCAGCAGTTTATTGACAGGGTATTTACAGATTTTCAGGACAAATTCAGAAGAGGACTTGCAACTAGGAATATTATTGCTGCTGTCAGATGGATCTTGGCTCAAAACAGAAAGATGATTACTTGTGCTTCATTGACTATTGAGATAGTCATGGATCAAGAGGAGGTGGTGTCAACAGAGCAAGGGAATACTGCATGTTTTAATAGCATGACAGGTGTGCCTCGGGGTTGTATCCTCTCACCACACCTGTTCATTTTGTATGCTGAGCACATCATCCGAGAAGTTGGATTATATGAAGAAGAGAGCGGCATCAGGTCTGGGAGAGGGCAAATTAATAACCTGCAATATGTAGATGTTACAACCTAGCTTGCTGAAAGTGAGGAGAGCCTGAAGCAGTTGCTGATGAAGATCAGAGATTGTCGCCTCCAGTATGGATTAGCACTCAATGTAAGGAAGACAGAAATCTTCATAACTGGACCAAAATAGATACCATCATGGTCAGTGGAGAAAGGCTGCAGTTGTCAGGCATTTTGTCTGCTTGGATCCACAATCAATGCTCATGCAAGCAAAAGTCAAGCGATCAGAAGACATATTGCATTAGGTAAATCATTTGCACTAGTCCGCTATAGAGTACTGAAAAGCAAGGATATTTGAGAACTAAGGTATGTCTGACCCAAGCCATGGCATTCTCACATATATCATATGCATGTGCGAGTTGAACATTGAATAAGTAAGAGCATGAAAGAATACATGCATTTGAATTGTGGTGCTGGAGAACCAGATTGGAAGCACATGGACTGTGAGAAGGATAAACCTATCTCTATGGCAAAATGTAAGGCTAGAGTCCTCTTTAGAGACAAGAGGGCCAAGATTTTGTCTTACATACTTTGGACCTATTGCCAGGAAAGATTAGTCCTGGAGAATGACATCATGTTTGGTAAAGTGGGGGTGGGCGGTGAAAAAGAGGAAAGCCCTTAACAAGATGGATTGACACCGTGGCTGCATCGACGGGCTCAGACATAGGAGCAATTCTCAGGGTGGAACAGGATCATGCAGTACTTTGTTCTGTTGTGCATAGAGTCTCAAGAGGGACCTGACTCGATGGCACCTAAGCACAACAACAATAACAACAACAAATATAACATCTAGTATGTCAGCAATAATTAGTTAATATTTTTACTACCCAAACACTGCTTTAAAATCCCAAATTTATCATAAATTTATAATTTTTAAGCAGAATGTCAAAAAACTATCCCAAATGATTACTACCTCACAATTGGCTAATAAGTTCATTATCACAGTAGTATTATATATTATATGCTTTTGGCTAGATTAATGATACTGTTATTAGAATTACCAAAGTTCCAGAGGGGTTTGCTGATATTATATTATCTCTCTAAAAGTTGCTAATGCTACCATTAAAGTTGACCATGCATATATATGCAAATATATAAGCTTAGACATATGAATGCATTTGAACTTACACTTAACTGTAAGCCCTAGTCTAAGACCAATTATTTCTTATGATGTGGCTGTGCTCAACACTGGTCTTCATGAAGTGATCACTGTAGGTTTCCATGCGATAGCAAAAAGGGTTTGAAGAAATCAGATGGTGCCCGGCTATCTGAAAGAATAGTGTCCCGTGTTTTAATAACTTGCCTTACAACAAGCAGAACTCTAACTGAGGTGTTAACTACACCTTCTTAGAAAAAGCACAGCCATATTTGTGACACAAAGATTGTAAATAATAAAATCCATTATTAGAGGAGGAAGTATATTATCACTTAAGCAGCTTTGAGTAGCTGGTATACAAAAGGCTATGGACGAGAGTGAAAACCCAGCATCCATCTGCAGAATCTCCATGATTGAAGCCTCCATTAAATCTCCTCTAAAAATCAGACAGAGTGCAATGGAAACAGCATTACCTCCATTCACCTGGGGCCAGTTTCCCTTAGGGTCTTGCCTGAGCTTGTCCTTGACAGAAATCACATTCTGGGGGATTACTTAGACATTTGTCATGCACAGACTGCCTTGGGGAAGTTGCTGGGCCAATCTTGTAGGACCTCTGTCTACTCCACTGTGCATATCCAAATAATGGTCCCATTCCTGCTCTTGTAATTCCACCTGTAACTGTGATGTTTTGATTTCCCACCTACAATGCATGTGTGACAGGTGTTTTTATTTTGGCCTCTCATGTCTTTTCTAAATTTCTGTATATCAGCAAACCCTTATATATCATTGATAACTTGCCAATGGTCTCCTCCATCTGGATAATATATCTTTGTCTTCCGCTTGTCCTGTTTAAGAGAAACCAGGGGCTCAAGTAGAAGGAAAACGTTTTGAGAATGATGATGGCAACAAGTGTACCAATGTGCTTGACACCATGGATGTGTGTATGGATTGCGATAAGAATTGTACAAGCCCCCAATAAAATGATTAAAAATTTTTAAATAAAAATGAAAACAAAGAACAAAGCATGGACCTTGGGATTCAAATTTCCCCTTAGGGTCCTACTCTCTGTTTGCTTAGTATCATCATGTGTAACATGGGGAGAATAATAGTGCCAACCTTATTATTACATATGAAGATTAAATAATTTGCTATTTATAATATGCAGTTGATCCTTGAATCACATGGGCTTGAACTATGCCTCCTTGTCCTCAGATTTGTTTAATTGTTTTTCCTTTTTGATTCTGTGGTGAGCTCAAGTGCTCTGATTATCCGCTTATGTTATGTGTCAAACACAGTCCAAACCTGCGTTCAAGGGTCACAAGTATCCCACAGGTGTCAAAGAGTACTGCATGGTTCAATGCTTAACTTCAAGCACAAAAGACGGTCGCTCGAACCCACCCAGAGACACCTTGGAAGACAAGCGCAGAGAGCTGCCTTTGGAAGTTTAGCATCCAGAAAACCTTGTGGAGCAACTCTATTCTGCAAACACGGGGCTTTCCTGCATTAAAATCAACTAAATGGCAATGACTGGCAGCACATAACTACCATATACGGAGGGACTAAGTTCATGGGAAAATGGCATAAAAAGATCATGGAAAGTTTCCATGAACTTTTTGAAGCTTCCTTGTCCTTGGAGAGTGCCTAGAACATAGTCACTTATTATTTTAATGTTTAATTTCAATTGATGAGTCTCCCAAATACTGCCTAGAAATTATGCCATTAGATTTCTGTCAATATAGAATTTAAGTCAGTGCCACCTGTAAAGTGACTAGTGACATTCCAAACGTAAGTCCATGAACTATGAGCACATAATCTAGAACTATAAAGGGAAAACAATTCAGAGTAATACGCAGACCTCAGATAAGAACGTCTCCATTATATACAAAAGAGAAAGAAATCTTATTGCCAGCATTCATATCATCATATGGTGTGTCAGGTCAAACTATACTAGCTCTTACGAGCATCTTACTTGTGAAACAGAAAGCTTGCAAAAGCGCACGTTTACTTTGCACTCAGTAAGGCTGTCTTGGCTAACAGAGGAAATCAGTGACCTGCTCTATCATCACTTTCAAATCGTAACAATTACTTGTGTTGAAAGGTCTCGAAGTCTACCTAGTAGTTGACAAAGGAAGCTTGAAAACTGAGACCAAGTGTGAATGGTCATGGGAAGGTAAATCGAAAAGGCATTTTGACAGTTACAATGATGAGTCTGGCAGCATGATATGAACTGGCTAAATATTGTAATCACTTTCAGTTTTTGGTACTCACTGGACTATTAAACATTTCAAATGCATTATGAAAATAAATTTAATTTATGACACATGTAATTTATTTTTCTCCATTTGGCTCTGATTTTTTACACATTGTCAAACATTAAAACAAATCGACTAGGTTGACACTACCCTAATGTATAGAGACTGTTTAACACCTTTTTAATATCAAGATTAAGTATTCCTTTGGGAGGGGAAATTTTTTGTGAATTTTCCAGTTTTTCGTGCCTGACCTCTTGATTCCTTGAATGTTCCTGTATACACGTGAGGGGGCTTCAAAAAGTTCATGGAAAAATGGAATGAAGAGACAAAGCAATTTTTCCACAAACCTTTTTTTTTTCTTGATAAAGCAAACTTTATTGTGGGTTTGGGCCCTTCTCTCCTAGTCCTGCTGGGACTGGAGATTGTAGGGAGTATAGGGGGGGGTATTTTTGTCTTGCTCCCCCCCCCCAAGACCCCATCACATCCATACTCAGGGATGGAGAGGAACTGGAGCCAGGAGTCACCCCAGGAAAGGCCCAACCAGCGTGGTGGCCACTGCTCCAGTCGGTTCCTGGGGCTGCCACAAACCTTTTGAAGTCTCCCAGTAGAAGTGAATTCTTTGTCCAGTTGCTTTGTGCAGTCCCCTGCACATCAGTCTGAGTGCTCACTTCCCCCTTGGCAGATGAGATTCAGGAACTTTTGCCCAGGACCATGGTTTGACGCCACAAGCAGATTCTCTGGCCTCACTTGCCTCCCAAGGGCCTCTTGATGAGAAGCCTTAAAAGGACCACAAACCAGCAACCTTTTAAAAAAGGCACAGGGACTCTGCAGGATAGAGCAGAACTTCCCTGCCGGGCTTTCCAGTCTGTAATCTTTACGGAGTAGACTGCCCTAACTTTCTCTCTTGGACAGTCTGATGGGTCCCAGCAGATTAGCAGCTGAGTCATTAGCAGCTGAGTGCTTTAACCACTGTCATTAGCAGCTGATCTGTCATTAGCAACTGAGTGCTTTAACCACTGTGTTACCAAGTTTCCTCCACTGCCCTTTTAGGGACACAAAGAATTGTACCCCTAAACTTTCTGACATGTTTCCTTTAGAAATTCTCAAAAGAAAATGAGGCATTTGTCCAAAGAATCATGAAATGTGCAAAGAAAGTCTAGGGTAGACTGAATGGAGTGAATGATGATTTGTCATTCAAATCAGTACAAGAATGAAGTTAGCTCATATTTGCAAAGGGCCTGGAAGAGTTTGTTAGCTAGGTATCATAATCTTTGGTTATTTTTATAATCCCTTGATTATGATGTTGATCGGAGAACGAATGAGCTGGTAAACAGATTTTCTTCCCATTTTAAAATCTCCTTTCTCTTTGTCCCGCCACTCCTTCTTGTTCTTGAACTTTGCTACTAAGATTTATATGGGACTTCATGCCCATAGACCCTAGGTAAAGAGCCTGTGTGCACGTGGGGGCTATTCTGTAGCATTCTGTATGGTTTTATGAGGTTTAGCAATATTAAAAATTTGAATTTGAATAAATGTATATTTAAACTAGGAGAAGTACCATTGTCTGGATATGGAAACAAGATTAATTTGATATAAATATATGGGTGTGAGTATACATGTGTATATGTATTTCAGAAAGTTCTTGAAACAATTCCATTACCTTTTAATTCTATTTTTCCACAAACTTTTTGAAGTCCCCTTGCCTGCACAGACATATATACATACCTACCTGCATACACAGAATAGAATGGTCACAAATGAATGAAAATAAGCCATTCTCTTGGCAGGTCACCAATGGAGAGAGCCATAAACTTATAAGATGGGGAAAATGGAGTAGGAGACATAAACACTGCTCTTACTTTATTCAATCATGGTAGGTAGAGAAGTCTAGCAGCATAGATGGGAAAGAGGTACAAGTTTAAAAATTTCATGTTGATATTAAATATTTTTCTTGCATGAAAATCTGGCAAATGTACTGTATTTACAGGAGTAGGTCACATGCTAAGGGGAAATTCCCTTTCCTGTAGTTGTATATTTATATCACCCAAAGTACTTGTGAGGAGCAATTAATGTCCACAACTTTCCATGTTCCTGTTAAGTGAATCTGGCAAGGGAACACTCAGTTAATCCTTTGGCAGCCTTGTGTGAAGTACTTAGGAAGCATGGTGTGTCCTTACTCCAACCTTACAGTATTTGAGCTAGGTCCAGTGACTGGACCTTTATTGGGAAGTGGTGAAATATGGGTACACAATGTGTTGTGGGGATTACTGAACAAGGCACCCAGTGATTCTATGGGCTCTCCTTCAAGGTTCTTTCGGAACCATTGTCTTTAGACTTATAAACGTATAGAGAAAAAATGAGTTAATACAATCATTAGGAATAAAACATTCTCGAATAAGTGCCTATGGACGAAAAGTGGAATGCTGGAAACAAATACTTTAGTTTGAAATCTTACTCTTGTTATTTGTTATTTGTGTGACCTTAGCCTGGTTTCCTAAACTCTCGTTGCCTTAACTTATTTTTAATTATTTATTTTTAATCTGGGAATATACCTACTTCACAGAATGGTTATAAGGAATAAATCAAGTAAATGCAGGTCAAATCTTAAATAGAGCCTCCCCATTTAGTAAGAACTAGCTAAGGAAACACTATAAATAAAGAAACATAAATTCTAGGATATCTCATATCTAAAAATGAAAAAAATATATTATATTTTTCTTAATTGATGAGTTGGTAGAATTCAGGCCTATTATTATTGAAATACTAAGGACTTTATCTTTGGATAAAACCTAGGAAAAAGACAGAATGTTTCAAAGCTTCGCAAATTTTGTCAAGGAAGATAAGACCTATCATTAATTTGAAATCATGTTTCATGTTTTACTTAAGAATCTTACAGACATTGAACCAAATGAAAAATCCTTTATCCGATGTCTCTCTCAGTCCATACTATTGATTTTCAAGAATACCCGGTCTCCATTGCATGACATGTGGAGGCACCGTGGTTGTTGTTGGGTGCCCAGTCATGGTCACTTGGCCTCTGGTACTTCTGATCCAAAAGGGAGTGGGATCACTGATCCAATGTTCAGTAGCTTTTCTATAGAAGAATCCTGAATAAATAGGGGGAAATGTAGAGCAGAATTTCAAGTTACCATAGAATACAGAATTTCTGACATCGTAGAGCCTAAGTAACCCTCTGAAACTATTGTCCTAAGATAATTTTTAAACCATAAATTAAAAATATCCCCTGAAATCTTAAAACCAAGTAATAATTTAGCTTAATTAGTAAAGAATGCCAAGACTGGATAGAGCAGAGGTTGTACACTGGTGCATATAGGAGCTGGAGGCACAGGGAATCCAGGGTGAATGATACCTTCAGGACCAGGGGTGTGAGGGGTCATACTGGGAGAGTAGAGGGTGAGTGGGTTGGAAAGGGGGAACCGATTACAAGGATCTACATGTGACCTCGTCCCTGGGAGAAGAACAGCAGAGAAGAGGGTGAAGGGAGACTCCGGATGATGCAAGATATGACAAAATAACAATCTATAAATTATCAAGGGCTCATGAGGGAGGGGGGAGCAGGGAGGGAGGGGGGGGGGGAAGAGTACCTGATGCAAAGGGCTTAAGTGGAGAGCAAATGGTTTGAAAATGATTAGGGCAAAGAATGTATGGATGTGCTTTATAAAATTGATGTATGTATATGTATGGATTGTGATAAGAGTTGTATGAGCCCCTAATAAAATGTTTTTTAAAAATAAGAATGCCTGCCTTGAGCATTATGCTCTTATAAGAAGTCCATATGGGATTAACTAACCATAGCAACTTGAAGGATAAGATAAGTACTTTAGAGGGTAATGAGTTTATGTTAATGAGAGAGGAATAACTCAGAAAAGGAGGGTAGAAATGTGTGCGTAAGTTGTAGAATGTAATCAATATCATGAAATTGTCCAGGTCGAAACTGAATTGGTTTATATCTTAGTCCAGGTAGACTAGAGAAATCCAGGGAGACTCATTTATGTATAGGAGCGAGCTTGGTATCAAAAAAGCAATTATATATTAAGAAAATATTCTAGTCCAGTCCAGATAAAGTCCATAAGTTTGATATTAGCCTATTAGTCCAATATTAGCCCATGAATTCCTCTTCAGACTCACACAGCACATGTAATGATGCTGAATGCAGCAAGGTCACAGGTCGGTGGGTGGAAAGTCCTGTGGGTCCAGTGGTGGTGGAAATATCTCCAGAGCTCTGGCTGCCATCAGTGTAGCTCCATGTGGCTGGTCAACAGGAATGTGTAGCAAAGAGAGTATGTGTGGCCATCTAGGAGGGAGAAAAAGAGGAAGTTCCCAGAGTCTCCATGAGAAGGCTACACCCACACAGAGGCATCATTGGCTATGACCTGATTGACAGGTTAGATTCAGCCCCTTCACTCCTAATATCCTCTAGTTGACTTGTGATTATGTAACCACCATAGTTTATATAGCAACAACAGATAAAAGAGGGTAGTAGTGGTGGTGATGTTGGGATAAAGTGGTCTCTCAAGAAGACAAGTGAAAATACAGGTGCCTCCTCATGAGGAGAGAAAGGACAGCATGGCTCTGTGGAGACGATGGCCTGGCCAGGCATGTCTGAATTTCAGTGTGGGAAACAGAAGGATTTCTCCCAAGTTGTCTCCCCCAAATATATGCCAAACTTAGCTGCTTGCAAATGACTATACACTTGGAGGTCATCAGAAGTAGGTCAGGGGTCATTCTCCATAAGGGTTATCAGCCATCTAGAGCAAGCAGTCACCACTGTTTATCCCACAACAAGTAGGACCCACTCCCTTCTGATAAGGATAGTAGTTGTCTGTTTCCTTGTAGGAGACACCAGAGAGGTCAAACCTGCCCAAGGATGACCAAGGTTAGGCTGCCATCAAGAATCTAGGATCCGCCCATCTTGTCACATGTATGACCCTAAACCTTCCCATTCCTATGGGCACACCTCTAGCTCATCCCCTTCCTGTCATGCTTGTGCCTATCATACATCCCCTTCCTATGATGTGTGTGCCTATTGTACTGCCCCTTCCTGAGATGTGTGGTTACCTGTAATCATGCCCCCCGAAGGAGATATAACCCTTAGTAAGCAATAAAGTTAAGGCTCCCTCCTGCTCTCACGGCCATGCTCCCCACATGAGGACCACCAAGCGGGGCTGAAGTGAGCATGCTACTATGAATTGTGTCTGACTCCACTAATTCAATCTCTCCTCTACCTCTCATGCCCTCTATGACTTTACTATAATCTTTACTTATCATCTCTGTACAATTGCACCTACCGGACCTGTGATGATTTGTTGGGGACCTTCCTCTCCCCACATTTCAGGAGCAGTTTAACCTTCATCAAGTGTCTTGACTTCTCCTCTCTCACTTTCCTCACCTGTGAAATGGTGTTGATGCTAGCGATAACCCCAGCGGGGCTACGAGGACAAAGGGAAAATAACCAATGTGGAGCGCTCAGCATACCACCTAGTTCACACACGATAAGCTCTTAATACACGTTAGCAACTTAATACTTCCATGCTGCTTCCTGGCTGCCTTGCTGCCAACTGGTCCCTTCCAAGAGATTCATTGTGGAAGAATGAGAAAAACCATCTTGGGTAAGAATAGAAGATGAAATCGTTTTGAAGGAGCCATGGGGCACAGTTTTTAAGTGCTCTGAGGGCTAGCCAAAAGGGCCCAAGTTTGAACCCCTCCCCCCGTGTCCCGAGTGAGCAAGTTGTGGCAGTTTGCGTCAGATACACTACTTGAGAACCCGCACTTCTCCGTGTAATCCATTATATCAGGTCGCTATGGGTCCAAATCGAGTTGACGACGACACGTTTTTGTTCTGAATGTTCTTTCAGACTCATAGAAAACAGAGATCTCAGTGTGTGAGATCTGACTTTGTTGTATGGAAATCATTTCAAGAATAACAGATGAAATGATGATAAGTCATCTAAAAGTACCTAAAAATCTACCTTTACTAGGGTTGCCAGGTGAAATTTGAGCTATTGACTAAATATTGACTAATTTCAAATTTTGGATAAGAAAATTTTGTAGTATAAGTGTCATATTTATGTTAAAAATTAGTCAATGTTTATTTGAAATTCAATTTTCTTTATGTGTTCTATATTTTATATGCTACAGGCAGAAAATGTTTATCTATTATACATAATTCGTTTTCTGGTTTAATGTTTAGTTTTAGTCTTTTCCTCATGGATTCTTTTTTTCACATTTACAATTCATTGGTTATTTATCATCTTTGTGCTACTTTGACATTAAATTGCTATCAAATATTAAACTAATTGAAAACTTTATGATAAATGAATCACATGATATAAATGAAAGGCAATTAAGCTAATTCATTTAATAAATTCAACAGAGTGAGTACAAAGTTCAGTTAATAAATATAATATCTTAATATATACTTAATAAGTAATAACTAATTCAAAAGATTGTGTCAGATCAAGAACTGATGTTATTGAAAGAAAATGACAGCCTTCTCTAAAATCATTGACAAAAATCAAGGCTTCAGGAACTGAATGAATGCCAACTGAATGTTTCAACCTGCTAATGCAGCATTAGAGGCATTCACTACTGGATGCCAAGAAATTTGAAAGACAGCTACTGTACTGCCAACTGTAAAATACTCATATTTGTACATTTTCCAAAGGAGATCCAGTGGAAGGTTAAAAAAAAGCATTGAACAATATCACTAATACTATAGGAAGTAAAATTTTGATGACGATAAAGTAATTACAATAGTACATGAGCATGAAGTTGTGAGATTCAAGTCTGGTTCAGAAGAGGATGTATCACTAAGAATATCATTGCTGATATTAGATGGATCGTGGCTGAAAACAGAGACTACTAGATAGATACTCACTTTCATTGTCCTTGGAAAAGCATATGATGATGTGGATCATAGTACATTATGGGTAATATTAAAAAGAAGAGGGATTCCAGAACACTTCATTCTGCTCACGTAGAATCTATACGTGGACTGCGAGATGTTGGAAGAGAACAAGGGGCTGCTTCATAGGTTAAAATTAGGAACGTTGTGAGTTAGAGTTCTTTCACCATTCTCCTTCAATCTGTACACTCAACACGTGCTCTGAGAAGATGGACTGTACGGAGAAGGATTTAGCATCAGGATTGGAAGTGCAGATGACACAAACTGGCTTGCAGAAAGGGAAGAGGACATGAAGCCCATACTGATGAAATCAAAGATTAGAGCTTTGGTATGGATTGCCAATTAATGTAAAGAAAACAAAAATGACCACAACTGGACAACATCATGATGTTGAAAAACCAGTGATGTTGTGAAGGATTACATTACATGGACTGTTGAGTGAACAAAGTTTGTCTTGGGGGAAATAAATCTGAAATTCTCCTTGGAAGTGAAGATGGTGAGACTTTAAATCACATTGGGAGTGTTATCATGAGATACCAGTTCCTAGAAAGGACATTATGTTTCCTAAAGTAGAAAGTCAGCAGGAAGAGGAAGATCTGAACTGAGATGAATTGACACAGGGTTGCAACAATACTTTCAAAAGTAACATGGAGTGTACAGATTGCACAAAATGAGATCATCGTGCTTTGTCCTGTTGCACACAGGGCCACTGTGTGTTGAAACTGACTCTATGGAATTTAACAACAACAATATTTTTATATTTCAAATAAAGTTGACTCTAATCTAGTTGTATTTGTAAAATGCCCATTGTAGTACAACCAGTCAGTAATAAATATACTGAGGAATAAGCAACAATTTGGCAGAAATATAAAGTTATGCCATATGCTTGTGTTGAGAGATTAAGAGCATAGACTGTAGAAATTAAGACTATCTAAGATTCACACCTGTATTATTTTTTCTTCAAATGTGTGTTTCAAAGGAGTCCTGGTGGTGTAGTGGACTAGAAGTTGGGCTGCTAACCTCAAGGTCAGCCCTCTCAACCCACCAGCTACTCCACAGAAGAAAGATGAAGTTTCTGTTGCCATGACAATGTACACCTTTGTAAACCTGCAGCTACCCTCTACTCTGTCCCCGAGGATTACAATGTGTCAGAATGGACTCAACAGCAGTGAGTTTTGTTTGTTTGTTATTCATGTATGTATTTTGTGCTTGTATCAATTAACATTCCAGTATTAAAAAACAACTTTATTATTATTATTTTAAATGTCCAAATAGTACCTGAAATGTAAGCTAAATAAAAGCATATAGATCTAAAGGCCAAGGAAAAAAGTCATGCAATTAACCCATTTCAGAATGATTGTTCATTTGAAACCCAGATGTTCTAATGTAATGCTATTTAACAGAGCATAATAATTTACACACAAACACATGTTGATACAAATACATACAATATATGTCTTCATTTTTATTTCTCAAATAAATCTTCTGTAATCTCACAGATCTAAAAGCAATATGGAACTAATGTTATTTATATCTTATTATAAATATAGATTAATCAAAAGAACTATCTCTAAATGGTAAAATCTCAAGCTTATTTGAAGCAAAAGTTTTGATTCTAAAACAACTTTAGTTAAAATGTATAAGGAATACGTTTTTAAAAATTATGAGTCACCATATAAAAGCAATTTTAAGGCTACCTACCATACTTATTTTATGTGGCAGCAAATGGAATATAGATGAAAACATTGTATAAACAACAGAAACAAATCATATTCTCATAGATAAAAAGGCTTAACATTGTAAAAATGTCAATGATATCCAAAGGGATCTACAGATGTAATGTAGTCCCAATCTAGATTCCAACATCATTCTTTAAAGAGATGGAAAAACGAGTCACCAACTTTATATGAAAGAAATGAGACCCCAGACAAGCAAAGTAGTGCGAATTAAGAAGAACAAAGTGGCTGGCTTCTCACTTTCCTATTTAAAAACCTGCTACATAAATAGCCATGGCAGTCAAAACAACCTGGTAATGGTACAACAGTAGACACACAGACAAGTGGAATAGAATGACGATTTGAGAAGTCAACCCATCCACTTATGGAGAGTTGATCTCTGGCAAAAGGACAAAACACAGTAAAAGGGAAAAAATCATCTCTTTAACAAATGCTCCCGGCAAAAGTGGATATTCATTTGCAGAGGAATAGAACAGGATCCATATTTCATCCGATGTACAAAAAATGAACTCAAGATGGATCAAAGACTTAAATGCAAAACCTACAACTATGAAGATCATGTTTGAAAACAAAGGGACAAAGTTAGGGGCCCCAGAACATGGCCTAAATACACGGTGAAACATAACGAAGACATGCACACATATCAGAAGAACCCATACAAATACCAAAAGATATATTTTTAAAAACTGATAGCAAGATAACTGAGAACTCCTAAAAATTAGATCCTATGTGAATCAAATTATTTCACCTGTAGATTGGGGGGGCATGGCAGTGTCATATTGAACAAATCACTAATTTCTAGAATTTATAGAAAACTTTGATACATTAACAAGAAAAAGACCAATATTTGCATAAAGTGGGCAGAAGACATGAACAAATAATTTACCAAAGATGACATTCAGATGGCCAACACACATATGAAGCAATGTTCATGATCACTAGCCATTCAAGAGGTGCAAATCATAAATGGCAAAGTTAAAAAAATAAAAAGCAGAAGATAACAAATACTGGTAAGAATGAGACAGAAAACAATGGTGTAATCATTATGGGAAATGGTATGGCCCTTCCTTAAAAGTTGAAATTAGAAATAGTGTAAGACCCAGCAATTCTTCTACTTGGTGTATTAAAACAAATAAAGTAACTCAGTGCCATTGATTCAATGCCAACTCATAGTGACTCAGGACAGGGTGGGTTTCTGAGACTCTAACTCTCCTCCACAATTCCACAACCCCCTCAGACTGTAACTCTTTATGGGATTAAAAAGCCCCATCTTCCTCCCATGGAACAGCTGTTGGTTTCAAACTACAGATCTTGCAACAGAGCTCCTCATTTGATATATATTCAAGGGAAAGAAAAGCCCTGCTATAGATATATGTACCTATGCAGGCTCATCACAACACTATTCACTGTATCAAAATGATGGAAACAACATACATGTCCACCAGAGGAAGAATGGATAAGTAAATGATGGTACAACCAGAAAATGTAATCTAAAAAATAATAATGTGCTTACAAAAAAGCCTTGTAACAGGAATTACCCCGGAGGACAATATATTGAGTGAAATTGGTCAATGACAAAAAGACAAAGATTACATGAGACCACTATGACAAAAAGTCAATTAAAATTTTGTGTTAGTCTGGGTACATTAGAGAATCAAATCCACAGAAACTCTTATGTATAAGAGAGAGTGTTACATAAAGGGTACGTGCATGTCAAGAAAACATCCAACCCAGTGCTGCCCAAACCCACAAGTCCAACATTAACCCATATGTCCAACACCAATCCAAAGTCTTCCTCCATCTCTCAAAACACACTGAGACAAACTGCAGGAGGAAAGCCGAATCAGTGAATGAGTAAGCATCTCAGTGCTGGCAGGGGTCTCCATGTATCTGCTCCAGTACCCAGGGCTGCATCCAGGTAGGGCCATGCAGCTTCTCCTTGGGGATGTCTTGCAGGAAGTGAGCCTAGTCAACTGAAGCAGGGAACTGCTAAGGCAGCTACACCCTGGTCCAACCATCACAAAGCAAGAACCTGAGAAAAAAGCTGAGGCTCATCGAGCCATTTGTCCCTCCACCCTTCGCTTATTGGCTGGGTTGGAACAATAAACTAACTACCTCTGGTTTTCATAATGAAAAAAACTTATTTTTTTTAATGAACAGTTTCATTGATGGTTACTAGGTGTAGTAGGGGAATGGAAAGTGAATTGCTAGCTAGAGGTTAGATACATATTATTTGGCTGAAAGGGCAGGAAATGTACTAGAAGACAGGGTCAACAAAAATGTTGGAGGCAGAAAAAGAAGTAGGAGGCATGCTAAGAATTAGAGGCAACAGGGCAAGAATTCAAACAACAAAGGTCAATACTGTTATATGCATAATCCTGTAATAATGGTGTTCTACAATAGATAGATATGCAGGTTGAACTGGTGTGTATGAGAGAGGGGGAATATACCTATGAATATATGTGGGCTTGACAGAGTAAATTTGTACAGGTATACTTCCCTGAGTCAAGGCTGACCCTCTCACCTTATTATCATAAATCATCAGAGACGCACTGCTGGATGACATAAAGAAGAACGCAGCATCAGGATTGGAGGAAGTCTACTTAACCACCTGAGATATGCAGGTGACACCACCTCGCTTGCTGAAAGTTAGGAGGACCTGAAGTGAGAAGGATGAAGGTCAACGATTGCAGCCTTGATTGTGGATTACAACTCAGTATAAAGAAGATCGAAATCCTCACAACTGAACCAATAGGCAACATCGTGATAAATAGAGGAAAGGTTGCAGTGGTCAAGAATGTTGTCTTGCTTGGATCCACAATCAATCTCAGCAGTCAAGAGATCAAAAGCTGAATTACATTAGGTGTATCTGCTGCACAAGACCTCTTTAGGGTATTGGAAAGCAAGGATGTTACTTTGAGGACTTAGGTGCACCTGACAAAACTTTGGTATTCTAATTGCTTCAAATGCATGCAAAAGTTGGACATTTGGAAGAAGAAGACTGAAGAAGAACTCATGCATCTGAATTGTGGTGCTGGGGAAGTCTACGACATTGAAAGTACCACGGACTGATGAAAAGAGTGCTCTTCAGAGGCAAGGTTGACAAGACTTTCCCTTACATCCTTGCAACATGATCTTAGGAGAGACCAGTCCCTGGAGAAGGACATGCTGTTTGGGAAAGTGCAGGGGCAGGGAAGGAAAGTAAGGTACTCAAGGAGGTGGATCGACACAGAGGCTTCAACAATGGATTCAGGCCTAGGAAGAGTTGTAGGATGGCGCAGGATCAGGCAGGGCTTCTTTCTGTGGTGGATAGGGTCACTATGGGTCACAACTGATTGCTGGCACTTCACAATAACAACAGCAACAACAATACTTACCTTTGCTGCAAATATATCCATGAATTAAAAAGGGGCAGTTATGAAAATCTTTTAGACGTAACCAAAGAGATTTTAAGGAATGAGCTGCTGGGTCTAGGAGATCAGGAGCATAGTCTTAGCAAGTGCAAGGCAGGAAAATAACACTCATCATAGCAATCGTCTATATGAGATCCAAAGCTCAGCATGGGCTCAGGGTTAGATCCCAGAAGGTGAAAGGGGCAGGAAAGAAGGACGAATGGAAATGATAAATGTAGGGAGAAAGTAGAAAGAGTGCTATCATATTATATCATATTATGGGGATCACAACCAATGTCATAAGGCAAGATGTGTGTGGATTGTTATGTGTAAACCCAATTTGTTCTGTAAAAATGTCACCCAAATAACTAACAAAAAGAAAAAAGAAAAAGTTGTATAATAACAAGCAATTTTTCAAAAACTGAGAATAAATGTGGAATTCTGGAAATCTTGATGACATTAATACATGCTTTCATGATAACTTGTTCAGTTTACATAGGCAACACTGTGCTATTTTTGTTTCAAGGCTCTTGTTGCACTTTCCAATTGCAGTGATATGATATTTCCTCGCCAGCCATTGGTTTTATTATGGTTGAACTTTTTCTTATGATTTTTGTAGAGCTCATAAAGAATCCCATGTCTCTGTTACACATCTAGATGACGTGACCTTTTCAAAGGCACATGCGTCATGCTCAAGGAGGGCAGGCTTGAAAAACATTAGTGATATCCCACTACAAGGTACAGTTATTATATTATAAAGGGATGTCTACCAACTGGGCACAGGTGATCAGGCTGACTATATATATATAAGGAAATGTAGTCTTCATGAGAATACTTAGTTTGCAGTCACCAAGGGATGTAGGGAAGACGGTGGGATAAACCTTCATTAACATACAAAAGCAGCCTGGTGGTTCTGAAACTGCGATTTCTGCTAAGAACACTAAGTGCTAGCATACATTCTATCATACATAAGATGGAGCATTCCTAAAAGGTGGTGTTTTATGACCTTATTGTGCCATAACTAGAGAGTTGAACTACAAAAGATAATTTATTATAATAGAATGGGTTATTTGGGGGCTGAATAGCAAGAGGGATTTAAAGGAAAACCCATCCAACTCTTAATGTTTTCTCTTACTATAACATGCCAAATGTAAACTTTGCATTAGCAGAGATAGAGGTTTTTGTTTGCATACTGTTGAATCTGTAGTGGCTAAAACATGTCCCAGAACAAAGAATGTGCTCACACCTCCATGATACGATCGCCGAAGACAAACGGGTGCATAAGCAAATGTGGCGAAGAAAGCTAATGGTACCCGGCTATCGAAAGAGATAGTGTCTGGGGTCTTAAAGGCTTGAAAGTGAACAAGAGGCCATCTAGCTCAGAAGCAATAAAGCCCACATGGAAGAAGCACACCAGCCTGTGAGATCACGAGGAGCCAAAGGGACCAGGTATAAAGGCATCATGCAAAAAAAAAAAGAATATATATACCATAGTGAATGAAGGGGGAAGTGCAGAGTGGAGACCCAAGGCCCAAGTGTCGGCCATTGGAGATCCCCTCATAGAGGGGTTTAGGAGAGGAGATGGGTCAGTCAGGGTGTGATGTAGTACTGATGAAGAACACAGCTTTCCCCAAGATCCTGGATGCTTCCTCCCCCCAACTACCATGATCTGAATTCTACCTTGCAGGACTGGATAGAGCAGAGGTTGTACACTGGTGCATATGGGAGCTGGAGGCACAGGGAATCCAGGGTGGACAATACCTTCAGGACCAGGGGTATGAGTGGGGATGCTGGGAGAGTGGAGGGTGAGTGGGTTGGAAATGGGGAACTGATTACAAGGATCCACATGTGACCTCCTCCCTGGGAGATGGACGGCAGAGAATGGGGGGAAGGAAGGCTCCGGATAGGGAAAGATATGACAAAATAACAATCTATAAATTATCAAGGGCTCATAAGGGAGGGGAGAGCGGGGAGGGAGGGGAAAAAAAGAGGACCTGATGCAAAGGGCTTAAGTGGAGAGCAAATGCTTTGAAAATGATTAGGGCAAAGAATGTACGGATGTGCTTTATACAATTGATGTATGTATATGTATGGATTGTGATAAGAGTTGTATGAGCCCCTAATAAAATATTTTTAAAAAAGGATGTGCTCAATAAACATGAATGAAATGCTGGAGAGTTAGAACTAAACTAGAGATGTTGAGAGTCTTACTTCACTGGGGAACCCCTATGACTGGAAGGACTAGGGCATAAGCGGGTCCAGAGGGTTTGCCTGTCTTCTGACTGAAGGGCTATATTGTAAAAGCATTGTTGCTATAAACTTACTTGCTTGAGATTCTTAGCCATGGAAAATGCTGGATGAATAATGCCCAGTTGTTTAATTGTTTGCCATTCATAATGCACAGGCTATTCATTTGTATTTGGATTTCATTCTTGAAGGCAAGATGGATCTTGGAAATTATCAGCCTCTATAAGACCTTAAAAATGGAGTAAAACCTCTGGGATTGCTGACTCTAAGAATATATTTCATTGGACCAAAACAAGTTTAAGCAAGACAATTTCACAGGCTTAGAGATAAGAGTAGCTGTTGGTCTTGCATGACAATTTCAAATAAGATTTCAGTTAGGAATCTTTATGGAGGTACATAAATGAGGGTTTAAAAAGCCAGTCTGTATGTACATATGTAAATATATTTATACATTATGATGGGTGAATAGATCTATGTACATATATTTATAGATTTAGTATTAAGGTAGCAGATGGACATTGGGCCTCTACTCAAGCACTCCCTCAATGCAAGAACACTTTGTTCTATTAACCTGGTCTTCCATGATGCTCTCACCTTCCCGACACAATAACTGAAGACAAAGCTGATGCATAAACAAATGTGGTGAAGAAAGCTGATGGTGCCCAGCAATAAAAATATATAGCATCTGGAGTCTTAAAGGCTTGAAGATAAACAAGCGACCATCTAGCTGAGAAGAAACAAAGCCCACATGGAAGAAGCACACCGGTCTGTGTGATCACGAGGTGTCGATAGGATCGGGTATCAGGCGTCAAAGACCCAGAACAAAAAATCATGTCATTGTGAATGAGCGGGAGTGCAGAGTCAAGACCCAAAGCCCAGCTGAGTCAAGACCCAAAGCCCAACTGGACATCCACTTACAGAAGGGTTGCAGGGAGGAGATGAGGCAGTCAGGGTGCAGTATCTGATGAAGCATACAATTTCCATCTAGTTCTTTAATGCTTCCTCCCCCTCACTATCATGACCCCAATTCTACCTTACAAATCTAGCTAGGCCAGAGCATGTGCACAGGTACAGATAAGAGCTGAAAACACAGGAAATCCAGGACAGGTAACCCCCTCAGGACCAATATTGAGAGTAGTCATAGCAGGAGGGGAAGGGGAAGGTGGAGGAACTGATCACAATGATCTGCCTATAACCTCTTCCCAGGAAGATGGACAACAGAAAAGTGGGTGAAGGAAGACATTGGTCAGTGCAAGACAAGAAAAAAAATAATACTTTCTAAATTATGAAGGATTCATGAGAGAGGGTGGGGTGGGGGAGGGAAAATGAGAAGCTGTTACCAAGGACTCAAATAGAAAGAAAAATGTTTTGAAAATGATGATGGCAACAAATGTGCTTGACACAATGGATGGCTGTATGGATTATGATAAGAGTTGTATAAATCTCCAATAAAATGATTTTTTTTTTGAAAAGGCCAGCCTGTGTGATCATGAGGTGTTGACTGACGGCAATAGGTAACAGAAGTTCAAAAATAAGCAATCAAATTGATGTGAAGGAGCATAGGCAAAGTGGAGACCCAAAGTCCACCTGTGAGATAGTTATTGTGCCAACCTGGCCGGTAAACATAGGTAGGATTAATTGAAAGGCGGAGTATAATACATGGCCCAGTGAGCCTCACCTTTCGTGTTCTCCGGCCGGCCTCTTGCTTTCTGATGGTCAGACCAGGATGCAGCTGCCTTAGCCAGTTCCCTGCTTCAGCTGGCAAGGCTCACTTCCTGCAAGACATCCCTGAGGAGAAGCTACTTGGAACTACCACGACGCAGCCCTGGGTGCTGGAGCAGCCATGTGGAGACCCCTGCTAGTGCTGAGATGCTTAAGCATTCGCTGATCTGGCTTTCCTCCTGCAGTTGGCATCACTGCGTATGTTTTGTGAGATGGAGGAGGACTTTGTGGATTGGTGTTGGACATATGGGCTAATGTTGGACTTGTGGGCTTGGGCAGCACTGGGTCGGAATGTTTTCTTGATATGCACTTACCCTTTATATAAAACTCTCTTTTATACATATGAGTTTCTGTGGATTTGTTTCTCTAATGTACCCAGACTAACACAATTCAACAGACCCTCCCAGAAGGGCCACATATAAGGAATGATATCTCCAGCATGTGGGAGAGCACTGATGAAAGACATAACTATCCTCTAATTCTTTAAGATTTCCTTGTCCCACTATTATTAGTTTTACTGCACTAATATTGCTAGAGTTGCATATGTGCATTTGTACAATTAAGGTCTTTCGAAGCACAGAATCCATAGATAAACCCCTCAGAAACAGTAATGGGAGCAATGATTCCTTGAGGGTATGGGAAGAGGGAGTAGGGGGTAGGGGGAAGGGGACTGACAACAATGATGACTGTATAACTTCACTCCAGGGGGAAAAACATCAGAATTTTCGGTGAATGGATACATTGGAAGGTGTAAATTATGGCAAAAGTATAATAATATATAATTATTAAGGGTTCAGGGGGGTGATAGGGTGGGGGGGAGGGGATAAAGGGGAGCTGATATCAAGGAGCTCAAGAAGAAAGAAAATGTATTGAAAATTATGATGGTAGCAATTGTACAACTATGCTTGATCTAATGGACCTTACAGTTATGGATTGAAATTATATATATAAGAACTCCTAATACAATGCTTGTTTGTTTTTTTAAGGTAGATCACCAAAGTCAGTCATTCTATATTTCAGAATTGTATAGACTAGTGACAATGGGCTTATACAGAAAAGAATAAAACACTGATGATTGTTTATAAATTCAAAGTACTAAGGGGAAATATTTAAAAACACATAGGACTATTGATACGCTGCACAGAGGGCTTGGTGGTTGAGCAAATCATTGACAGAGAAGTAGGAGTTTTTCAGATTGGACTGCTGGGCTTTGGGGGAACAGACTAAGAAGGTGACATCCAGGCAGGAATTAACAGCATATGCCAAAGCACAGCCGCTTGAAATGACGGAGTTCACTTGGGAAATCCCATTTGCTGACAAGGCTGGGTTATAGAATGTATGCAGGAGTATGATAGGAAATCAACACTGGGGTGCAAAGAAGGCTTTTCATGTCTTTCCAAGAAAAAGGTGGTGAGGAACATTGATGAATTTTGAGGAGAAAAGTAACATAATAATATTTTTAATTGAAAAAATAATAATTTTTATAGTTTTGTACAAAATAAAGGCGAGAGATCAGATCCATGGCTTAGAACTTTTCTTCTTTTATATTTTTAAAATACAGCAAATCCTGCCTAACCTATTAATAATAACACTAATAGTATTAAAAACGCATGTCAGATACAATGCTGAAGCCTTTTAATATTTTTAATTTCATTAATCCTTGGATCAACCATATGGTAGTTATTATTATCTCTATTTACAGATGAACACATTTAGATTGGGAGGTGTTAATGAACTTGCCCTATGCCACAGGGCTGGTAAAGACATGAGTCCAAGCAATGTGTTTCCTGAGACTGAACCCTTGAGCAGTGTACTGCAGCCAGGTCCTCCCTTTGTCCTAGTATCGTCACCTATGATCCCCCATATCTCATGTGCCAATGGCCAGGCATCGGGCCTGTAAATACTGATAAACCAAGATTTATTGTTTTCTACACCTGTTGCATAGAAAATCCCAAGTCCTTACCCCAAATTGGTTATTTCTGGTCTTCCCCAGAGAGTGTGTCATGTCAGACCTTGCACTGTCTTCTTATGTTCTCCCGCGTTGGAAGTCCCGTCCACAAGGCACAGATAGGTTTGGGCTTGTGCCAGCTGGAATGATCACTTTGTTAATTCTGAGCAGCTACCTGGGGAACTTGCAAGCCTATGTGTGGCTATTCTGATCTGAATATTGAACCGATTCTGCTTTAAATGTTTAACTACATTAAGATGCAATCTTTATTTTATTGTTGTCATTGTTAGGTGTCATCGAGTCAATCCCCATCGATAGTGATCCTTTAGGCGCAACAGAGGAAACACTTCCTGGCCCTGTGGCCAGCCTCACTACTGTTGCCATGCCTGAGCTGATGGCTGCAGCCCCTGGGTCTTCCCATCTCCTCGAAGGCCTTCCTCTTTATTCCTCTACTTTCCCAATCTCGATGTCCTTCTCCAAGGTCAGATTTCTTCTGAAAACATGTCCAAAGTATGTAAGACAATGTCTTGCCATCCTTGCCTCTAAGGAACATTTCCGATTTGCTTCTTCCAAGGTGTGTCCTTTTAGCAGTCTATGGCATTTTCTATTTATTTTTCTAGCACCACAGTCAACTGCATTCCGTCTCCTTTGATCTTCCTTATTTCACATTCATATGAGGCAACAGAAAATATTATGATGTGGGTCAGGCACGCCTTCTTCCTCAAAGTAGCATCCTTGCTTTCCAGTACTCTAATGAGGTCTTGCAGCAGATTTATCTGGATCTTAAAAAAAAAAAGAATTAAAATAGTTCCCTACCCCCCCTTTTTTTAACTTGAGGAAATAGTATGGGGGCCACATATGACCTCCTCCACCTTCAGTGAGGAGTGGACTCCAGCTACACCCCAGCCCACAGTTAATTGTCACAAGACAGAGGACAGACATACCTCCACCCACTATCCTTTACTCGATTCTGATGCCAACTGTCCCTCTCACAGTACTCTACATCTCTGCTAGGTTTGATAATACATTTTAATGGCTACCCAGAACTCACAGCAATACTCATGGGTATGGGAGTGATTAGGAAAGTTAACAGTTACACGAGCTAGGGCAAAAAAGGAAGAAAAAGCCACCATAAAGAATACAGTCTAAAGTTCATAGCAGTGCTGCTCCTTAGCCAGCAGACGAGTATCTCTCTGATCCTCGACCTCTCCGTCCTATGGACACATGGTCTCCACTTTTGTGGACCAGGAAATTTCAATGGCACAGACTCTCGGTGGCAAGGCTCCTCTGGTCTCGGTGTGGCCTGCCCTCTGCTGCTTCTGCTATTTTACACAAGGATCTCAAAGAGCTCCATTGGTGACACTCGTCTTGATAGCCAACTGCGAGACGCACTACTACTGCATCTCTGGCAATTCACAGCGACTCTAAGGGACAGGGATGAACTGCCCTTGTAGGTTTCTAAGATTACAACTCAAGGGATTAGAACCCTGTGTCTTTCTCCCTCAGAGGGGTTGGTAGTTTTGAACTACTGACCTTCACAGGTTATCAGTCAATGCATAACACACGACGCCTCCAGGGCTCCTAGCTCTTCCTTGCTATTTCTGGTAATTCTGTTTTGCTCCTAAGATGTCCTTCGTCTGTCCAATGGACTGGCAGCACTGACTAGGTAATTACTGAGGCAGAGATCTTTCTATGTTATTTGCATGGTCCTAGCCAATCACTTAGTGGGAGTTACAGAGAAAAAGACTCAAAATGATAAGAAAGAGCTGCAAATATCCATTAGTTATAGGACTATAAAACATATGAAGAATGAATCTAGGAAAACTAAAAATTGTCAAAAATGAAAAGGATGTTACTTAGGTCCATAGCAGTGCTACTCCTTAGCCACTTGGCCCAAGCGAGGGTAGTTTCAATTGCCTCGTTTCCATGTGAACGCTGGGCAACACCTAAGGAAGGATGCAGTAGCACCGATGCATTTGGAGGTAATGTTGGCGAAGAACATTGAAGGTGCCAGAAGAACAAACAAACAAATACAGCCAGAAGATTCCTTAGAAGCGAGGAGAGTGAGACTTTGTCTCGTGTGCTCTGACATGTTCTCAGGAGAGACCAGTTTCTGGAAAAATACATCATGCTCTCTGAAGTATAGATCAGGAAAAACGAGGAAGACCCTCAAGGCAGTGAATTGACGCAGTGGCTGCAACAGAGGTTTCAACGATTTGGGGGGATGGCATAGGACTGGGCAGTGTTTTGTTCAATTGTGCACAAAGTCACTATGTGTCAGAACCAATTCAACAGCACCTGACAGCATAATAGAAATAGGTAAGAGTTATATTATGAAATTTCCCATCAACACACTAACCCTCCTATTATCTTCTGATGCCTATGGAAAATTATATATATATATATATATATATATATATATATATATATATATATATATATATATATATATATATATATATATATAGAGAGAGAGAGAGAGAGAGAGAGAGAGAGAGAGAGAGAGAGAGAACTCCTAGTTGAAAGCACAGAGGAAGGTACATTAGGAAGAATTATACAATAGTTTCCCCTAACTTTGAAATTCAAAATGGAATTATGACAAATTAGTTTTTGCTTTATTTCTGAAATGCCTTTCATACTGCAGAACTCCAGCATAACAGAAAATACTTTGCCTGTTCCCCAGACTAGGTCAAGACTCTGGGTTTTAGCTCTACCCTTAGCTTTATAAAAATCACCTAGCCAGCTAAAATTAAATATAGTACTTTCAAGTATGTATATAATTCAAGGTTTATTTCCTGTGATCAGATAGAAGATTCTTAAGGGCAGGAAAATTTTTGGTCTTCAATATTACCATACCATCAACTTTGAACACAGTACCTAACTTCTGGAAGGTGTTCAAGAAATATTTGTTATATTCAAGGCAGAATGAATAAGCAGATACATTGAAAGAGCAAGTATTTGCGTCTCACATATTACATGTGCATGGTGAGTAGGAATGGTATTTATTTGTGGCATATCGTTTTAGGAAAAAATGCATGAGCCACATCAAAAGGCAGCTATGGGTCATGATAAAATCTCTTGTGACCCATTAGTCATTTCTTACCCTGCTATCTAACCTGAAATCGGGATGACCTTAATGCTCAGTATTAATTCATTTCCTAGGATTAATAGCAGCAAGAGGAAAGAGGAAAGCGTCCAGTTGGAAGGAAGCCTCCATTTCTATGTTTCTTTGCTTAATGGTTCTAAAAGGCAATTTCAACAAATTCTACACCAATTGCTTGCTTGTGAGTGATTTGCAGAAAGAGGACGTGTGCCTCATGCTTGGTGATAACTCCAAATAGGTTTGTAATACTCAGCCTCTCAGAGTTCTTAAAAACCTAGTTAAGACTACAGAGGCCCAATTGGAACATCCTTTAAGTAACTTCAGGTGGTTTAAATATTATTTCTGAGCTATTTGATGACTTGTATCTTTGCTATTAATCACCAATTGCCTCATTTTGCAGAACTGCATGTTTTAAAGCAGAATCCTTTGGAATGATAAAATCTGTCCACAGGAATTCGAAATCCCCTGTTTTAGTGGTGACAGAGGTAAACTTTTTAAAAAGTTGAATAAATGTACATTCTAGAAGACAATTTTAGGGACTTATTCTGTGTGTTGGCTCTATGTTAGCAAAAGATGTCTAGGCAGGACGATGGCTGGAAGAGGGACATAAAAGATGTCCAGTAACTCTTGTAGAGTATCTTTTGCCACGTGCGTTCTCCTAACTTCTGCCATGCTTACTCTTATACCTTTTGTTCTATGTTGTCTTGCTATGCAATCCCAGACATTTAAGAAACCGCGAGACACTTAGCTCAGTTGGCATGACCCCTTAGAGCAGAACTTCAAGAACTAATATGCCCAAGGTTTCTTGAAAGGTCAAAAGGAAGAAGGCAGAACACATGTATGTGTCCTTGCATACTATCATCACAACCTATGTGCGTCAGAAGCATCACCCATGTTCTTCCCAGTTTGTTGTCCCACGTCAATCTCTAGTTCATCCATCTAAAAAGAGGACAAAGTGGCTTTTCATTTTACAAAGCATTGGCCCTTCAACCGGCTTGCTAATATGGCAGGAAGAAAGGGAAACTCAAATCAGTATTTGGGCTTCGGGCTTTTGCTTCCTATAATGAATGTGTTCACCTTTAGCCTAATTTTGTCAGCATTCTCTTCTCACTTGGGAAAGAAGCCAGGGAGATTACAATTTAACTTTGGCCCTGCGTAGGTCAAAGCATATTCTTTTCCTCTGGCAGACCCAGCGGAAAATGACGAGGGAGGAGATTGTTGTTCAACGCACATACACATTCGCCGAGTGACGTGATGGTACCGCTAGGATGTTTCAGAGTTGCTGGTGGGAAAGGTCGCTGACAAGCACACGAACATGGGAAACCCAAGCGCCAGCGTTCTAGCACCTCCTGTTTTGTGGCGCTGGATCAAGCGAGGGTGCGATGTTGATTTTGTTGGTAAAGAAGCAGCCTTTGCCTCTGCTGGGACTCGTCCAAGAGCAGAGATAGAATGAACGCACTGAAAGGAAGTGACAGTGAGGATTGCAGCCTCAGCTGGCACAGCTTCAAAACGTTTCAGAGGACAGTGTTCCGGAGAGATACTGCAGCGTGGCTCCGGTAAGTACTAGACAAATAGATTTAGTGCTGCTGTACAGAGGCAAAATACATCGGAGGAATAGAAAATGAACAAAAACAACAATACCAACAAGGAAAACCTCTGCTAAATAAACTATTGCATGGCACAAAGAAACTACAGAGTTGTAAGCCAGCAAAATCCTCCAAATATGAGAAACCATCTCTGGAAGGGATCAGAGAGGCTGACGGGTGGCTCTTTAGCCTTTGCTGGACCCAGAGCTGATGGGAGGGCCTCAAAAATGATTTTTCTTTCTATTAAAAAATACACAACTCCCCTTTTTGCTCTTCTTATGGGTCCTAACTCTGTTCTTTGAAACGAAATGTACCCCAGCCTCCTTGAGTTAACCCTCCATGTTTTAGACACTGCCCCTTCATCTTTTCTCACCAAGATAAATATCCTCAATTCCTTTCATCCTTCCTTACAGACACGGTGTTCTGTTGACATCCTTCTGAAAAGGAAGTGAACAGACAGGATTTTACAATGGACGGTCACTTGTCCTGAGTGTGGAATGTATGTTTTTTGTCTTCATGTCAGCTTAAAAGTTCATTACTTTAGGAAAAACCCATTTGCTATATTTTTTGTTTTAAGATGAACATACAGCTAAATAATCTCCATAGAAATAATTTCTCCCAAATGATCTCTGGTACATAAAGGTCACTAGCATATGCTTACCCATTAATGCGTCTGCACTAAATCCAAGTCCTTACATGAATCTCTTAAGTCTTAGTTTTTCTCAATTCCATTGATGATATTTAAAAATTTGAGCTTAAATGAATGCAGCCATAAATCCACCATTTATTGGCTTCCTTTCACAGGTTGACCACTCCTGGAAGGATTGTGATTCGAAGTATCAAATGGCACAGGGAATGAAGGTCTGGTGGTCGGCTTCATTAAAGATTATAGTCAAGAAACTCATAGAGGACAGCTATGCTCCTCAACTCATGGGCTTGTCATAAGTCAGAATTTACAAATGTTTTTCTGCTAGTGCAGGCTGGGGTTCGCATGCTAGATACTATGCTTTTAAGAACCAGATTGGCAGACAAACAAAGAGATTCAATAAGAAGGACACTTATAGACAAGTAGACACTTGTGTGTTGTGGTAACCCAGAGACAGGAGTGCCTGGATTTCTCAAATGATATTGAATCGAGTACTAAAGTATATTTAGATGTGTTCCAGGAGACAAGGGAGACATGAAGTTATATACAGATGTTCAAATACATGCAAAAATACAAATCTGAGCCAGAGGGGTCAAGTGAAATAAAGGCTGAAAAATGTTCAATGGTGATGCCAAGTTTACTGGAGAATTTAGAGCAGTTTTATTGATTTCAATTTTAAGATTTGTCCAGCAAGTAAGAATTTAGAACCAAGGGAAATAGGCAACCAAGGGAATTTAGAACCAAGGGAAATAGACCAAGGGACTTTAGAACCAAGGGAAATAGACAACCAAGGGAAATAGACAAATTTTCTTGGGAAAATTTGGTTATGAAGTAGTTTGCACGTGGAAATGAAGGCATTTTTTTAAGGCGGAGAAACTGAAATGTATTTGTATATGGAGGAAACAGCTCCAGAGAATGCAAATGGTGGAGTCAGAAGCTATATCTTCTAATGGAGCAAGTATCAGTTCGCTTTTGCTGCATAACAAAACACTCCAAATTTCAGTAGCTTAATTCAACAAATATTTATTAATTCTCACAAAGCGGTGGGTTGCCTAGGCTATTCTTCTAGTCTGGGCTGATTAAACTGATCTTAAGTTATGTCTTTTGTCTGGAAGTTGATCTAATATTAATGGGGCAACGAGTAGGTCATGTGTCTTTCATTTTCCAGCAGGATAGCCTGGGCTTCTTTATGTGGTGATGGTCTTACTATTTCTGAAAGGAGAGAGAGAAGGCAATTCTCAATGCTTTTCAAATTCTGCCTATGTCATGTTCGTGGTTACAACATGCCGCCTGATTGAACTCAGAATCCCTTTGAAAGGATTTGGATACCTGATGTTGCTGTTAGATGCTACTGAACCAGACTCATAGCAAACCTACATACTGTGGGGTCCTGGTTTACAACTGCCGGCACCAGCACCGTGACAGGCTGTATAAAACCAAAGTCTGAGGCAGGCTTAAGCTCTAATTTCAGATTCCTGGACACTGAGGGAATTGTGTCAGAGAAAGCATCACTTGTCCCAGACTGACCAGTAGGGAGCAGTGACCACCACCCCCAATCGACCAGTCAAGAGAATGCATGCGGAACTACTCACCAACCACCACTGGACAACGCTGACGCCAGAAGCTTTCTCCAATAAATTTAAAGAACAGCAACACTGGACTTCCCCCTGTCCCTGGCCCCATAAAGCCCAGGGAACAAATAACTCGGGGCTGATTCCCTTCTGCACGCTGGGTCCCGCTGCTCTGGGAAGTGCAGGGGAAAAAAGCCCTAGTTTGAGCTAGAAAAATAAAACTCCCTTTGCCATATTTGCACCTCAACTGGTCGTAATTCTTCCGTGCACCCAGGTGAGCTCGCGTTCCTTTCCCCAATCCAACAGTACACCAAAACAAAACACTGCCCAGTCCTGTGCCAGCCTCACGACTGTTTTATGTTTGAGCCCATTGCCGCAGCCACTGTGGCAAGTCACCTCATTGAGGGCTTTCCTCTTTCTCGCTGACCATCTAATTTCCATAGCATGAACACCTAATTTCCATAGCATGAGCACCTAATTTACATAGCATGAGCACCTTATTCCTCAAAGTAATAGCCTTGCTTTTCAATATTGTAAAAAGGGCTTGTGCAGCCCATTTACCCAATGCAACACATCATTTGATCTCTTGACTGCAGTTTCCACAAGCACTGATTGTGGATCCAAGCAAGACAAAATCCGGGACAACTTCAATATTTTCTCAATTTATCATGATATCACCTACTGACCCAGTTGTAAGGGTTTTGGTCTTCTTTACATCAAGTTGTCCTACATACTGAAAGCTACAATCCTTGATCACCTACCTTGAATTCTGACTAATAGCAATGCTCTACAGGGCTTTTTAAGGCTATACATCTTTAGAAGAGCAGATAACCTCATCTTTTTCTTAAGTGCCAGCTAATGGATTTGATTGTCTACCTTTCTATTAACAGTTCAATGCTTACTCTAGAGTGTAGCAGAGCTCCTGAGTGCGGACTACTGCTGCAGCAGTAGACATCAGTCTCATGAGTAGTGAGGCTCAAACATAACCTAAGGATGACTCATAAGACACTGCAGTTTGTAGGTGTGAGGACAATTTGAGAGAGATCATTGCTCACAACTTCTTTTAGTCTGTGAAGTGACTTATCACCTAGAGACTAAAGGAGTTGAGGTAAAAGAGGGGATTGAATGAGAGTCATACAATTTTGAAATACTAGAAAAAGAAGAGAGAGCTGATTAGAGACATACAGAAATTGATTCCCATGAAATACTGAAGGTGCTTGTGAGGTTTGGAACCACAATATGGTGGTGGCATCCATCTAAATATTTGTGTGAATTTTCCCCCAATAAAATGAATAACTTATTTATAAAACCAGTGAAGCTATAAAGTTGAGTGCTGGTGAGCCAGGTTGGTGAGGTCAGATATGTTGATATCTTGTTATGACATGCCAAAAAAAAGGAGGGTTTTTTTGCTCTCTAAACAATTACATATAAGTTTAAGAGAGGTCATGCACTCAAAGTGGAAGCGTTGCAGAACAAAGGGAATTAGAATGTGGCAGATGTAGAAGAGGGACGTCCTTCTGTAGAAGAGGCCGTTGGAGTCAATGCTTGCAGACTGTATAGATTCTGGATCTGGCCACAGGTGGGCACAAGAGAAGGCCACTGATGAGGAAGAACGTGGAACCATGCGACTATGGGGATTTCTTAGGAACAAGATCATATCAAGAGTTTAAAGAGGGAGAAAAACCATAACGTTCTGGTTGTAACACGTCTCTCCCTTTTTAGGAAAGGTGTTTTTCTCTTCGTGGAGAATGGAGGCACACTGAGACTTAAGCAACCCTTTTGTCTAGCAGTTCTCTGTAAACAGTAAGCACATTTCATAAATAGTTGCCATTTCCTTTCCTTTTGGAGACCGTCCACTTCTCTGAGTTTTGAAAAATCCTATTGATGAATGGAATTCCTTCTAAGCCTCAGTGCATTTAGGTTTAAGACCTCTTCACTTATAATCTTCCAACAGATGTAAGCTACTCTTTTCCTCCCATTTATCTTTGCAGGATGCCCTGACTTCCAGCTTTTACATATGTCCTTTTGAAATCTGAGCTCAGCTGAGAACTTTCTGGTGAGTTGATTGATTTCTTTAAATGTCTTTCCACTTTCTTCCATACTTGGGCCATTCTTGGGGCCACATTCCCTTCTCAAATGTTTGTTCCTGGGCTCATGCTTACTTTTAAACCTTTTTTCAACTTCTAGGGTGGCTCTCTGACTGTGCCACATTTTTTTTTTTTTACAAATTAAGAGATGTCTATGTATGCATATATATAATGTTTTCTCCTTAAGATTGTCAAAAAGGATAGATAACTTTTAGACTCAAATAAATTTTAATCTCAACAGTATCATTTGGCATTTGAAAATCCACAAGAAAGATGATCTCTTAAATTAAAATTTTATTTATAAAAATGGATGAAAAGGGAGAACCGATCTCGGAGATCTATGTGTAACCTCCTCTCTGGGAGATTGGCAAGGGGGAGGCGGGTGAGGGGAGATGCCGGGGAGTGTAAGATAAGATATAATAATTATTTATAAACTATCAAGGGACCAGGGGTGGGATCGGGGAGGGATGGGGATGGGGGGTAAAAAAGGGAAACCGAGCTGATTCCAGGAACCCAAGTGGAAGGTGAATTATGAGAGTGACGAGTGCAACGAATGTATAAGGGTGCTTTGCTCATTTGATGTATGTACAGATTGTGATAAGAGCCTTATGAGCCCCAATAAAAAGATTTAAAAAAGAGAAAATGATTAGGGCAAAGAATGTACGGATGTGCTTTATACAATTGATGTATGTATATGTATATGTATGGATTGTTAAGAGTTGTATGAGCCCCTAATAAAATGTAAAAAAAAAAAAATGGATGGAGAAAAAAAACCCTGAAAATCTATGGAGGTAGAAAACTTCCATTTTCATAATCATCATCAACATCATCATCTGAACAAATACATGCATAGAACAATGCCAGGAACAAGATATTCAGTAAATGTTACTTTCCATCCCCATTTTCAGCCCCTCAATCATGCATTTATTAGTCAGATTTAAATCTGTCCAAAGGGTCTACTTTTCTTATATTTACAATTATTTTGAGTTGCACTTATTGGCAAGATGAGGTAAAAGATAATATTTGGTAATCTTTAAAGTGTTAACGACTATAAAAAGGAATAAAAAAGTCACCAATTTCTTATTCTTAAAGTGAAGATTGGGAAGCATTACTACTGAGTTTGTGGTGGGTGCTCAAAAAAGGTCTGAGTTGCCCAATTACCTAAATTATCTCGAAGAGATTGGAGTAAAGATGTTGTGTGTTGAAAAATACTGTTAAACCCAAATACATTATTAGCTAGAAGTCATTCATACCTAATCGGTAATTAGATTATAATGATCTTAACAAAGATCAGCTGTACACGAGGAAGTGAGCTATTAGAAAGATACAGAGAGAGAGAGAGAGAGAGAGAGAGACGGTCACTGCCGTGTCATAGCAGACCTATATAAAGAATCTGAGTCTATAAATCTTTGGGGAGCAGATAGCCTCATCTATCTCTGAAGGAGTGGTTGATGCCCAACCCCCACATCTGATTATTATTGGCATTATATATATTTCTTATTTTAAAAATTAAAAATCTTTGAATTTCTAACAACAGTTATAATTCTAAAAGGAAAGAAATAATATATACTCTGACAAACTATCAGTGGCTCTAACTTGTTCCTGGGTCAACACGTAAGAGACTCCCTCTCTGGCCTATAAGATCTATTAGTCATCCTTTAGCAGTCTTGTTAAGCTCATTCATTGGCGTTGTTATCTCTTAGCATATAGTCCACTAAAGATGTACTGGGTACGAGTCTGACCTGGGAGGGAAAAGTTTTATGTTTGAAGATGCTTCCTCATGTTCATTTTTGGCCTTCAAAATTAATTGACCTTGTTAATTCCTGTAAGGTTATTTTAGATAGCTATCATTTCAATGTTAATTTGTTTATGAAATTTTAACTCAAAAGTACCTAATCATTAAAAATGCATTTTCTCTAGTGAGCTATAATTTTCAAATTATTAAATGTATTTGGTCTCATTTTTCACTTCCAACTCAAGATATCTAAGAAATTATCATTTACTCATAAAATGAGAGATAGATGAACCCTTACTTTAATATCCAAGTGTTTGCTTCTGCTAATTTCCTCTTAGAAATGATATGTGAAATCCGGGTGGATTAGACAGCAAGACTGCTTTTTGGTAGGGATAAGGAACTGAAACTGCTGTCAACAGGGAGTCCAAGTACCTGAGTTGAAAATCTAGACAGGTCAGAATTAGCTAAGGTGATCTTCAGCTTCCTTATGTATGAAGGATGACAAAAATAGCTGGCTTTTAGATAGCTACAGACAGTCTCTCTATACATAGGTTTTGGGTGGAGATGAGATTGACAATGTATGGCAGAAAAATGATTTGATTTAAACTCACTTTCTCTTCAGGATGTGATGAAGTATTTACTCTTGTTCATATCATCTCAAAATTAATTATTTTACATTCAGTTACAGAGATATACTAACAGAATAAACAAAAAAAACCTACTAGTATATATGTCTATGGTTCCTGTGTGTCTTCAAGTAAATGCTGACTCCCAGGCACCCTGTAGGACAGAGCAGAACACTGCCCCACAGAGTTTACAGATGCACCTAACCAGGTCTTTTCTCTCATGGAGCTGCTAATGGTTTCAACTGTCCATTTCCTGGTTAGCAGCTAATCACATCTATTATGCTACTAAACCCATTGCCATTGTGTTGATTTTAACTCATAGGGAGTCTGCATAACATCTCTGAGGCTTTGAATCTTAGGGGCCCAGGCAGCCTAATGTTTCTACCACTGTTCCGCTGGTCCTTTTGAACTCCTTACCTTGCAGTCCACATCTAACCAGAGAGTGCCACTAGGGATCTTTTGTGTGAGTCTGTACTAAGGAGATCCAACAATAATTCATGGTTTAATCAAGAGAGACAATTTGTTTCTTTTTGACATACTGTCTGAAGTGATCGTTTCCAAGTCAGTGCTCTCAATTCCATAGGAGTCATTCAGAAACATGAGTTCTCTTCCATGTGCTTCTGTTATTATCTCTTACCCTGTCACTATCATGACAATGATTGACTTTGAACTATGGAAAGGAAAGCGGAGAGGCCAAGTCACACTCAGAGTTTTGATGTCTAAGGCAAGAGATGGTATGTTCCTCCAGGTTGACTAGAGAAACAAATCCATATATATATGAGAGCTTTATATCAAAGAGCAATTGTATATTGAGAAAACATCCCAGCCCAGTCCAGATCAAGTCCTTAAGTCTGATATTAGCCCATATGCCCAATACTCGTCTCTACATTCCTCTTTAGACTCACTCAGCACACGCAATGATGCACAAAGCAGGAAGATCACAGGCCACTGGAAGAAAGTCTGTGTTACCTCTCAGTGCTGGTGCAGCTCCCCATGTGACTCCTCCAGTTCCAGGGCTCTGGCTGCCATCAGCATAGCTGGCTTGTCAACAGCGAAGTGAAGCAGAAAGAGTGTGTGTGCCACCTCAGAAGAGAGGAGTTCCCAGAATCCTCAGGAGAAGGCCATGCCCACACATAGGCATCATTGGCTATGACCTGATTGACAGGCTGGACTCCACCCCTTCACTCAAGTTGACAGGAGATGATGTAAGTGCCACAGATGGCACACATTATTCTCTCTCACATTTCCTCAGAGGTTACAGTTAGTCACAGGATCACAATTACTGCAAAGGAACATGGGGCACATAGAGGCCTTGTTTATCTACAATTCTATTTATCAGATTAAACACGTTTTAGAGAATATCTGTAATCTCTCTCAGAGAACGTCTTGCTCATCCTACAATTTCAACTACATATCTGGTTTCTAAGGATTTCCTATATTTTAAACATCCTATGACTTATTCTACAAAAACTGGAATTCTATTTTGTTGTATTTGCGGGTGCGTGTGTGTTGTAAGTGGAATTTTTTTCCATTTAAACAATTAAAATATATAATTATTTAGATTTAATTTAGGATGTATTTGCTTTATATGCTGGGGAAGATGAGCCCCAAAGACTGGAAGCTATTCACAATTCAAAACATGACTTGGGAAGAGGTGCCCCCTCAAAGTTAAATAGGTCATAAAAATGTAGATGGAGTAAAAACTTTGGGAACCTGTATTTGCTGATGGGGTGCAACTGAAAACAAAACAAAAAGCAGCTGCAGACTGTTAATCCCTTGGTAATCAGAATACAGATTGTACAAAGTTTGAATATAGAAAAATCCAAGATCCGCAAAAATTAGATTAAGTGCACAAAGATCAATATCTTAGCGATTAGTGAGATGATAGGTACCGGTATTGATCATTTTGAATCAAACAGTCCTATGATTTACCATGCTGAAAATGACGAATTCAAGGGGAATGATGTCTCAATTGCAGTGAAAAAGAACATTTCAAGCTCTGTCTTGATGTACAATATATTCTGTGACAGGATAATATCAATATGCCTACAAGGAACTACAGCTAACAATTACTATTCAAATTTAGGGGCCAACCACTAAACTTTGTGGTGAAGAAATCAAAGAATACTACCAATTTCTTCAGTCTGGAATTGATCAGATAGCCAATGAAGATTCCCTGATAATCATTGGCTATTGGAATATGAAAGTTGGAATAAAAGAATAAAGAATAAAAATTAGTAGCAGTATGGTATTGGTGATATAAACAAAGCTGGAAATTTCAAGACAATATTATGCAAGACCAATGACTTCTTCACTCTAATTACCTTTTTCAAAAAAATAAATGATAATTATACTTTGGAATTCACAAAATGGTATAAATAGTAATCAAATTGACTGAATATGTGGGAAGAGACAATGTAGAAGTTCAACATCATCACCCAACACAGTCCAGGGGTCAGCTCTGTAAGACATCACAATTGCTCCTAAAAAAACAAGTTCACATGTAGATCCTTGTAATCAGTTCCCCCTTTCTAACCCACCCTCCCTCTACGTTCACAGTATCACCCCTCACACCACTGGTCCTGAAGGGATCATCCAACCTCCTCCCTGGAGGATGAACAACAGAAAAATGGGTGAAGGGAGACATTAGACAGGGCAAGATATGACTAAATAATAATTTATAAATTATCAAGGGTTCATGAGGGAGGAGGAAGGGGGGAGGGAGGGGAAAAATGAGGAGCGAATGCAGGGGCTTGGGTGGAGAGCAAATGTTTTGAGAATGATGAAGGCAATGAATGTACAAATGTGCTTTACACAATTGATGTGTGTATGGACTGTGATAAGAGTTGTATGAACCCCTAATAAAACAATTTTTAAAAGTTGTATCCCAAAGTAAAAAAAAGTTCAAGTTGAAGAAAATTAAAACAAGTCTATGAGTGTCAAATTACAACCTTGAGTTTATACCAGTTTATTTATTTAGAGAAAATCTCTAGAACAGATATGACACGTTGAACACCAGTGACAGAAGGCATGATGAATTGTGTGACAATTTCAATAATATAAGACAGAAATAAACCAAAAAGGCCATTAAAAAGACAGAAAATAAAAAGAAAGACCAAAGTGTATATAAGAAGCATTTCTGAAACTTGCTTTCGTACTTAAAGTAGCTAAGAAATGAAAGAAGTAAGAAAAAAAGAGCTGAACAGAAATTCTCAAAGGCCTGTTCTAGAATACAAAGTAAAGTATGATAATGAAATGTGAAAAGACTTAGAGTTCGAAATCTAAAAAGAAGAACATGCTGAGCATGTCTCAAGCTAAAAAAACTGAAAAGAATTCATGCCTCAAGTTGAAATATTGAAGGATTCTGTGGACAAAATATTGAATACTGATGGATGCATCAAAGATGATGGAAGAATACACAGGGTCACTGAAGAACAGTGGACAGTCAAGTGATGAAGAACCTATGGTACAGAAGGGAGAAGCCCAAGTTGCACAGAGAGATTAGCGTGCCCGCACACACACGCACACACACACACACACACACTCCAGGAATTGACAAAATACCAATGGAAACAGCTCAAAAGGGTGATAAAGCAATGGAAACACTTACCTATGTCAAAAAATTTTCAAGAGCTCCATATTTTTAACCATTCCACAGAAAGATGATACAATGGAATGTGGAAAAGTTTGAGCAATATCATTAATAACACGTACAAGAAAACATTTGGTAAAGATAATTTCCAAAGGGTTGCGGCAGTACATTGACAAAAAGATGCCCTGCTGCACTCAGAAGAGGGCATTGAAAGAGCTATACCATTGCTGACATTTCATGGATGTTGGGGGAAATCCGAGAATAGCAGAAAGATCTGAAGATGTGTACTTGTATTTTATTGACTATGCAAAGGGATTTGACTATGTAGATCATAACAAACTATGAATAACATTGAGACAAATGGGAATTCCAGAACACTTCATTGTGCTCATGCGGAACCTATACATAGAGCAATAAACAGTCACACAAACAGAACAAGGAAACAATGAAAGGTTTAAAATTAGGAAACAGCTTCAATTCAATATTTAGTCCATTTGTATGCTGTGGTAGTTATCTAATTGATGTCAATTTGAGGATTAAGAATGTAGGGGTGGAGTCTAGGCTGTCAATCAGGATTTATCCAATGAGGCCTCTGTGAGGGCATGGCCTCCCTCTAAGGATTCTGGGAATTCCTGTTTTTCCTCCTTGGAGGTAGGAGACAGTTCTCTCTCTTGGTTCACTCCTTTGGAGATTCTCTACTGACAAGACTGACCCCCTGTGAGACATCCCTGAGGAGAAGCCACATGGACCTACTCTGATGCAGCCCTGGAAGCTGGAGAAGCCACATAGAGACCCCTGCCAGCGCTGAGATGCTTACAACGCCACTGAATCCAAAGACTTTCTACCCACTGTCCTGTGATCATCCTGCACTCAGCATCATGGCATATGTTTAGTGAGTTTGAAGAGGACTTTATAGATTGGTATTGGGCATATGGGCTAATATCAGACTTAAGGGCTTGATCTGGACTGGGCTAGGATGTTTTCTCAATATTCAAGTGCTCTTGTATATAAACCTCTTTCTTATACACATACGAGTGCCTGTGAATTTGTTTCTCTAATCTATCTGGATTAACACATATGCCGAGCAGATAATCCTAGAAGCTAAACTGTATGACTAAGAACACATTATCAGAATTAGAGGAAGGGTAATTAAGGATCTTTTTGATGTGCAGATGACATAACCTTGTGATTTCATGGAAGTTTATTGTGCCAACTTGGCTGATAAACACATGTGGGGCTAATTTAAGGGCGGAGGGACAAAGTGAACCTTGCCTTTCTAGTTCTCGGGTTGGACCAGGGTGCAACTGCCTTAGCCAGTTCCCTGCTTCAGCTGACAAGGCTCATTTCCTGCAAGACATTCCCGAGGAGAAACTCATGGACGTACCCTGATGCAGCCCTGAGTGCTGGAGCAGCTGTGTGGAGACCCCTGCCAGCGCTGAGATGCTTACATGTTCACTGATGCAGCTTTCCTCCTGCAGTCAGCATTATTCCATGTGTTTTGTGAGATGGAGGAGGACTTTGTGGATTGGTGTCAGACATATGGGTTAATGTTACACTTGTGGGTTTGGGCAGCACTGGGTTGGGATGTTTTCTTGATGTACACTTATCCTTTATATAAAACTCTCTTACACATCTGAGTTTCGCTTGGTAAAGCTTGAAACAATTGCAGATGAAAATGTGGCTAGCAACTCTATGAAAACAACAATAAATCAGAAATTCACATCTGGACCAATGGACACATGATGATAAATGAAGAAAGGAGTTAATTGTCTAGGATTTCATTTCTCTTGGATCCATGATCAATGCTATGGAAGCAGCAGCCAAGTAATCAAAGTAACAAAATTCCATGGGACAAATCTGCTCTACAAGACTGCTTTACAGTGCTAAATAGCACGGATGCCACTTTGAGGACTAAGGCGTCTGACCCATGTCTGGTGTTCTCAATATCCTCATATGCATATGGAACTTTGAGATTGAATAAGGAAGATTGCAGAATTGATGGGTTTAAACTGTGATTCTGGCAAAAATATTGAAAGTCATGCAAATTTCCAGAAAAACAAACCATTCTGTCTTAGAAGTTCAGTCAGAGTTTAGAGGTAAGGATGGTGAGACATCTTCACTAGTACGTTGGTCATGTTTTCGGGAGAGACCAGTCTCTAGAGAAGGACACCATGCTTGATAATGTAGAGAGGCAGTGAAAAGAAGGAGGTCCTTGACAAGATGAGATTGACCCAGTGACTGCAGCAATAGGCTCAAACCGAAGAACAGTTATGAGACTGGCGCAGGACGAGGCAGTGTTTTGCTCTTGTCCATAGAATCGCTGTGATTTGGAACCAACTCGACGGCACCTAAGAATTATATACTACTGCTTAACTCTCTAAAACAAAAAACACATACACACACACACACACAAACCAAACCAAGCCAATTCTAACTCACAGGGACCTCTTGTGTACAACAATTAGAGCCATAAGATTTTCTTAAATGCAATTTTATGGAAGCAAATCACCAGTCCTTGCTTCTATAATGACTATGGGTGTGTTTGAATTGTCAGCCCTTACAACTTGGGTGTCAACTCTCTGCTGTATGCAAGAACCCTATTAATTCTTAAAAATGAAGTATAATTATTGTATCAATAGTTAGATCTTCAATTATATCATTTAAAAATTGAGAATGAAAAACTGCGAGGGATGTGTGGGAAGCAGAAAGATTTCTCCCAAGTTGTCTCCCCCAAATATATCCCAAGCTTAGCTGCTTGCTGCACATGGCAAATGACTAAACACTTGGAGGTCAACAGAAGTAGGTCAGGGGTTATTCTCCCTAAGGGTTATCAACCATCTAGAGCAAGCAGACACCACTGTTTATTCCACAAGTAGGGCCCACTCCCTTCTGATAATGATAGTGGTAAAATTTTCCCTGAAGGAGAGCCCAGGGAGGTCAAGCCCACCCAAGGGTGACCATGGTTAGGCCACCACCATGAATCTAGGGTATGCCCATCTTTTCACATGTATACCTCTAATCCCTCCCATTCCTATGTGCACACCCCTAGCCCATCCCCTTCCTGTCATGCTTATACCTATCATACATCCCTTTCCTATGATGTGTATGCCTATTGTACTGCCCCTTCCTGTGACATGTGGTTACCTGCAATCATGTCCCCCTAAGTAGTTATAAGCCTTGGTTAGCAATAAACCTCTCTCTGGCCTCGCCTCACTCTCCTGCCCTCAACCCACACTGTGTGCAGAACTGGCTGGTAAGATCATGGTCATCCAGGAGGTGAGCATGCCACTATGAAATATGTCTGATTTCTTTATTTTACTCTTTCTCCTATCTCTTTCATGCTCTATGACTTTATTGTAATCTTAATATATCTCAACCATACAATTGCTCCTATTGAACCCGCAATTAGTTGTGGGGGGCTGGCTTTCCCCACACAGGGATGTCCACTTATTTCAAATCCATTCCTACTTACAGCTGCTCAATAGAACAAAGTAGAACTTCCCTTTACAGAGCAGAATGGCTCATCTTTCTCCTGTGGAGCAACGGGTAGTTTCAAACTGCTGATGTTGGGATTAGCAGCCCAAGGCATAATCCACTATGTCATTAGGGCTCGACTCTAATATCATAATGACTTTGAACTCAATGGTCACAGTTTTCCATTTGTATCATCGTGACTCTTCTTAATATTCCAAGATTTATTTTTTGTTGACCCTTTCACCTTTTAGGATCTAGATGTGGATCTCAGCCAAGGATGTATTTTCACTGAAAAATAAAAATCATAGATTAAATGAAAGTAGTCTTAATACTATGCTGTAGCAAAACTTCTGCTCATTTAGAAAGGACTTATAGACTCAGGGTATTTTTAAATGAATCTTGACAAAACTGATTAAGTGGAATAGGCAAGTTCTAGAGACAGAGACGGGCATACATGTAAACTTGGCGAAATTTAAAAGAAAACAATATATTGATGGCAGGCTTATGTAAGAGACAGAAGAGAGTGATGTTGAATATTTGAGGTGGAGACAGATGTAAAGTGTATGAGACATACAATATTACACTGCCTTCTGGTGAGAGGATAAATATGAAAGACAAAACTGGGCAAAGGAATTTAGATTGATGCATGGATATAAAAGAAATAAATCCATTTTCTTGAGGAAAATTAGTGTTTCAGTAATATAACTCTCACCTTCCTTCTAAAATACCTAGGATTGATCCCTGAGCCACACACCTTATGCACAGCTAGCACCTACCTGGCAATGGGCTTCAATAATACTAGTGGAGCTTCCAGACTAAGATGAATCAGGGAAAATGGTCTACCTGCATCTGATAATTAGGAAACCCTATGGATCACACTGATCCACCCTTCTCCCTCCCCCCCCCCCAATATAGCATGAGGATGGCACAGGGGAAAGTGTGTGTGTGTGTGTGTGTGTGTGTGTGTGCTGGGGAATGGACAGTTAACAGGAAAGGAAGCTAGAAACTGAAAGGATGAATATCTTACAAAAATCTTTAGACTATTTCTGGAGGTAAATGAAAGTTAATGAAGAGTTCAAGCAAAATAATAGCAAGTTAAATATTAATCTTGTTGAAGATCAAACCACTCGATCTGCAGGGTGGAAAATGAATTGTAGGAAACAAAATTCATGCCATTCGGACACCACGAGACTGTAAATGGAATCCAGAGAGCAATAGTGGTGAACTTGAAATCAGTGATGGTAGTCAAGATGGAGAAAAGTGGACACATCGTTTGTTAGTGATATAAACACTGGACCACAGTCTATGGTTAGTATTAAAAAACCAGTATTACTGTGCCAACTTATTTCTAACTGATAGTGAGCTTATAAGACCGAACAGGACTGCACAATGGCTTTCTAGGACTCTAAACCTATACATCTGAATCAATTACATATTTCTTCCATGATTGCATCTTTCTTCCACAGAGCATTTGGTGAGTTGAAACCTCTGAAATTTGGTTTGCAGTCAAGTACTTTCAACCTGGTGTCATCAAGACTCCTGAGGTAAGTACGAGGGATCATTAGTGGGCAGAACACAGTCTTTGTCACTATTTTCAAGAAAAAAAAATCTCCTATTTTCTATTCTTATAGGAATATCTGAAATACCAAATACTTAAAGAAATATCTATTCTTGTATGAGTATCTGTAATACCAACTCTTTATAGAAATTAATACCTTTCACAAATTAAACATTATTTAACATGTATTTTAAATAATATATGCTACTCACATAATTATTTTGCCATATTATCTTTCAATATAAGATCAATCAATAGAATATTAAAATGTATTTGGTATTAAATATATTAATCGACTTCTGGGAAGATGGCGGTACAGGGGACCTGCATACTCTGAGAGCACTTTCAAACAAGGCTAGTTTGTTGTCCAGGTAGCTGAGTGGTAGGAGTCTGGTGAGTGAAATATCCCCCTGGGACAACAACCCACCCCCAGCCCATGCATTTGTCCTGAGCAGGGGCCTCGGCGATACAGAACTCGATTTGTGGGACATCTCGGGTCACTAGACTGCCATCATAGTGGCTGTGACTAACTATGGCCCCACTCCATTCACAGACCGGGACCCGGAGCCCAGAGTCGCTTGCCTGCCCTGCCATGACACATGCAGCGGTCACAGGACCCGCTACAGCAGCTGCCCACTAGCGGGACCCCACTAGGAGAGAAGCTTTCCTTCCCCATGGTTCCCCTCTCTCCAGTGACAGCGATCTGCCCTTGGGCCTGTGTCCCTACCTCCTTTCATCCAAGGCCCGGGTAACTGACCTGCAGGCCACCAGGGGCTCCCTGGCTGCCCGCCCCCGTCAGCTTAGCTCCCACTCCACTTCGGCCGGGAACCTGAGCTGTGCACTTCCCACTGGCACAAGCCGCACCAGACTCCATCCTGCTTCTAGTCCCAGACACAGTATTTCCACCAGAGTCACTTCAGGCTGGCTTGTGCCACCGCGGAGACCTGTAGCCTCGGCCTGAGGTGCTAAGCCTGTCTGCTGAGGGCGTATCTTCCAGCACCAACAGCGGGCACAACAGTGGGCACCCCTGCCTACTGGGATTCCAGAGGGAGCGGCTCTGAGCCTGCCATGTCACATTCCTCCCAGGGTGGGGTCAGACGCCATTGCCGCTGTTTCCCGCCAGAGCAGCCACTGTCCGAACCTGCTCAGAGCAGTCACTGAGGAGCCGGCGCTGGTCACAGGGACAGCAGGTCAAGCAATAAATGCCTGCCTGCTAGGGAGCCTAGGACATGGCTTTGTGGTCACCGCCAGAGCCATCTGTGTGCTCCGGCATGCTCTCACCACCGCAGTGTCCTGTGGGGTCCCCAGTGCCAGCTTCTAAGCCTGCCCCAGCCCTTCCCAGCTGGCATTGGAGGCGGGTGTTGTGGCCTGTGCCTCCCTCAACACCCCTTGCAGCCCCAGCCCTTTCTGCCTGGTGCAGGAGGCCCTCCTGCAGGGACCTGGGAGTGCTTGCTGATCTGAAGAGTATTTTCTCCTGACATAGAAGGGCTCTGGAACCCAGATCAGCACCATGTCCCATGGCAGGGAGGCCTCGCGCACTTATGCCTTCTATTAAGCATCGCTAGCTCTTGGAGGGAAAAGAAGGGGGAAAATTTAAATATATGTGTGTGTGTGTATATATATATATATATATATATATAAATCTTTTGTCTTGGGCTGTTTTTTCTTTTACATTCTGTGGTTTATTCTCTGTCTTTCTCCTTTTTCATTATTACTATTACTTCTGTCCCTTTTATATAGGTTTTCGTTGAATCCCCCTTTTTTTCCTCCTACCACTTTCACTATTATCACTTCTTTTCTCTCCTCTTTTATAGCTTTGCCTTCTTTCTCTCTCTCCATTTTTTTCCTCCCAATTTTTAAACATTATTTTTTAATTTTTTAAATTTTCCTTTTTTATTACTAAACAAAAAAAAAGTGTTGCTAAAAGTACCCTGACAGACTAGATAATAGCATCCTGGGGGCACTCACTGAGGCTCCAGAAACCACTCAAGTCACTGTAACATCTCACCACTGCAAGTAACTAAACCTTTGGGGAACTCTGCATACACAGAAGTCTGACCCATCCTTATAGTAGGTCATAGGCAGTTGCCTGAAAGAATCCTTAACAGTAACACAGGCAAGTTTCCCCTGACTTCCCAGAAACATAGGGCCAATGAAAGGATCGAGGAAAAAAATCAACAGACCACATCACTCTCAACAAAAAACCGGAGAGACAAAACAGAGTAGCAGAGCTAATGTCTCTCATAGAAGAAACAGATATGAATCTGCCACAGAAGGAAATCTTCAAAAGTCTGCTCGTAGTAATACAGGAGGTGAGGGAAGCAATCCAGAATAAGGATGCAATGATAGAGGATATGAAGTCCACAATAGAGGGGATGAAGTTCACCCACCAAAGAGAACTGCAGGAGCTAACAGAAGAGGTAGCAGAAGCCACACACAAGGTCACAGAATTTATGATTAGGCTTGAGGAAGCAGAGAGTCGTATGCGTGATCTTGAGGACATTTAAGCAGACCTAAGCTAGGGAGAAAGACAGTCATAGAGGAAAATTAAAGAAACAGAAGATAGCCTGAGATCAATGACAGATGGTGTAAAGAGGAATAACATTCAAATAATCAGTCTACCAGAGCATAACACAACACACAAGTCCACAGCCAAGATAGCAAAGGAATTTCTGGAAGAAACTTTCCCACCCTAATAAGTGAGAACCAGGAACTCATACAGGAAGCAGAAAGGACACCAGCTACATAAGACCCCAAGTAGAACACGCCAAGACACATAAAGTAAAAATGTCCAACTTTGAGGAAAAAGAGAAAATGTTATGAGCAGTAAGAGAAAGGGAGACAGTCAAATACAAACGAGCACAGGTAAGAATATGCTCAGACCTATCAGCAGAAACCACTAAGAGGAGGAGAGAATGGAGCAACATCTTCCAAAAGCTGAAAGAAAAAATCACCTCTCCCAGAATCCTGTACCCTGCCAAGTTATTCATTAAGATAGATGGTCAGATAAGGGTCTTCTAGGACATGGAAAGACTCAAAGAATATGCTGCAAGACACCCGACCCTACGGAAGATTCTGGCTGATTCACTATAGCCAGAGGATCAACTTCCACCAAGAACAAACAGGAGACAACCATATAGACCATCTCCTTCTAGAAGCCAACATGCTAGCAACAATTAACAGGACAGTAAGGTCTCAGATGGAAAAGAAGACAAGATAGAAACTCTCCGCTCAAATAGCATACTGATATGAAGTGACATAGGTAAAGACCCAAAACACAAAACAGGGAATGACAACTATGAATCTACAGGTAGTGAAAATAACTCTGAAATCCAATGGACTCAATTTGTACATTAAAAGAAAAAGGCTTGAGGACTGGCTCAGAAAACATAATCCATCAATCTATTGCCTGCAACAGACAAATCTTAAGCATTCAGACAAGAATATGCTAAAAATAAAGGGTTGGCAGAAAGTTTACCAATCAAATCGTAACTCAAAAAAGGCAGGGTGGCTATCTTAATCTCTGACAAACTGGACCACAAGATCCAAACCATAAAAAGAGACAAAAAAGGAACAGTACATAATGCCCAAAGGTTCAATAAACCAAGAAGCACTTAGCATACTGAATATTTACACTCCAAATAATGGTGCCACAAATTCCATCAAACAAGCTATTAAAAAGATGAAAAAAGAAATCGCGGAATCAACAATCATAGTAGGTGACTTTAACACTCTGCTATCAGAGAAAAACAGGTCACTGGAAAAGAAGCTCAGCAAAGAGGAAATAGAGCTAAACAATATAATTATGGCCTGATAGACATTTACGGAGCTTTCCATCCAAATGCAAAGGATTTCACATTCTTCTCAAATTCACATGGATCTTTTGCAAGAATCAACCACATGGTGGGACACAAGTCCAGCCTGGGTACCTTCAAACACATAGATATTATCCAAACATCTTTCTCAGATCACCATGCCATAAAGCTAGAGATTAATAAGAGGATGCCCAGAAAAGCAAGGGCAACCAGTGGGAGGATGAACAATGATCTCCTGTGACATGAATGGGTACAGGCCCAGATTAGAAACGATATTAGGAAGTTTCTAGAAACTAACGAGAATGAGCATACAACATATCAAAATTTATGGGACACTGCGAAGGCAGTTATCAAGGTTGCTTATATCATTAAATGCATAAATGAAAAAAGAAGAGAGGTGTATGATAGATACGTTAACACAAAACTTCCAACAATTAGAACCAAGTCAGCAGAACAACCCCTCCAATAGCAAGAGAAAAGAAATAATAAAAATCAGGACAGAGTTAAACCAGTTGGAAGACAAGAGGACAATACAAAAGATCAATGCAGCTAAAAGCTGGTTCTACAAAAGAATTAACAAAATTGACAGTCCTCTGGCAAAGCTTACCAAGGATAGAAAGGAGAAAACGTCAACAGCCAGCATGAGGGATGTAACAGGGGCAATAACAACAGACCCCAATGAGATTAAAAGGATAATCACGACGTACTATGAAGGTCTGTATTCTAATGAATTCAGAAACATGGAAGACATGGATAACTATTTTGAAAAACAGTCTCTCCCTAGATTATCTCAAACAGAGCTCACGAACCTCAACAAACCCATAACGAAAGAAGAAATAGAGAGAGTCATCAAGAACCTACCAATGAAAAAAGCCCCAGGGTCAGATGCCTTCACAGCAGAATTCTACCAAGCATTCAGGGAAGAGTTGACACTGATCCTCCACAAAGTATTCCATAACATAGAAGAGGATGGCAAACTCCCAAACTCATTTTACAAAGCAAGCATTAATTTGATACCAAAACAGGGCAAAGACCCCACAGGTATAGAGAATTACAGACCAATATCTCTAATGAACATAGATGCAAAAATCCTTAACAAAATATTGGCCAATAGAATAAAACATTATATAAAACATATCATCTACCACGACCAGGTAGGATTCATCCCAGGGATGCAGGGCTGGTTTAACATCTGAAAATCCATCAATATTATACACCACATTGAGAAGAAAAAGGATAAAAATCATATGATAATATCCATAGATGAAAAAAAGCAATTGACAACATTCAGCACCCATTCCTAATCAAGACCCTCCTAAAGATAGGATTGGAAGGTAAATTCCTCAAGCTGATGCATGCTATCTATGAAAGACCAACGGCCAACATCATAGTCAATGCAGAAAAGACTAGAACAATCCCACTGAAAAAGGGTACAAGACAAGGATGCCCCCTGTCCCACTACTATTCAATATCATTTTGGAGGTTCTGGTTAACAACATAAGACTGCGAAAGGACAACAAAAAGATTCAAATGGGAGAGGAAGAGGTGAAACTATAGCTATTTGCAGACAACATGATCTTGTACATTGAAGACCCCAAACGCTCCACAGCTGGAGTACTCACAGCAATACAGGAATATGGAAGAGTGGCAGGATACAAGATCAATAAACAGAGAAGTTGGTAGGTTTTCTATACACATTGGACAGGAACATGGAAGAGGGGATTAAGAAGGAAGTACCCTACACACTAGCTAAGAACAAACTGAGATACCTAGGAATATATTTAACAAAAAATACTAAAGACCCATACAAGGAAAACTATAAGACTACAGGAAATCAAAAGCGAACTCCACAAATGGAAGAACATCCCCTGTTCGTAGATTAGAAGGCTTAACATAGTAAAGATGACAATCCTACCTGAAGCACTTTACAAGTTCAATGCTATACCAATTCAAATACCATCAACCTCTTCAAAGAATTGGAAAAACTGATCACCAATTTCATATGGAGAGGGAAGAAACCCAGAATTAGCAGAGAACTCCTGAAGAAGGACACAATTAGAGGATTCGCCTTACCCTCTGTTAATGCCTATTACACAGCTACAGTGGTCAAAACAGCATGATACTGGCACAATGAGAGACACTCAGACCAGTGGAAAAGAAGAGAAAGTCCAAGAATAAAACCATCAGCACATAGACAACTGATCTTCGACAAGAGTCCCAAAACCATCAAGTGGGAAGCAGATGCCCTTTTTAATAAGTGGTGCTGAAAACAATGGATATCCACATGTAGAAAGATGAAACAAGACGTTTACCTCACCACATGCACAAGAATAAACCCAAGGTGGATCACAGACCTAGCAGTTAAACCCCAAACCATCAGGACCATCAAGGAGGGAATTGGGACTAACCTCAGAGCACTCACCCAGGGAACTCATAAGCTCACTGCAACAGGGAAGGGTACACACACAGGTGAACTGGAAATTGACAAATGGGATTCAATAAGAATAAAGCACTTGTGCACCTCGAAAGACTTCACCAAGAGGGTGACAAGACAACTCACAGACTGGGAAAAGATTTTTAATTATGACACATCGGAGAAAGGGCTTATTACTAAAATCTACAACACCATCATGACCTGCAAAAAGAGGAATACAGTTAACCCCCTAAGGAAGTGGGCAAAAGAACTGAAAAAAACTTTCACTAAGGAGGAGATCCATATGGCCAATAAGCATATGAGAAAGTGTTCTAGGTCATTAGCCATAAGAAAAATCGAAACAACCATCAGATACCATCTAACACCCGTGAGGCTAGCCCAAATCAGCAAATCAGAGAGCAACAAGTGTTGGAGGGGCTGTGGTGAAGTAGGAACCCTCCTCTACTGCTGGTGGTCGTGTAGATTTGTACAGCCATTGTGAAAAGCAATCTGGCGATACTTAAAGAAAATGGAAATTGATCTACCTTACGACCCAGCCATCCCTCTACTGGGCATATACCCGGTGGAAGTAACAAATAAAACACGACCAGTCATCTGCTCTCCAATGTTTATTGTTGCACAATTCACAATCGCAAAGACTTGGAAACAGCCTAATTTTCCATTGATAGATGAGTGGATTAGTAAACTCTGGCACATTCACACAATGGAGTACTATGCAGCACTGAAAAGCATGGATGAGCACATGAAACACATCATTTCATGGGAAGAGCTGGAAGGAATCATGTTAAGCGAGGTAAGCCAAACTCAAAAGGACAGGTATGACATGAGTCCCCTGAGGTAAGTACAATCAGCACGCCAGGAATAGAAGAAAAAACACCTATCTCGCAATAAATGTGTGGAAGCATAGATAGTTGGAGGTAGGGCAAGCCACACCCAGGGAGTTACATGAGAGTCCAACACAAAGAACGGGAAGTGGGGCAGGTTGAGGGAGAAGCAGGGTTGGGAGAAACTGAGTTGATGACATGGGGGGAAGAGGGCAATAATCCACCCAGTGGGAGAGTGTTGGTTGTGTCCCTACAGAACTGCAACGTGCATACAGACCCCACCATGACACGCCAAACCAAGTGGGCAATGTAATGCATGGAAGATTCTACAAAGAGACTGGACCAGACGCCGGCCCTAACCAGAATTAGCCCGACCCCCACCATGGAAGGGAGTACTACAGAAAATGAAAATAGATCGTCTGGTGTGGGAAAGGAACTGACCTGCCACATCACACCCAGAACAAAGCTGAAGCGAAGGATGGAGGAAGAAAAGAGCAGAGCACACCTGGGCCCACCAAGATCAGTGGATGATAGCCCAGCTCGAGGGCCCAATGTACAGAGAGGACCATATAGCTGGCCCTACGGTGAGATGCCACTTCCTGCACTGACCCACGGCCCTACACTGGACAGCACGGGAGACACAGTGTGGGATGTGCGACTGGGCTGACTCCACCACACTGAGGCAAAACACTGGGGGCATGCAATGGAGCGTGAGGGAAGCAGAGCAAGGAGTTCCTGAGGGAGTATAAAGGATGGACTTTGGGGCCAGGACATGGCACCCCATTAGACTTGTCCGGAAAACACTCCTAAAGGTCAGCAAACAGACCTTGAAGTACTAACAGGCTTTTTTTTCCCTGTCTTTCTTTTTGTTTTGTTTTTCCTCTTCTTTTATTTTTGTATGTCAGTGGCTTTTTGCTTCTTAACCCCTTGGTGCTGCTGCTGTTGACGCCATGTTCTTATTGCCATTTTGGTGCTGTCAAAGCCACCCTCAATTTTATGCACATATTACTATATGTGCAGGTCCACCTAGATAAGATAGGCTGGACAAACAATGTGAGAAGAAAATAACAGGACCACTCAGAGGGACATGAGAGTGTGGGAGGTGGTGTTGGCCAACCCAGGGACAAGGGAACAACAAGTGGTTCAAAACCAGAGGAGGAACAGGATGAGAGGACTGGTAAGGAGTGACCAAGGGCAAGGTAACTGAGAGGAATTACTGAAACCAGAATGAAGGCTGAACATGGTAGTGGGACAGGAGGAAAGCATAAGGAAATAGAGGAAAGGAGGAGGAGGCAAAGGGCATACATAGGAGACTAAATACAGACATGTACATATGTAAATATATTTGATTGTGGGGGAAATAGACCTATGTGTGTATATTTAAAGGTTCAGTAGTGAGGTGGACATTGGGCCTCCTCATGCACACTCCCTCAATACAAGAGCACCTTGCTCAGCTAAACATTAATTTCATGATACCCGCTTTCCCGACATGATCACTGAAAACAGACATGTGCATAAGCAAACGTGGTGAAGAAAGCTGATGGTGCCCGGCTATCAAAATATATAGTGTCTGGGGTCTTAAAGGCTTGAAGACAAACAAGCTGTCATCTAGCTCAGAAGCAACAAAGCCCACAGAGAAGAAGCACACAAGCCTGTGTGAACATGAGGTGTTGAAGGGATCAGGTAGCAGACACCAAAATACAAAAACCATCATTGTGTGATCACCCTCCCCACATAAATGCCGAAGACGAATGTGTGTAAATAAGTGTGGTGAAGAAAGCTGGTAGTGTCCGGCTATCAAGAGATATAGCATCTGGGGGCTTAAAGGCTTGAAAGTAAACAAGCGGCCATGTAGCACAGAAGCAACAAAGCCCACATGGAAGCATCACACCAACATGTGTGACCATGAAGGCCCAAGAGGCCCAGGTTTCAAGCACCAAAGGCGGGGGGTGGGGGCCGGGGGGGAAATCATATCATTGTAAATTAGGCGAGCGCATGATGGGGACCCAATGCCCATCTGTAGACAACTGGACATCTCTTGCAGAAGGTTAGTGGGGAGGAGATGAGTCACTCAGGGTTCAGTTTAACAATAATGAAACTCACATCCTTCCTCTAGTTCTTAAATGCTTCCTCACTCCAACTACCATGGTCCCAATTCTACCTTGCAAACCTGGTTAGACCAGAGGATGCACAGCGGTATAGATGGGAACTGGAAACACAGTGAATCCAGGACAGATGAATGCCTCAGGACCAGTGGAGAGAGTGGTGATACTGGGAGGGAAGGGGGTGTAGAAAGAGGGAACTGATCACAAGGATCTACATATAACCTCCTCTCTGTGGGATGGGCAACAGAAAAGTGGGTGAAGGGAGTAGCTGGGCAGTATAAGATAAGATAAAATAATAATTTATAAATTATTAAGGATTCATGAGTGAGCGGGGAGTGGGGGGGGGGGGGGAGGAGAAGGGGGATAAGGAAAATGAGGAGCTGATTCCAGGAACCCAAGCGGAAAGCGAATTTTGAGAATAACGAGGACAACAAATGTATAAGTGTGCTTTACACAATTGATGTATGTATGGATTGTGATAAGAGTTGTATGAGCCCCAATAAAATGATTAAAAAATGATGGCAAAAAATATATTAATCTATGCAATAAGAAAAGTAATTATTTTTGTAGTCACAAAAAGTGTGAGTGTTTTATTGTTATTGTAAGCTGATTTTTTCCCCCCAGAAGTATAAGAAATTCTTGAGGTCTAGGTTTGTCTTTTATTTTTGAGCACCAGCATTTGCCTTTTTTTCTGATTTATTTATAGTGACTTTTCTTAACTTAGGATAACTTTTATTTTATTTTGATATGAGTTGCTGATTTCACATCATATGTTCTGTCCTATTTGTGAATGATAGAGATAAAATTGTATGATAGCTTATGCTAGAGCATTAGATGAAAATGGATGTATAGAATTGTATAAAGAACAATTGAATGCTTATTTGTCTTCTTTAATACATATCTTTATTTAGTCTTGGTTATCTAATAATATCCACTTTCCTTTATTGCTAGTGTAACAAAAATCAGAAAAATTTTTTTGAAAAATTGTGAAATGGGCAAAAAGGATGATAATTTCCCCCTTTTTAATGGATTGAATTCTGGAGCCTCTGAAGTTATCTAATCATATAGTGATGTGTTCCTTTGTTTCCTTTTGAAGAGGCATTAATACAACTCCGTAAAGAGATAAATGAACTAGTAGAATATTGATAGCAATACATCTATTCCTTACTTATCAACTACCTCAATGTCTGACATTTCATATTTTTTAACAATAATAAAAATCTACTATCTCTTTTGTGCTATATTAGCAATGTATTCTGATGGCAATAATGAAGAAATGTAGAATGCTGAAGTTCGAAGCAACAAGAGTAACAGTGGCTGTGAAGGTTAAGGTTAACTGTCAGCTTGGCTGGTCCATGATTCTCAGTATTTTGGCAGTTATGTAGTGATGTAGCCATTCTCCATTTATGATCTAATGTGATCCTCTTCTATTTTCCCCAAATGTCAATCATCAAATAACCACTAGGTTTGTAGAACTTAACCATGATGACAAATGAGCAATAGATGTAAAAGGCATTCCTGCCTGTAGACATACAACATATGTCAGTAGGAAGTTATTGACAATTGACTTGTAGATATTTACAAGTTTTGCCAGTGTTGCATCTGATTTGTTAATTCATTTCAACATTCCTGCTGTGAAACGAATATGTGGTAGTTTGGAGTTCTCTTTTGAGATAAATACATTTTTCAGTGATTCTTTAACTAATAGGCTAAAAATCCTTGATCTATGTGCATTTTATAGCATATGATAATAATGTTTCTATGCTTTAAATGTTGTCTTTTAACAAGAGACAGTTGCATGCATATTAATTTCATGATACAAGCAGAGATTGTTTAATTTATAAACATTTTAACAGTATAGAGATTAAAAATATTTTTGTATCACTCAAATGTATTGTTCCCCTCCCATTGCTTAAATCACTAGTGTTAAAAACAAGTGCGTTTGTCTGAACTTTCTGGAATGGTGAAGAGTTGACTACTTCTCCAGCACTATATTATTCTTTAATTATAAACACTTGCCATATTCAAATTCTAAACTAAAAATTGTATTCAAAGAGAAATGCAAGCAACAAAGAATAACATTCAACATAAGCATTAAACACAGCTAAAATTAGTAATTCAAAAATTGTTCTCTACATTGTATATAGTTTCATATTTACTTAGCAGAGTTTTGGAAGGAATAGTAGTTGGAAATTTTGGTCTTGGTGTTCAAAATGAAGCTAAAAATAGAACGGTAGAATTTCATAAGGCCAAAGACTTCTTTAACACAAATATCATTTTTCAACACAAATGTGACTATATCCTGAGACATCGCCAGATGGAATACAAGAAATCCAAGTGACTGCATCTGTGGGAAGAAATCATGGAGAAGCTCTCTAAGAGCAGCGAAAAGGAGGCCAGGGGCTGACTGTGGAACCAACCATCACATTCAGGTTTTAACTGAATGAAATGAATACAAGTCCAAGCAAGCCAAAATATGACCTTGATTCTATCCTACCTGGATTTCGGGAACATCTAAAGAATAGATTTGAGGCATTGAACACTAATAAATGCCTGATGAGCATTAAAACATCATACAGGAAGAAAGAAAAAGATCATTGAAAATACAGGAAAAGAAATAAAAAGATAAAAGTTGATGTCATAAGAGACTCTGAAACTTGCTCTTAATCATGCAGTAGCTAAAGCAAATGGAAAAAAAAGTGATGAAGTCACAAAATATTGAATGATTCCAGAACCATCAAAAGAAGATGGAAAGAATAGTCGCTGTACTTTAAAGAACTAGTCAACTGTCCACCATTTCAACAGGTAGCAAATGAGCAAGAACCAATGGTGCTGAAGCAAGTTCAAGTGAAAGTGTTAGCCCCAAAGAAAACTCTAGGAATTGATGGCATACCAAATGAAATGTTTCAATAAGCCGATGAAGCAATTCCCATACTCATTGGTTTATGCAAGGACACTTGGAGGACAGCTACTTGGTCACCTGACTGGGTTAGATCCATATCTGTACCCATTCCAAAGAAAAGTGATCCAAAAGAATGCTGAAATTATAGAACACATTCATTAAAATCACATGCAAGTAAAATTTTGCAAACAATCATCCAACAATGGTTGCAGTAGTATGCTGACAGGGAGCTGACAGAGGCTCAGGTTAGATTCTGAAGAGGTTGTGGAACAAGGAATATCATTATTGATGTCAGATGGACCTCCGCTGGAAACAGACAATATCAGAAAGGGGTTTTATTGATTATGTAAAGACTTTGTGGACCATAACAAATTATGAATTGCCTTGGGAAGTGTGGGAATTGCAGAACACTTCCTTATGCTTATGCTTATAAAAGACTTGTGCATGGATCAAGAGGCAATGATGTGAACAACTGAACAAAGAAACAGAGTATGTTCTATAACCAAGGAAAGTATGTGTCAGGATTGTATCCTTTCACCTTATTCAAGCTGTATGCTGAGCAGAAGCTGGATTATATGAAGATGGTGACATTAGGATTGGAGGAAGGCTTATTAACAACCTACAATAAGCAGATAACACAACCCTACTAGCTAAAAGTGAGAAGGACTTTAAACACTTGCTGATGAGGAGAAACAATCACAGCCTTCAGTGTGGATGACAGCTCAATGTAAAGAAGATAAAATCCTCACAACTGGACCAATAGGTAGCATCATGATCAATGGAAAAAAGGTAGACGTTGTCAAGGATTTTGTCTTGTTTGGATCCACAATGTTGTGGAAGCAATAGTCAAGAGACCAAGACTCATTGCATCATGTGAATCTGCTGCAGAAGAGCTCCTTAGAGCTTTGAAAAGCAAGGATGTTACTTTGAGGACTAAGGTGAACCTGACCTAAGCTTTATCAAAAAAATTGAAACCCATTTATATAAAAATACTGGCAGATAGGAACTCTTTTTTATATTTCAAAAACATGGTATTAATTTTAGACATCTCCAGTATTTGTTTTGCTTTGATTTTTAAATCTAGCAGCAGTTCTTATATATGATTCATGGAAACTATCTTTCCCATACTTCTCACTGTACCTCAACTAAACACACACACACACACACACACACACACACACACACACACAATCCAAGCTTATGGTCATTGAGCTGGTTCTAACTCTTAGTGTCTGAAGAAGTGCTCAATAAGGTTTTCAAGGCTGTCATCTGTACAGAAGCAGACTGCCACATCTTTCTCTGATGAAGTGACTGCCACCCTTTTGGTTAGCAGCGGGTATGGTACCATCTGGACTCCTTTACTTTAAATAGAGTTGTATTAACATTAACACTAAAATGCACATATGTGACAATCATGTCTCTTACCTAAATTGTATCCTGATAAGAGAATGTACTCATCCCAAAACTGATATTTGCCTCTCAACCAGCAGAAAATAACAACTATAATTTGCTAACAGGTTGATACACCAAAACATGTAGTGGATGGATATAGCACAGCGCCTTTAATCTGTTCTAATATATAACACATACATATTCCAGAATGCCAATCAATGGCTGTCTTGGTGAAAAACAAGCTGTCCCTGCTTCTAGGTGCTTGTTAGCACAAAGGTGAATTGAAGTATCATTCTCTGCTTTCTGTGGAAAGGTTATCAACATCAGCCTGAATTTGAATATGAATTTGTTTTTATCATCAAAAAGTCACTGTAACTAAGAGCATTAATTATCTGGGCAAATATGGTTCCATTTTACATTGAAAATATCACAGGTCTTATGTCATTGAAGGTCACCCTCATGACGTTGTGTTATATGCATTTTGGAATAGGAAACCCAGGATTGATGAACCAATAAGGACAGCAAGTAGAATAAGGGTTTCAGGGCATGGGGGGCATGTGGGGTACAGTGGTGATGGTGGTGGGGGGTTAAAAGGGAGACAATGTCAAGGAGTTCAGGATGGAAAAGAAAAATGGAAACTGATTGTGGTAGAAATTATATAATCCCCTTGACATGATTGAACTATTGAATGATATGATTAACTCATGATTAATAATAAATAAAAAAATAAATGTGTACTAGAATGCTTAGTGGTGTAAATATGTCATCTAACTGTCCATAATTAGTAATAACTTTGAGTTCATTAAAACTCATAAAACTGCCCAAATTAAAAAACAAAGCAATCATAAGTAAATAAAAACATTTATTTATAGTAAATCAATTTCCAGTAATTAGAACAACTGAGATTAAATATATTTTTCCCTTCAAATTTAGTCTTACTGCCAACTCTCATCTTTATATGAATTCTGCAAAGTGTATAAAGTTTAGAGAGCCAACCCTTATTTTCTTCAGGTGACTAATCTTTTCCAGAAAATGCTGGTTATTTTTGCTGCCTTTCAGTCAATTGCCCCCGCCCCTCCCCCTCACTATGGTCACTTCATGTACAAGGAACCACTGACGCTTCCAAAGATTCATGGACATTTTTACATCACTATACAGATAAACTATAGTGATGTTTATAAAACACATGAAGCAAAATAAGGTAAGAGCTGACGTAATTGGAGGAATGGAGAGTCAGGGTGATATTTGGAGATGGTCCTCTGACTACTCAGACTGAGACTTTTTGAAGCCAGCTGTCCCAGGCCAGGCTGGAAGTCCTGATGGCTCAGGAAAGTGGTCTACCGGCACACCTGTAATCTATTCATTGCCCACAACTCATCAGTTGAAAAGCTCTGCTATAAACATGGGAAACCATGAAAGCTTACAAGATGGCATTTGAGGAAGATTAATCAGACAATAGTATGTATGAGGGGAACGTGTTTGGGCTACGATGATGAAATATGTGATAACTCAAGTCCAGGTGTGGAGTAATGCCTACCTGCAAGAACATGGCATGGGAACGATAAAAAGAAAGGCAGCCAAATGATACAAGCTTGATGAACACTGGAGGAGGTCAAATGATATCATAGCCTTGAACCTGGGTGACTGGGAAAATGATGGCTCCACTCGCAGAACAAGGACAAGAATATCCAGAGGGAGACCTGGTTTTTGTGGAGAAAGGTAATAAAGTTGCCTGTGCATATGAGTTTAAGGTGATGGAGGATCAGCTGAGTGGAAATGGCAGTCAGAGATGTGAGAATGAGGATTAGTAGAGGGGTCAAGATTTAACATAACAGTTTTAAGAATTTTTTGAGCAAGGTAATAGTTAAAGTTATTACAGTGCGGGAAGTTTCTGATTGAGAGCATGAAAAATGAAACAAGAGAAGACTCAAATTAAGGATAATGTTTATCAAAGTACAAGTATGATCCTATACCAACAGCAGCATCTCCTAGGAGCTTGTGACCAAAACCTGATGCTGCTGAGTTGATTCTGACTTACAGCAACCCTGTGTCTTATAACCGGTAACTGTTCCATGCAGTTTTCTTGGATTTAACTTTCTGGAAGCAGATAGTAAGACCTTTGTTCCATAGCCATTCTGGATGGACTCAACCTACTGTTCTTTAGAGCAGTGGTTCTCAACCTTCCTAGTGCCGCAGCCCTTTAATACAGTTCCTCATGTTGTGGTGACCCCTCAACCATAACATTATTTTCGTTCCTACTTCATATAACTGTCATTTTGCTACTGCTATGAACTGGGCGACTCCGGTGAAAGGTTCGTTTGACCCCCAAAGAGGTCACGACTCACAGGTTGAGAACTGCTGCTTTAGATGAATAGCTACCCAGCATCCCTATGGGGTCTCCACACCTACTGGAAGAGACATTGTGAAATGAAGACCCAGCAGACTGTTTTTCAGTATTGAATGTAGTTGTGTTGTTCTGGGGGCGGCTAGAGAAACAAATCCAGGAAGGCTCTTGTGTCTAAGAAAGAGCTCTATATCAAAGGGCAATTGAATATTAAGAAAGCATCCCAGGCCACTCCAGATCGCACCCATAACAATATTAGCCCATATGTCTGATACCAAGCTGTAAACTTATCTTCAGACTCACACAACACATGCAATGGTGCCAAATGCAGGAAGATCACAGGCCCGTGGGTGGAAAGTCTAGTGGATCCAGTTATGGTAGAAGCATCTCAGCATTGACAGGGGTCTCCACGTGGCTCCTTAAGCTCCAGGTCTCTGGCTCTATCAGCATAGCTCATGTGGTTTATCAACAGCAATACGAGTTAGGAAGAGAGTATATCTGGCCTCCAGTGAGCTATTTATCTCTGTTGCGTCTCCAAATGAGGTCATCAAACTGCAACCTGATTGGCAGGCTAAATTCCACTCCTTCACAAGTTGACAGGATATTATGTAACTGCCACAGTAGTGTAAATTGGAGATCCATTGGGTTAAGATGTACTCATATTTTGGAAGCAGGTCAGAGAATTAGAGAAATTAATAGAGTGGGTGAAGAATGGATTTATAAGCTACAAATAAATTAGAAAGAACAAAGACAAGTGATTTTAAGATGGAAAATAATGGTGAAAATTATACAAATAAGTAATCCCAAAGCAAAAGGAATGGTTGGTTGTTGGAATTATGTGAAGGTGCCATTAGCCTGTTATGGATGGAAACTCAATTTTATGGACAGTAGAGAATGAGTAATGAGTGAAAACTGGATGTTCTAATATAAAGCATTGTTTGTGCTCATAAAGATATTAGGTAGAATAACTGTACAAAGGGAAAACTTAGTTAAAGGAAATGAAAGTTCTCCTTCTGACTCAAGTATGTGACTAAGTAGAGGAAAATTCCCAGAGGAGAGCAGAAGGGAGGGACTAGAGCTCCAATTGAACCAAGTTCACACTGTATCCTGTGTATGTGTAACTTATATTTGTAAATTTTCATGTGTGACAATACTTTCCCTTTGTAGCATATCATGCCCATATTGATGACCTGGAATGAACACCTTCTAGAGCCTGAAGTCTCATAGTGAAGGATCATATATAAGTCAGATATAAGGGTAACCTATTACTGTAACCAATTGATTTTTTGAACATCTATAGTAACACTATACACTCAACATTATGGTGCTGGTGAAGAATATTGAAAGCATCCGTGGAACTAACAAATCTGTATTGAAAGAAGAATGGCCAGAGTGCTCCTTAGAAACAAGGATGGTAAGACTTCATCTCATGTACTTTGGACATGTTGTCAGAAGAGACCAGTCCCTAGGGAAGTACGTCATGCTTGGTAAAGTAGAGGGGGAGAGGAAAAGAGCAAGGTCTTCATGAGATGGATTGACACAGTGGCTACAACAATGAGCTCATGTATAGAAATAATTGGGAGGGTGGTACAGGTCCAGGCAGTGTTTTGATCTGTTTTGTATGGATCACTATGGGTCAGAACTGACTCAATGGTATCTAGCAACATCAATAATTGTGAAACATATCTCAGAGAGCCACCATGCTTAGATAATCCTTGCCTAGAAAATATGAAAGTTTCCTCAAAAATTGAAATATACTTAACTGGGATAGCATTAATCCTAGAATATATCTTTAATCTAAATTTTATTTTGTTTTAATAGACTTTAGTTTTTAAAGCAGTTTTAGAATCCTAGTTTTAGCATCTTGGTCATCACTTCCAAATTTCTTCCAGCCATTTTTTGTTCCGTCTTCATTCATCCAGCCTTTAACATGTGCACGCACAGTAATTCTTGGTGGGAAATTGATCTTTTTAGGCAAGGTCTTTCTTTTAAAAATAATAACAGGACGCAGCTTAGTTCCATTAGCCAAACACGATAGAACAACTGTAAAGTGTTTTTTTTTTTTTCATTTCCTGTGGTTTTGAGAAAAATGTTTTTTTCTCCTAAACTTGCCACAGTTCTGTTGCTTGGATGATCAAAAGTCATGGCAGTTTCACCCATATTCCCAATATCTGCTAGGTCATAATTATAAATCCTTCTTTGTTTTATAATAAATGACTGGAATGACATAATTTTTCCTTCAAGGTCTTGTGGCAATTTCTGGGAAATCTTTGTCTCTGTCTCAAACATAGTAGGCCAAACCTATTCATGAAGCAGGCACACCATCCTGCTGACACAGCAAATTTTTCAATCCCTGGTGCTTTATATTTGTCATCCTTAGCCATTTGTAGAGCATGTATGCAGAGTCCCATACGTGTTACGCAGTAACCATTTTGATGACACTCCATAACCCATTTATGCAATTCACTCTCTAGAGCCCCATAAAAAGACATTAAACCACGGTGACCTTTTTTAGCTTTTGGAATCTGTTCCAAGTCAGTCTTCATTTTCCACCACTCCTTCACTTGCTTTTCGTCAACACAGAATTCCCTACTTGCAATACTATTATTGCTCTCTTCTGCTCTTGACACAACCTTCGTTTTGAAACCAGCCTCATAGGACCGGCATTTCTGTTTTGGTTCAAGAGTATCCATTTCTAATCGGATAAAAAAACAAAACTTTGAAAAAAAGAGCTTTCATGGTAATGCTCCCCTCCACTCCCCCTGTGACGTGTTAGCTGGGAGTGTGTGTGTGTGGGGGGGGGGGAGTCCGTGCTGGCGAGGGATTCAGGATGTGAATTAACATAGAGACCATAGGGGAGGATGGAGCGCAGCCACAGACACATCCTTACCAGTTCAGCTGCCGGCATAAGTGACTCACTACGGGTGTTTCTGCGAATTGGAGCTGTCCACGTCATAGGATGGCTCTGATTGATTAGATGTGAGTAAACATACATTCAAAGCCCTACAGTGTCAGCGGGGTTTTGAATGAACAGTGGAGAAACGCCAATCACCCGCGAGAAAACGGGTGCTGATCCCATTACCTCGGGGTTGGAGGGGGGCAGCGAGATGTTACACCTCGCTGGGGTACCACTGACCTGTGTATAAGCTGAACTCCAGTTTTTCAGCACATTTTTTGTGATGAAAAACTCAGCTTCTATACTAGTATATACAGTAATTTTAATTTTTGCTTTAGTTAGATGTTTAAGAATGGTTTTTCTTTAAGAATACATAGCAACAATAGTGGTTCAAGTAAACATTGACTTTCTCCATCTTCTTATATTTATATGCATGTGAATGCATTCTAATCTGTATTGACAATATTTTAAATATAAATTTTGATATAAGCTTATTTTAAATATAAAATCTAACTTTATTCTTTTCAAACTTTAAAAATTCATAATTTTTGAGGGGCTCTTAGAGATCTCATAACAATCTATCATTCAATTGTATTAAGCACACTTGTCCATTTGTTGACATCCACATTTCCAAAACATTTGCTCTCTACTTGAGCCCTTGGTATCAGCTCCTTCTTTTACTTCTCCCTAGCCCACCCTCCCACCCTCGTGTACCCTTGATCAATTTTATATTATTGTTGTTATTTCCTGTCTTACACTGTCAATTGTCTACCTTCATCCACATTTCTGTTATTCATCCCTCTGGGGCATGGACTATATATCCAACCTACTGATGGTTCCGCCTTTCTTCCCCTTCCTACCCCCACTTCTTCTACCCGCCTATCCTCATGATATCCCTATTCACGTTACTCTTCCTGAAGGCTTTATCTGACCTGAATTTCATGTGTCTAGAGCGCTTATCTGTACCAATATGTGTACTCTGTACTAGCCGGATTTGTGAGGTAGAACTGTGTCATGGTAGTGGGGGTAGGAAGGTAGGGGGCGGAAGCCTTCAGGAACCAGAGGAATGATGTGTGTTTTGTCAGTGCTGTACTGCACCCTAGTTGAATCATTCCTTCCTTGTGACCTTTATGTGGGGGGAAGTCCAATTGTCTACAGATGGGCTTTGGGTTTCCACTCCAAGCCCGGTCTTTCACATAGATATAATTGTTTGTTTGGGATCTCTTGATACCTGATTATTTTGACATCTCATGATCACACAGGCTGGTGTGCTTCTTCCAGGTGGGCTTATTTGCTTCACTGCTAGATGGCTGCTTGTTTAACTTCAAGCATTTAAGACCCAAGACACAATACCTTTAGATAGTGGGCACCATCCACTCTCTTCAGCACATTTGCTTCTGCACCCATTTCTTTCAAATATTTTTGAGTTCAAAAAATAAAAACTGGAGTAAATGAGTACTATCCTGGTTATGTTCCTTTCTTTTATTCCCAATAATCTGGTAGACTATTATATTTTTACAAAATTATTCTGTGAGAGTTACTCTCCATCATTATAATTGGCTCCTAGATGTATGATCTTTAATAAATTACCCAACATCTTTAGATGCCAGTTCTCTCACTCAAAAGATGGATTTATAATATGAGCCTACTTCAAAGCATTTCAGGGATAATAGTAAAAATAACATTTCAAAAATGCAAGGATAATTATAACTCAACTAGGTAATTTCCTAAATAATCTGACAATAAAAGTAACATCTTCCATCGACATTTATAATTAGAGATGTTGTAATTAAATGAAGCAATTGTGCCCTATTTAATTCTCTTTAGGATTAACCCCTATGTTAAAGCTGCATCAGTTTTCTTTCTCCCCCTCATAAGAGCATATTTATACAGACACACTGTGAGTTGAACCATGTACTCTCAAACTTAACAAGTTTATTTAATTAAAAGGGTCCTTTATATAAAAGACAGAAAATATTCTCTTTTAAAAACCATTATTAAAATTATATGTCAATCCATATGAGCTCACAGAAGGACACAATTTGCAGTTCACAATTATTTATAAGAACAATAGTGAAAGTTGGGGTAGCATGGAGAAATTTGCTTGTCATAATTTTCACCCTCTCAAAAGTCATGACACAGCATGGTGGGCAGGCGAGTCTGAGCGATTCCTGCAATCGACTCCTAGGAAACTTCAGCCTTTAAATGAGATCAGAGGACAAGGTTAGAGACTTATAATGTTTCTAATTGGGGAATTAGACCAGTAGCTGTTACTTCTTTGTACTTGACTTATAAGACAGAAGTCAAGATGGTGTATACATGTGCGCCTATGTCTGTGTAAGTTCATGGATGGACACATAGGCCATCTGAGAGTGAACAGTGAAGAACAAGGAGCATGCTGATCTTGTCCAATGATTCTAACGGATGCCAGGTAGGATTTATGATTTCTGTCTGTGCTCGATTAAATATCTGGCATCTTATTATATGATATAAAATGGTCTGTCTGAATTTGTAGGGTTTAGTTTATATGTTTGGTCTATCGAACTAATAAAGTACAGCTTACTTAAAAAAAAAAGGAAAGAAAACGGATGAAACTGTTACAGTTCTACGTAGAAGCGTGTCTCCCTGAAAGAGATCTAGGTGTCCTTTGAATTCTTGGTGTTATCTGTAGACTCAGAATATTTTATCCTTTCAATGGATCTTCGTGACTCTCACTGTTAAACATTTCTTATTCTATGGGTAATTAAATTCAAGGCTAAAATAGGTATGACCCTGCCCTCTGTTTCCCTGTACACAACTGCCTTGTTTGTTATTCTCACGTATTCTCAACCCAGACCTCCACACTGTTCTATTGCTAGCAGTTCACATGTAAACGTTTTCATAGACTATACGCATTCCAAGTATGGCTTCTTCTGTGGTTTGGAGCTGGCCATTTTATCCAGCTAGGTCTTATTTAACTGCAAGATAGGTGGTTCAAACTGACCAACTGCCTCATAAAGATTTACAAAACCTTCACAAATACTTTTAGGCGTCTATGAGTTTGAATTGACTTGGTGTTTGTGAGTATTTTAGGTATTATTTACCTACCTATGAAATGGGTATTGCTCATTCTAACGCACCTATTTTATAAGAGTTGAAGAGCATCGGAGCCTTGGTGGCCTTGGGAGCAGGTGCTCTGAGGAGAAAGAGGAGGCTTCTTACTCCCATAACAGAGATACAGTCTCAGAAACCTACAGGAGCAATTCTCCCCTGGCCTACAGAATTGACTTGATGCCCTTGAGTTTGGTTTGGTTTAATCATTTCTAAAATGTTTGAACTCCTTGGGAGGGGGAAAAAAGAGCCAAACAAATATGAGACATTATTTTGTTAATAAAATTTAGGTATCATTTAAAATTGGTTATTCATAATACTATCAGTGTGATCCTTTCATATTTTTTTGAAAAGTAAAAATCACTGGGAACATTAGAAGTTATGGAGGCACACGTATGCTGGACTAATACTGTATAATTTTATAATTATATTCTAGTGAGAACTTCCGTGCCCATTGCTCAAGATTTGAGCCTTAATTTTCGCCCTTTCTCCTATTATTCCACATCTGTCTAATAGCCTTAGCTTTCTGAAATGAGATCCATTTAACATGTGCTTATCAATAATACTTTATTTTCAAAGTAAGCTTAGAAGTCATTGTTATATTCTGCACTGTATATCATCTTTTTCCTCTGGAGCCGTTGGTGGTTTTGAGCTGCTGACTTTGTGGTTAGCAGCCCACCAAGTTGTTTCCTAAAATCAATAGGGGATACTTGATTCATTTCTACAAGCCATTGCTTACTTAAATTCTTATTTCCAATAGTACATTAGTTTTTGTATTGATTTCTCTTTTGCCTTCCTCACTGTCAGGGATTCAAATATTTTGCCAGGCCCGGGTAATACCTTTTAATATGTTTCCGAATGTAAACAGACTTCTGAGAACCACATTAAAGTCTAGTGTGCCTGACTATTTCCTGTTTTCACTGTTTCACATGTGCTATGCATTTTAATTATGGTGCTGGTGAAAAATATTGAAAGTACTATGGACTGGCAAAAGAACAAACAGATTGGTCTTAGAAAAAGAACAGCCAGAATGCCCTTAGAATCAAAGATGGCAAGACTTCTTCCCTGTACTTTGGACATGTTTCCCGAAGAGGAGGTCAGCCCCTGGGGAGGAAAAACAAACAAACAAAAACAATATTGTCTTTGGTAAAATCAAAGAACAGTGAAAAGGGGGAAATGCTGGACAAGAAGGATTGACAATGTGGCTGCAATGATGCAATAATGAGATTGGCATAGGACCAGGTGGTGACAAAGGTCATTGTGAGTCAGAACCAACTCAAGGGCATCTAACTGAACATCTTTTCTGCCAGCTCCTTGATCTTGTTTTGTCTCTTGATTGCTCAGATCACTCATCCATGGGTTTCTTGTTTAGAGACTGCTGGCATTTCAGGCAGAGCTGATGAACCATTTCTTTGCATTTCCTTCAAGTATCCCTTTCACATGACTTGATATTTATTTGTTTATATAAAATTATTTTATATGCAGGGAGCCCTTCACTTACTTTTAAGCTACTAGAATGTAGCATGAGCCCTTGTGGCACTCACTAGCAGGTAAGTGGTGGAACACTAACCACAAGTTCACTGGTTCACGGGGCTATCTGCTCCAGTAAAGAGATTTATAGGCTTGGAAATAGTGTATAAGGTCATTATGAGTTGGAATCAATTTGATGGCAGTGGGTCGAAGGCAGCAGGGAGTCTGACTCGTTCATTGCATGTTTGGTGAGTGACTTCCAGACCAATCAACCCCTTCCAAAGCCATACCTTTCTTGATCTTATTTCAACAGTGACAGGTCTAAATTTTTTATTACATTAATGCTAATTAAATTATATCCTTGAATGGATTTTTAAATGCTTGTCCTCTGTAATGAAATTTCTTCTCAGTTCTTAGTGAAGAATCTTTCTCACAATCCCTAATCAACAAAATTGTAAACACAGTTGGATCTGCATTATCTGTACATTGTATTCCTAAAGTGTATTTTCACGTTTACTCTTCCCTGTTATTCCTAAAAGAGTTGGTTGAACGTTCACATGGTTTTCATAGCTACACAGATATGAGTTGAAACTCAGGTCTGCCACTTAAGTAGCTCTATGACCTTGGTCAATTTTCTTAATTTCATTGACCCTTTGGGTCTTCCTTTGTAAACTGAAGCTAATAGTGTTCACTGTAAGGGGTTGATGTTAGGAGTATATGAAAAAAATGAAACATTTAGGAATCACTAGTTATTATTTAGATGTCTAGTTGTTATTGTTTCTGTGTACTTTCAAGTTGATTCTAACTCAGACTGACCCCGTATGACGGACAAGAGCACCCCATGGGGTCATCTTGGCAATAATCTCTATGGAAATGGTTGCCAGCAGTTCCTCCTGTGGAGCTGCTAGGTGAATCGAAATCATCCACTTTTCTGTCAGCAGCAGCCCACTTCCACTCAAGCCACGAGGGCCTCTTTTAGATCCCTGGAAGTGATGCAAAAACACTTCAATGGGAGCATTTTCAGCACCATTTGGAGAAGATATTTTATTTTGAAAATAATACATTGATGATTATAAACTTATAAAAAGGAGTTTCAAAAAGGTCCTGGAAACAGTCCATTCTATTTTAATTCCATTTTCCTACAAACTTTTCCAAGCCCTGAGGTACATATATGTTGGTCGTTTTTATATTTCTTAACTAGCAGTAATGTAGCGTTTCTCATTTTGTCCCTCCTTATTCTTTGGTGTGGCCAATGAAACAATGGTGGTGTATTATTAAAAAGCATAATAAAATGTCCAGTACTATAAAACTGTATAATACGGTGTGTGTGCTCGTGTGTGCTTGGGTGGGGGATTGAGGTGGGGGAAGATAAAGAAAAAAAACTGTATAATACTTAGAAGCATTAATAATATTTAGAAGTGTTGATACTCTATATTGAGGATAATGCTTAGAAATACTGGTATGCATGCTCTTTGTTTTGAAGCAAATAACAATAAAGCACTCAGAAGACATAAGTCGGAGGATTTGCACAATACATAGGATCTTTGCACCTAATGCTATAGAGGGGGAAGAAGACTCACTCCAGAGCCTGGTTTAATCTCCCTCTACATTCATGTCAAAACCAGCTTATGCTCTTTGGCTAACTTGAGTCCATGCAAGTGTGCGCGTGCGCACGCTCATATTCCCTTCCCACCCCAGACTTGGTATTTTATTAACACTGCCCCTCAAATCAATCCTTGTCAATTAATATTAGGGAAAAATGATTTTAAAATGCCACCTGTATATTTACTTAGCCTAACAGACTTTTCTAGGAAGAAATTTATGAAGCTTCCCATCAAGGTAGTTAGTAATACATGTATAAAATGGAAGCACTATTACTTTTACTTGGGAATTGATGATGATCTCATCTTGTTTCATTTCTATTCATTAATTTTTTTTTCTTTCTGTCAAACACGGGCCAATGCTTACAGTACCAGGATTTCGACAGGTCATCAGATCTGATGGTGACAATGATGATTTACAGTTTGAAAGATAACAGCTCCATGCTAGTTCTTCATGTTCAAGTTCTACCACGGAGGAAACAAAGAAAGCTTTGGGTGCACTGCTCAGGTTTAAAATATAAATCGCCAAAGAAAGAGAGAAAGAGAGTGAGAGAGAGATGCTGAAGTTTAAAATAACAGCATGCAGATTTCGTTATAGAATTTAAAGAATGAAAAACACTTGCAAAAATATCAGCAAGCAGGGGCAGGAAGAACAAACGGTAACCAAATTGGTCCCTGTGACAAACCATAACATTTACTTTAAACCATCAGCGTGCTCCTCAGTAAAAGGCAGGCTACCACTCTTTTAATAGATCCCAGGCCTTGTTAAACTCACTGGTCTGCAGGAATTACCCAGGTCAAGAGCAGGTCAAAAAGTGAAACCCCATGTGAAAGTAAACTTTGAAATATCTGCTTTTGAAGAGGTCCAGCCGACTGTCTCCTCTGTAGCAAATACACTTCCTTTTTGTGTACGATATTGTTCAAGATGCTGTACGTAGAGTACACACAGGTAACACAAATGACCTCACACTTTAAATATCCTTTCTATTATGTGCATGTCAGCCTCTTCCAGAGTTTGCAAAACTTTCATAACTTATTTATTTTCAAAAGCCTTAAAACAAGCAACTAGTAGCAACAACAACCAAAAAAACCCCAAACACTTAAACTTGAAAGAAAGAAAGAAGTTATGACTCTAAATAGTTTCCTCCATCTCTTTTGGAAACCCCTTTGCTGTATTTAAACCTGCGATTTCCTCGTGGGCAGTGTACAGAAGCCGCAGAGTGACTCTCTGTGGAATTTATTTGCCTGGTAAACTGGGTATTAATCTGGCCTACAATACACTTGCTCCAGATTGTGTTCAAGTGTAAGGTCATACTGTGAAGCTGTTTTTCATTTTGTTTTATATGTGTTAATATAATGCCTTATGAATTACCCTAGAGTTTTGTTCTGACAGCTAAAAAGCATCATCGTTTTTCCTTTCAAGGGGATTGAAAGCAAAGCAATTGACTCTATATTTGAAATGATTTATCTAAGATCCTTTCTCTCACATCTCGCCTTAATGTTTATAGAGAATATTCTTTGAGATTTTACTGGTAGCATTATATTTATCAGGCTCTTTGCCTGTTTCACAAAATTGAGTCCATCTTGGGGTAGGATCTTTTAGAGTTTATTGGCAAAGCTGCCTGCAGAGTTAATGGGCACCACACGAGGATTGTGATATGGAAGAAATAGTCTCTTGAGGTTTCAATCAATGTTCTCTTGGTTATAAATAAATAAATAAAAGACAGAGCGATGGCTCTCAAGAAACAGAGAAACGGGTTCAGTGTGTTCATGCATTTGACTGTACAGATGAAGTGTCTGCTCACAAAGACTGGCCTTAGCAGGATTAGCTCTAAAATAAAAGGATTAATTATAAAAGACACAGTGCCACTCTTTGTATGAAGATGGCAAGAATTTAACACATGGAAGACCCAAACAGGTAATGTGCAGGGCTGTGTCAGGTTGGTGCCAATTGATGCTGACAAGAGAGGTCATATTGGAAATCCCTATGCTGTATTTAAATATTTAAGTATGCTGCATTTGGTGGCAGAGTGGTTATACTTTGGGCTGCGATCCATAAGGTCAGCTGTTCAAAACCACTAACCACTCTAAGGGAGAAAGACTGGTCTTTCTACTTCCATAAAGAGTCAAAGTCTAGGAACCTCACAGGGGCCATCCTACCCTGTCCTGTCGGGGCACTATAAATCAGCATTAGCTCAATGACAGTGGGTTTGGTTTGGATTTGGAATATTTCTTAAACAGTTACCATGCTCTGAGAAATACATATATGTATATATTTCATTAATTTAATCCTGACAGCAATCATCTGAAGGTAGTCCACAGCCATTGAAGCTAGTCCAACTCATAGTAACTTAACTTTACAGGATGAAAAGAACTGCTCCACAGGGTTTCCAACGCTGTCGGTCTTTACTGAAGCAGACAGTCTCCATCTTTGTCCTCCTGAGTAGCTGGTGGATTTGAACTGCAAGCCACAGCCCAGTGTTTTACACAGTGCACTGGCTGGCCAACTTTCCTGTCTAAAGTAGGCACTACTATTATCCTCACTGAGAGCTACGGAGGAAACTGAGCTATGGAGAGATTCATTAATTTGCTCAAACTCACTGGTTTCATAAATGGAAGCAACCAAACACAAACCCAGTCATCTGGTTCCAAAGTCTGTGCTTTTAAATAGAGTAGTAAGTGTTCTATGAGTTCAGAGTTTTATCACTTCAGATTTAATAATTTCTAATTATTTCTAGTAGGGTTATTAAGGAAAACTTTGTGGAAAAGTTGGACCTTCGGTTGATATGAGAGACTGAATATCTGGGGTGTAGTTGTAGGCAAGTTGGGTCTATGTCTGCATTTTCTCCCCCATTGTTCAACTGTCTGTAAGCATGGGCTTTCCTCACACCAGGCAGGCAATCATTAAAAATATGATCTAGATGGTTAGACTTATTGTCATATCCATTATAACCAAGCTGCAATATATTTTCATATTACCCTCAGCACTTAATGATGCCCCAATTTACAAAAAGCTTCACAAAGCCTAAGTGTACATATGTATGCTCTGCTCCTTTTTTGTAATTCACTTAGCTACAGTTACTGCATTCACTTTTCTGCCTGTTCAGTATAATTCCACTTCTATAATTAGACAGTTTATACTGGCTTTTGTGTCCTAGCTCATTAACGTTCATTTCTTCTCTTCTTATTTTGTGCTTTTCTAGACCAGAGTCATATAGTAAATATTATTTCACTTTTTCAATCTTCTAGTTGATTTTAGGTTGCACAAAATTTGCACAGAAAATTCCAAGTGCTCATTAGTCCCTTCCTGCTGTGCACCAAACCCATTGCCACTGAGTTGAGTCCTTGTAGGACAGACTTTCTCTATTATTAACCCCTTGCCTCAGTGTGTACATTTGTTACAATTGATGAATGACTATTTACATGTTATTATTCACCAATGTTCACAGTTTACATTAGGATCCACTCTATGTTGTATAAGTCTATGCCATGTGTCTACCCTTATAAGATCATGCAGAATAGTTTTCCTGCCTTAAAATGCTCCTCTCCTGAATGCTGAACTCTATTCAACCATTGATATATTTTCTGTGTCGATAGTTTTTTCCATTCCAGGCTTTTATGCAGTTGGAACTCTGTGGTATGCAGCTTCATGAGACCGGCTGGTTTCACATAGCAACATACATGTAGCAATAGACAGCCATGTCTTTATGTAGCTTGCTAGCTAATTATTTTTTGCACCACAATCTACTCTTTCTTCTTTTGAAAGACATCCTGGTTGCTGCTGACTTGGGCAATAATGAATGAAATTGCTATGTACATTTGTGTATAATTTCTGTGTAGACGTGGTTTTCAATTTAACTTGAGTGACTATCTAGGACTATGATGGCTGTATCACAGGGTTACTCTAGCTTACCTGTGTAGTAAACTGTTCGATGTCTTCCAAAGTGACTACACCATCCTGCATTCTCAGAAGACATGACCCAGTGCTCCTATTGCTCCACTTCCTCATTAGCATTAGTGCCTTGTTGGCGCTCGTGCCTTCAGTTTTTAGCATATAGTCTAGTTAATTTCTAGCAATAAAGCAAAGTAGAAGAAGTAAAAGTAGACCAAAGAGCAGAGAAGATTCATATATGCTATTTGATAGAGTTGAATAATACTACATATAGTCTTTTAACAATTATTAGAAATTTTGATGACTGTCTCCCAAATTTTTGTGTTCAGGAGCTTGAAGCCTTATGGCCCATAAAAAAAGGTTGAAAACAAAATTTGATATTTGTTAGGAATAATGGCTTTGGAACTAACCACTAGTAGTTTCACATCTCAACTGTTTCCTCCCCTCCCTATGCCAAATTAATTAAATGCCTCCTGCCTTAGATTCTCATCATTCATAGGATTTTCATGACCATTACCTGATATAATGTTTTATGTGCTATATAAGTGCTTAATACATAGAAATGATTCAATAAATGGAAATGCTGACCATAGTAGTAAATTATAGCATTGTCTTTTAAGAATGGAAGGAATAAAACAGGGATTTATGAGACTACCTGAACAGAACCTCCAAGATTCCAAACAGAAGGTAGGCTTTCAAGCAACAGTTCTCAACCTGGGGGTCAAATGACCCTTTCACAGGGGTTGCCTAAGACCATCAGAAAACACATAAATATTTCACAATATACAGTTACATATTATTTTATAATTGATCACTATACTTTAATTACATTTAATTATGTTCAATTTGTAACAATAGAAATATATCCTGCATATCAGATATTTACATTATGATTCATAACAGTAGCAAAATTACAGTGATGAAGTAGCAACGAAAATAATTTTATGGTTGGGGTCACCACATCATGAGGAACCGTATTAAAGGGTCACGGCTTTAGGAAGGTTGAGAAGAACTGCTTTAAAGATTAAGTTAGGAAGGAAGAATGGGAACTATTTTAGCACAAGGAAGCGTAGTCCAAAGCAAAGAGAAGATAAACTCATCTTCATAGAAGCCCTGTAGGAAGTTGACCAGTTGGTGAGTCTGCGGCCTACCAGGTTTATGGCGCTCCTTCAAGATGTTGAGAGGCTGCAGAGCAGACATGCACTTTCTGAGCAGTTAGTGGGTCTTAAACAAAAGAAGGGCATGATGGGAGTGTTCTTTAGGCTAGTTTGAACCAGCTAGGATGTGAGAAAAGGAGTGTCCAGGGCCGAACAGTTAACTGGTCAACTACTCACAGAACTCACTAGCGGCTCTGTGGGAGAAGAGGAAGGGCCATCTGTTTCAGCAAAGACCAAGCAATGACCTCCAGTCAACACTGACTCACCGTGAACCCTGGGGTGTTTCTGATTCAATCACTGTTTACAGGAGTAGAACACCCAGTGTTCCTCCCAAGGAGCTGCTGGTGGTTTTGAACTCCCAACTATGTGGTCTACAGCCCAATGCATAACCACTACACCACTGGGGCTCCCAAGAAAACCCTATGGGGAAATTCCATTGTGTCACACAGAGTTAGAATTAATCAAAATTTATATTTGGGCACCTAAAAAGGACACTAGTGACACAGGGTTGTAGGGTGAGGTCTAAATTTGATGTTTTTGTGTTGCTTTGATAAGGGTCTTATTAAATGGCCGTGGAAACAATGTAAACAAAGTGAGGAGACTGGGATTCTGAGAGAACTGCTCAAGCAACCAAGGACTTATCTGGTGTATCTGCAAGATGTCAAAAATGAAAAAGCCGAAGAACAGTAGCGTTGACTCATTCTAACATTTAAAATGTGCTGTTTCTACATTTTCTAGTGGCTTTTCTAAATTGGCATTGTCCTGCAGCTCTAGAAAGATATTGTGCTATAAATGGTCAGCTGAGCTGAGAATTTGGGGTTTACTATAAATAACTAGATGTTCTAAATCTTATCAAATCTTGAACCTCTTTGTTTAAACCATTGCTTCTTTAAGTAAATTACTTTCTGATGTGTTGGGGGTAGGGGCGTCCTTTCACATTAACAAGATGAAGTAGCATCAGTGTGCACTCGAAATTGTCTGTTTTATTATCTCATCATTCCTTTTTGCTGGAAAGTGAAACCAAAAGGGGAAAAAAGTAATTCTTAAGACAATATAATTATATCTTTAATCATCTCAAAGGTAGAACTAAGATAATTTAAAATATTTGGGCTCTTTTTACAAATGACAGGGATAGATTTGTGCTACATTATTCAAAGCGATGCTCTTGAAACTTGACCAAGAAAAAAAGTCACTTTCTCAGGGGGTAAAAACATTATTCATATTGGGGGGTCATGTAGTCTAGCCTCTCATTTTTAAAAGCCACAGGTATCTGATTAATATCAACCACATTAGGATAAAGTTTTGTTTTAGTGCATTGCGTCCAGTTATTTCTAAAGCAAACAGTTACAGGACTAATGCTGCTATGTTCAGTTACTGAAGAGAAATATTAGAATGAGGGAATTATAGAAATAAAATAATTTAGATTTGATGACCAGACCTGAGCGATTTTAAACTCTTGAATCCTTTTTCCTTCTCAAGTGTTTCATCATTATTTTATTCAGAGGCGTGGGGTTTAAAGTGCAAACTTCAGAAAGAAGGAAATGGCAATGATTTAATTTCTGAAATGGGGGGGGTTCATATCATTTTAGTTTTGGATGTATTCCAATATCCCTACCTTTCTTAGGTGGAGTTATTAATTAATGCTATTCTCAAAATAGATTTATTTTATGGCCATACTTGAAAGTATATTATATGAGGAGTTCTGGAAATTTGGTGGATATGAAATATAACTTTAAAAACTGTGCACTTTACACTATAATCAATCATAATATTTAGAACTTCACTGTATGATAAACTTCAAAAATGAGAGGATACACTTATAAAGATGATAACACTGATAAAATGAAATCTTGTTCTCACGAAGTATTATGCTACCGTTTGGAACACATTTGATTTAATTGTAAGCTCCTTTTGAAAAATTGTAACAAGATGATTTGTAAGCAGGAATCATTGAGAAATAATCTAGCCTACCTGGTTTTGCATGGTATCCCCTTTCATTAGCAAAGAAAACTGCCTAGAGGTGGAAAACGTGTGCTTTGGTCACTGAGTTCACACCATGTCCTAGGATAGAACCCCCGTGACAATCTCTTTTAATCTCTGTGTTTAATTATTAATCTGTTTGTTTGGCGCTGCTCTCCGGCGGTATTGTGAAGGAGACTGCATGGCAGTGATCCATTTCATCTCAGCGCCTGCGCTTTTATTTCTTAACTAAAGACAACAGTCAGCTCTGGTGGAGAACAGCGGGAGATGTGTGCAAAAATAATTGCTTTTTCTTAATCTTTTGACATGGATTCATAATTTAGGGGGGGGGAACCAACTAGTCGTTGCTCCTCTACAGCCTGTACAACATGCTGCATCGAAAATCACACAGGAGACTGTTTATTTACAAGGTCTGAACATGTGTGTCTTCATGGCTTTCTCCCGTCACAATGAATCACCAGCTATAAGTTGTGCCCTTTGTTGGTTTGGGTAAAACTCAAATGAAACCCAGCAGGAGTGCTCAGAGTGCATTGTCCAGGAGTGTAAAAACGCTGTGTTGGTGACAGATCATACTGTTTTTATTAAAGCTAAGAACATTGACTTTACTTTGCTTTCTGACCCTGGTACTCTACTGTCAAGGTGATTTTATTTCTACAAATTTCCCTTCTGCCGGCCTCATCAATGATTCACCATAAAACATTAGACAAATTCCCATCATCTGTATATGATTATAGAAGGTTCCGTTGTGCTGCTCACTGCGACTAAGAAGATGTTTTTCCACTTTGTCTAAAAGAGGAACTGGTTTGCTAATGTTCTTTCCTTGCATAACGTCTCCTTGTTTGAACCCCAAATTAGAAATGATACGCCCTAAATGTGAAGCATCCTAATGTACTATTAAATGTCATTCGCTAAAAACTTGAGCTAATCTTCATATATTTTTCAGATGAAGGAAAAACAATTGTACACCTAGCAAATGATGACATACGTATGGGCAGAGTATACAGGATAAGCTGATCTCTTTTGGACAGAAATGTGGTGGAATGCTTTGTCTTTACCAATACTCATTACTTAGATTTAGAAAAGTGTTTTTAAAAATAACCCTTTAAAACCCAACTAGAGAAAATAGGAAATATATACAAGATGATGTCCTATCAACAGCGCTATGCATCCAATCATCTGTAAAGGTGATTTTATTCACTGCTTTGTTCCATTTTCATTTTTAAAGTAATTTCAAATTACTTTTCATTATCTCCCTTTTGTGGTATGGTGTAATTCTGTGCCTTATATGCAGAATATATACATATACACACACATACATATATATATATATACACATGACTATATACAAAATACCTACTTTCAGGGGATATATATTCTGCATGGTAATGAAGAAAAGAAAATAAGCAGTAATTGAGTGCCTACTATTTATTAGTCTCTCTTACATACATTATCTCATTTAATCTCAACCTAGTAATGAACATATATGAATGATAAAACTGGTTCTCAGGATGCTTAAGTAACTTATGCAAGATTTCAGAAGTGAAAAATGGCAGAATAGGACATTGTATGCAGGTTTGCCTAATTTAAATATCTACTTTTATCACTAAAACCAAAACTTAACCAGTTGCCTTAGATTCTGACTCATGATTGCATAATATGTTTTACACATGGAGCTACTAACCACAAGAACTGCAGTTCGAACTCACCAGCTGCTCCTTGGGAGAAAGATGAGGCTATCTACTGCCATAAAGAGTGAAAGTCTGGGAAACCCAAAGGAGCAATTCAGCCCTTTCCTATAGGGTCAGTATAAGTTGGAATAGACTCCATGACAGAGAATTTGGATTTTTTTGTTTGTCTGGTCACTTAAGGAGCCCTGGCCACTTAATAGATTACAAGTTGGACTGCTATGGTAAAGTCAGCCATTCAAAACCACCAGCCATGGCTTTGGGAGAAAGATTATGCTGTCTACTATCGTAAACATTTAAAGTCTTAGGAACAAACAGGAGCAGTTATTCTCTGTGCTACAGAGGGCTGAAAAAGTCAGAACTGACTTGAAAGCAGTGAGTTAGGAGTTTGGTTTTATCCTGTTCTTTGGCATGCAAGACAAACACACAAACAAACAAATAAACAAAACAGATACTTAAGCATTCAAGATGTTTCACTGTTGCAGTATTCACATTGAATTACATAATACTCTCCCTGGATATTTTCTAATGATTTCTTTGTGCCAAGAAATTTATGATATAGAAATATTTCAGTGTAGCAACGAGACAATGTTTGAGGCCATGCATCATCATTTCAACCCTCTCGTCAGCCTTCGCCGCAACAACTTAGACTTCATGCTGTTCCCCAATACATTTTTTGTTTTCTTACTACAGGCAAAATGGTCATTCCTCCCTTTTAGTTTCTCTGACACGTTGTCCGGATGGACCAGCCATTTGAGAAGGATATCATGCTTGGCAAAGTAGTGGGGCAGCAAAAAAAGGAGGAAAACCTTGGACAAAATGATTGACACTGGCTGCATGGGTGGGCTCAAACGTAAGAATAATTGTGAGGATGACACAGTGTTTCGGTCTGCAGTCCATGTGGTCACTATGAGCTGGAAAAAGACTAGACTGCGACTAGCAGTTGCCTTGAGAGAATGTTTCCTAAGCACACTAGTGGACGCTTCCTGCCCATGCTTCTCTGGAAAGATAGAGTGATCTTTCTGATCAGCACATTTGGGAAAAACAATGAACATATTCATAGTAAAACTACTGCTGTTGCGGATTGTCATCTGCTTAATTTGGGAATGGGGCACAGATATTGAGTGGCTGTCACTAAGTGACTCTTTCTAGTTCTAAGTATCTGTTAGGAAATTTTGGCTCTCAACTGCCTCTTTCAGTGTGCCATATCTCAGCTGTAATGATTATGTTTTTCCATCTGTATTTATTCTTTTCTGCACTTAATAATTTGTTTGCCTTTAATTGGAAACGAAGGGTGTTATTTATTGAAGAATCCGAGATTCCAGGGCTGCTATTCTTCTACCTAGAATCCCAATCCTACTACCAAATCCTCATTTAGTATTCAACATCTCCTTAAATATCCTTTCTTTCATAAAACTCATGTCACTCTACCCACATGTAGATAGGATATATCTTTCCTTCAAAACCCCTTAGTATTTTATTATTGCTTCTTAAAATAGTAATACATTACATTACAATGTATCTTATGCCCTATCTTTTATTTATTTATTTATTTTTTACTGAGTGACATATACTATTTACTTAGGCCAGGGGCTACAACAATGAATACACCACCACTCACTTATCGGCATGGTTAGGTTCCAAATACCAAGTCATTATGTGAAGATGGAGAACTGCCACTTTGGGATGACTACATCATTGCACAACTTCCAAATGACAGTATTAGATGACTTCCAAATTACAAACATCCTGTAACTGTCAAGTTATATCATTACATTATTGCCCTACCATTGAGAATTATAGTCTACCTAAGTGGACACATCATAATTTTAACCATTATCACTCTCAGCTCAGTATTATGATCACCCTACAGCTCAGTGCTCATTACTGTTAGATGTATCTTATCAATGCTCAAACTAGAGAGTAGAATTTTTATTATTATTGTAAATGCAACATGTCAGCTAATGAGATAGTTGATGAGCAAGGAGCTGGTCCTGTACCATCCTCCTGCTTGTTTTTATGTTGGAGCCCATAGTTCAGCCACTGTGTTAATCCATCTCTCTGAAGGCCTTCCTCTGTGTTGCTGCTTACCCACCATACCAACCATGATGTCATTCTCCAGAGACTGGTCTTTCCTGATAACATGCCCAAAATATGTGGGACAAGGTCTCACCATCCTCGTCTCTAAAGAGCAAGTTACATTTTCTCCCTAGTTTTTTGAACAATGTTGACTTAACAGAGAAGGCTCAGATTCACAAAGGTGAGGGATAGTATATGTAAATGCAAGGTGGTGTGGGGCGATAGAGCAGGGATAGTTAACCTAGACCAGAGCTTGGAAATAAAGGTGCCAGCCAGATGAGTGGGTTAGCTAAGCAAAGGGGTCAGAAATGGGGAAGTGAGAACTTCATAAGAAAATGGAATCACATATATAAAGTACTTATAGATGAGGTAAGCAGAAAGTAGGAGAAATCATCATGGTATTTGGAATTAGACCTCATCCTTAAAGAACAGAGGTCCATTAAATATTTGTTGAATTGAGTTATTTTTCATTTACATGGGTAAATGAATAACCTTTTCTTGGGGATACTTTATAGTAATTTTGATTATTATTTGTAAAACATTTATAACTGTGCTAAGCATTACACACACATTAATGTATTTAGTATTCCAATAACCTTAACATATGGTACTTTAATCTCAATTTTACAGATAATGAAATCAGACTCAGATAGAGTAAGTAATTTTCCAAAAGTAATAAAGCCTCTCGAAAGTCCTCTATTTATAGGAGGATTACTACTACTACTATCTGTCACCTCTGAACCCCACTTCCTGCTCAAAGCATTTTATGTATATTACCTTAAACTTGTATGATCCTCATTACATCACTATAAGGTTGGTCGTATTTTTATCCCCATTTTATCCAGAGACACACTCAGACACAGGATAGCTAAAGAACTTGACTATGTTCATAAACCTAATACATCATGGAGTCAGGATCTGAATCCAAGCTAGCTTTCTCTAGAACATAAGTTTCTTAGTCATAATATTTAAAAAGAGCAAAATATCTATGTTCAATAAAGATGTTTGCATATCTGCTGAGGATTTTAGAGAAATAACTGGTAAAATTTTTGTGTGGATTTTCAGAATAAATTGGAGTTATAAAAGGAGTAAAGAATTATTTTGGAAACATTTGAATTAAAAAGTTATTACATTTTACATATGGGTACTACTTAGTAACAATGAATATACATTGAGTATGATGAAAATGAGTTAGTGTTTGTATTAGGAAGAGTTCTCTAGAGAAGCAAAACAAGAACACTTATGGCTACATTAATATTGATATCTATATCTACCTATCATCTATATCTATATTAGCATATATTACAAAAATGAATATAGCAGTAAATTAGTCCACATAGAAGTTCAGAGATCTCAGTCCATCTCACTTTTGTGAGTCATGTAATACACTGAAAGTCCTTCAACTCACATGTCCATTACCCTGATGAAGGAAGCAGACAGTAAGAAAGATGAGATGTCAAAATGTAGCAGAGACCAGTAGCTCAGCATGTCGAAGCAGGTCATGGTGGAGCCTCACAGTGTAATCATGCGAGATGGCTGGCTGAAGGTGTGATGTCTGAATTGGTCGCAAGAAAAGTAGAGTCAGCCCACAGGCAGCAGATACAGCAAGGTGGCACAGAGTACTTCACAGTCCACAGGTAGCACAGCATATGTGATGAGGCAGGGCAGCAGCAATAGGTAGCCTGCTGGTCTGACAACCAGAGAGATAGATAGATAGAGAGAGAGAGAGAGAGAGAGAGAGAGAGAGAGAGAGAGAGAGAGAGAGAGAGAGAGCGAGAGAGAGAGAGAGATGCCAGCTTCGAGAAAGTCACATATTTTGCTTCCACCTCCAATGGAGGTCATCAGGTATGATCTGATTGACAGGTTAAACTCCACCCATATCTTCTTACAAGTGCCGTGTTGGTACAAAAAACCCCCTAACCATCACAGTCAACCCCTTGTCAACTTGACTCATATACAGTTCTCTTACACATACATCTCCAGACATTAATAAAATCATACTTGCTCCTAATATTACATAACTAGCATACATTCAATGACCCAATTTGTATCTAGTATATTTACATGAACAAGAGAAAGATATTCAGTAAGTACATAAAAGAAGAAATACTAACAACCACAAAGCTCGCCTTTGAGATCAATCATGTGGTTATAACTCATACGTAGAACTACCTTTCTCACCTACCCATTTGGTATTCCCTTTGCCCTCAGCCAGCACCTTAGCTAGTCGTGGTTATTTGCCTGGTGGGGTGACCCTTAATTCTTGAGGGCTCTGGGTCATTAGCAGTCATGCTAGGATTGGGTTGCTGAAGTTTACCATTTACTTTCATCTCAGGCCATGGTAGCATGAAGAGATGACCTACAGAATCTCCTGGATTCCAGACATATTCTTCTTTACCCCAATTATGAAACACCAATTCAATTTCTCCTTGGTAATCAGGATCAATCACATGAGTCAATACAGTGATACCCTTTTATACCTGATGATTCAAAGGCATGAGGAGCCCCAAATGGCCAGGGGGCATTCTTAGCTGCCAGTTCAATGGAATCAGTGCTTTGTTTCCAGGTGGGAGTGTTCCTTCCTTTGGAACTAGGACTCCCAGCCCTGAAAAGCAAAGAGTTGCTGGGACAGGAAGCAAAGATGCTGCAAGTGGATAACTGGGAGTAATAGTGAGTGTTGCCACTTGGCTTCCATCCCTTGGTTCCTGGACCCAGAACTCCTGACTATTAGAGACACAGCACCATATATTGATTGCTGGTATAGAGAATATGCAGCATCCTGGAGAACGTTGCTCCAGCTCTGCAATGTGTTGCCACCTAGCTGGCACCATCATTGTGTCTTTAGAAGGCCATTTAATTGTTCCATCAAGTTAGCTGCTTCAGGATGCTGAGGAGCATGGTATGACCAGTGGTTTACTTGGACATGGACCCATTGCTGCACTTTATTTGCTGTGAAGTGACTTCCTTGACCTAACGCAATACTGTGTGGGATAAGACATTCTGTAAGTCCATGATTGGTAGTTTTAGCAGCAGTATTATGTGAAGGGAAGGCAGATCCATGTCCATGGTAGGTGTCTATTCCAGTAAGAACAAAACACTGTCCCCTCTATGACAGAAGTGATTTTATGTAATCAACCTGATTCTATGTAATCGACCAGGTTGTTGGTTAATCTCCCTGAGGAATGGTCCCATATCTTGGACTCAATGTTGGTTTCTGCTGCTGGCAGATGGGGCAATCAGCAATGTCAGTGCCCAAATCAGCCTTGGTGAGTGGAAAGCCATGTTGCTGAGCCCAGGTGGAACCTCCACCCATGCCACTATGTCCACTTTGTTCATGTCCCCATTGGACAATGACAGGAGTGGAGGAGGAAAGAGGAAGACTAGTGTCCATAGTACATGTCATCTTATCCACTTGACTGCTAAAATCCTTCTCTTCATAGGTAACCCTTTGGTGAGCATTTACATGAGACAATTATCTTCACTTTCTTGGCCCATTCAGAGAGGTCTATCCTAAGACAATATTGCATATGAATGGGACAGTGTGTTAAGCAGGGCTCTCTAGAGAAACAAAACCAGGGCACTTATGATTATAGATAGATGGATAGAGATATAGATTTATACAGCATAAAGGAGTATAATAGCTAATTAGTCCACACAGCAGTACAGAGGACTTAGTTTAACTTACTTCCATGGAGAAGCTAATATACTGGAAGTCTTTCAACTCACAAGAGTTTCTGGGTGCAAGGTCAAGGAAGCAGACAGCTGAGCCTTCCCCTGGGCAATGCAGGCAGTCCACCCATAGGGAGCAAACAGTGGCGTAGGAGATTAGCAAAGCAGTCCCAGATCGGATATCAAATTCAAGCAATGCAAGATGACAGGATCCGCCAGCCTCAAGCTCAAGTGATGTATACACCAGCAGTGTGACAAAGCAGGTCTCAAAGAAACCTCAAGCTCTAGTGTATGATCCATGGGTTGGGTATCCCACAGGTAGTGTAGCTCACAAGTTGAGGCATAAAACTAGCTAAAGCAATTGCATACTGGGTCAATCACCAGAGAGCAAAAGAGAGAGGGGTGGGCCATGCTGAGCCATCTATCTCTTTGCCCTCCAATCAAACTGTGACCATATTAACCCCACATGTTCCTGTTGGCCAGGTTGGCACAATAAACATACCTATCACAGACAGTTATAAGAAAAGATTGGATTTGATTGTTTTAATAATCGTGTTTCGGATCTGGCAGTTTTAGGAATATACTGCTTACTTCTACCTATTGTATCGTTATAATGTGTAATAGAAATGATCATTGGGAGGTATGGTGAGAGAGTTTGCAAACCTTAAACCTTAAATTGGTTGTGTTAAGTGAGTTAGTAGGAAACACTTGCAAAGAAGTTTTAGAATAGGAAAGCCCCACCCAGTGTCTTGAATTCACAAGACATTTGCATTTGAAAAAACTTACTGAGAGAGCAGTTGGAAAACCTAAGGTGGAAAAAAAGGGGACATTTATGCCTGAAGTTGGAAAAATTTGTAGCCAGGGACTCTCTATTCAGGAACTGAATATTACAGGAAGTCTGCAGGCAGCCTGAAATGTTTGATAGGTGACTGCCTGGGTCCATTTGGTGAGCGAAAGTGGAAGAAACACAGCAATAGAGAGACTCGTTGATTTTGGTCCCTGACACCTATGGACCTGGTTCATAGGAACTAGAGGAGAGACAAGAGTGGGTTGACTGGTCTGCAGTTGCAAGAGTTGTGTGGAACCTGAGCCTGTGGCATGACCTCAACCACTGGGGGTCGGGTTGTTGAACCTTTGTGGAGGAGCCCGTTCTTGGAAGGTAAGATAGCAAATAGGCACCCTGGTATGGCTACGCTAAGTGAGGCAGCCCACATTGAGTTGACTAAAACCCAATCAGATAAAGATATGATTCTTGAGCCTGTGAACTGGAGCAATGTGCTGCTGACTTTATGGACAGCCTGCCCTGATTTGGCTTTGCTTATGGATGAAGACTCACAAATTTCCAATGGAATGGAGATTCTTCACATCAAAGAACATGTTTGCCTCCTCAGAGCAGTGGGTTGATATAAATGGGACATATAAAAATTGGATATCCAAAGGGGGTGGGGGTGGGATAAAGACATGAAGTGGCTGGTTTACAACCTTTCATGGGTGGGAGAATATGTTGATATGATTATAGAATTATGGCATAGGTATTCACATAATTGCAACTGTGAGGTATAGAATATTTTTTGTTTACTTATAGAATATTATGTTTAAATGAACTTGGCACCTTTTGAATTGTATGCATTTTAATTTTATCCTGTTAGGCTCAAATATGATTGTACTATTGTTTTTTTAAAACAAATATGTGTGGCTAAAGAATTGTGTAAAGGTGTCAAGTTGGCAATAGGTGGTCTGTGTTAGTAACATAATTTCAAGTCAACTTGAAGCTAGATAAAAGTGTAGGGGTGGTGTTCAATTTAGCACTCAGGTCACAGGCTGATGGGTACCTCCTTTAGGGAACAGCCTTCTCATAAGTAGGGCCCTGGGAACCTCACCGTCTCTATCTCTTTCTCTCTGTCTCTCTGTCTCTCTTCACTTACATGCTGGCTGGCCCTGATTACTGCCAGAGCCATTGCCATTGAATCCACATGACTTTGCACCCACGGGTCTGTGATTTCCGGCATTCTGTATCATTGCATGTGGCTGCATGAGTCGGATGAAGGATTTATGGACAAGTATCAGACTTAGGGACTTGAGTTGGACTGGGCTGTGATGTTTTCTCGATATATAATTACTTATTGATAAAAAGTTATTTCTCACATGTGTGTCACTGGGTTTGTTTCTCTAGTCAACCCAGGCTAACACAGTTTTTTAAAAATTGTTTTTGTGTGGATTTAGGCTCCCAGGAACCCTATGTGTGCAGAGTAGAACTAGTCCACAGGGTTTTCAATGCTGTGACCTTTTAGGGACATCTTGGTGGATTGAGCAGCCAGCCTTTAAGTTCATTATCTCATGCTTAAACATTTGTCCCATGCAGGAGCTCCTAGAAAATGAATAAAAAACTAACCTATATCCACAGTTATGGAGTTTTTTTCTGACTCATATTAACCTTATAAATCACAGTTTAATTCGGAGTTGTTTCTAAGAATTGTTATCTCTACAGAAGGAGACTGCCAAAACTTTTTCCTGTGGTGCTCTTGCTGGATTTGAACTACTGAGCTTTGGGTTAGCAGTTGTTTAGGCTGCGTTGATCAGTGAAACTAATCCAGAGATACTCATGTCTATATGAGCGAGAGCTTTATATCAATAAGCTTTATAAATCAGGAAAACCTCCCAGCCCAGGCTAACTGGAGTCCAAAATCCAACGCTAGTCCTAGAGTCCCTTTTCAGGCTCACACAGCCACATGCAATGATGCAGAATGCAGGGAGATCACATCCCCATGGATCCCATGGTGTGAACCCATCTTCAGGGCCCTGGCTGGTCCCTGGCACGTCTCCAAATGGCTTTTCAGCAGGAAGGTTAAGCAGAGAGAGAGCGAGAGGGTTATAGCATCCTCCCAATGTGGAGGTCACACCCACAAGGAGGCCTCATCAGGTTGTGACCTGATTGACAGACTAGACTTCACCCCTACACTTCAAGTTGACACAAATTATGTACCTAACACAGAAGTCAAGTGTTTAACCACTTCACCACTAGCCCTTGCAAACAAAACGAGTAATGGTTAATAAATCATTTTGTTGCATTGCTGTGGCAAAGTGTACAAATTCTGTGTGAAAACAAGGTTAGAGTCAAGTAAGAAGGGAAGGTAGTAAAGAAGTTTTAAGATTCATCATCACGAGATAATTATTTGATTTGGAGAACATTAAATGCATTTCAATTTCCTGGATATGTTATGAGAAGCAATAGAATTTTAAATGATTGTAATACTTTCAATATATATACAAATATATAAACACACACATCATCTATAGGCAACGCTATACATGAAAGTTTGAGGGAATTGGTAAAGTATGAAATTAATTAACTGTATATTACACAGATGTTTGTTTTACAGAGTTTTGAGATTTTTCAGATCATAGAGAAAATTGGGAGATTACTTAGTGAATTCATTCCTCATGGTATATTTTATAATATTGTCTCTGATGTGTGTAGGCGGCACAACACTGCCTCAAGTGAGAGGACCAGGTGGTTAACCCTCTGAAGAGTGAAATGATCTCCATCCATTGAGCCATTTCCTTACAATCTGTGTTAGTCTGGGTATACTAGAGAAACAAATCCAGAGACACTCATATGTGTGTAATAGAGAACTTTTTATCAAAGAGTAATTGTATATTAAGGAAACATCCCAGCCCAGTCCAGATCAAGTTCCTAAGTCCAATATTAGCCCATATTTCTGATATTAGTCTGTATCTTCCTCTTCAGACTCACGTAACACATGCAATGACACTGAATGCAGGAAGATCACAGGTGTGCGTGTGGATAGTCTTGTGATTCCAGTGGAGGCAGAAGCATCTCCAGGACTCTGGCTGGCATCAACATGGCTCCATGTGGCTTGTCAACAGGAAGGTCTAGCAGAGAGTCTGTGTCTGGCCTCCAGTGAGCAATTAATTTTCGCACCTCCAAATGAGGTCATCAAGCTGCAAGCTGATTGATAGGTCAGACTCCACCCCTTTGCAAATTGACTGGAGATTATGTAACTGCCACACAATCTACCAAACAATTACTTTCCGTTTAGCTCACTGAAGATATTCAGCATCCTTACACTGACTGACAGCTGCCACCAGTGCCTTTCTGAGCCTTAAAATGTGGTTCTGTTTGGTCTGAGCAATTGGCCTCTGTGCCTTTTTCATGACAACTCACCTCTCTGAGCCTTCAGTCTTGAAATCTTCATGATGAATCTTGCTAATCTATTAATGATGTTCAACTCAAATATGTCTATAACCGGCCTTTTCTAACAATGCCAAGAAGCACAGTTTAATATTATTTTTCCCTTAAAAATATGAGATCAGAGATGAGACGTGTGTAGAAAGAAGACAATATTTTCTGGATCCCCACTGCCTCTTTTGGTTTCATTTTGGACAAACACTTACAGTTTTTTGGGATTCAGATTCATCCACTGTAAAATGGAGATAAGAATAGTTAATCTTACTTATTCACATTACTAGAGGGATCACATTCATCTCAGCAATTTCTATTTCATAGCACTTATGTGAGCTCTGACTGTGAGCTTATGAAAGGTCTGAGCCAAGACTTTATCATCTAATAATCATTCAGTACTCATCTGTCAGGTTGTCATATGGTGGTGACTTGAGCGTTGTTCTGATGCAGGATGTGGGGATACTGGTATTTCGAATACTAGTGGTATTGCTTATGATGGGTCAGGTTCAGTTGAACTCGTAGACTAAGACTGACCAATAAAAAAGGCCCAGCAATCTACTTCTGAAAATTAGCCCGTGACAGCCTTTTGGCTGACTAGGTACGCTGCCCGACTCCTTTGCTTGGGCATTGTCATTGGGAGGAATCAATGAGTAAGGGAGCCATTGTGTTTGGTGTAGTTTTAGTTTCATTTGGTTAGGCATTGGGTCAGGACTTCAAATCATACGCTTCGAATCCAATTGGCTGGGTAATCTACAACAAGAGAGGGGACGAGGAAGAAAGGAGCGGAGGATCGTGCTGAGGGGGAAGATGTGTTCAGTGTTGAGTTCAGCCTGCTTGTGAAGCTTCCATGTGGAGATACACCATAGGATATAAGGGGATGGAGTTTAAGAGATAAAACTCTAGGAGCCAAACCTAAACCCCACTGCTAGAGAGTCATTCTGACTCTGATTCTAAAGGACATAAAGGAACTGCTTCCTTGAGTTTCAGAGACTCTAAGTCTTTTCTGCAGCAAACTGCTTCCCCTTGCTTATGCAGAGGGGCTCGAGATGTTGGCCTTGTGATTAACAGCCCAGTGCCTTCCCCACAGAGCCACCAGGTCTCTCTACATTAGGAATCGGCCATATTTTGGAATGATTTACAGAGTGGGAAGAAAAATGCCCATGCGTGAGATTAATGATACATACCTGAGCAGAGGAGGTTGAATCCTAAACAGAGAGTAAAAAGAAGAAGCTAGGAGTGTGTGATGATGTGGAATTGCAGGACAGAGGGAATGTCAAGGAAGGAATGCTTCACATACTGTCGAGAAGCTGTTAGGCTCCTGGAGCTGTTGCAACAAAGATTAATGCACACGGGGAATTTCTGACCGGAATAAAGAACTCGAAATGGGGTGCCTTGCAACACTTACTACTTATTCTCTCAGCTCTGAAGATCACAAGTCCAAAATCAAGGTGTTGGCAAGCTCATGCTTTTCTTCTTCTTCTTCTCTTTTTTAAGACTAAGAGGTACATTTTCCTTGCTCCTTCCAGTTTCAGAGGACTCCAGGCATAGCTTGATTTATAACTGCCTAAACTTCAAATCTCTGTCCCTGTCTTCCCATGACCTTTTCCTCTTTAACGATTTCAAATCACCCTCTGCCTTTCTTTTATAAAGACACTTGTCCTCGGATTTAGGACCCACCTAGATAATCCACAATGATCTCATCAAGAGATCCTTAACCTAATTACATTTGTAAAGACATTTTCCCAAGTAAGACCACATTCACAGGCTCTGAGGCTTAGGACCTGGGCATATCTTTAGAGGAACTGCCATTCAACCCACTACAAAGATCAAATGAGGTAAGGACCCCAAAGGAACTGGTCAATGACCTTTAGTGAATGACATTGGAGGGGGAACTCTGGGCCGAGACGCCGAATGCTGTGAGGGGCGAAGAAGGTAAACAGTTAATACAGAAAGCAATTCAAGAAGGAAAGAAGGAAAAGATACGGCTGCTACAGAAATGTTAAGGTTAAGAAATAGGCTATTTAAACATGCTGTTTGGAAGAATCTACTAGAAACTGAGATGTTTCAGAGAAAGGGGAAAAGTTATTAACTATGTTAGGCAGTGCCCTAAGGAAGTAGGAGACAATGAGCATCAGAGTTGAGGTTACTATGAGAACATTAAATTAAAAGTACTAAAGGAAGAAAAGAAAATCTTAAAAAAGGGGGGGGGAAGGAAAATATCTACTGCTATAAATCCCATTTGTGTAGTTGTTATCAGTAATTCCCAATGTCTGTTTGTTATTATTGAGGACCTCAAATGCTGGAGTGGCAGATGTGGAGCTGTGATCTGCATGGAGGGCAGTTCAAAACCACCAGCAGTGCAAGGGAGAAAGACTGGACTTTCTACTCCTGTAGCAGTTATTTTTTCGGAAACCCACAGGGGGTTGCTATAAGTTAGCATCGACTTGATGGCAGTGGGTAGAGTTTATTTATTATTATTGGAGCTCTGGGAGTGTAGTAGTTACATGGTTGGGCTATTAACTTCAAGGTCAGCAGTTCGAAAACACCGGCAGCTAAAGATTGGTCTTTAGATTTCAGTAAAGAGCTATAGTCTCCGGAACTCTACCCTGTTTTAGGGTTGCTATGAGTCATCATCGACTTGGTGGCAGTGAGTTTGTTTGTATGATAATTATTGTGTGTCTGAATTGGCTTAAGGAGATCTGGTGGTATAGTAGGTTACCCATGTAAGTCATTCCAAATCATCACTCATTCAATGGGAGAAAAATGAGGCTGTCTACTTCTGTAAAGATTTATAGATTACTACTGTAAATGTTACAGTCTGGTTCTGTCTTATTGGGTTCCTATGAGTTGGACATGATTCAATTGTAGTGGTGATTTGGGATTTGGACTGACTTACTGACCCTCAAAAACCGAACTCACTGCCTTCGAGTCAATGCTGAACCATAGCAACCCTGTAATGCAGGGCAGAACTGCCCCGTGAGTTTCCAAGACGGGGACCCATTCCAGAGTCACGTGACGCCAGATAATGTGGAAATTATTGAACAATATCATTGATGCCACATGCAAGTAAAATGTTGCTGGGGATAATTATAAAATGGCTGCAATAGTCATTCCTGAATTAATGCATGTGCACACACATATTCCTTTATTCTCAAATTATCAAAATATTATAGCTTGCCAATATCCTTACATTGTCAGTAGCACAAACCTCTAATGAAAGCAACAATTGAAACAGTCAAAGTAATAAATTTTAATTTATCTAATTTTAATTGTAGCAAGAAATTGTCAGTTAAAAATTCTTACTACTTTGTTTAGGTTCATGAATTAAAAAAAACAAAGTTGGCAAATAATATTTTATCACAGAACTCTATTATCGTTTAATGCAAATTGATGGAGATTCTTTCTGTAGTTTTGTTATAATGATACTTTTTAAAAAAATCTATAGTTTTATGGCAATTTAAAATACTTTGGAAAGATAATCTAAAAATTTCCTTATTATTTGATTCACACATGAAAATTTAGAAACTCAGGAAATAGTGTACTATAATCATCTCTCTCTAGTCATCTCTAAAAATAGAGTTAGCCAAAAGGTCTGGGCTCTTGTACTTGGAAATCAACTGTCTACAAAGTGTGACATCTCAAAACCCTTGTTCAAAGAGGCAAAAGCCCTATACTCATAAGCAGTTGTACAATGATGGGCGACAACTGCCTTGAGAGATACTTTCAGCTGTTGTTTTCACTGGCTGTTAATGAACTTGAAAGCTGTCAGACAACTTTTTCTCCGTCCAGCTCTCTCTTTCTCCCCCGCTTCTCCAGTCCTCCCCTCCTCTCTGCCTCTGTTTCTCTGTTTCCCTCCCTACCGTTTTCTCCCTTTCTCCGTCCTCTTGCCCGTTGGCCCATCTCCATTTCCTCTCTGCCTGTGTTTGGGTGAGTTATAAGTATATTGGAGTTGTTTGATTTTCTTTCTTAGTAAAATGGACGCAATGATCCTTTGTGTCTTTCCATGAGTTTTGCCTAAACCTTTCATCTGCTGTCTAATATTTCAGCACATTAAAAAATGTGCTATAAATTGCTGCTTATAAATGGCTCTGCGTGTGTGGCATTCGTTCATAACCTAAAGGTACACATGTGTTCCAGCATTGCTCAACTGAGTATCAGTTTAAAAATCACATTTGCTTATAAGGTAACAATTAACCTACCAAAGAATAATATATTTGCTTGGCAGTAAATATAATAAATATATGAATTTTGTCATTAAATAATTGGAAGGTTGTGAATTTAAAATCGGTTGCCACGGAGTAGATTCTGACCCATGGTAACCCTACCTACGGCAAAGTGAAACTGAATGTTCCATAGAACTGTCAGTGTCTGAGTTCTTGGAATAGATTTTCAGGCCTTTCTTCTGAGGCACCTCTGGGTGGATTTAGACCTCTGATATTTGAATGAGCAAGCAGGCTTGTTAATTATTTTCACAAGGTAAATTTAAGATTTACTTTATCCAGTGTTTCTGTTATGTATATACCGTATCCAATAATAAATGATTCTTTCCACATTTTTGCCTTCTCCCAGCAACTACTGCAGGCCTTCTGTGTGCCAGGCCCATTTTTAGAACACATAAAATCTACTACAGGAGTTCTACTTTGCCGACATTAGTGGGAGTGATTTTAACCCCCGTTTAAAAATGTATCTCAGGATAATAGTCCCAGGTTTCCGGATACTCTGACTTTTTAAAAAAGAAATCTAAATTTGGGTCTATGTTTTTCTTAATCCAGGACCACTTTTGCGCATCTCTGAGGTCTCTATAACCATCGTGGCTAGAAATCAGAGCCAAGAGACCATCGGCACATTTGTATACAAATATGCTTTCATTCCATTTTCCACATATTTTTTCCACCCACCGTGGAGTCCCCTCACACATCAGCTTCCTCTGTGCACTATGCATATTATATACATGCATATTACATACATGTGCATATTATTTGTGAAGGTGTTTTATATGTAAAAAATAAAGTAGCTTTTCTTATCTCAGACAGATTGGGCTGGACATGTGTGAGCTCTTAGTCTTACCGAATGGTTGCTTCTTTGCATCTTTGGTTTCATTTGATCTCTTTTGCTACAGAAAAATAGAGATCAACAGTTGAATTTCAGAAGGCTTCTCACAAGCTTTTAAGATCCTAGCTACTACTCATCTTTTTACCCTTTTGAAAAAGCCCTTTGATGCTGTTCACCAAACTAAGACGTAGAATATAAATTTCATAAACTATGTTACGACAATGAACTGATTTACCACATTGGAATGTGGTCCTAAGCTTTGAAACCCAGAAAACCAGTCATACTAAGTTCTTGATTATGTCTAGGAAACATCCTTAATTTTCCAACTTTGTGCTTTATTATAGACACACACTCATATACATATCTGCATATCATACACAAACATGTCTGTCCATATGCTCAAATGCGCAATTTATAGAGCATGTTCAAATTGTAGAACAATGCCATTAATATCACATGCAAGTGAAATTTTGCTGAAGATCATCCAGCAAAGGTTGCAACAGTACATTGATGGGGAGCTGCCAGAATTTCAGGCCATTTACCAGAAAGCTCTCTATTCTACTTGACTTGTTAGTACCATCATTGTCTTTGGTCAAGGTGTGCAGACTTCATTAGCATCCCTATTGCCTCTCACAGAGCCACAAATAACACTTGTCTATTGTCTTGAGAAGGCTTCCTCCTCTACTTCTTATCTCTGGTAACCAAGAAAAGAACATTGCTTTCTGTATGCATATCTTTTCTTTTGCATTAAAACTGAGATAAAAATATTCTTGTGAGGCTTATTTTGATCAGCATAACGTCATCCTTAATTCATCTGTGTTATCTCTTGAGAAGTCTCCATTATTCTCCATAGCTGTAGAGTATTCCATTGTATGTATATGCCACAATTTGTTTCTCTATTCTTCCACACATCAACATTGAAGTTGTTCACATCTCTTTGCTTTTGTAATAATGTGACAGTGAACTTATGTGTACATATATCTATTTGGGTTACTATTAGATCCTTGGGCAGATCTGTAGGACTGAGATGGTTGTGATAGGTAGCAGAACAGAAGACAGGGGGGTTCTCCCTTTCCATACCTGAAGGCCCCTCCAGGAGGTCGGAGGAGAATTAGTCAAGCCTTAGCCAGCCATAGAGACTATTGGGCATGGCCAATTCAAGCCTGGACCAGGTGGGCAGTACACCTGGGCAGCCCAAAGTAGGCCCAGGTGGGCTAACCAATACCTTCGACCATGCCTCCCAGACCAATCCCTCAAATACTTTGACACCGCCGCCGGCCCCTTCTTTGCCCTTCGGCTCCCGTCCCGTGCCCGCTGGGCTGCGCTGCTGTCTCTCTGGCCTCAGCCTACCATGGGTGGGTGCGCTGTCTCACGAGGTTGCCTGTGGTATAGTGGCGAACCCTGGCACGGTTCCCTAAAATAGCATGTACTCTTTTGAGACTGCAAAACCTGCAACTTCGTCCGTCCTTTATGAAAATGCACGCTGAGCACACACCAGGCTTCGGCGCGAATTCTTTCTTGTGTGAAGCCGAGAACCGAGGTGTTTCCCACCGGAGAAATCTAACAGTGGCATAGTACTTTAGAACATGGCGAGGAAGTACCGCACTACCTGCTCCACAGTGGCTGCATCATCTCCCTCTCCCAGCAGCAAGAAACAAGGGTTCCAACTCCCCACAACCTCACTAACAGTTATTGCTTTCGATTTTTAAATCATGACCACTTTTTTTTCAAGAGGAAAAATCCTATATAATTGTAGTTTTGATTTGAGTCTCTCTAATAAGAGACAATTGCAAGTATCTTACCATGTCGTTGCTGACTTCCTGGCGATCCTGCTCTTTTGTGGCTGAGTGGGTGAAGTTTTCCATGTATTTTAGCGATGAGACCCTTATCAGTCATGCCCTTCTGAAAGACTTTTTCCCAGTCCGTTGCATCTCTTTTAACCTTTTTGAAATAGTCTTTGGAATGGCATCGATATTTGCTTTTCAGGAAGTCCCACTTATCTAATGTGCCTTGTTCAAGTGTATTTGTAGTTGTGCTTGATATTATATGTATAAATAAAGTTAGATTTCATGCTTTTGTGCATAAATTATCTCTCAAGATCTTTATGGCCTTAATATTTAGAGGGGGGGGGACTGATTACAAAGATCCACATGTGACCTCCTCCCTGGGAGATGGATGGCAGAGAAGAGGGGGAAGGGAGACTCCGGATAGGACAAGATATGACAAAAGAACAATCTATAAATTATCAAAGGATTGTGAGGGAGGGGGGAGCGGGAAGGGAGGGGGGAAAAAAAGAGGACCTGATGCAGAGGGCTTAAGTGGAGAGCAAATGCTTTGAAAATGATTAGGGCCAAGAATGTATGGATGTTCTTTATACAATTGATGTATATATATGTATGGATTATGATAAGAGTTGTATGAGCCCCTAATAAAATGTATAAAAATATTTAAGTCTTTACTCCCTTTTGAATATTTTGTGTGTGTGTGTGTGTGGTGTATGCTATGGATCCTGTTTTGTTTTTCTGCAAGTGGATATCCAGCTGTTGCCAGTACTGTTGGTCAAAAGATTGGGTCTTTCCTATTGAATGCACTTTTGGCCCTTGGTTGAAAGCCAGCTGCCCAGAGATGACTATATCTATGTCTTTCTGTGTTCCCAACTCTGTTCCAGTGGTCTGTGTGTGTCTCAGTGAATCTGTCCCATATTATTTGAATACTGTAACTGTATTGTATGTTTTGAGACCCAGATGCATGAAGCCTATTTTGTTCCTATGCTTTTTTTTTTTTAGAGAAAATACTACTTTCACTTATTTTGTGAAAACACACATTTTTTCGATGATGAAATAAACCCTTAAAATATGTTTAGTACACACAACATTACAATGAATTTCAACATGCTTACTGCGACTTTCATAAATAAAAAATAGACTATAGAGAGTGCTTTCTGTGGCCATATTTATTTAAATATAAAATGTATTTTTCACATGGATTTACTACTGCTCAACAGTCATTGTCTATATGTAAGACATCATATTGTATCCTTTAACAGTTCACTGGTGGAAAGTAGAAAAGTAGTGCTGGATTTAAAAAATATCACTTTGATATCAGGTAGAAAATTAAGTTTGGCGAGTTTCAGTAATAGCAGCCCACCACACTTTAATGGATTTGTCATTTTGGCAGAAATTTTAAAAAGCATCTTGAGAGCTGACTTCTGCATTCATTTTCTCCAAGCACAGGGCATGTAAACTGAACATTTCAGAGGCGTGGTTGGCTCTGAAAGCAGTAAGCCCGTTATGACAGGCATAGAACAACTTTGCACACAGATTGCCCCCAAAGTAGGTCGTGAGTTATGCAAAAAGAGTTGCTGTTGATCTTTTATACTAATTTTGGATTAATTGTGATCTATAGCACTGCGTACACAGGCTATCTTAGTGCTTCGGCTTCTCCACAGCTAAACATTAATCCTTCTTAATGCTCTAAGTCAACTTTTAGTCCTTAGCAGAATTTACCTTAATCTCTGGCTAGGAAGTTAACTGATTTACAAAACACGATCCATGAGCCTGGAATCGTAAGGATGTATGAGCAGCAGCAACCTCACCTTTAGAAAATTGACTAGACTGGACTCTCCGGCTACGAGACAGGCTGGTGAGGGAGCGGACTACACATTGAATTCTGAAGTCTGATTGTTTTGTTGTAGTTTACCATGATAGGCCAATCATGAGTTTAGAGCTGGTGGAGATGGTGTCTGTGTGTTGTAAGCATTTATAATTTTATAAGTATTACTAATAAGAGACAATTACCTTCCTGCTTAGTATATTTTCTCCTTAGGTATTTGCAGCTAATGGGGTCATTTTGAATTAGTGACCGATCTTCCTCCATGTTTAGGCATCAGTTGATTTTCTAATTATTTAAACAGGTTCATAGTTATCATGGAAAACTGCCCAGCTCACTATGTCTGGTTTTAGCCTTTCAACTCGGAGTATGGCCATCAGGACTATTGAGGACAATGTCAGATGGTTCTATAATGTAGTTTAGTTTTGAAAATCACTCATGTAACTCTTTTTTCCTTTTTAATTGGAAACTCACTTGACTTTCATGCCCTTCAAAGGCTGCTTTCTCTTACTTCCTACCAGCTAGGTGCTTGCTATATGGTGGTTGACCCTGATCCACTCCACTAAGGGGTCTCTGATGTCTTAAACCTCGCCTTGCTTTTTTAACTCTTCCCTCAAATGACTAACATGTGAATTTTGAGTCCACAGTCACTGCAACCCACCCCTCCCACCAATGTTGGACATGCAGCATCTTGAATGTTGGACATGCAGCATCTTGAATGCCCGCGTTTGTGAGTACAATGGTTCTTCTCTTTGCTCCCTGCCGCATTCGTATCACACAGACCTTTGGGATTTCCTTCAGAGCAGTGGTCCTCAACCCTCCTCGTGCCGTGACCCTTTCAGACAGTTCCTCATGTGGTGGTGACCCCCAACCATCAAATTATTTTCGTTGCTACTTCATTACTGTCATTTTGCTACTGTTATAGATCATAATGTAAATATCTGATATTCAGGATGTATGTTCATTGTTATAAATTGAACATTAAAGCATAGTGATGAATCACAAAAACAATATGTAATTATATATTATGAAATATTTATTTCTAATGATATATAAATGAAATTTTGTCTTAAAGCATGGTGTAGCATGGGTAACAGCCTTCACGCCAGGTACTTGTAGGTGGGCATATCTGCTTGTGGGCGGACCCATCTGGAGACCAATAGAGGAGCGGTGTCTCGGTTCCTGAGCCCGCAGAAATATGTTTTCTGATGGTTAGATGACCTCTGTGAGAGAGTTGTTCAACCTCCAAAGGGGTCGCGACCCCCAGGTTGAGAACTGCTTCAGTGCATCATCAATGCTCGTATTACCTAGCACAGGCTGGCAGAATGTTCAGGAGCTTTTTGTTGAGTCTTTGGAGCCAAGAATGCAACCATGTCAAACAACCTGGGAATGGAGGCAGATTATGAGGGGGATTAACCCTATTACCTTTGTAGACAGATATTTCATAGGTTTCTCTTAAGACTGGGGCTTCCCCCCACCTCTCAATAGAGGTCACTATTTGTGAGCATGGGTGCATCTTTTGGGTGGTGTGTGTTCGTGAGGGTAAATGGGCATGGGTGCACATGGCTGCATGTGCTTGCTTCAGTGATACCAACTAGATGTGTGGGTCTCACATACTTGTGAAAACATGCGTGTGAAGTTCTCTGCTGAAGGTTCATGGAAAACCCTGCCATGACCCCATGTCATTATAGTGAAATTCAGTCTTTGGAAAATGTACTTACAGGGATGAGTTTGGCATGCAGATGATCTGATAGTGGAGAGGAAGAGTGGTGCTAGGCAAAGAGCACATCCCAGGAGCCCAGGATGGGCGTTGCCTACAAGGAAGTAAATGGAGAGTTGGACTATGGAGATTTGAAGTAGCATTCTCCCACATAGGAGTGGTCCTGATGGCAGACTTAAAAGGATAGGAGAGGGGCATGTTTATAAAGGACTCCCTTTCCAATGATTCTCAAACTTAGTATTTTTTCCTTTAAATTGTAGAATTCTCTCATTCCCACCAGGCCCATGCTGACTCATAGTGACTGTAAAGGACCTGTGAGTTTCTGAGACAGTTACTCTTTATGGGAGTAGAAAGCCTCGTCTTTCTCCTGTAGAGTAACTGGTGGTTTTGAACTGCTCACAGTGAGGACTGCAGCACAACACACACCACCACATCACCAGAACTCCTCCAATTTTATAGTTAGGGCCACCAAAAGTACAATTTATTTTCTCGCCTCTGCTGTGATTCCCTTCAGTAACCGTAACACTTGTCTACTGTGCCTTGATGTAGTCTCGGTATAATCCACCAGGGAACAAAATAAACAACAATTCCTGATCATGTGGGATGCTCATTCTAGTTCATGCTAGAAAATAAGCAGGAGGTATCACGAGTAAATGAATCAGTAGTATGTGAAACGGATGAGAACTGTTAGTAAGGATTTCAGGACTAAAGGGGTTTCCAAAAATTGGTGAAAAGTGGAATGAAAGACAGTGTTTTTCCCCCACGGACTTTTTGAAACCTCCCTTTGTAAATATCAGGATAAGGCAGATGGGAAGAAAGGATGGAATTTTCAAGAGATTGGCAGGCTATATGGACTTTAAAAAACACAATCTGAGTTTGGAAGGACTGGAAGTCAGTGGAACAGCAAGCCATGTGGTTATCCTGCAGGAGAACATCCCAGGAAGAGGCACCAGGGAATTCAAAGGTCCTATGTAGGACAATGTCACGAGGGTTTTCAAGAACCCTTCATAATTGATAATTTTTTTTTCATATCTTACACCGACCACTGTCTCCCTTCACCCACTTTTCTGTTCTTCATCCTCCTGGGAGGGGGTTATATGTTGATCACTGTGATTGGTTCCTCCTTTCTCTCCCCCCCGCCCATCCCCTTACCCTCCTGGTCTCACTACTCTCATTATTGGTCCTGAGGGGTTTATCTGTCCTATTCAACTAAAGGTGGCGACTGCTGGCTGTTTCCCTAAGAATGAGCAGCTCCCCTAGTGCGTTTAAAGGTTTTATAGGCCATTAGCTAGACATTGATGACAATTAACAACAACAATATAATCTCTCAACAATAACCCTCCTTTTATATTTTTATAATTTCATGTACATTTATATACAGAGGGTCAGTATGGAGTAACAATTAAGAACATAGAATTTTGAGGCGGGGATAGAGTAGGTGATAGATCCTAGTTCCACCACTTGTCCTATGTGAGACCATGAAAGTCCCCACTTTGTAAATTGGGGAGTATTTAAAAATCTAACTCGAAAGGCTATTGTGAACATAACTACTTAAAACTTCTCTATATAGTAGACATTTTTGAAAAAATGCTAAAGTTTTCACTATGTCAGCTTCAAATAGAATAACCTGCCCTTAAAAATATATATATACTCAATAAAAGTCTAAACTGAGCTTTAAATTCATTAGCATGCTCATTGGCACTGAGCTAACCCTCGTAAAGTACTAATTTTCTTTAAATTATTTTGAACCCAAAAAGCAAATTTTACAATGTAATTACAGTTTTAATTGGCATAGAAGTAAAACTAGGTAATTACAAATATTTCAATGTCCTATTAGATTTTGCTGTTCTTATCTAAATTAAGATATATAACTTGATGAGAAGGAATAAAAATGGGTGGAAGTAAGTAATAAAGTGCCATACGCATTTATAGAAAGGAATTCACGTACACAAACTAGGTAACTGACATTAAGACTACAACATTTGAAACCATTTAATTCAAACCACAATTTTTAATCTATTGAAGTTAATACACTATTGTTACTCAGTGTCTTTTATGTTTCTGGGGAGCATTTAAGGTAATTAGGGGCTCTATTAGTTTTGTAGCACAAACTGGATGGCTTACCACAATAGAATTGTATTCCTGCTGAGTTCTGATAGCCAGGCATCCTAAATCAAGATATCTACAGAACCATGCAAGGAGTCCTGGTAGTGTAGTGGATTGTGCATTGCATGGTGTGCTAATCCGGGTAGAATAGAGAAACAAATTCATAGATGCTCACATGTGTATAAGAGAGAATTTTATGTAAAGGGTAATTATACATTAAGAAAGTATCCCAATTCAGTCTAGTCCAAGCCCATAAGTCTGATATTAGCCCATATGTCTGATACCATTCTATAAAGTCCTCTTCAGATTCATGAAACACATGCAATGACAGGAAGATCACAGGTTAGTGGGTGCAAAATCTTGTGGATCCAGTGGCATTGTAAGTATCTCAGCAATGGCAGGTGTATCCAAATGGCTTCTGCAGGTCCAGGGTCCTGTCTGCCTCAGGATAAGTCTATGTGGCTTCTCCTCAGGGATGTCTCACAGGCAGTGGGCCCAGAGAAAGAGTCTCTCCTGCTACCAAGGAGGACATTCCCACAGTTCCCAGAATCCTTAGGAGAAGGCCGAGCCCACCCAGAGGCCTCATTGGCTATGACTCAATTGACAGACTAGACTCCACCCCTTCATTCTTAATCCTTTCAAGTCCCACACCAGTTGTTCCATGGGAGAAAGATGAGGTTTTTTGCTCCCATAAAGAGTTCTCACCCACTGCCATTGATGCCAACGCATACCTCTGAAGGCTCCATAAAGAGTTCTCACCATCCCTCTGTTCATTGCTCTGACTCCTGGCAGTTCTTCTCTCTCCTATAAGTCAAAAGCGATGGGAAGGCACTGAGTTACAGGCTTGTATAACCCACAAGAACTCTAAGGGAGGCTCTTCCCCTGGTCCTTTCAGCTTCTAGTGGCTCGGGATGCTCCTTGGCTGGTGACTGCCTGACTCCACTCTCAGTCTCCCATTCCCTCTTCTCTGTTTCAAATAAGGATGCTTGTCAATGTGTCCAGGGTTCACTCTGACATTCTAGGATGACCACATCTCAAGATTAGTTACATCTGCAAATGTTTTTCAAATAAGGTAATTGTCGTAGGTTCTGGAGGCTCGGGCATAGATATGTCTTTTGAGGGTCACCATTAAACTAACTACAGTATGCTGTGTATCTTTTAAATATTGGAATCCCCATGCACGCCGGTGGTTTTGTCACCACAGAATACAAGTGAAAGTATCTTGTAGTGCTTCACTGCTTCACAACCCGCCACTAAGAATGTCCTCTCTGCTTCTGCCCTCTGATTTGCTCTGAAGTTGGCCCCACAGGTTTTAGACTTTTGAAATAGCAGTCCCTCATTTGTAATGCTAATTTCTGTGTCAGTTATATTACAATGTAGACCATTCCAAAATGCAGTTTTGCTGTCTTAATTCATGTTCTCTATTTTACCTCTCTGGGATCTAATAGCCATGGCAATGGCTTCCCTGAACTCACAGACAAAGTCCATGATGGAAGGGCTTATTAAGGCACTTAAGGAATTGTAAGGCCAATGAGAAATGTGGAGGGTTGAGTCATTGCTCAGGACTGCTAATAAATGCCAAAGGGCAAACCACTCCACCGTAAGCCTCAACCTGATGGCATTCTGCTCAAGCTCTGTGAGTCAGCAAACCCCACTCCCTGAATTAACTGCACAGACACTCTACTCTGCAAGCCAGCCTCCCGCACAAAAGCACTTGGCTCTACTTGTTCTGTGGGTTGGGAAGGTCATCCCTCTGTTCATTGCTCTGACTCCGGGTTCTGCTGCTGCGTCACTCATTTTATAGCTGCCTTCTGGATCCAGGAGCTTCGCTGCACAGGGATCTCAGGTCCAGAGGCCATACACCACTCGGGACTGGCTGGAAATGAGCACCACTCGTGCTTCTCAGAGGGCTCATTTAACACACAGCAGCAAAGCATTCCAGAGAATCCTGTTCACAATTACTCATAGGTGAATCCTATAAATATCTTCCCCCATTTTTCAAACCAGATCCTTGCAGGAAAAGGTCCTTTTGTGAGAGTTATGGATTTTGTGTAGAAGATTCACTGCCCTCGCAGTAATGACTTAAAAATATTACCATTTTATTTGCTAAACATTTTCACGGTCAGCAAATTGACCTGGGCTCAGTTGAGGAGTTCTTCTGTCGGTCTTGCCTGGCGTTGCTGTTGTTGCTTTAGTCACGTGGTGGAGACAGCAGGACCGGATGGCCCAAGGTGACCTCCGCGTAGGCTGATTATCTGCTGGCCCTCTCTCCCAGTGGCCACTCGTCCTCATGAAGGTTAGGCTGGGTGTCTCTCACTAGTGGCACCATCGGAAAAGAACAAGAGTTACACAGGATAAGAGGTGACAATGTAATATATCTTGCGATTTAGACTCGGAACTCACACAAGTATTCCTTCTACTAGAGTCTATTGGGCTAGGCAGTTCTCAAACAGCCCAGATTTAATGCGTGGTGTGTTTGTTAAGTTTCTCTTTCAACGTAGTTGGGCTGTGGTTCCCACTTGCTTGACCAAACAATAGTCTAGTTGTCCTGAGGCAAATATATTTGATTTAAATAAGTTGACCTTAAGTAGAACAGATCACCCTCCATAGTGTAATCTAATGTAATTCAATCAATCAATTAGTCAAAAAGGGAGCTTCCCCAGGGTGTACTTTTCCTTCAGATTACAAATAGATGTTTGGCAGAACTCTCTCACACATTGAAGGGAAGACAGACAACAGCTGAGAAGTATCTACAAGCACAAAAGCCTCTAAGGGTCACCTTTGCACTAGGGGGAAGGTTCACCAAAGGAACTGAGATAGTTCAGGGGTTGATTTAGATTGCTAGCATCCAAAACAGTGAGAAAATAAGCGCAGGTTATGATGATAGCCCTGATAACAGAGACAAGCGGGACAGGGGGTCACTTTCATTCCGTTCCTTTGAGGGCTGTCTGCTTTCCCAAAGCCCACGTTTCCTCCTGGGTGACAGAGTCTGTGTGCTGTTTTCCTGACCACAGGTGGATAGCTCGGTTGCAGGGCAATGCGCGTCTGGAGGAGGCTAGCACGGAAAGCCGCAATGGAGCAGTTCCGCTCAGTAGCACAGCAAGTAGGAATACTGTTTTGACTTCGCTTCTTCAGCAGAGAACTAGCTAGCTGTTTGGAGGAGGAGAACACAGCATGAGGATGGGGGAAAGGCGTCGTAAGGGTAGGTCTCTGTACAGGGTTCCTTATGAACGCAAAGAGGACCCGAAGCACTAACGCTGGAAGGCCAGAGAGTACACATTTCAGGATGGATTACACCTCAACATAAATACACAAATAAGAGTCTTAACACGGGACCAGTAAGCAACATAATGATAAAAGGAGAAAAGCTTGAAACTGGCGAGTGCTCACTCATCACCAGCACCCGCGAAAGCAGCAGTCAATTGATAAAGCATCAAATTGCATTAGAAAAATCTGCTGCATAAGATCCCTTGTTACAGTGCTCTTGATTAAAGTCATGCTGTCATAAATCATTTCATGTACCTGTGAAAGTTGGACAATGAATAAAGGTGTGTTAGTCAGGGTACCTTAGAGAAACAGATCCACAGAAAGTCATGTATAAGAGAGAGTTTTTTATAAAGGATAAGTGCACATCAAGAAAACATCCCAACCCAGTGCTGCCCACGCCCACAAGTCCAATATGTCCGACACCAATCCACAAAATGCTCCTACATCTCACAAAACACATACAATAATGCCGACTGCAGGAGGAAAAACGGAGTTTGTAGATGTGTAAGCATCTCAGCACTGGCAGGGATCTCCACATGGCTGCTCCAGCACCCAGGGCTGCAGTGCGATAGGGCCATGTGGCTTCTCCTCTGGGATGTCTTGGAGGAAGTGAGCCTTGCCAGCTGAAGCAGGGAACTGGCTAAGGCAGTTGCATCCTGGTCTGACCATCACAAAGCAAGAGACCCGAGAACTAGAAAGGTGAGACTCACTGAGCCATTTATTCCTCTGTCCTTCAATTAACCCCACGTGTGTTTATCAGTCAGGTTGATATAATAAACTAACTACCTCAAAAGGAGACTGATGAATTTGAATTAAGGAGAGTATGCTTGGTAGAGGAGCAGTGGAAAAGAGGAAGACGGCTGAAGAGATGGGCTGACATAGTGACTGCAACCCTGGACCCACACAGAGCAGGATGGTCCGACTGGTTATGTTTCAATTCTTGTGTACATAGGTTTGATAAGAGTGAGGATGATTAGACAAACACTTAACAGTAACATATAATCCTAATGAATGTTATACAAACATTCGATGATCTAGTCTGTTGACTGGAAGCCTAGTATACTTTCAACCACTTTGACAATATAGTCATCAAAACACATGCAAAATTCTAATACTCTCTAATTTGAATTTACCATTCTGTGAAATTTAGAGATCCTTCTTCAGGTAGAGTCAATTAACATAGCCCTTCTAGCCACAGTCTGCTTTGTTATGTGTTGTAAATTCTAGCTTGCCTGTGGTTGTGATGGTGCTTTAGAGGGAATTCTCTGTTACAGAAATAAAATGAGATGTATTCTGAGTCTCTACCTCAGTAGAGGTATGACTCAAGTCACCACCTTTTGGTGATGTGGTCCGTTCAGGGATAAAAATGTAAGAATGACCCATCAGAAGTAGGAACATAGAAATTCCAGGACAATTAGGAGAAGAGTCACCAGAGGCTCACATTTAAGATCTTTATCAGAAGTATTAGAAGCCCAGACCAGAGGTAGCAGAGGCTGGGTCTCGGAGACCATTGGACAGAGCAAAGGAGCAAGACCAAGCCCAGAGGCCGAGGCAAGGAGACCATTAGCTAGATCAGAGGAGCAACACCAAGACTAGGAAAGTGTGAGGGAGAGGAGCAGGCAGAGCAGCTGGTTGACTCCCTGGCCCCGGGAGGCAGAGCTCAAAGAATCGAGTGACTGACGTTTGAGGACTAGAGAGAGACTTGACTGCTTGCTGAGGACAGCTATTTCTATAAGGACCACATCTATCCTTAATGTTTGCTGATCTTGGATTGTGGTAACCTGTGAACCCACCTAATTACCTCCCTTAATCACAAGCATTGTGAGTTCTGTGTGGCCATTGCAATGGGTTCTGGAATCCAGCAGGGAAGTAGAGCACCATCGGAGCAATGGTTGATGTCAAAACAGGATAAAGAAGGATGGAGAAAGCAGGTATGTCTGCCCTCTGCGCTCTGGCTATCAGCCGCGTGTTTGCGTGGAGTTGGATTCTCCTTGTACCTTTTGTAGCCAAAGGAGGTCAGACGTGGCCTCTCTGCCATTTACTCCGTTTGCTTCTAGAATGGAAATAAAAGTTTTAAGCAGCTCATATAATGAAGAAGGCTAATTCTTCATGAGCTGAATGTTGGTTTAAAATAATAATAATAATAATACATGTAATTATGCACATCCTTTCAAAATGAAAAAAGTATGATACATAAGAATCTGCATCTAGATAAGAAAGATATGTAAGAATTTAGTCTTAGCTGAAACACATGAAACCTGATAGAGAGGAATATTTATTAACATTGGTAAACCTCTAAATGATGTAAGTGTTTCATGTTTCTCCTTATAGGATATTAACCACAGACATTCGTGTTATTTATTGCTGTCATCATGGACTTTTTTCATCCATGCAGCCTCTTGGAAACTGTACTCCTACTTCAGATGATGAAATATACTATTTCAGATTTTGGTTTAAAGTATCTTAATGGTATTTTTATTATATATTGGACCTCATTGAATTTCAAACCACAGCTTGCAATTTCCATGCTTATTGAAGCAATTAATACTCATATTTTCTTTACTGAAGATATATTCATCAGATTACTCACCCTAATATTAATGGATGGATACTTTTTTTTACAGTATGATTTTAAAACGAATTATACCTTTCAGATCAAAACAAACCAAAAAAGCCACCATCAACCTTTTTATCCTGTTTCAAAGGTTTGAAGGCAGTGATGGACTATGTAACTTGTAACGATGTGTCTTTATTTTTCTATGTATCTCATTTGGACATTAGGCCTCACAATTCGAGCAGATTGAAAGCAAATCCATAGGACATGAGAGAGCATGAATGAAGCAGTAATTATGTCACAACAGAATTCTGTTCCCCTCTTTGGCTATTGTGGTTACCATGATCTCTGCATCGACAATTGTCAGACTAAAACAATGTGTTCAAATATATTTTTCCATATAAGAATTCCAAGCATTTGTGTGTTGATACACACACGTGCACACACTGTTTCTTCCCAACTCTTGTGAATATTTAAATGTTTTGTTCTGTGGCTCTAATTTGGTTGGGAAACAGTATTCTTGCAGTCAAGGTCATGAGTTCAAAGTCTAGAGACTTGGTCCCAAAGTTATACCTTATCTTCTTAATTCTCATTCATTATCTAGCATTTGCATTACTTTAAAATGTCAAATTAAGTAGGTTGAGGCTCATGCACACCTATAACCATTCAGGAAAAAAATATAACCCACCTTAAAATGATTCGTGAACAGCATGTCGGTTGCATATTATAAGCTTTGTAGAAGGCGGAAAACCATGAGAATGATTTTTGATGAACAGAGAGTGATAAACAAGTGGTGAGTCCGCACCTTGTGAGAGGTGGAACACAGTGAGAGCCATGTAAACGGGCAATCCTGCCGAGTCCAGCTCTTAGAGGTCTCACTGTATATTTCAGATGATGTTCATCGTTTCATTTGCTGGGGAAAGGAATGTCAACTTTCGTAGGTAGTCAGTAAGGTGTTGGTATTGGGAAGCTATCCTCAGAAGAAAAATTTAATGTCAGAGCACCTCTCATAAAAAAGGACCAAAAACAACTAAAAAAGGGCTTAAAAACAACAAACAAAAATAACCACGAAATTATACCATCATCTGTTTTCATTCTAAAAATTCATTTTCCTTACATTTCTCACTTCATCTCTTCTGGCTTCTAGAGAAAATTATATTTGAATGTATAACATATACCCAGAGGCCTTTTATAACAGTTTATAAAAGCCTGAAGTTTTAAAACCAGTGAAAAGCTTCCTTTAGGTAATAATGAAGGGTGGGGTGGGGTGGGGGGAGTCACTTTGTTCATTAAATAGGACCTCAGGGCTGCAAATTTAAACAGCAGTGAACTTTTAAACCAAACAAAATGCAAATCAATTTTAAAATAAATAAAATTATTCTGGCTTCTGAATCCAGGGCAGCGGTTCTCAACCTGTGGGTCTCGACCCCTTTTGGAGTGGAACGGCCCTTTCACAGGGGTCGCCGATTCATAACAGTAGCAAAATGACAGTTATGAAGTAGCAATGAAAATAATTTTATGGTTGGGGGTCACCACCCCATGAGGAACTCTATGACAGGGTCACGGCGTTAGGAAGGTTGAGAACTACTGATCTGGGTGTCTTTAAAATTTTGTCAGATGCACTTGATTAGTGAGTCCTTTAAGTACATTCATCTGGCAAATGTCATACAACAAAGTGCTCCAGAGTAAAGGTGTGTTAAAGCTCTTTTTCAGAAGCACGGAATGAGGTTAGGCCTAGGTCTGTAGATCCACACATTTTACTGAGGTGTTTAAAATCAAGGTTGCGTTTAACATCAAGTTCGGCGTTTTGGGATTGTTCCGTAGAGCCCTGCATGTTTCGTCATCCTGGTCCCCTCGTGGTTAGGGCTAGGCATTTATAGCTTAATGAAGTAGCACTCATCAAGAAGGGTCACAAGTGAATCTGAACATCTAGTTTGAGAAGGTCTCAGAGCTGATGAAATGTTTTAAAACTGGGCCTACCATTTGATGGAACAGTTAAAAAAAAATCCAAGAGCTGCAATCTCCCTTTTAAACATCCCCAGGACTTTAAACATACAAAGGTGTCACACTGGGAGGTGGAGCCCTCTTCAGCTCCTCTCTGCACATCAGAGGAAGCTCACTGTGTGTGTGTAAAACTTCACCGGGAAGGGAAGCTGAAAATAATTGTAATATCATTTTTGGTTGGATGGATGACCACGGGGCTACTTACACTTTAGAATCTGGAAGCTGGGGGCACACACGGAGGTTAGAGAAATCACTCTCAGGTAACAATAAAGTAAGATAATAAATCAGCGTAAGAACTCTTAAGATTTTGGCTTTGCTCATATGCTTGGGGCACTGATCTACACTATTCTTGTGTAATTTATTCCTGTCTGTGGGATTATTCAAGCTTTTATACTTTTTTAGTCACCATAAATTTTGTTTTACGATGTTTGACCCCAGCGTCTTTATTTATTGTAAACTGAAAATTTATATGAGCGTGTTTGTAATTTAGAAAAACAGAGCTTCTTTACAAGGGTTTTCCTGAGAAGGGGGTTAGATGCGCTGTGAGGAGAACAGCGGCTAAGCTTCAGGGTCCTCTCCTCCTCCCAGTGGGAAAATACTTTTAACATGTGTAAAGCATCTAAGTGGCTGTTTAGAGCAAGATGAAATCTGACAGTCATATATATAAAATCCTATCTGGAATAGCTGAGCCGCCTGAAAATTGCATCTGCGGGAAAAACCTGTTGGTCTCCTTCAGCAAGGCCAGGAGAATTTAAAAGTGAAGTATGATGCCTGTTCATATTTTGCAGGTCAATAGTAGATAGCTGCAGTTGGAGGGGCCCCCGAGGTGATAAGAGATGTGTCTGGTGATTAGCGCCAGACGCTGGACGTGAAGCGTGGAGTGCACCTCGGCAGAGGGCGGCTTCGATGACATCATCGGTGTGTCTTTAATGGCTGTGTACACATGCCGGGTAGGTGAAATAAAATCTTTATTTGGATACATAGGAACTCGAGGGTCACAAGAAGTTAAACAACTTGTAGAGGTAGGTGGAAGTTTAGAATGAGATGTGGGCTCTTCCCCTTAACTAAGCAAAGGGGTCTATTATTCTGAAACTGGGATTTTTTTTAATACTCGGATAATAGCTATTTTGACAGATGTGCTATGCATAGAATGCACAGCAGGGCCTACACTGGTAATTTATTTGTTGAACGAACCCATCTCTAGGAGTAATTGAACATAAAATTTAATCACCGTAAGATAAAAATCAGATAATTCAAATGTTTTCATATTTATTGTGTCTCATTATCACAAGAATCTGCAGAAAGTTCGCTGATACCTGCAAAAAACAAAGCCCATCTATTTTTGTTATGCTTCTTGTTCTATATTTCAAATAATTATCGATGTCAGTGAAATTCTATTGAAAACCCCAAATTTATCATCAAGTGACCAAAATAAACAGACCAAGAGCAAAAATAAAATTGTAAAAGAAGAGGGGAAAGTACACTTATTATGCAAACGGATATAGTGTCATAGCGAGGGAGCGTACTGAGAAGAACTGCCCGTCCGACAGTCCAGATCTGGTTCTTGTATGGACTTGACATCTTCTCTTGGATGTTTCAGAGACACCTTAAAATCAGCACGTGAAGATTGAACTCATGATCTTCTCTGTGACCTGGTCATCTTTCAGTGCTTCCTATCTCAGCCAGTGGCATTGGCATCCATCCAGCTCTGCAGCTAAGAAACCTACAAGCTATCGTTTACGCCTCCACCATCGTTACCCCTCATACCCATCACTGAATCCTGTGAATCTTACCCCTGTAATAGCTCACATATGTCCATTTTCCTCTGGTATTGCTATTAGCTAAGCATCAGACTGCTCATCACAAGTCTGAGAGTTCAAACCTACCAGCTGTGCTGTGGGAGAAAGCCGAGGCTCCCCTAAAGATTTATAGTCTCCGGCTTGGCCCATTCGTTGGTAACTTGATTTCTAGTCCAGGGTGCTCCTGCTTTTCTCAGGCAGCATCTTCTTACTGGTGGAAGCACCCACTCTACCCGGCTCTAGTATGTGCACCTCAGCAGAGCAGAGGGGCCTCTGCAGAAGCGAGGGCCCTGTACAGAAGCAAATCTAATCAGTTAACTGCTTAACATGCTTAATTGACTTATCTTCAGGGGGAGTGGGGAAGTCCTTATATAGAAGCACAAATCTCCTTTGGTCCCCAATCATCCATCTAGCCTCATATGTCTCCTTTTTCTTTCCCTGTCCTATTCAAATCAAATTATTCTTCTTGGGACCACTCCTATTTCTCTGCCTCGGGGACTTGGAACAGGTTTTCCCTGCCTGGACGACTCTTTTCAACTCCCTTTGTGTGATAGACTTGTAGCGTCATTTAGGTCTCAGCTTGGTTCTCTTCCTTAGGAAAACGGTCCCTGGCATCAGTCCCATTTAGTCAAATCTTCCATGCAGTGACCTTCATTGCTCTCTTTGTAACAACTGTCACTGCATCATTCTTACTTGGGTTTGTGTGTCTGATTCCTCAGTCATAGCAATCATTCCTGACCCCCTTTATGTGATCGACTACAGGTTTCATAAGATCAGAAGCAGAAGGTGAGCATCACAGAATGCCGGATTGTTAGAACAAAGTGTTCTTGTGTTGAGGGAGTACTTGAGTCGAGGTCCAATGTCCATCTGCAACCTTCATTCTTAACACATAGATATGGGTACATAGTCCTATTCCACTCTCATTATATACAGATTTACATATGTACATACCTGTATTTAGACCTCCACAAATGTACTTTGCCTCCTAGTTCTTTTTCCTATTTCCTTTTACTTTCCTCTTGTCCCACCATCATGTTCAGTCTTCATTCAGGTTTGGTAATTCCTCGCTGCTACGTTGCCCTTGATTAACCCACACTAGGCATCCCATGCCCTTCCTTCAGTTGATTCTAGTTTACTTGTTGTTCCCCTATCCCTAGGCTGGTTTCCCCTGCTTCCCCTCTCCCACCTCCTCCTCTGCATCCCTCTGGAACCAATGGTCCCATTCATTTCATCTCTGAATTATTCATCCCACCTATCCCATCTAGACAGACATGCAGATACAGTAATAAGTGCAAAAACCAAGCAAAGCCAAATAAACAACAAAGGAAGTCAAAACCAACAAAACAATAACGACAACCAAAGAAACCCCCCAAAACCAAAATAACAATGACAAAAAGAAAGCCACTGACAAAAATGGAAAAGCCTATAAATAGCTCAAGGTCTGTTTGTTGGCCTTTATGAGTGTTTTCCAGTTGAGTCTGATGGGGTGCCACACTCTATCTCCAAAGTCTATTTTTGTATTCCTGGGGATTTCCTCACTTTGCTCCCTTGCTGCTCTGTTGCATACGCTAGTGTTTGCCCCAGCATGATGGGGTCAGATTGTGCACTATTCCCAAACTGTGTCTCCAGTGTTGCTACCCACAGTGCTATGGTTTAGTGAGGAATGTTGTGTCTTGTGGCAGAGCTGGTCCTAGGGTCCTCTGTGTGTATCTGCTCAGAGAAGGAATATCGATGCTCAACTTCCTGACATGATTGCTGAAGACAAAATGGGTGCATAGGCAAATGTGGTGAAGAAAGCTGATGGTGCCCGGCTATTGAACGATATAGCATCTGGGGTCTTAAAGGCTTGAAGATAAACAGGTGGTCATCTGGCTGAGGAGCAACAAAGCCCACATGGAAGAAGCACAGCAGCCTATGTGATCATGAGGTATCGATGGGATCAGGTTTCAGATATCTAAGACCCAGAACAAAATCATACCCAATATAAAGGGGGCGGGGTGAGGAGGGTGACATGGAGTGGAGACCCAATGTCCATCTGTAGACAATTGGACATCCCCTCACAGAGGGGTCACAGGAAAGAGATGAGACAGTCAGGGTGCAGTACAGCACTCATGAAATACGCAACTTTTCTCTAGTTCGTTGGTGCTTCCTTCCCCCCACTATCATGACTTCAGTTCTGCCTTACAAATCGGATTAGACCAGAACATGCACACTACAACAGACAAGAGCTTGCAACACAGGGAATCCAGGATAGACAAACCCCTCAGGGCCAACAATGAGAGTAGAGATACCAGGAGGATTAGGGGAGGTGGAGGGAGAAAGGTGGAATCAATCAAAAGGATCAACCTAGAACCCCCTCCCAGGGGGACGGCTAATGGAAATGTGGGTGAGGGGCGATGGAGGACGATGTAAGATATGAAAAATAATAATCTATAACTTATCAAGGGTTCATGAGGGAAGATAGGCGGGGGAGGGAGGGGAAGAAATAGGGAGCTGATATCAGGGGCTCAAGTGGGAAGAAAATGCTTTGAAAAAGATGATGGAGGCATATGTGCAAATGTGTTTGACTCACTGGATGAATGTATGGATTGTGATGAGATGTAAGAGCCCCCAATAAAAGTAATTAAAAAAAGAGTCTCTATTTGCTTACCAATATGTCTCTAGCACTGAGAATCTTAACAGACATGTAATCGTTGTTTAGAAATATTTTTATTGGAAGAATGAGTGAGAGAAAAACGATTGTATTGTATGCTTGGGAAAGTTTCAACTACTTGTGACATGGTAATGTCATCTATAAAATGGAGCCAGATTTGATTTTCAAAGGTTTTTAATTTCAGTTTTTAAATAGTGTATTACATCCATCTAATTTGAAATTAAGTATATGAATAAGCTTGGCAAACCTATTCAATTCAATTCTCAGCCCAAGACAACTGAATGGAAAGTGGATCCAAGTGGAGGACAAAGGAGAAGGAAAAGCAGCAAAGAAAGGAGAGAAGAGTGAAATATATACAAAAATCTGGAAGAAAAGGAGAAATGAAATATATGCAAAAATCTGGAAGAAAAGGCGAGACATGGTAGGTGAGTAAAGTTAAAAGAGGGTAAAACCAGGGAAAGAAGTGGAATCTTTTATTCCACAGTATAAAGAGTAACTGCCATAAACCAACCTAAACTCACTGCCACCAAGTCAATGCTGACTCAAAGTACCCGCCGTACGTTTCCGAGGCTGTAGCTGTTTATGGGAGGACAAAGCCCAGTCTTCTCCCGGAGAGCCGCTGGTGTTTTTGAACTGCTGGCGATGTGAATTGCAGTCCTTTAATACAAGCACACACATGTACACAGAAGAGACAGAGGCAGAAACAGAGAAATAGCTAGTAAGTGTTGTCTTTCATCAAATTAAATTTTTTGCTTATCTTTTGTGTTTGTGGTAATCAACTAAAAGTACTATTAAGCTGTCCTTTGAAAATGTGTAGTCTATAAGGAAATGAAGAGACTGGAAAGGAAAAAAAAATTGCAGTGCATTCCCCCGATTCAGAAAACATTTTATGAAGGAAAAAGCTTTAAATGTAAAAGCCAGCGCTTCTCCCTCCCCCGCCCTGCTGTATTTTAAACGTGTGATTCTGTAGCCGCGTACACAGGTGTGGCACGGGGGTAGCAAGTATAAAGCCCTCCGAGCCTGGTGATAGCCTTTTCCTCACCGCAGCTTTTCAGAAGGTGGATGCCTGTGAGATGCACTTTCATTCTCCGCCTAGTGCTCGAACATGAGTTGGACTTTAATAGGCTGGGGTGATTTCAGCTTATAAATCTTCCACTGAGGATAAAGTTCAAGTAGATAAAATCAAACAGATGTTGGTGGGAGGATTTCTTCATGACCCATAAAAGTGCTATCATCAAAGCTGAGAATCATTTGTTTTGAATTATTACACTGTTATCAAAAGGACCGGAGCAGTCTGTTTGTTGAGGAATTGGATCTGTTTATCTGAAAACAGAACAAAGATGCCAGGCAAAGGCGTCCCTGGGAAAGTGTAGTTCAGATGATGGCTGACACGCTGGGGTACCTCTGAGACACTTTGATTGACATTTGTCAGCAAACATGGTTGTCACGGCATGTCATGGCCTTCGAGAATAGCCTGTCGGAGCCAGAACTTGGCCAAAGGCAGGATGTGGGTCAATGGGAGGAAAACGGCTAAGTAAACAAGAATGCTCACTTCTGACTGAGTAATTGGCCGTTGATGTGGGGAGTGTGTGTGTGTGGGGGGATAATTCATTCTCTAGACGTTTAAATAAATGACTGGAAAGGGTACAGAAAGCTCAGCCAGAGCACTTGTTCTAGAACGGTTTTTAGCACGTAGACCATTTTGAAACTGCCAGACTAATATACGTGTGCACACAGGCAAGCCTCTGCTTTGCAGAGTGACTCTGCCACATGCCTGGGGTCTTTGTATTAATTTGGTCAGTTGGATCTGGCATATTTCTGTGTTACATATATTCCAAGGAGAACACAGAACTTCAAAATCATAAAATGTACTGCAAAGCAATGACTGCCTGCATCCTGCAGGTCATCATGTTGTTGTAGGTTTAGTAATAATGATTCCTCTTATAAATAAGAGTGTGTCTCTTCATTTATCACAGCTGTCGGATATGTGCTAAATTACACTATTAGGGTAAATGCAACCATCCAGATTTTTTCCTTCATTAATTCTAACTTCCCCTCTAGGATTCTTATTGTTACTCATCACTGTCCAGTTTATTCCATTTCATGTCAACTCTGTGGACACTAAGCCGAACTACCTTCTTAAGCAGGTTACCGCCTCTGTTTTCTGGGGCATCTCTGGGGCATCTGTCACCTTTTGTCTAGTTGCTGGTTGCTTAATCGTCATCTGTACCATCCTGTTTAATCTGGCCACGTTCCTGACTTTCCCTCCATACCATGGGCATAATTGTGCTCTTTTGAGTCCAAATCATCCAGTTTACCTCACTTGTCTTTCCCTCCAGCATCAGGCTTCCTGTGGTGGTGGTGGTTCTCCTTCTCGTCCTCCTCCTCCTCCTCTTCCTCCATCTTCTTCTCCCCTCATCACATCTGAGACACTGATTGTTATAATCATTATGTATAAATCACAATTATATATTTTTCAGATGTAAATAAGGGAATTCAAAGATCTCCTGGTGCAAAATTTATATTCCCACCGCTGCCCTCCAAAGAAGATTCTGTCACTGACAGCAAGTTGAGTCCAACTCATAGCAGCCCCATCGAGTAGAACTGCCCCCGTGGGTTTCTGAACCTCTAACTTTCCGTAACTCACTGCTGTGGAGTCAATGCTGACACACAGCAACCCCCTCTGGGTTTCCAACACTGTGACTGTATATGGCAATAGAAATCCCAGTTGTTCTCCGGAGAACCTGCTGATGGTTTTGAACTGCCAGACCATGTGGACTGCAGCCCACAGTGATCAGGAGTGGAAAGTCTCATCCCTCTGGCACAGGTGGTTTCTAACTACTGACCTTGAGGTTAGCAGGCGAACATGTAGCCTATTATGGCACCACGGCTCCGAAACAAGAACCTCTATACAATTATTTAAGATGTAACAAAGCCTTTGTTCTTCATGAAATGAAGTGATTGCAATTTGTACTCTGAGCCACTTCATAGAGCCTTGAATGAAGATGACAACTGCTGGGATTAAAGGGGCTGACTGCTCGTCCTGCTCTATGCTACTTGTGTCATGCTGAGACCAAATCTTTTTTCTTTGTTTTGAGTTTAATGGCCTTCATACAAGAAGGAAATTGAACTTTTACTTGTTCTAACCATTTCATATATATTTTTATATCTTGTTCTTATTGCCCCAACTAGATTGTAAATGCCTTGTAGAAAAAAATTAACCTTTAATAAATTCTCCGTATGATCCAGGTTATCTAAAATAATCCTGTTTTTTACCAGCAAATTTTTGTTAATCGTTCTCCAGCAAGTGCTTGGGAATAGCTCAACACTTACAAGAACATGAAGTAGGCAGCATACTTGAGTTATAGTCAATTAACAGGCTCTGCTAGCCATAATTCCTCATGTGACACATTATAATTTGGAGCTGTACATGCCTGTGGCGACAGTCGCATTTTGTAGGGCATTATCTCCTAATGAATAGGATAGGATCAAGCCCTGGCCTCAGTGGAAGGTGTGAATCGGGACACATTCTTCGTTTCCTTCATGGCATCTTTAAGATTCCACCTTTGAGCCAGGCATGAACCAGGCTTTGTGTTTTCCTTGGATCATGTAACGGTGCCATGCTGTAATTCCAGACATTATCACCGTCCCTAGAAAGCCAGACCTGTATTTCTTGACTGAGCCTTGGTGGAAGCAGGAAGACCTATTGTGACTTTTGGACAGTTTTGGCTGGGGCCTCTGGATCCTGCAATTTGGCTTACTCTTGCCTGACTTTTGAAGATTTTGGACCAAACAGCACTTGCTTCCATGTGAGATGTTTCCCCAGCTTCTTGTGTTTCTGTGGGGTGGCGCAGCGATTTGAAGAATGCAAGGAAGTATACTCAAGGAAGGAGTAGGGAGCAAATGGAGCACCACAGAAGAGTTGGGCATTTGGGATGTCATTAATCACCAACTCCTTGTGACTCAAAAAAAGGAAAAAAATCAAACTCACTGCCACGGAGTCGATGCTGACTCTAGTCTGGTATCAATTTTTCTAAAAGAGATTATTGCTACAAACAGATCTTCTCATCTGAAAATTCTTCCTGCCTAATCCAGAAGCAAACGAATTCCAATTTAAGTGAGGAAGCTGGTGGCATCCCCTTTTCTTCAGTGTGTTACATTTTCTTCCTCCTTCCTCCCAAAGCTGAGGCTCTTTCTTGGCAATGTTGTGTTAGTGGAAACTCGTGTGCTTATTCCTAGAAAGCAATTTTTTTAGACATGCCAAGAAATTATCTAAGTGACTATACTATGTATGACACCATTTCACATTTCCTCTATGTAGATCTTTTCCAAACCCTATTTAATTGGAAACTTGCAATACTTTCCCTGTATGATTTTTTCAAAGGGCTAAAAAAAGCAAACACTTTATTTGGAAAAAGTGTCCCACGTGGACCACAGTGTTTGAATGGGATGCAATCACGGGTCTGAAGGATCTTCCAGACATTGCTTGGCAAACCTAGCACCCCCAAAAGGATAAAGCTTCTCGAACTAGTTGGGTGGCAGAGGTAAGAGCTGCCACCCAAATCTCTAGCAAGCTATCCTAAAATTCTCAAGACTTCTCACAGTGAATGGTATTGATAGAGACCACACGATGAGGGAGCCTTGAAAGGATTTTCTTTTGAATGGTTTCTTCTACTCCCAGCCGCCCCTCATGGAAGGGAACTCTGATAGGAATCAAAGAGTCAAGGGATGATCTTCCTGGCAGAGGGTTTCTGTACATGAAAGAGACTTCAACAGAAGCATTTAAATTGGGAAAAGGCTTTTATCTCCTTCATGCTCTCTTTGATAGCCTTGCACCACCCTTCTCCATGGAGCTGGTCGGTGGGACTCCTGTATGCAGGGCTCTCTCTCTGCCCCTCCTCCTCCCCTCACTCCCAGCCCTCCTCCCCCACAGAAAAGCAAACATTCAGGCACTCATGATTAGATGGAGTTCAAATAAAGAAGCATTTGTAGTGAGAAATGTGTTGTTTATCAACTGCCTTAAGATTGACTCTCAACCATTGGTAACTCATTCACAGCAGAAGGTAATGCCGCCAGTGTGTAGGATTCCTCTTGACTGGTTATGAATTGGCCCATTGTGATACCTAGGTTTCTCTTTCTTTCTTTCTTTTTAAGCTTTTAATAAATTACTTTATTGGGGGCTCTTATAGCTCTTGTAACAATCCATACATCCATGTGTTAAGCTCCTTTGTACAAATGTTGCCATCATCCTTTTCAAAACATATTCTGTCTACTTGAGCCCTTGGTATCAGCTCCTCAATTTTTTTCCTTCTCTCCCCCATCCTCATGAACCCTTGATAAATTATTATTATTTTCATATCTCACACCATGCTCTATCTCCCTTCACCCACGTTTCTGTTGTTCATCACCTTGGGGGTGGGAGGCGTTGTTATACATTGATCATTGTGATTGGTTTCCTCTTTCTTCCCCTACTTTCCCTCTACCCTCATGGTATCACTACTTCCGTTACTCAGGGGTTTATCTGTCCTGGATTCTACCAGTGTACATGCTCTGGTCTAGCCTGATTTGTAAGGTCATGAGCATTGGAGGGAGGAAGCATTAAAGAATTAGAGGAATGTTGTGTGTTACGTCAGTGCTATGCTACACCCTGGCTGGCTCATCCCTTCCTTGTTACCTTTATGTGATGAATGTCCAATTGTTTACAGGTGGGCTTTGGGTCTTACTATGCCCCCCCCTCGCCCCCTGCTCATGGATATGAATGTTTTGGGTCTTATGATGCCTGATACCTGATCCTGTGGACAACTTACAATCACACAGGCTGATGTGCTTCTTCCATGTGGGCTTTGTTGAGTCCCAGTTAGATGGCCTCTTGTTTATCTTCAAGACTTTAAGATGCCAGATGCTATATCTTTTAATAGCCAGGCACCATCAGTTTTCTTCACCACATTTGCTTATTTTACCCATTATGTCTTCATCGTTTGTATCAGGGAGGTGAACATCACAGAATGCCAAATTATTAGAACAAAGTGTTCTTGAGTAGAGGCCCAATGTCCATCTGCTACATTAATACTTAACATATAAATTTATGTACATAGATCTATATCCCTATCATTGTATATTAATATATTTACATGTCTATAGTTACATCTCTGTAGATGTTCTTTGCCTCCTAGTTCTTTCCTCTATTTTCTTTTACTTTCCTCCTGTCTCACTATCATATTTGACCTTCATTTGGCTCTCAGTAATTCCTCATGGCTACATTGTACTTTTTCATGGGTCATTTTTAGGAGTGGATTTCCAGACCTGTGGGAAACTTAGCTAGGGAATTCTCCTGATTTTATTAGAGTTCTCTTCATATTTAAGTTCCCCAAAGATCAAGGTGAAATACTGGAGTAATGGAAGCAAAGGACTAGGCAACATGGACTTCACGCTCTGAGGATCACTGCCTCTCTAGTCACATTTTGACAAATCTCAGGTCACCAAATCATGTAAAACAGAGTATGTGAGAGAGAGGAGGGAAGGAGGGAGAGGAGAAAAAGGGAAGAGGAGGAAAGAAGGAAGGAGGGAAGAAAGATGAAAAGGAAGGACATAAATAAAAGGGGGTTATGCATTTATCTGTAGTTCTGTATAAATATTTTTAAATGCAACATGATGGTTGGTAAGAGGTCAAAGATTTGTGACTGATTATTCTAATGTCTTATCCTTTCTAAAGATTACTAACATTAAACTTTTAAGCTTCAAGAGCTTTGGTCATACTCACGCTGAAGCTTATTTTGTTTGGTCCATTTGATATTTTCACTTGTCTTTTAATTGTCAGCATCCACACTGGGAAAAATTTAAATAAACTTTCAATTTCAGAGTTCTATTAAAAAACAAGACAAATCTGGAAGTTCTAGAAAATATGGGGCGCTGCCCTGTAGTTGATCTTGACTCGTGGGGATCTCCTGTGCAGTGGGAGTAGAGTAGCGCTCTGAGTGTTCATTGGCTGTCAGCTTACAGATGCAATGGCCAGGTTTTCTTACTTTGGTTAGTAGCTCAGCACAAATTGTGCCACCCAGGGGTCTATAAGGGCTCAGTTGTCTGGAGTTCGTTAGCAACTGACCTGGTAGATAGGAAATGCGTTCTCTGGTTTTCATTAATTCTCACTATCCCTCAGTTCTTCCAATTTAGATGCTCACTAATTCAGGTGGTACAGCAGACCTCCAGAGCCTGTGAATCTGCGCAGAAGGTTTTAAAGCATATTCAAGCACAGGATGACTCAATATTTTGTTCAATTGAAATGAACTGTATTTCTTATATTTCTTCAATTTGAAAAGCAATGCAATAACAATCATTATCTGCCTTACAAGCCTTTGCTTTAATGAACACATTATGTCACCAGTAGCCATTTGCTTTATAGAAAAAAAAAACCAGGATTCTCTTAAATAATCTTCTCTAGGTTTAAGTCATTCTCAGCTTTTCAGCCCACTTCTGAGAACTACAGAATGCTGAATCTGCAAGGGTTTTGTAACCACATAACCATGGACTTTTCTCAGTCTGTGTTAAGAACATGATTGACAGAAGAATACTTGTTTGGGGCCCTTTAGTACACAATAACTCTTACACGTTTCTAAGTAACGACATAGAGTTACACAGGGTGTTAGGACAGTTTTGTGTTCCACTAAAATTTGCTTTCAGTTTTTGAAAATGCTTCAAAGTTATGCATAAGGTATTCTGTTGCTTCTTCCTCTGAAATGAGGAGTCGAGTTTTCCTTCATTGTCTGAATTTAGCCTGGTAGCTCTGCTGAAACCTGTTCACCTTGGATGACCTTGCTGGTATTTGAAATAATAGGGATATAGCTTCCAGCATCGCAGCAAAACACAAGCCACCACAGGGAAACAAAATGACAGACAACTGACACAACAAAATTTGCGGTGCCTTTTGGAGCCCTGGTGGTGTAGTAGTTAGGTGTTGGGTGGATATCCCATGGTTGGCCATTAAAATCAGCAACAGCTCTATGGGGCTTTGTACTTCCAGAAACATTCACAGTCTCGAACCCCACAGGGTGTTGCTATGAGTCAGCCTTGACTCAATGGCAGTGAGTTAGGTTTAGGTTTAGTTGTTTTTAGGGCCTATCTATCTATCTATCTATCTATCATCTATCATCTATCTACCTACCTATCACATCTATCTCCATCAATCTAGCTATCATCTATATATCATCTGTATACCTAACTACAAATAGTCATAGCTTATGATTGAGGTCATTAATTTTAGTAGATGAGGAAACCAGATTTATTCCCTGAAATTAATGTTTGTTTGTTTTAGTGTTTAGGTTCATATTTCATATCTCTACCTGATAAATATTTATTTATAGAGGCACTGCTTTATATCAGACACCAAGTTAGGCACTAACGATAAAAATTAGTATACATCCATCTTTTTCATTTTAAGAAACAATGTTTTTCAGAAAGGGAAATTGAAAATCTGCTGTTAAATAGTTTGTTTCGCATTATGTAATTAATGCTGATAGAGCTGGTATTTGAACATAAGTTTGTTGGATTTGGAAGCCCCTGGTATAATCACTATGTTGTATCTCTTTCTTAGGATTAGAGAATTACATGTAGCCATCTCTAAATACATATAAATTAAATGCAACCACCTATAAATAAGCCTAATTTACTACATGCAATTACAATTATTTTTGCCATGTCTGTTTCCTACTTCCTCTTTGGGAAACTCGGCACTTTCTATGACTTTCTGTGGTGACACATAAGTAAGATAAACAATCAATTTATGATAAAATAAAATCTCCATTTAAAATCAGAGGGCCAGGTCCATCATAGGCATCAACAGCGCCCCATTTGCTCAGGTGCAGCAGAAGTGTCAGTGCCTGCTGAAGAGAGAGCAGCAAAGGACCTACAGGTTACCCTTGATTGGGGCCATCGTGAGAGAGCTGTATTCTCTCGGACCGCAGGGGAGATCCAAGATGATTGTATTTGTGGTGCTTTTGTGAAGAATTTCTCCTCCTGGGCCCATCTGGTTGCTCTCTATCTGCCTCTTTCTTTTTGAGCAGTTCAGTGTGCAGTGGCTCCTTCTGTTGGCGTCCTAGCTTCCCACATTCTTACCAGCATTTGTTCGTTTCTGTTGTTTTGAGCATTGCTGCTATTTCTTGGGCCAGATGAAATCTCGTTGCTGTTTTTATATGCGTCTCTCTAAGGTTTGCAACCATCTCTTCATGTATTAGTTGGTTAGTGGGATATCTTCTTTGGTGAAGTGTCTGGTTTTGTACTTTGGACATTTTTTAATTGGATAATTTTCCCTTTTGTTATTGAGTTAGTGGAGGTTTCTAAGTTTTAGAGATTAGTTTCTTTTCAGATGTCCTGGTCACGAACCGTTTCCAGTGTCTTTTCCCCTCTTTTGAAGACGTCTTTTGCTGCATGCAGGTATTAGATTTTCATGTGGTTTCAGTTCTTCAGTTGTGAATTCTTAATAATGTTTGATCAGCCTCAAAAGAGTCTTCTTGCTTGCCTGTCCCACCCCTCACCCCTTGTCTGATGTTTTTGCTTTATCTTGAGTTCATTTTTTATATGGTGTGAGGTATGGATTCTCTTTCATTTTTCTGCAAATGGATGCCATGTGTTGCCAGCATAATTTGTTAAAAGCTCATCAATTCCTCATTGTGGTAATGCATCAACCACAGGATCAGTGGTTTGAAACCCTCAGATGTTCCACGGGAGGAAGATGAGGCTTGAAAGTGGTGAAGGTGATGAACAAGAAGAAGGCCCTCAATGAGACGATTGGCACAGTGGCTGCAATGATGGGCTCACACATAGGAACAATTGTGAGGGTGGCGCAGGACCTGGCAGTGTTCCATTCTGTTGTGTGATAGGTTGATGTGGGTTAGGACTGACTCAATGATACCTAACAACAACAGTTACCTAGCAAGCATCCTTAGGTCTGTGGAAGCATGATATTACATGATAGGTAACAAACACCATGATAGGTCAATAGAGAGATCACGAAAGAGCAATATGCATTTTAATACTATGATCAATGTCTTTTTCCTATAGTTTTAAAACAAGGGAACACACATTTTAATTTTTTAATGGTCCCGCAAATTAAGGATCTTGTCTGTGTTACGGCTGGATAGTGTTGCTAACGTGGATGCGCGGAGACCAACAACAGATGATTCAGTCAGGCCTGGGACCAATTAGACTCAGGTGCAAGCAGTACGTTAGTGAATAGATTTAATCCTGGATATATTTTGAAGAGTATAAGGAGTTTTGATGGTACAACAGTTGAGATCTCCATTTCTAACTAAAAGGTTGTTGGTTCAAACTCTTCCACTGGGTCCATGGGAGAAAGATCTGGTCCAATGCTTCTGTCAGGATTAGAGCCTGGAAATCCAGATGGAGATGTTTTGCTCCATCACCAGGAGGGTGTGTGTGTGTGTGTGTGTGTGTGTGTGTGTGTGTGTGTGAAAGAGAGAGAGAGAGAGAGAGAGAGAGAGAGAGAGAGAGAGAGAGAGAGAGAGAGAGAGATTGCCTTCTGGGTAGGATTTTCTTCACTTTTCCCCATGTGGCAATTTCAAAAGTTTGGATAAGCAAGCATGCACTGTACCTGTTAGAATGGCGCGGGATCGCAGTGGACAGAATTGTGCCCCTTCGTCAGGGTTCCTTCTCCTGAAGTCTTACCAAATTCATGCCTTTTGCCCTTAGTAGCTGCAAGCATTTCTTTCTAATGCATGTTAAATTCATACAAAATATGTAAATAGATTAAGCACACATGTGAATAGCTCTTTCAAATGCATGGCAAAACTCTTGTGACACAATGGTTAAGTGGCTCTCTCTCTCTCTCTCTCTCTCTCTCTCTTTTAATCTGGTTCAGTTACAAAGAAAACTTAACGCATTTGTGGATTTTAGAATCACCCACTAATCTGGAGAATGAAGAAAATACCTCTGTCTTGTGCTGCGTTTGTGCATTGCTATGACTGTAAACAGTGAATGCTTTAAAGTGCTGTCAAGGAACCTGTGGATTTCTCTTACTTATTTTTGTTAAATCGCCATCTATCCCGAACCTGCTTGGGGCTCTGGCTCAGCCACTCCTCACCTGGACACTTCCCAAGGGCTTATTTTTCTTGGGCAGCATGTCAGTTATTGCCATCAAAAGAGAACTGCTGTTGAAGAAAAAGGAACGTGCTGAAGAGGCAGGGAAAGAAAGCAGGGTTCAGCGGAGGCTGCCCCCAAGTAGAGTGATGTGTACCTGCATGGGGGCTGGAAGAACGGCTGCCATGGTAATTAGCAGTGCAGTGGTGTTGTCGGCACGGCAGGCCACTGGCTTATTTTATTCCTTCGTTCCTTCCTTGGATCTTTCTCTTCCTACTCTTTCTCTCTCCCCCCACCCACCCCCTCCCGCTAGGACTTGTCCTAAGGAGAAAGCTGAGGAAAAAAATGAAGTGAGAATTAGATGAAAGCTGCCGTGCACTGCCGACTTCTGAGCCTACATGAGCTGCGGGATCAGCGGCCAGCACTAGATGCTTTACTACACTTGCTAAAAGTAAGCACAGCATCAGAGTTTTGTCCTTCTCCAGTGCTATCTGCTTTTTGTAAGGGTCACTGGTGGTGGTGGTGGGGGGGCTCCCTGAAAAATCAAGGATAAAGAATAAATAACTATTAGCCTTAGTGGCTCAGACAAATTACTTTCCACGCGGCAGATGGAGTGCTAAGTGAGGGCAGTGAGCTTGAACCTGAGAGTCTTGATTGGTGATCAGCGCCTGCCCTTCTCTGTGTCTAAAAAGCTTCCAACCCCAAAAACACATGATCCGGTTTGAGTAACACTCCTTGAGCACACAGGGAGGCACCTAGAAAACACTTTCAAGTGCAGGGAAAATACAAAACAATTTAAAATGTAAGGAGAACCATGCAGTTGTCCATGGTTTTGAAGGTATTTGGCGTGGGGCTTGAAAGATGTTACTCTGAACTATGTTGCTACTTTCAGGGAGAAGAAACATTTTACACAACACACAGTTACAGAGTCCCTGGCATAGACGTTTCCATGTTTTATTGTTGTTGGTTCTGTTCACCTTACCTTTTTAGAAGCTGGCAAATTCTAGAGAGTCAACCTCAAAAAAAGGTTTTTTTTTTTCCTTTTTTTTTTAAATTGGAAATTTTAAAACTTCTCATCAGGCAAATATTTGAACTATTTTTCAGACATGCTGCATGTTCTCGTGGTGGCTGGGTATACTCAAAGCGACTTTCATGTTTAAACATATGAAATGTGAGGACCGAACATTCCAGATGAATTTCCATTTGTTGAATGGCATCTAATTTAAACAAAATGTCTGCTCTTCGGGCTGTTGGCAGGCACAGCCAACCTGTCACGGAAGCAGTTATGACTATGTCTTGTTTTCCAGGGAAAGTGCTGAAAACTTACAACCTCTCTGGGAATTTCACTTTTCTCCGTGAAGCTTCAAGGGGAGCCATTTTATGTACTTTTAATTATAAGCTATTCTGAATGTTGAAAGTTCTCTCCCAGCAGACACAATTACAGAAGTCTGACAAAGACCATGGGCACTTCTGAAGACAGGCAAGGTCTGAACTGAATCTAACTCAGTGGAAAGCAGCACTTTAGCGCTGAGCTACTTACGACGTTTCTTAATGATGCCATTATTTCCCGACATCTTAACAGTGACAACATAGCAATCACTTATTGAGTGCCTCCTAGGTGCTGGCCAGTGGGTTACATCACACGGTGCCCTTTCGTAGCGTTTGAGTCGGGCTGACCCTGTCGGACAGACTAGCACTGTCCGTAGGCTTTCCTAGGCTGGAGTGCTTTCAGAAACAGATTGCCTCATCGTTCTTTCTCAGAGAGCTTGTAGTTAGCAGCTGAGTGCTTTAACCACTCTGCTACCTGGGATCTTTCTCTTCTATATAGCTTTTTTCAAAACTTTTTATTTTTTTAAGTAAAAACTGTGTTTACTTTTTCCCATGGCGTCCCATGGGAAGTAAGCGCTGTGTTTAATATTTCCCATGGAGGGAAATATTCTCACCATCCTTGTTTTGAAGTACAGATCTGCCTAGAAATGGGTCCCTGGTCGCCACATTTGGGGTGCAGCACCACTCAGCTGTCAGTGGAGATGGCACTGTTAGGGTGCTGAGCAGGCTTCAGCAGAGTTTATAGACTACAGCACAGGAGGAGCAACCTGGGTCTTAGCACCCTAACCCTCTTGCGTCACTGAGAGTTGGTTCAACTTGATGACAGCTGACAATAACAGCAACAACTGAGATTTGGGCAAACCATCTTGTCAATGCTATTGAATGAGAACAATCATAAATCTGCAAAGGTAGTTTATACTCTGCTAGAATCCTTGCTGAAGTGGAAGGAATTCTGCCATAGAAAGGATATAAATACGAGTCTTTAGTGATAGAAATCTAAAGAGCATAAGAGAATGCCTATAAATGAAGGTATTGGGGGAAGGGGAACCCACAGTAATACCATGAAATATTACATAGTCAATAAAAATAAGTTGATTTGGGGGAATTTCTACTGTAAATTCACCCTGAAAACAAGGTTCAAAGTTATCTATGTCTATGTCTTATTTACATCTAGATTTATGTATCATTTATCTATCTACCTAGAGATCTACCTACCTATCGCTCACCTAATTATATTTACCACATGGTACAGGCCACAGAGACTCAAATTAAAGAGAGGAGAGGGTGACAGCTTTGCACTATGGGTGAAGCTTGTCTGACCCATATTGGAGCAGGCCAGGAAGTTCCAAGGAGATATTTCTTTAAGAAGATGAGTATATAATACATCTTAAATATCTGAATCATTAAAAAAAAAGAGTCCTGAATTCATTACTGAGAAGTACCTGGAAAATATTGTCATTTGTCAGGTTGTGGCACTGTGGTGTCTCGGATGCTGCGATGTCGCTAGAAACTATGCCACCGATGTTTCAAATGCCAGCTGAGTCACCAATGGTGAAGGGATTTCAGCAATTTCCAGACTAAGACAAATTAGGAGGAAAGTCCAGGAGATTTGATTAAACACTAGCAATGAAAACCTTACAGACCGTAACAGAATATTGTCTGATTAATTTGCTTTGAATACATCCTCAGGCGGACCTATCTCTGGAGGGGGTATCATGTGTCAAGTTGAGGGTCAACAAGGGCAAGGACGACCCTCAGTTAAATGGATTGACATAATAGCCACAACAGTGTACCCAAATATGCCGTTGATTGAGAAAATAATACAGGGCTGGGCAGTGCTTTATAACTTCTGAACATGAAGTCTTATTGAGGTGGAGTCCTCCTGTTGGCATCAGTAGTATCGTCACCGTCATCATCATCATCATCTAGAAAACTAAGTAAATAGCTCAGAAGCAACCAAGCCCACGTGGAAGAAGCACACCAGCCTGTGCAATCACGAGGTGTCGAAGGGATCAGGTATAAGGCATCATCAGAACGAAAAAAATCTTACCATAGTGAATGAAGGGGGAAGTGCAGAGTGGAGACCCAAAGCCCATTTGTAGGCCACTGGAGATCCTCTTGCAGAGGGGTCTAGGGGTCAGGGTGTGATGTAGTACTGATGAAGAATACAGCTTTCCTCTAGTTCCTAAATGCTTCCTCCCCTCCCCCCAACTGTCATGATCTGAATTCTACCTTGCAAGTCTGGCTAGACCAAAGGATGCACACTGGTGCAGATAGGAGCCAAAGGCACAGGGAATCCAGGGTGGAAGAAACCTCCAGGACCAGGGGTGTGAGTGGCAATGCTGGGAATGTAGAGGGAGAGTGGGCTGGAAAGAGGGAACCAATTACAAGGATCTACATGTGACCTCCTCCCTGGGGGATGGACAACAGAAAAAGGAGTGAAGGGAGATGTTGGACAGGGCAAGATATGACAAAATAATAATTTATAAATTATCAAGGGCTCATGTAGACAGGGGAGCAGGGAGGGAGGAGGATAAAAAAGAGGACGTGATGCCAAGGGCTTAAGTGGAGAGCAAATGCTTTGAGAATGATGAGGGCAATGAATGTACAGATGTACTTTACACAATTGATGTATGTATGAATTGTGATAAGAGTTGTATGAGCTCCTAATAAAACATTTTAAAAAGAAAGAACAATGATCATAAACTTTAGGAAAGACTATACACACACACACACACACACACACACATGCTATCTGCTCTATAGTTCTGCTTAGGTACTTATATTTATACTTATGTACCATATATTTCAACAGTGTGTACAGTTTGACAGACCCAAGATGTAAGCCCAGAGTCAAATTTTGATAGAGCAATTACTAGCATGCATCTTGAGATGCGGGGCCACGAGTAAAGCATGTCTGGGAACTCTATGTGGGGCGGAGGCATTGGCAGTAAAGAAGAAACTAAATCATCAGTTTCCAAGGGGGAAATCAATTGATGGCACCAACAGCTGTGAAACCAAGAAGTAGCAGGAAGACTATTTAAAGATAGGGCGATATCGGCCAGAATAATTAACTGAAAAAGTGAAAAGGACCTTCTTTCGAGATGCAAAAAACCCCAAAAAACTTGCATGAAGGATGAAGGGATGAAGGAGAGCCAGCCTGGGACTTGCTTTTAGCTCCCCCCCACACCACTAGCACTTCATCCTTTAAACTACAAAAGTGTAAAACACTGTTTAAAACAAAAGCCCACATACCATTCATCTAAGTAAGATGGACATTTGCACGATATACCAACTCACACAATTTTGCATTTCATTGTCCATGCTCTCTTTATGCTTCATGGATATTTAAAAGTTATTTATGTAAGTCTCCAGAGATGTTCACCCCATAGAAAAAATGTTAGGAAAAATAGACCCATAAAAACAACTCTGTTTGGGACAAGAGAGTTCAAAGGCCTAGTTCTCTTCGCTTAAAATCATGGAATTTTAGGTCAGGAAGGGATCTTAAATGTTCATCTCATCTGATTTCTTCCTTTAATAACGAATGTGAATTTTGGCTTAAGCAACACTTCAATTGTGTTAAAACAACGTGTTTTGTTAGCAAATAAATATTTAACATATTAGTATTAAATCCAAGTGTGTAATAAAGTATAGGTTAAAATATGTATTTATGGGTATCAGCAATAGACTGAAATATACTTTCATTACCTGTTTTGAATTCTTCCCTTTCTCACTCTAAAAGAAACAATTTTTAATGCGGATATCCAAATAATGAGATAAAAGGAGAAAGTTTCAATGTTTCCAAGCACTATTCTGGGGGAAAAAGTGTGTTGGTAGGTAGTTTTAATTCTCTATAAATGAATGTCAACTTGATATACTCAGCACACTGTTCCCTCTGATTTGGGAACGCTGGGAACATCTTGATCAGATGAATTTAGCATATGGAACTGGTGGAAATCATCTTGATGCAAAAATGAAATATTATCTCTTTCTTTTTTGGTCTGTTTGTTTCTCATTAACGTTCATTTCAGCATCAGTGTTTCTTGTGTTGCCGGTGTGGAACCGATGACCCATTACGGGTATACACTACAACGCAGGTGACAAAGAATCAGCGGCATTTAAGACGGTGTCATGCTCAAACCAGCCCAGCCCGGTGGCTGCTGTGTTCAGTTGAGGGATGAGCCATTGGCTAAGTCATGAGCGCACTCTAGCCTCCTGGATCTGCACATGCCCAGTCTCACACACTTTCTATTTTGAAGTTAATCCATGCTTTAAGGATCAGTTACTTTGTTAACTTAAAAAGATAGAAAACAACATAGGTTCAGGTACCGCCCCTGATGGAATGAGCCCCCTGGAAACCTGTTTGCCAATCCTGGGGGTACTCGAAGCACCATTTGGACAGCCATTCTGTATGTATGTAGGTGAGTGTACAGGCATGGATTTTAAATGTACTTGAGATCACTGTTAATGATATCTGCTCTTTGCCCAATTATATGCATCTTTGATCATAAATATTCTTTCAGAGCATCTTTTTTTGCTATCAAATAGTGAATATATTTATCTTGTGTATTGTGTAGGAATTGTTTGATTCATAGGAACGGAAAGAGATGCGAGCTAGCTTGGGAAAGGAGGTAGGTATGGATCGAGACGCAGGGCCATCTCACTGCACGTGTGGTCGTGCTGACAAGGAACGTTTTCTCCGTCTCTTCTCCCAGTGTTGTTGCAGGGTCTCTGGTTTCAGCTTGGGATCGCGTATCTCTCTCGCTGCCTCTGTGAAGACTGTGAGCAGATTCAGACCCTCTGCGAGGCCTCTCAGATCGCTTCCCTTCTCCACAACCTTGGTTTAGTCTGCCATGGATTTAACTGTGGTCTCTGTTCGATGTGGTGTTTACATTTGCAGATATGTGTGTAGGGGTGGGGGTGGGGGCACAGAGAAGAGAGCTCACACCCTGGAGAACATATCTGCCTAGAGGCTACTGGTTGTCGTTAAGTCCGTTTGACTCAAGTTGAGCGTGTCTGTGGCGGTGTAGACCTGTGCTGCAACAGGGTTTTCAGTGGCTGACTTTTCAGACACACATTACCTGCCCTTTCTCCTGAGAGATTTCAGAGCAGGCTTGCATCTGTAATCTGTGGGTGAGCCGCTGCCCACACGCACTGCCTGTGCCACTCCAGGATCCCACATGGCGTTTGGAAGCTGTGAATTGGCTTGTAAAAAGGTCACTCCAAGTCTGATGAATTGTGGAGGCTGGGTCTCACTCATCGTCCACTCCCTACTCAGCTTGGCCTCTCAAGGAGAGATTCCCCTGCAAGGGGTCATAGACACGGAATGCAAATGGATTGACTTCGCCACTTTATATATTCAAGACTCCCTTCCTCTTTCAGAATCTTATATTTTGAGTAGCATTCAGGGAGGATATTCTTTCCCCTCTCTGTTTTTCTTAGTCAATTCCCTTCTCTCCCTATTAAACTACTCATTACATGTGCTCTAGGGGGTCATGGCATTTTTTTACAGTGCAAGGAAAGGGTTTTTTGAGTGTTTTGGTTCTGTGTCATTTCAGTGAACTGAGTTTACATGGGATGTGTTAATATCAGATGTCATCTGTATATGCTCCTTAAAGATGTGCTTGTCTAGTGTCCAAGAAAACATGCATGTTCTTGCTGGGGATTTCTGGGCATGTTTCCCTTAGTCTTGGAATTCTTATCCAACAGTTCGAATCCCATTATTCTATTCACTGAAGCTGTGTTGGGAATCCCGAGGCGAACTATATTTTCTTAGGTTCCATCAGGTTCGTTCTGACTCACACAGAAGACAATGCTGGCCTGTCCTACGCCGTCATCAAAATTCACCATTGCAGCCACTCTCAATCCATTGCGCTGAGGGGCTTACTCTGATTTACTGACTCTACTTTACCAAGCATGATGTCCTTCTCTATGGATGGGTCTCTTCTAATACCGTCCAAAGTAAACAAGATGAAATTTCTCAAGCTTTACATATTAAGAATATTCTAGCTATATTTCTTCCAACACATTCTTCTTTTCATGCTTCTGGAAGTCTATGATATATCCTTTGTCAACATCATACCAATGGAGCACATTTTCTCCAGTTGAATCTTTCTATTGTCCAGAGCTTGGGTCAGGTGTAGTTCACTTATAACATTATCATTCGTTAAGTTTGAATTAAGTTTCTTGAGCTACCTATACACATTAAAAAAAATACCCTTCAACTTCCCTGCCATCAAGTCAATGCTGACTCATAGCGACCTCCCTGCGGGTTGCTGAGACTGTAACTATGGGAGTAGAAAGCCCAATCTTTCCCTATTGGAGTTGTTGATGGTTTCAAACTGCCCACCATGCAAATTGTAACCCAACGCTTAATCACTACACAAGCACAGGAAACGAAGAAACTGTCACATGAAAGTAATATTCGCTCAGCACGCTTTTGGAGGCTCATCTCCACAGGAAATATTTCAGACATTAAGAGCAGATTAAATTCTAAAGGAAATCTACAAGGAAGAATTGAAAAATACTTATAAGGTGAGGACAAGAGAAAATTGTCGAGAAGTGAAGGGGCCTGAGAGAGAATCAAGATTGCTTAGTGTATGAAGTGAGGAGAGGCTCTGATGGCGGAGACATAAGGAATCACTAGAAGATCAAGGAGCGTTGAGACAGAGAAAAGCTCACTGGCAGAGGTGTTGTCAAGCTAGTGTGACCAGATATTAACTGTTTTGCTGTGGAAATTGGTACTGTAGTTTATAAAGCAACCAGTAGCACAGCTTAAAAGCAATAAGAAAAATATTATAAATTGAAGTAAGGATAGAAAGGGAAAAATATTAAGTCTTTATCAAATAGCTTTTGATTCATGGTCACGTTATGTGTGCATTGTCGAACTGCTTGGTAGGGTTTTCAGAGTTGCATCTTTTGGAAGCAAAATTGGCGGGCCTTTGTTCCAGAGCACCTCTAGTGGGGCTGATATTGCCATGCTCACATTGAGGTCCTGGGGTGCTTGCCCAGCTGTATCATCTGGGGCTCCTGAGGAAAATACACCACGTGTTGAAAGAGAGAGATGTAAACTGATGCAGAAAGATAGCTAGAAATTAATCAAATCAATAGAAGAGCTGAAAATAGTGTGGCAAGAAGGGGCAACTCTCGAAAGGTCTTGAGACAGGAAGGCATTTGCTATCTCATGGAGGTGAAAGGACAGAGTGGTTGGAATGTGATGAATGAGGGAGGTTATTCATAAATCCAGGTCATATTGGAATTTAGAGAGGAGAGCAAAGGTTGGATTTTATGACGATCTTTATGTATTTTCTTTGCCTGAATGGTGCAAAGCAGTTAAGAGGCCCAATTGTTCACTGAAAGGCTGGCAGTTGGAGTCCACACATATGTGCCTCCGACAGAAGGCCTCTGGGCAATCTCCTTAAATATATTTTTAAAAAGAGCTGTTGAAAACTCAAAGGAGTAAAATTCTACTCTGACACCCATGGAGTCACCCTGAGCAAGAATCAATCTGATAGCAATTGGTAAAATTGACAGGACAGAGATGATTTGCGATTTTAAAATCTTACTCTTACAGAAACAATTTTTAATGTAGAATAGATAGCTTAAGAGCAAGTATCAGGAGACTTATTATTAGGTGACTGTAAAGGTCCCTTTGGGAGTTGATCATGACTTGGCCTATCATGGTATTCCTCGAGATACACATTTTCATTAGAATTTGAAACTTGAGGTTCTAGTTACAAGGGTTTGTTATCAGCTAAGCATTTTTATCCCCTTCCAAAGATTTGTTTTGTGAAAAATGTCTATAATAATAACCTTGAATTTACTGGTTTATTTGTTGCTGGCACTTGTGAAATACCAATCTATAACAAAGTCATTATAATGTACAAATGCTCCTTTAAATGATTCTTCAGAACAACATACATATTTAAATATTTTAGTGCTTACATTTTTGTCCTTTGCAAAATTTCTGATTAATGAAAAGAAATGTCCATTACCTTCTCTGAATATCATAGTGGTTCATTGTTCTTGAGATTTTTCAATATGATAAATCTAGAAGAGTCTTTTCTAATATGGTAGCCACTAGCTACATGGAACTGTTTATATAAATTCATTTAATTACAGGAAATAAAAAAGTTCTGATCTCTGATGGACTGGCCATATTTTAAGTACTAGATAGCTAAATCAGCTAGTGGATATCATATAATTCCAGTATTGTAGCATGAGAAATTCCTTGGATTTTTGCATATGCAAACTAGCTTGATATTGTCTGACTCATTACTGTGATTAGCCTATGCTCTTGATGAATGTCTTTTCAAGTTTCTGATTTAAAAAAAATACATGTTGCATGTTTTTATGATGGAGGCCTCTTGTCTGGTTAAAACTAGTTTTATTGGGTGGTGTAACATATAGTAAGTTCTATTGCAATTCTACATTTGAAGGCAATCTGTTACTGCATTTAAGTCAACTACCTTGAATAGAAAGCAAGGTGTGATTTCTATTCCATCAAATAAAACTGCAAAAAAACCAAACTCACTGTCATTGAGTGAGTGTCCACTCACAGGAGCCTATAGAGCAAGCTAGAGCTGCCCCTATAGATTTCCAGGACTGTAACTCTATAGGAACAGGAAGCTCCCATAGGGCGACTGGTGGTTCCTGAACCAGACACTCTGCAGTTAACAGTCCCAAGAGTAACTCACTATGCCACCAGGGCTTGGAGTCTGCAGATGGGTAAATTGATACTCCCAAGGGTTTGATAATCATATTGAAAGCCCAAGAATTAACAACATAATTAAAGCAATAAATAACATTTCTTTCCAGATACTATTATTAGTGGCTTACATGTATTGACCCATTTAATACTCAAATAACATTTAGCGACATCTCTAAAATTATAAATAATAATTATGGAAAAAATAGAATTGCCAGCATATCACCCCTAAAGGTGTAACAGATGTATTATGTGTGTGTTCAAAGGATATGAAAGTGTCAGATGCTGAAACTAGTCAGAAAGAAAACTAGCTGGGTGAGTTCCATGCCCTGTAAAATGATTCGTTTCAAACCGTTCTTGGCTATGGCTTCTTTAAGAGAGGTTGATGATGTTGGGGCTTCAAAGAATAGCTTCATATACAGGGACTCCATACTCCATAATAATGCGGTTCATATCAATATAAACATCATGTGGTTTGTAAAGTCAATAGCTAATTTCCTCATACTGATGTGCAGTTTCAGGGGAAAAGGTGGATCAAAGTGGATGTATAAACATCATTTTAGGCCTGCAATTATGCGAAATATGAAACGACTAGGTCTACTCACTGCTATCTGTTAGGAAATAATCCAATAGGGTGAGTGGGGGTGGTGAAAATATATATCTTAATAATATGGATTTTTTCAGACAAATTAAAATATTTTATGTTTTATTATTTTGAATATGCTGATTCTATGAGTATTCTATGAGTACCATTAAGGTTGGAATTTTCAAGCCTCTAGTAAATTGACACAGTGGCTACCATAAAGGGCTCAGACAAAACACAACAATGGTGCGGCTGGATCAGGATCCAGCAGAGTATTGTTTTGCTGCACACAGTCACTATGACTTGTAACTGCCTTGATGGCACCTAAGAGTGATAACAGGTAATTTAAAATATATACTTAATATTTTATATTATATTATATTTAATAATTTTAAATATATTTAATATATTTTTCTATTTCTGGAAATATTGGAGATTGCGACCATTAAATGGGCTGCAGCTACTTTCTTTGTTAACAAAAAATTGTACCAGATTTTTGTTGTGCATCCTATTCTTCTAAGGAGTTATGTCATTTTCTGCCAACGTAAGCTTTTGCATACTAAATTCTATTGCATGTTGATACAGTTATTTAGAAATCAAGAACATTTCAGTGACTCTGTCTAGAAGAACATACGCTGGTTTGAGGATTTAGATAGTCAGAAAAATCGAAGTTTCTATCTCCCCTCTTTGGTGAAAACAACTTTGGTGTGGCGGTTACATAATCTGTTGTCAACTTGAGACATAAGAGTGAAGGGGTGTAGTTTAGCTTGTCAGTCAGGTCGCAGCTTGCTGACCTCATTTGGAGGTGCTAAGGAGATAAATAGCTGGCTGGAGGTGGGATACACACTTAGTCCCTGGGCGACATTCCTCCTGACAAGACACATGGAGCTACACTAGAGTCCTGGAGCCAGAGGAGCCACGTGGAGACCCCTGACAACATTGACATGTTTCCACTGTCACTGGATCCACAAGACTTTCCACCCACTGCCACGTGATATTCCTGCACTCAGCATCATTACATCTGTTGTGTGAGTCTAAAGAGAAACTCGCAGACTTGTAATGGACATGTGGACTAATATCAGACTTAAGGAGTTGATCTGGACTGGGCTGGGATGTTTTCTTAATAAGCAATTATTCTCTTATTTAAAACTCTTTCTTATACATATATGAGCCTTCCTGGGTTTTTTTCCCTCTAGTCTAGCCAGACTAACACAATTGGTGACAAGACATCTGCCTTCCAGAATTAGAAAAGAATTTGATGGTGCCAGTAGTTAAGCTCTTAGGAGTCCTGGTGGGGTAATGGTTACATATTGGGTTGCTAACTGTAAGGTCAACCGTTGGAAAAAGATGAGGCTTTCTACTCCCATAATGCAGTCTTGGAAACCCATAAGATCTTCATGAGTCATAATTGACTCAGTGACAGTAAGGTAATAGCTAAGTTCTTAACTCTCAGCAGAAAGTTTGCTGGTTTCAACCCACATCATGGTACCCAGGAAGACAGACCTGGGGATCTGCTCCCAAGAGGTCACAGCCTTGAAGACTCTATGGAGCAGTTCTGCTTTGCAGACATGGAGTCGCAATGAGTTAGAAGCTCATGAGCCACTAACCTCAACAACGTCCTGAACCTACTGACATGAAAGGCGTGAAATGATTGTGGAGACTGCTTATTGATTGGCAGAAGAAAATGGTAAAAGCAAGAAGTAAAGACGAGATTTGAAGTTTTCACAAGTCTCCAAAAAAGGTTTAAAAAGACGTAGTTATTATTGCTTCATTCAATTCTTTAAGTGTAAAGTTAGCAAGACAGGTATAATTTTATTATATATTTCATGGTTTTGTTTAAAGGAAGTCTACCTTTTTTTAAATTAAAAGATCACTTTATTGGGGGATCTTGCATCTCTTATAACAATCCATACATCAATTGTATCAAGCATATTTATACATATGTTATCATCATCATTTACTAGACATTTACTTTCTAGTGAAATGAAAAAGTATCATTTAAAAATTAATTTTCATGATTATAAATATACTTTTACTAAATGAAGTATACTATACTTTGACTAAAGAATTGCTTAAGGGTATAAAGTCACTGTGTATCAGAATCAACTCAATGGTATGCAAGAGAAATAACAACATGAAAAATACATACAATGAAAACATGGCTAAATATTTCCTTGTTGCAAAATTATTATTTTTAATGTGGAAAATTCATTAAAATTTAATATTTTGATTTTAAATACTAAAGAAATGCTACAGTACATTAGTAATTTGGTAAAGTAAGTTACTAAACTACTATAGTAGTTTGCCATTTTATATAATAGGGAATGATTTTTAAAATCATATTAAAATTATTTTATTTCTTGTAGTTTCAACATATTGTGTGTTTTATTTGAGTTATATTTGTTGGCACAAAGTAACAAGTCATTAAAAACAATTTTTCTAATCATTGATGGCTATTGGCTAATGATTCATGCTAGAGATTACACAAGTGCATGCACTTTGATGTAAAGAACACAGTGGTAACTAAGAAGAAACTTTATAATTATTTATGAAGCATCATACATCTTTTTCTATTTCTTTGAATTTTATAGTAGCTAGGAGCATAGATTGCACAATCACCTTTACTACTGACTAGATGAGAAGTTAAGTTTAGGCCTGGGTAAGCAACTTCAATTCTGAAATGTTAGTTTTCCTTCATGGTAGAATAATTCTATTCTACATATTTCTATGATAAATAGGGGAATGGAAAGATTAAACACACAAATCCAGGGAAAGTATTTGGTTCAGTGCCTGGCACATTGTTAGAGCTCAATCAATATTAGGAATCATGTATCATTAGTAAAACAATGTCGCCTGGTCACTAATTCATTATGCTATCTTGGGTCCGGTACTTATTTTTGTGGCCTTCATTTCCTCATCTGGAAAATATGAGCAGAGTTAGAGCAAATAATTTGTTTCCCTAAGCTGTAATATTCAATATTATTTCAGTGTTCCAAATCGAATGACTTTTCGGGTTCTGTAGCTTGGTTGAAAAGTTATAGCATCTGTTATGCAAATACATTCACTAGTCTTTGCGTAGACTTCATTCAAGTATATACGTTTCTTTTGCTAGGAATGTAACTCATTCCTATTAATTAATTCTTATCAAGAGCTTTAAAGATGAAGAGTGGTATGTAAGGGGTGGTTGTTATGGTCAATCCTGAGAAGGGCAAGTTCAACACTGCTCTAGCCCAGGGTGAGAATTCGAAGATATGATTGCATAGTAATGGTCTTCAACAATGGCAAAGAAGAACGTGACTCCTTTTCCAGTAGGAAAATGATGTGCCATTGCTCACACATCATACAGACTTGGACAATTCGGTAATTGCCTAGCCATGGCAGCAATGCCATACAATAATCTTTAATTCAGAAATGGCTGAAAGGATAGGAAGCATAACTCAGGATGTAATACATGAGGCATTATTTTGAAAATTTGTCTAGCAAATGGCTACTTATAACAGATGTATTGATGAGGGCGACTGTGGGCTACTTATAACAGATGTATTGATGAGGGCGACTGTGGGCTACTTATAACAGATGTATTGATGAGGGCGACTGTGCCTTTGGGAGAACCTGTGGGGGTTACATGTTCTGTAGAAATCTATTTCAAACTCACGGTGCCTCTGAGTCTGTGGAGCAGTGATCCATACAAGTATGTAATCCTATGATGTTCTGTGACTTAAGTGAGTACAATTTATAAATAAACACCAAATTTTGACTCGATCATTCATTGTATAAGTACATATGTTATATTTGCTTTATCTTTAGTATTTTACTAGTTGTTTACATTCTCAATTTTTAGAAATTTGCTGTTAAAACATACGTATACTATAAAATATGTCCTGGTTATGAAACACTACTCATTTTTGAAAGTCCTAGAATGCTTTTTTGAGGGAAAAGAATATCTATTGAGAAACATTAATCTTCTACTAAGCAACACCAGTGTATAAATATGCATTGTAAACTCGTGTATAGAAAGGGATAGACAACATAATATAAATACCCTAGAAATCTTTTTTTTACCTTTGTCTCAAGAATGACTGATGTTCATTTTAGTATATTATGAGTTAAAATACACAAATTCCTGAATACACTGTAATTAAATGTATAGTAGGCATAATATATCATAGGTTCTCTTTCTTAGTAGCAACACATATTTGGTGGTGTGTTCATGTGTATAACGTATCATTTTGTTCTTAAGAGAAATTTAGTTATATGAGTAAGCTTTCAATATAATGCTATATTTTTTAAAAACTAATTCGAATCACGATTGATGGATTTCAGCAGAAAAATATTCACCAGTTAAACCAAGTGTTTCTTAATCTTAAATGTTTAGAAAATATTTTGCCAAAAGAATTATCATCATCTTACAATAAAAACACACACAAAATGAGGATACAATTTGTGTAAATATTTCTCCATTTTGAATGGCTAACCATAATTTCTCCTAGCACATATTTTTCCTTCCCAGTAATCCAGTGTTTGTGTATTTAACAAACTTAAGCTTGGAGATTTTGTGTCTCATAAACTTCTTAAGGAGAATCTCTTGGAATCATAATTTGCCTGTTGACTTTTAGTTCTAATTGGTTCATTTATTTAGAGATGAATGTTATAACTTGCTGATGTTTTGCCTTCCATATTAAGACTCTTTCTTAAACATTGGAATCTAATGTTCAAGAATGTTTGTTGTAAGTATTCCTGCGAAGATATTTCCCTAAGGCAATATTCAGTTTCATATCATCCTGATGCTTTCTTTGAATAAAAACCACCTCAGTACTATCCAGTGCATTTTTACAGGTCAGTCAGCAGGCCACTCTGTGTTGATGGCATTTGTTTTCTCAGGACCCTCGCAGGTCGGCAAGAAAAGTCCATAAGAATAAGGACAGATAACCTAGGTGCACAGGGTCACTGTATCAATACATAATCAATTTCAAGTTTCCATGACATAAAATGAGGTTAAAAAGAAAAAGAATAGTTGTCAGCAATTTTCTGGATACTTTATAAAACATCGATGACCTAAGCACACTAATATTATTCCTTACAGTTGTGATAGATGAGGGAGTTAGCGGGAATGGTGAGACAATCCTATCACAACTAGTTAAAATTTTGAAATTCCATGATAGAGACAGCCTTCATCGTGGCTCAAATCTGAATGAGACCTCCTACAAAAATATAGGTATGACTTTCATTGGCGTTGAACAACTAGACCATAGTTCATTGTTTTAGACCCGACCTTTACTTGGCTCACTTATTTGTGATCACCTATCACCAAACCTCTTAGAAAGAGAGTGTGAGGGGGACAGGATGGTTCTACAGCAGGTTGGGGGAAGGGGTGATAAAAAGTAATTAAAAGAGAACACAATAACTCAAAATATGAGAGAGCTTTAAGCATTCAAAGCCTCTTAATATCTAGCATATCTCAGATCACAAGTATGTATTCATCTATGTGTCTATCTGGTCCATCTGCTTATCTGTCATCATACTTCAAAAGCTCATCTTTTAATTCTGCTTCGATTGGAATGATCCTGCGTCCTGTGGATAGATAGTGTTACAGCACTTGTTGTTGTTACCACTTTCCACAGCACTGTACACAGCCAAAGAAGAGACACGGAGCTTCGTAACCGAGCTCAGTTACACTGAACATTGTGGTTTCTTCTACTTGATCCTGACTTGACTCACCAATTATTTCTATCTCACTGACCCATTTTCTGAAATAGTTTCAATAATAGGACTTTCCAAGTTTGCTTCTGGAATGACAGTATTGGAAAATGATTTAAATTTATCTAGACTATGATGGCTCACTCATTTTTAAAGCTGAAAGTATTCTGTATAATTGTTATACAGTCACTTGTCCGTGTGCTCTTGCTGTTGACCAATAGAAAGTTTTCAGATACTGAACAGCTATGTAAATTTCATAGTTGGATCCAAATTCCAAGGTTCAAAATACTATGAAGTTGAAGATATTTTCCTTAAATGAATGAATATTTTAGAATGAAATAGGTAATATTGGGGGGGGAAGTCACAAAATCACAGAAATTCTTTAGTTTGTCAAATATTTCTTTTACTTATACAGGTTATTACTACTTATTGTTTTTTACTTATTAGTTGAGTTAAACCTAGTGATTTATTAGCTAGGTTTAGAAGATATTTGTTATAATAAGTTTGGATGTGCTAGAATTTTATCTTTAAAACAGAAATAACATTACTCTAAAAGTGTTCATGAGCCAAAATGTCCTAGTTCAAGTGAATTCATTACTATTCTGTTTGCTGCAAATTAAGTATCAGTATTCATCTGAAACATTGATATAAAAGATGAGTGATGCCTCCATGTTTTATGATGTAATTTTTTTTTCCTTTTGATGACACTACATAGGTTACTCTAAGGAGTATTTTTCAGATTAAAAATATTCTTCAGAAAAACCTATCATGCTAATTTCCATTGTCACAGATAACTCAATTTCTCACTTCTTGTGTCAGCAAGTAAGAGACTTGCAAATTTTAACATGCTTAAGTAACATACATTAGGAAAAAAAGTTTAGAATAAAATTCAACAGTTGTGCTATGCCATACTAGAATTTAATTTTTAATAAGGGATATGTTATCAATTTTTGAAGTTGGACCACAGCTAGAGACATAGAAAAGACTGCATTTAATAACATGACTTATTTTGTATAATAAAGTTGTTCAACAATACTATTTGAAATAAATATTTATACTGAGAAATAAGTCCTTTCTATTGCTTGCTTTATATTTTTTAAACGTTTAAAATCTATTGGAAAATATTTTATTGTTACATATTTGAAGTAGTCCCATTTCGAATATTATGCATCACACAAAATGTATATGAACCCGTTTTGCTTCCTAACTAAAAGTTCATCATTTCTATTGCTATTTAAACAGTTCCACTTAAACAGGGAACTCTATATTTGAGACCAGTGTTCCATTTAAATGAAAATTGTCTTTATATTCTGAGCTGTTCTCTTTCTTTCTTTCTCCCCCCTTCACCCCCCCTCCCTGCCAAGATTATGTTGCCAAATTGTCAAAGAATAAGCAGTTGACTTGCCAAATTGTTCCAGGGGCTTAGTCTGCCACCCAGAGCTGCTTGCCTTCACCGTCCGTCTCTAGAAGAAGGCACGTGGAGATGGGCTTGCTGGTCGTGGAGCTGCTGGTGTGTCACTATTTCATAGTTCCCTACTTAAGTGGAATGACTTCAAGTTGTAAAAAAATGAGAGCATTCCCAGAAATATAGCTCTCAAGAGAAACTAAGCCCTTAAGTGTTAATTGTGAGCTTTCTAGAAAGCTTCGTTGTGAACAGCAGCCACGGCAAGGTTATACTAAAACAAGCAGTCCAAACAAAACAAATCAAATAGTTCATGGTCCTCTGATATGCTGCTTATTATGATTTTTTTAATGAATCCTCCAGCTGTTTGAGCTCACATACAGTTTAAGGAGACTGGTTACCTATCTCTCAAAAAACAAAAACAAAACTGACAACAATAAATTCTTATGTGACCACCAATGCTTCAGTCAACTTTTTATTATTTGATTTGTCATACCAATTTAAGCCCTTCTCAAATATTCAAGATACATTAATACTCTGTGCGTCAAGGTATTAGAATGAGAAATGCATCCAGAGGCTATAAAACATGTGATTTATGTGTCAAAAACATATTAGATTTACTGTATTACTGTGAAACAAATGTCTAAAAGAACATTTCTCTTCAAAATCTAAAATTGTAATGATTTATATAATTTATTAAGTGTGATTTCTTAGTAGTTGGACATCTCACGAGTATTTTGAATTTTGCGACACACACTGTTACTTGTCTGGAATGCTCGGATTGTGATGGAATGCTCGATGGAATGGTGTTGAAATAAAGGACACTACTCCAGAGGAGTAGTAAAAAAAAAAGATTTAGAAGATTATGAATTGTTTTCTGTCTTTAAAGTACACTATCACAAATACATGTGATTGTCTCATATTGTCTTTCAAGAACATTATATTCTGGTTTAGTGGTTACCACTAAATCCTTTCACTTCTTTGTTTTTTGGTCTGGAACGGTTTAGCTGTAACAACAAACTTGCTTTTATTTTCTCTCTTCTACCCTTGTATTTCTCTTTCTGCACAGTTTTGCCTCACCAAATCCAAATAAGATATCATGACTTGGACTTCAAAGCAGCTTTTTAAATGTTAAGTTCTCATATGAAAGGAAGGACACGTTTCTTGTAGGTCTACTTTTTTGTGTTCTAAATTGGCGAGGTTAGCAATCCCTACTTATTTCTAAACTATGGAGTTGGATCTAAAGAATACTTTTAATGCATGGTGCCTTACAAGGACACCGTACTCTAGTTTAGCTAGATTGATTTCACATCCCTATATCAAACCTGATGCTAAGAGCAACGTTTGTTATAAAACAAAACAGACACGGCATTGAACATACGTAAGAGAGTTTGTTATCAGGCTGTCTTTTAAGGATAAATAATAGTTATATAGGGTAAAATGTGAGATAATGACAGTCAACTCCGATAGCGCACAGTCCATGTATGTGGTCTATTGACTAATGATCTAGCCTGGATTAGACATACAAGAAGCTTTTGACACGGGCTTGTGGAATTGCATTGAACTGAAGACTGGGAATGGCTGAGGGAGCCACATAACATCCATAGGTGTCTCAATTGTCTTACACACACTCGCTTCTTGCTTTCTAGATTTATAAGACAGCTAAGACTATGAATCTCTTATGTGTTCATTTTTCAGTAAATCTTTACATTTTACTCAATGACCTTCGAAAGATTGTCACTAACATGCAACATGAAAGTTAGTACTTGCCTTGAAAATGATAACTGGAGAGAATATTTAGCATGGCTTTGGCTATTGTTAAGGATTTTTAAATCTTTCAAAATGTAGCAAGAAAAGGTGCATCTTTTGAGGACATTTTTCTCTGGAAGTCACGTTACATTTACTCGATTGATAGACAAGACAATCTGCTCCCTGGTTTAGTAAGCACCCATGGTCTACAGGGTCTAGGAGTGAGAATCCACATTGGACTTGGTTTGGTTTGGGCTAATCTTCAAAAGGGGCCTGGTGATGCTGTCAGGTAAAGGGTAGAGTGCTAACTGCAAGCCAAGACTGTCCCAGTTCTCCAGCACTTCACGCAGGAAGGATAAAGGCTATTTGCTCCCCTAAAGCGGTAGAGCCTCAGAAACACTAGGAGTTGCTATGAGTTGGCCTCTTCTGGAAGGCAGGCATTTGGTTTTCTGGGTTTGTGATCTTAAAAAAAAAAAAAGAGTGAAAACTATTATTTTTTGGTAAGTAATCCTTTACAAATTTCTATTTTCAGACGACAAATCTACAACATTGATCAATGCCCACCTTCTAGGGTGACCATCACGAATACTTATCACCATGCTTGGCCTTTGTAAGGACTAAGGCTTTTGCTTCCCCCTTTTCTATTTAGCAGAAAGCCCTCCCACACAGTGAGAATTAGTCCGTCGTGTTAGTTAGTTCATACAAGCGGATGAAGATGTAACAATAACCCCTCAGCTCACCCAGAAGTAGACATTTCACATATTCTCTCCTTGGAGATGCTTTAAAACAACATATTTTAAACATCCTCGACTCACATTCACATTTTTAAGATAAAGGTAGGGAATCCAGTCAGTGTGTAGGGGATCTTACTCTAGGTGAATTTCGCCTCTGGATGTTGCATGGACATTGCATGTTGTATGTGTTTATTGCACACATATTCAGACAGACTCGCACACTCTCTCTTTATATACACATATGCAGTCAATTATACTTTTGTTTCCAGTTCCAGGAACCTTTTGCTTTCTTAGTATCTCATTGATCTCCAAAGATCAGTGTCTACCAGCACTTGAGGTAGACTTGTTCTTCCCCACAGCTTCTATGTAAAGTAGTTAATGATCTGTAAACAAACACTTGAAAAGGGAGCGCCCATTTTCAGGAAGTTGGCTGTGCATTCTTTTGTGCTGTGAATAATCACATCCCAATTTATCTGTTTTTCAAGTTATCTGGGTTCTTAAAGAAAGGCTGTCTGGTGGTATTATTTTAGAATAGAAAATAATAGGAAAACAAGGAAAATGAATCTCACAGGTACTCCTGGGCTTTGAAAATCTTGAAGATAATTATACAAGATGTAAAAACACATTTGATAATATAAATGACATGTAATTAATGACAAAAATAGAATCCTCAGGGCCATACCAATCAAAGTCAATGAGGTAAGTCAATGCTACTAGCTAGGAATAATATAAAAATATAACAATTCTTATAATTCACAATACATTGAAGCTATGGATGAATGGATAATACTCTGAATTTCTGAGCAAAAGAAAAACTGATATTTTTAATGTGCTCATTTCTCTCTCTCCCACGTCTGTCTGCATTTATGTAACTAGGTCATTTTAATACTGTGTAATTAAGCTATAAATATATATTTATTCTGATCCACTGTACTCTCAAGTACTATCTACGAAGACACTTGTCAGGCTTCTATAAGCTTTGATAAAGTTCAATTGTTAGAATTATTGCATTCTAGATATACCTCAAGTCAATTCTCTAAAAGAGTATAACTCTAAATTCTTGAAAGTTAAGAGATGAGGTTATTTTAGATCATGTTCAGTAGTTATATCTACCTCTTCGAGTTAAAAAAATATAGGCAATCTATACCTTTCAAATCATTACTTTTCCCCAAAATGTTGCATTTTCAAATCCTTTGGGGAAAAAAATAGACAAAAGTATGTATTAACATCATGAAGCCCAGAATCTATGTAAAAAATACCATATTTTATCTCTTTATACATTGATATATAATGTTCAGGGGCATTTTGAATTGGAAATCTAAAGCACATTGGCTAAATACTATATTATAATTTGGATGAAAATTGCTGAAGATTGTTAAAATTCTAAATTACTAATCATTGAATCACATTCTTACATAAATTTTATAAGGAATGCATTTGTGTTTATTTTTAACTAGTAAGGCAAATAATGAGTTAAAAATCCGCATATGAAATCAGAAATAACTATCAGCTATTTAAGGAAACTTTTGTGTCTTTATGTCAAATTAAGCTTATCATTTACACTTTTTACATGTGATATATTCAAAAGTAGAAGAAACTAGCCTGTGATTTATGAACGTGACATTCAGCAACATACTGATTCTCGATCAGTTTCAAGAAATTGGAGTTACATAGATATATTAAAGACTGCTATGAATTATGCTTTTGAGTACAATTTTACACATTTAATAGAGAATGTGATTTTTAAAATTGTGGCATCTGTCCCCAAGGCAAATTAAATGAAAATTTTACAAATTAAATCTTGTGTTATGTCTATATATTTAATTAAAGTTAATCATTATTTTTATCATTGAGTAAAGCTATTTTTTCCTGGGGGAGGGGTGAGTTTCTTGTAGACTAGAGTTATGGGGGAATTAAAATGTCTTATTATTTTATTATGCTAAGCATCTTGGTTCATGTGAATAAAAAAAAAGTTGTTTTGATGTTTCAAGCACATCTAATTTGAAGGCCACAAGAAGCCGTGTCAGATTTTTACTCTTTTATTTTCCTCTTTTAATTAAAGCTTCCATTGCACATATTTTTAAATAACATGATTTCTTATTTTCTAAGGACATTTGCTCTAATATGTATACTTCTGAGAACATTCCTGGGAAGATTAAAAGATCTCCACTTTGTTTGTTTGTTTTAAAAATCTTTTAAAATTTGAAACTAGTGAACGCATGCTTAAACAATTATTTTGGAAGAAAGCTTATCATTTGAATGCAAATCCCCTTACGAAACATTCAACTACGTTTCTAAAAGTATTAAAAATGTTCTCAGGAGGAAATTGACCCAGGCTATGTAAAGCAGAACCAGCATTTCTCTTGGACTTTATAAGCAAGTGCATTTCAGATATGGCCTCCAAAATGGTCTCTCCTATTCCTATAATCTATCGAGGGTGTCTGCGGAGATCTGAAGAAGAGGCTTTGGTTAGAGATAATCCACTACAATCCCAATACGGAAACGGGGGAGGGGGGTGCATGGCCACAGCAATAAACTGTTCTGTTATTCCTGCTTGTTACCTTGATTCCACTTTCAAAGCCCCCCCCACCCGCCCCCCATTCAGGTAAACTGCCCCTCTCCACCATTCATAAATGTCCTGTCTCTGAAAATGTCAACAGGACAAACTAGATGACAATTTTGCTTTGCCTTTGAAAAGCTGCTTTACAGGAGTTTTAAATAGAATTGGAAACGTGGTGTGAACTAGCAGCTGTCAATTTCCTGTCACACGTCTTCCTTTCAGAAGACCCCAAGGTGGAGGCTGTGTCGCAGCATTTTTTCCTTGCCCTTCTCCCTAACAAGGGCGGCCATGTGTTACTTTCCTCACTTCAGTGTGTCATAAATTTGATATTTTAAAAAGTGACTATTTATTTAGGGATAAAATTAAGATTGTGCTTTACATCTCCGTTTGCACGCTTCTCTTTCAAGATTAGACTGGTCCGCTGCTATTAGTGTAGCTAGTTGCAAATCAACAGTCTTCAACACGGTTTCTTCCTTTTTTTAAGTGCCAATTTGCTACAATGTGCAGCGTTAAAAGTCCCAGTAGTCAAAAGTTTCAGACACAAAGACAAAAAACACGTTGGCAGAGAAGCTCTGTCGATCAGAACGCATTGTTTCTAATTACAGTAACACCAGCCCGCAGGATTTAAGGATTTAAAAGGACCTGTTGTCCATCGTTTAGCACATTGGAAGCTGCAGAGCCTGCTCCATGGACGTTGGCACGGCTTTTGAAGAGTAAGTGAAGTTCTTTATGCTCTACAATAAACACCTTGTTTCTGTTCTCTGCGAACCCCCACCCCGCCGCACTCACAAAACAAAACAACCCCATTTGAGGGCAAGGGTTTGTCTCATGACTTTGCTGTCCGGGCAGTTTGGTCACGATGACCAGGCATTAAAATGTGGTCACTCGTGCAAGTCGGGGAATATATAGGACTCCCCCCTCGGTGTATCTTTAAATTCGAAAGAGAATCCTTTCAAAAACCCTCACTGCGAGCGAGTGGCTTTCGACTCATTGGGAGATCTGGTGTAAAATGCTGGCTGACATGGAATTTTAAGTTTATCATACCTAATGCATCTGTTTGCTTTTCTGGAAATAAAACATTTTTAACTTTTCTATACTGTCTCAAAGAAAACCAAGGGCAGCGCCATCTCAATGTCACTAATAGTGTTTTTTAGCATCACACATTCATAAATATAAAATATTTTGACTTGAGTCTTAGCAATGTTTTGGCTTGTTTTAAATGCATTTACCATTTAATGAAATGCATTTTATTGCTAACCATACAGACTGACTGACTATGCAACCTGATGATATTTATTTCTGATCCAATATACAAAACGGAGCTTTGCTGGTTTATTTGATTAAAATGCACAAGTACAAGTGCATTCAGCTTTTTGTTGTATAGAAGGGAACTTATTTTATCAGTCACTTTCATAACCTTTAAAGAGTCTTAAATAGTACATATGAAAACACATTCATATCAGGTTCCTCTAGGGGATTTTTTTTCCTTTGGTTTAAGAAATTTTTATTAAAAATTGGCATTGCAAATAACATTTTTCATAACTATATGTAGACCTGTTAAAATTTTTATTAAAACTGGAGTTCGGCCTGTTCTTTTTCATCATTCTATCAGATATTAAACTCCTGCAGCAGCTGTAGGAAAGAGAGAAAGGGATTTTCAAAGGGATTTGAGTCTCCCTGTCTCTGTGCCTTTAGTGATCATATTATCATACCTATCACACATAACAAAGCTCTAAATCTGTAATTCAGATAAAGTAGTCAGGGCTCTGAAATACAAAAATCCAAACATATGCTGTAACACTTTTTTTGCCATGCTGGCTCCTTGCACATGGATTTTGTAAACTTGGAGAGGCATTGAAGAGATTTTGTATACGAACACAAACTAAACAACACTGTTAGCAGTATGTTTGACAGAAATTTAATTAGAGGTATTTTCATACAACCAAGTAGTTCCATGGAAAGACCGTGCCTGCGTGCTTCTAGCAAACGATGATCAAACCTCTAAAGGTTAATAAGAATACATCTGGAAGCTTGTTTACAAGCCCGGTCCAAATGAATCTATGCCCAACTCTTCCACAGGTCTGAGCCCTTTCTCAAGAGACAACAGCATTCCTTAAACGCAGTGTTAAAAAGGGTAAGTGTGACCGTCAAATTATCTTATGAATTAAAGTTATAAATGATGGTAATCGATTAGGAATGGGCTAAAGTCGAAGGGGGAAAAAACGGCACAAAGAAGAGCTAGGCAGATGGGTTTCTCTTTGCAGTTTGGGGGCAATGTTGTAATATCTCTATGAAAAGAATATTTGCATTGTGAAAAGTTAGCAAACTCTCCTGAGAATTTCCAACCCGTTTGTAAATGAGCAGTGCCTTCTGCTGGCCACCCCTTCTCTGTGATGGAATGCAATGGAGACCTGCCCTTCTCCTCCATCACTCCCCGGGGGCAGTTATCACTCCGGGAAAAGCGTGTCTATTGATCACAGACTGTTAGAGATGAACACAGTACATTTCTGTTATGTTGTGGAGTACTTGGGCCTTTAGAAAAGTTTCTCTGAGCACCCTTGTATACCAAATAACACAATTTGAAATGTGGGATGTTTCAACATTTTTATTGTCTTTCTGTTTCTGAAATGAACTTTGTGCTGGCACTTCAGCTTTTAGCGTTTCATCCACACTGCATCTAATTAAATGTGGCAGAAACCCTGACATACTGTCAGCATGCACACTCTCTATAACATCTGTGAATCTTATGATCTGTGTGGAAGCCGAGAAATGCAGTATCATTTAAAATATAATTTAATGGACTTCAGTAGACTAGTTAATAATATTTAGTCAAAGTTACATGATGTCTTCTAACTATAAAGGCATAACAAATGTGGTCTGGTTTTCTAATGCATTTCGAAAAAGGAATAAAAAAAAGAGAAGTGTGTATAATCATTAAGTGTATATTTTTTGAACCTAGAGTGAGAGCAAATATTTAATGTTCTATAAAGACCCCCAGGAAATCCATATACAAACCCATTATTTCAGCTTTATTATGAACAATAAATGTACCTAGACAGTTACAGAACAGTCATTTTCCTATCAAGAAGCACAACACTACAATTTTAATACAGATGTAATTTACACTGAATGGGATCTAGAGCTGAGATTACCTTTAAAGTGATACTGAACGTGCCATTTGAAGTGGAAATTTGACTATTTGCAGTAAAATAAATCTAAAGTCTACATTGTGAGAAAAATATTTCATGTGGTTTTCTAAAGAGTCAAATCAAGATTTTATTGCCTGAAGCAACATTTTTTAAGAGGTTTTGGTACTATTTTAAAAGCTAGATACCTGACAAAATCCATTCAGTTTCATTAGAAATGATTGCTTCGACGGGGACAGTTCTGTTTATGTTAGAAATAACGCGAATCAGAGGGAGTCCTCGCCGTGGCCCCTGAGTGCACATGAGTGCTTCTGGAATTTGGAGTAACTTGCAGACAACATGTTTGTATTCCCTCTGAACATATTATTTCCAGTAATATTTTTATAGCAATGTGGGTGGAGGAAAGGTCAGGATTAGAACACATGGTGAGTGTGGCAGTGATCTTTCAATCATTTGCTGAAAAGAGCCCTTTTCTCTTTTTAAATGGAGGTGAAGGGTGGGGTGCATTCGAGTGGGTTCCCAAACATGGAAGGGAGCTTTTCCTTGTTGACAGACCAGCATCTTCATCTCTTCTTCACGAATGAACCAATCTCTCTATTGCTTCCTACTGGTGATTTCCATTTTGCTCACCACGTGGCATCCCTCACAAGGATAAGGGTATATCTGTGTATCGCAAAATTTTGTTTCATGGAATGCGTTATAGATACCATCACAAACAAGTGACTTGTGCCTATTTAATCTGTGGACAACTATTTCCATTTTATCTGTGTACATTTATGCTTGCTTAGATGCACCCATGAATAATGAACTGGGGAAATGTGTGCACAAGGACATAGAAAGAGACAGTACATGACAGTGGGCAGTTAATGCCCTTTCATTTCCATGAGTTAGGGATAATTGCATAATTCATGAATGGCAGAGTGAAGTCATAAGTGTGGGCTGCATATGGGCCACGCTGATATATGTTTAATGGTACCCCGACCATACTAGTTAGATTTACATCAATTGTAGTAAGCATTGAAGTCCTTTTCAGTGGAATTGTTAGGGATGAAAATAATCTGTTGGAAGGAATGAAATTCCTTCCTAATAAAACAGACAGTTCATTTCAATAGATCCAATTTTGCTTAATTTGTCAGACAACTAAATTTTCTCCTATTCTGTGAGTTATGGTATAGCTATGTTTTATTTTATGCAGGATATTAGTGCAAATAAAACTGTCTTCCTTTCTTAAAAATTCCCCTCTTCCATCACTTAAGATGTTAAATTTGCTGAAGACACACGGATCCTCTGTAGCCCATGTTTAGCATCTGTGAAGCTACCCCGTTCGCACCATTACCGTTTTAGCACAGACACTAGAATGATGATAGCTATTCCGTAAAGGAGAGCGATCTTTGGTGAGAACTTCGGACTTTGCAGGACTTTGCTGAGAAATGTCATGAACATGAGCCATGGGTGCATAGATTTAAATCATAGCACCCAGTAATTTTAAATATTCATTGAAGCATTCTTGGCAGATAACTGATTAGTTAAGATTATGTTTTTCATGAAAGCAGCGTTGGATGAGCAATTTTAGAGTATTTCAGCTTCAAAATGCAAAACTTGTTTAATGATAATAGCAGTGCTTTGGGGAATGAGGACTTGTGTATTTGCTCATTGCTGCGCACAATGTATGCGCACTATATCCAGGTGGCAGTCGGCAGACACACAATCACCTCTGAAGTGATACTCATTTCCACAATGGCTCAGCGGAGTTGATTTGGCCCTTCTGCTGCCTAATGAAACTCCAATCTGCTAGTGCCCCTTGTCTTGCTCCATTACCTCGCCACTAGGGCAACTTCATCAACACAAAATCATGTAGCTCTTTGCATTCGTGCCCCGTGCTCCCACCTCACATGATGTGTCACTGTCTACCAGAGTGAGCAAAAACATATGCTGTAGAGCTACTTTTCAGAACCTGATAGTTCAAAGACAACAGTATTCAGAATCCATCCAGGAAGCACTGGATAGGGGTGTTCGACAATGGACAGCCTCGGTTGTCACCAGGTTATGGCATTTGGTAGACTCTACAGCCTTCCGTGTGTGGCAAATAAAACCCCACATTGCAGATTTAACTTCAAATGAACTTCCACAAGTCTTTTGCAAAATGCACTCCTCTGAAATATTTCAGGAGGAATACTACTCTGAGTACCATGAGCCCGCCACCGCATGATTCATTACATACCGCACAGACGTTCTGTCTCTATCATTAAACTGTCTACAATTTGTCAGCAGAGGAAAGCATAGTTTTCTTCTTCTGTTAACTGGAGCAGATTAATCGCACATTTCCAGGGTGGTGGTGGTCAATTCCATGGGCGCTAGGGGACCATCGTTCTTGGGCAGCCAGCAGGTATTTAACAATCTGCTTTCAGGTGGACTAGGACAACAGGAATGTTGTTGTGCCGCATCTCTAAGCGGCTGGGATGAAATCAGTTGTGACAAAGTGGGGAAGATTATATTTGTGACAGACACAACACCTTTGATGCCCTGGTTTATGATTTCACAGTGGCATTATGAGTCTTACTGCAGCATTTAAGCAGCCAGAAAGAATGCTGGTTATTAGCAGTTGTGTTTTGTGAAATAGAATTTTACTGTCTTTAAATAGCCATTGCAGCAGTCTGTGTTATCCTGCTGCAACATTGGTAGGGCCCTGCATCACAGGCGGTGAGCGTTTTGTCACTCTGCTCTTTGCTCTTTTCCCAGGTAAATTCTTTTACCTAAAAGGTCCTCTGTTCTGTAACTATACAACTATTTAAATAGATAAGCCATGAGCTTATATTAGGATCTATTAAAATTCATAATTCTTGAATATAATGAAATTTAATATTATTTTATAGGACAATGAAGGAAGAAACTATTTTTCCCAAAGAACATATTCGCCATCCGATTAAAAAAAATACACAGAGTAGAACATATAAAGTAATTTAGAAGAAATCATCCCATAAGTATTCTCATATAGATCTTGGAAATATAACACACACCAACACATTTAAGTTGTGTTACTAAATCTGATTACATAGACATGTCCTGACATGGTCACATGTCAGAAAGAGTCTGGCTCCCACGAATAATATCTAGAAGCCTTGACGTATACAACCCACTGCTTCTTGATTAGGGAACCTGATCTCCACAGAGTTTTAGTAGAGAAGCCTCGGAGTTATGAGCCTACGCATTCGGATAGCAAACTGCCCCTGAAACGTGTGTACTGTTACTTTCCCTTAATCAGTCCGTAGACTTGAATGGGTTAATTTCCTACGAGGGTCGGGTTTTATATGTTTATATTTTCTTAGCCTTGGTCTGGAGAAGTGGCTCTGCTTGGCCTTGTGTGGTGCTGGCGTGGTAGGGTTTCACTCCGTTTGAAAACCTAGCACATCCCAGGAGGCTACCTTGGTGTAGATTTCTCTCTTTCTGTATTAAATCGCTCATTGTCGCAAAGTGCCTGGTGCTGCTGGGCTTTGAAACGAACTTCTGAGAGGTTAAAAAAGCTGCCTTATGAAAGGATGTTTTCCTTCTGCAGACAGAATTCAGTTTGCAGCTGTTTGGCTGGCAACAGTGATATGGATCTGCTTGTATACAGTATGGAAGGAGCCGTGGATGCAGCTGGAAGAGAGGTTATAAATTTTAAAAGCGATGCAGATTTGGGCCATTAATTGGCTGCTAATAAAAGCAAACTCAATGACTTCCAACCGTGGGAGCCTGTAGCTCTGCATCTGATATCAGGAATTCGTCCACATTACACAGTTTTAGTGATTCAGACCACGACTAATTGAAATATGAGGCATACTGATCAAATTTAGCAGTGCCAGCTTGCACTATGGTTCGGGACTCTATGGCGACAAGGTAGCATTTACTACTTATTCCCCATAACCCGGCTTGATTGAAATATCTAGCTGTGTTGTCAGCAGAGGCCCAGCTGGGCTTTAGTACAGCTAATTAAGTCATTAAAAGAGAGGTCAAGCAATCTAATTCTTGCATACGAAAGTACAAAAAGTCTTTTATTATATTTTTCTAATAAGTTAAGATTTGAATTTTTAAAGAAATTTCTTTTTAATAATAAATGCATTTGCTGGTTTATTTATAGAAGACTTAATTTAAATATCTAGAGGTAAGACATTATGCACTTGTCCATACACAATTTCCAAAGCAGTTTATACGGTTATGCTCCTTAATAAATACATTGCGTATGTGATTTTTAAAAGTTGCTCAATAAATTAAGTGCTAGTGTCGGGGTGTGTGTTGCTTCTGATGCCTTTCACCTGCCTGTTCCAGTGTGACGGTCTCACCGAGGGACAGTTTTTCAAAGATACACATTACTGAATAGCTTCTATGTCTTGCAAACCTGGGTCCTATGCAAGGATCGCCAATGTTGTGAGGGTTTTCCGCATAAAAAAAGGGAAGATTCTGCTTTGGGATTTATTTCTAATTTAGCAAATAACACCCTTCACATTTCTCTATTTGAGAGAATATGGCAGCATGTTTAGTCAAATAAGTCACGGAGGGTACAATTGTTAAGTGGCCTGAATAGACGCATTTTAACATTGCGTAAAACATCTGTAGAGGTATAGCAACCGCTGGAATCACATCTCCAAAGCACTGCGCTAAGGATGGCAGAGCTTCCAAACCTACAATATCTAAAAGGATGACTACTTTGCTTCCTTTATTGTTTTAAAATTCATGAAAATTCCAATGTACATTTTCTCATGATGGGGTCCTCAGGTCATAGTCATTTCTCCAGAAATTATTAACCAACAAATGCACGAGTTTCTTCCATGTCCAGAATCAGCCATCTTGACTGTTTGGAAAAATAATTTCTAGCTTTTGCATCTCTTTTTATTTTCATATTAATTCTCAATTCATCATAGCTTGGCCAAAAATAAACTCGAATAACAAATGTTCATTTCATTGTTGTATATCTGAGTCGGTCTGAGAAAATGCAAGAAAGTTGCTCAAGTTATATGTTGATATGAATTTGTAAAAAAATGACTTTTCACTTGTAATTCCTGTTTATCATTTGGTCTATATCATTACTAATTGGTAGAATTATTCGATAGCATTTGGGTCTTCTGAAACTATCGTTAAGAAAATTCAAAAGTAAGTAACAAGAGATGAGTTATTGGAGAAGCTTTAAAAAGTATGGGGAAAACGATACAAAATAGTTCAAATTACCAAGTGCTGTCTTATTTAGAAATGGTTTGAAATATCAAATGAAGTCTGTTTTAGAAAAATCCTGGAAGAGAACTATAAAGAGAAGTAGGTTTATTCCTGATTTCATATCTCTCAAGGATCTGCTTTCAGCAGGCGATTGACATGGGACAACTGTTACTAATTTTTACACTTTTATTAGAGTACAGCAGGCAGAGCTAAATAAGCTACCACTATTCTGGCAAAGGCTGTACATTTTCAAACAAAATTCACACTGACATCAAACATCATTATGAAAATGAACTTCCAGAGCACTAACTATTTTTACGACTTAAGAACAGCCAGTTGTGTTCTAGCAGTTCTCGGTGTAAAAGCCCTTTGGAAATAAAAGTGTACGTGTAATATATTTTAGATCTTTATGTGGTCCAAGATGAAGCTCTTATTGCTCATATGCTTAATTCTGTTGACAGGTAAGTGCTATGCACTCAGTTGGGGGCTCAACGCAGGAGCGTGCAACCGAGCATCGGAACACCTGCTGTGGGATCTAGAAGACGAGAACCTACCTCTTCATAAGTCAAGTGATGGAAACAGTCCTTCCCAGTGAACACTGCACAAATTCTGTTAGAAGAGCGACTTCTGGTAAGCACTAGCGCAACTATTTTGTGTATATTCCATGAGCGCTTTTTATCAGTCTGGATCCTCTGTTTCTGTGCTAGGGGGGGAAAAATAGAATGATGCCGTGCACAGAAGCACACTAAAGAAAAAACAGTAGTGATTTATTTGATCCAAAGCTAGTATCAGAAAATTTTGTGTCTAAAATAATTTCAGATTGCTTGTCAAAGAAACCCTTTACATAATAGAGTTTTCTGGTAGTCATAAGTCTTACCTGAATCATTTGAGAGACATTTATGACTGATAATTAGACCCAAGAATGATCAGATTCTTTGCAGGCTAGCAGCTCTCACTGTGCTCCGGAGAAAGGAGTTCTTGCCAGAGGAATGACAGACAGCTTCCTTGTCCACGCTCGCAGATCATCTCTTGTCACGTTAGGTAAGCCTTGGGCTGCTAAATATAAATAAGGTCACTGGTTCAAACCTACCACCCACTCCCTGGGACAAAGATGCAACTATCTTCTCCCCTAAAGATGCACAGCCTTGGACACTCTTTACAGGGCTGCCAGGATGGGTAGACATCAACTTGATGGCATTGGGTTTAGCTGTCTCTTAGAGTACCACTTACCTTGAACCTGTGGAAGAGGCTTCACACTACTCAAGGACCTAAGATTATGGATCGTCAGAGATGAATCCGATTGCAGATGAAGATTTCACCTGCCCCCCAAAATTATCTTCAAAAGCTTTGCTGTTGACATGGTTTAAAATGGGATTAAAATAGCACATAAATGTTAGGAAATTTCTGAACTGTCCCCAAAGAAAACCAATGCTTACACCAAAAAAAAATATATATATATATATATATTCTGCTAGTTATCTATTTACATAATAATCTCATTATTGAGGGTTCCAAAAGTGTGAAATCTCATAGAATGCATTTTATTGTAGTGATCATAAATATGGAGTATGAGTCAAGACCAAAAAGGCTGGTCTCAAAGGAATTCAAGCTCAATTTTAAAATCTGAAGTTATGAAAAGTTTTGGGTAAGCCTGTGAATCTCTGGGCACCTCTCCAAAATGAACCTCTAAATCTTTTGAAGTCTACCAATCACTAATATACACAGTACAGTCTAATCCAGCTGTCTGCCCCCTTTCCTGTTTCCCTTTCTCCTTCTTCAGTCTGTTCTGAGGTACCAAAGAGCTGTGTGCTGTGGGGGATAGCAAATAGAATGGATGCTGCTTATTGGGAATGTCCTTACACAGGATACCTAGGGCTTTTTAGGGGAGGTAGTAGTGGGAAGAACACATAATACTTTAGTCATTTGTCTTTCTGTTTGATGTACATTTATATTAGAATGACTCTTTATTCTATTTCAAATGGGCTTTATTTTAGCTATCAGCAATAACAATAATATCTTAGCAAGATTTGTTTTCTCTTTCAACAAAAGATCATACAATTTTAAAGAGCAGTACTGCATCTAAGATGAAAGTAAACAAAATATAATTTTAGATAATCAAATTAACACCTTTTAATACAACAAGCCTTTAAATTATATAGCAATAAAATTTGTGTGAGCTGCTGTTAGAATTTTTAATTTCTTTACATTTTACAACTGATAGTTTGATTACTACCATTTTAATATATTTTAATTACAATTACTTAGCTTAAAATAGTTTGGGGTTAAATGTTAGATAGAATAAATCAAAATTCAAACAGAAGCAAGATCTGAGTATAGTTTTGAAGGAATTCTTGTAAAATTACTCATGAAACAACTCTGACTGTGACTAGAAGTTATTTCAACTAACAAAAATACTTAAAATGATGTGTATTTTGGGAATCTCTCCTATCTTAGGCATGTTCTGCTGTTCATAACCAGACTTTTAAAAAATTACACCTTTTATTTGTTTCTGACATAGAAATTATTTATTTCTATGCCTATACCGTGACAGAGTCCACGGAAAAGATATGATTTTGTTATAGACTTGTACACCAGCTAACAGAAAACAAGGGCAAGAATGCAGAAGTTAGTTTCACTCTTTCTTTGACCTGTGTAATAAAGCTTCCTTTTATGTAAATAAAAGAATGGTGAGTTGGAGGCAGAGAGAACATGACAGGAGAAATGTATGCAAGTTCAGGGGAAGGAAAACACTGAAGCCTTTTCTTTCTGTCTCTCCACCATGTCTTTCTAGCTCTTCTGTCCTTGGAAATCAAAATAACCCGAGCTTTGAACAAGTCATAATTGCAGATCATCTTATGTGAAAAATACTGTGAGGTTTTATTGGGGTGGTGGGTGGGGGGTGAGGTATACACAATCTCAAAAATAAACAAGCATGAAAAAGAGGAGTACTTAGAAATCTGAGTTTTTAATCTCCGTTCTTCCTTATAATACTGAGCAAGTTATTTAATGTCTTTAAATTACTTTTTAATCTTTACAATGAAATAATAATTCCTAACTGCTTCTTGGGTTTCTTTGGATAATTAGGTGGAATGATGTCTGTTAAGGAATTGGAAAATTAAATTCCACTCAGGATTCCAAGAGAGGTTGTTGGGAATCTTAAAACAAAACAAAACAAAAAACAACCCAGAAACTGAGATTCATATAGAAAAGAAGAAAGGATATTCTAGATATTTTTCTGAAGAGGAAGGGTTAAATGGCATTGGTAACATTGTTGTTGGTGTTGTTATGTGCCATCCAATCAGCTTCAACGCTTGCAGACCCTATGGGTAACCCAAGGAAACATCTCACAAACATCTCTTAGGTTTCAGTCCATTGTTGCCGCCACTGGGTCAGTCCATCTCCTGGAGGGCCTTCCTCTTTTCCTCTGCTTCTCTTCCTTTCCCAAGCACGTCTTTCTCTGGGGACCAGTCCTCTTCCGAGAACATGTACAAAGCACAAGGGGCCAAGGCTCACCATCCTTGCTACTAAGAAGCATTCCAGTTGTACTTCTTCCAAGACACTTGTTTATCCTTCAGATAGTTGAAGTTACTTTCAATATTCTTCCCCAACACAATAGTGTGAATGCATCCATTCTTCTTTAGATTTGCTTATTCAATATCCAACTGTCACATACATATGAGGCAACTGAACATACTTAGTCCTTAAAGTAACACCCAAGCTTTTTCAACACTTCTCAACACAAGAGATCTTGTACAGCAGATATAACCAATACAATATGTCATTTCATCTCCTGACTGCTGCTTCCATGAGTATTGATTGTAGATCCAAGCAAGACAAAATCCTTGATAACTTCAATCTTTTTCTCTATTTATTGTGATGGTACCTATTGCCTCAGTTGGGAGGATTTGGGTTTTCTGTACAACTGAAGGCTGAAATTCTTGGTCTTTATCAGCAAGTGCTTCAAGTCCTTGTCACTGTCAGCAAGCACGGTTGTTTCATCTGCATATGGCAGCTTGTTCATAAGTCTTCCTCCAATCCTGACATCATATTCTTCTTCATTTCTTCCATTTGCTTTAGCTACTCGATGAGCAATTTCCGAGTCTCTTCTGACATTCACTTTTCAGTTTTCTTTCTTTCCTCTCTCTTCAGTGGCCTTTGTTAATTCAAGAATGATATTCTTAATGTCATCCATAGCTCATCAACTCTGCTGTCATTATTATTCAGTGAAGCAAATCTGTTCTTGTGACTTTCTTGAAATTCAGGCGGGATAGACTCAAGCTTGGATTTTTGCTCCTGTGGACTTGTTTTTATTCCCTTTAGCTTCAACTTGAATGCGCATATGAGCAACTGATGGTCTGTTTCCCAGTCAGCCCTTGGTCCCTGTTTTAGTTCCTGACATTGAGCCTCTCCGTGCTCTTTTCCAACAGATGTGGTCACTTTGACTGCTGTGGATTCCGTCTGGGAAACCAGTATGTAGATCGTAGCCTTTCGTGTTGTGGAAAGACATTTGCTATGAACAAGTTGCTGGCTTGGCAAAGTTCTGTCATGTGATCTCTAGTCTTGTTTCTCTCACCAAGGCCACATTTTCCAATTACGCTTTTTTTCTCTGTGTTTACACACTTTGCATTCCAATCACTAACAATTATAAGTGCATCTTGATTGCATGTTTGATAAATTTCACACTGAAGAACTCAGTAAGATTTGTCTGTTTCTGTGCCACTAGCTTTAATGGTCATGCGTGCATTTGACTATTAATTGTATGTGTGTATGATCCTATCACAGACAACGCCACACTTCTAGACCTGGAAGTGTTCATTTTGATGAAGAAGGCAGTGGTACTCTCCTTGATTGTCTTATTCGCAGCATAGTGACTCATGACGTTCTGATTCGAAATGGCCAATTTCAGTCCATGTTAGCTCACTAACGGCTAGAATATTGCACTCAAGTTATGCATCAAATTAATTTTTGACCACTTTCAATTTTCCTAGAGTCATGCTTTGTCCTCTCCAAGTTCTGTCATTAGCAGATTTTTGTAGCTGTTTCTTACTCTGAGTGAGGCCCCATTAGCAAATGAAGATCCCAAATACTCCCTTCACATAGGCTTCACTCTATTAAGTCATTATGGTCAATACCCCTCTGGGAAACCACCTCGTGCTCAGCCATATTCCGAGTATCCTCTGACTCGAGGGGCCTACCTCCTGCACTGTTTTAGACAATGTCCTGCCTCTGTGCTTTAGATCTTCACTAGCTGACAAAGTTTCAAAGTCTTGTAGAAGGTTTTTAGGACTGCTTCTTCTACAGTGGGCAGCAGATTCCTTCTTCATTGTCTTTTCTTAGTCTGGAAAGTCTACTGAAGCCTGTTCACTTGATTGACCCCGCTGGCCTTTGAAATAGCAGCAACATAGCTTCCAGCCTCACAGTAACACACAAACCACCACAGAACTGCAAAGGGAAAGATTAGTGGTGTTCCTTAGAATTATGAAGCTGTCCTAAGCCACAGTTCTACCTAGCGTAATATGACATCTGATTTTGTGAGAAATGGAGAAAATTTCGGGAGAATTGATTGTGTTGTGGCATCTGTGTATAAAAGGTAGTAGTTAATGAAGCTTCCTCCGATATTGATGTTGTATTCTTCTTCATAGAGGTCAACTTCTCATATTATAGGTTTGGCACACAGATTGAATAGGTATGATTAAATAATATGATTTTAGAGTTATAATATCATTCTAGAAACTTATCTCTCCCACTTTAAAACATATCTTCCCCAATATTGCGTGTTATCTACACAATAAGTCCTTATTTTGTTTGAGTGACTGCAACTTGACCTATATACCCTCTAGTTAGGAGCACAATTCTCTTTCTTCACAATGTAATCCATACAGTTGAATTTTATTGGGCTTGTACAGCCAGTATATCCTGGTAAGTGTCCTTTAGGTATTTTCTGCATTCAGCCAAGATCTACCTGATGTCAAAAATGATATATGACATTGTACAGACTCTTCTGAATGCCACTTTAATTTTGGGTAGGAACCTATGGATGTACCGCTATAAGTGGATTAAGAATTGTCTTAAGCAAAATGTTATGCGACATTATTAACCTTGTTCAATAAATTCCATATTATGCTGGGCCACTTTTCCTTTGTCATTGACTCAAATATGTATTTCCTTCAGTTGGTTGACAAGCGAGGACTTCCAGTGTTACACTGGTTTGCTGAAACAGTGGTACTTCATCAAATCCAGGGGTCTTCGTTTTGGCGAACACCTTCAGTGAAGCTTGGACTTCTTCCTCCAGTGCCATCAGGTCTTGATCTTATGCTACCTCTTGAAATGATTAAATGTTAACCAATTATTATTGTCCTTTCAGCTATTTCGCCCATAGAATTCTTCAATATTTCAACTTGAGGTTTGAGTTTTTTCTTTCAGTTATTTCAGCTTGAGACCTGCTGAGCATCTTCCATTTGACTGTCTGATGTTAGGTCTGTTGTGTGTTTCATTATACTATTTTATTTTGTTTCTTGAGCTTCCCTTTGATATTTTTTGTTCAGTTCCTCTACTTAATTGTTTCTCTCAATGACATTCACTTTTGTATGTTCTATAGAAACTTAGAGAGTCTCTTTTTGACATACATTTTGATCGTTCAGTTTTTACTTTTTTTGTTGATCATTTTCTTTCTTTTAAAATTTTATTGGGGGCTTGTACAACTCTTATCACCATCCATACATGCATCCATTGTACGGCAAGCACATTATTTGTACATTTGTTGCCATCATCATTCTTGAAACATTTGCTTTACACTTGAGTCCTTGGTATCAGTTCCTCATTTTTCCTCCTCCCTCCCTACTCTCCCCTCCCTCATGAACCATTGATAATTATAAATTATTATTATTTTGTCATATCCTACACCGTCTGATATCTCCCTTCACCCACTTTTCTGTTGTCCATCTCCCAGGGAGGAGGTTACATGCAGATCCCTGTCATCAGTTCCCCCTTTCAGCCCCACCTTCCCTCTACCCTCCCGGTATCGCCACTCTCAACACTGGTCCTGAAGGGATCATCTGTCCTGGATTCCCTGTGTTTCCAATTCCTCTCTGTACCAGTGTACATCCTCTAGTCTAGCCAGATTTGTAAGGTAGAATTGGAATCATGATAGTGGCGGGGAGGATGCACTTAGGAACTAGAAGAAAGTTGTATGTTTCATCATTGCTACACTGCACCCTGACTGGTTGTCTCCTCCCCAGGATACTTCAGTAAGGAGATGTCAAATTTCCTACAGCTGGGCTTTGGATCCCCACTCCACACTCCCCCTCATTCACAATATGATTTTTTGTTCTTTAATGCCCGATATCTCATCCCATCGACACCTCATGATCACACAGGCTGGTGTGCTTCTTTCATGTGGGCTTTGTTGCTTCTGAGTTAGACGACCACTTGTTTACCTTCAAATGTTTAAGACTCTAGATGCTATATATTTTGATAGCCAGGCACTATCAGCTTTCTTCACCACTTTTGATCGTTTGCTTTCTTTATGTAAAATTTTCTTGATGCCATCCCACAACTCTCCTGGTCTTTGATTGCTAGTGTTTAAGGTGTCAAATTCTTGAGATGATCTCCAAATTCAGGTATAATATACTCAAAGTTGTATTTAGGGTTTCATTTTAATTTTCAGTTTCAACTCAAACTGGTATGTGTGTGAGCAGTTAGTTGATGGTCTGTTTCACAGACTTGTCATGGAATTGGCTTATTGGCTTGTTCTCAGTGACGGTATTGAGCCTCTCCATGTCTCTTTCCACATATGTAGTTAATCTGATTCCTGAGTCTTCCATATAGACTGATTCACATGTATGGTTTCCATTTATATTGACAAAAGGTATTATTTGCAATGACGAAGTCATTGGTCTTGCATAATTTTGTTATGGAGTCTCTGGCATCAGTTCTATCACCAAGCCTATATTTTCCAACCACTGATTCTTCTTTGTTTTAAACTTTTGCATTCCGATCGCTAGGAATTATCAATGCAACTTGCATGTTTCCTAATGCAAAAGTTAGTAAAAAATCTTTCAGTTCTTTACCTTTTAATTAGTAATTGGTGTGTGACAATTAACTTGCCTTCCTTCTAGCTATATGGGTATTACCTTTCCACAAACAGCTTTATCCTTCCAGATAAAGGTTCTTTGTATGAGGATGGTGACACCATTCTTCTCTTTGTCATTCCCAGCAAAGCAGACCATGTGATTTCTTATTCAAAACGACAAGTATCAATCCATTTCAGCTCACTAAGGCTTATTCCATCTGCCTTTCTGCATTCCATTTTATTTTTGATTACTTCCATTTCTATTAGAGACATTGCTTCATCCACCGTGTCAATCCATCTTGTTGATGGTCTTCCTCTTTTTCACTCCACAGTACACGAGATGAGGTCACTCCTCCTTGCTTCTAAGGAACATTCTGCCAGTTTTCTTTCAAGACACAGTTTTTATGCTTCTGACACTTAACTGTATCAATTCTTATTCAGTCTTACCTACTTGTCATTCATATGCTTTCACGTGCATATGCGGTGATTGAAAATACTATGGTTTGGGTCATTGCACCTTAGCCATCAAAGTAACATCTTTGCTGTTGAATACATCAAAGAGATATTGTGAGCAGATACACCTAATGCAATAATTTCATGACTGTTCTTTCCAAGAGCCTTGATTGTGGATCCAAATAAATAAAATCCTTGTGTTAGGCTGGATTATCTAGAGAAATGCAATCAGCGACTTCCTTATATGCATGAGAAAGAAATTTCAAAAAATGATTTTCTAGACTGAGCATTTGGCTTTCTAACTCTAGTTCTTTGCACATTTCATTTTAATACTTTGCTTTGTCTTCTTGAGCTGCCCATTGAAATTTCTGTTCGGTTTATTGCAGTTCAATTCTTCCATTCATGTTAGCTATTCTACATTCCAGAGCAATTTTCAGCGTCTCTTCTGACATTCCGTTTGGTCTTTTTCTTTCTTTCCTGTCATCTTAAGGACCCTTCGCTTCCTTCCCATAGCATGCTCCTCATGTCATCTCACGGTTCATTAGGGGTTCAGTGATTAGTGCTCAATGGACCAACTTTGTTCTTGAAATGTTCTAGAAATTCTGTTGAGGTGTATTTAAGGTCATATTTTGGCTCTTGTGGACTTGTTTTAATTTTCTTTGACTTGAACTTGAACATATATATTAGAAATGTATGGTCTGTTCTGCAGCCAGCCCTTGGCCTTGTTTTGGATGATGGTATTGAGCTTCTCCGTCACCCTCCACATAGATGTCATCAATTTGATTTCTATACATTCAGTCTGGTTATGCCCATGGGTATAGTTGCTGTTTAGGTTGTTAAAAAAGGCATTTGCAACGTAGACGTCATTGGTCTTGCAAATACTATCATGTGATCTCCAGTTTTGTTTCTGTCACTGTGGCCATATTTGCTAACTACTGAGCCTCCTCCTTGGTTTTGAACTTTTGTATTACAATTGCCAGTAATTCTTAATGCATATTGATTGCAAGTTTGGGCAATTTCTCTTTTCTTAAAACAATTTATTAGGGGCTCATACAACTCTTATCACAGTTCATACATATACATACATCAATTGTATAAAGCACATCTGTACAGTCTTTGCCCTGATCATTTTTTTCTCCTCTTTTCTTTTTTTTACATTTTATTAGGGACTCATACAACTCTTATCACAATCCATACATATACATACATCAATTGTATAAAGCACATCCATACATTCCCTGCCCCAATCATTCTCAAAGCATTTGCTCTCCACTTAAGCCCTTTGCATCAGGTCCTCTTTTTTTCCCCATCTCCCTCCCCTTGGTCAATTTCTAATGCAACAAGTTAATAACCTTCTTCACTTTCTCAACAGTAACTTTAGTGGTATGTGTGTAAATTTGAATTTATGTGTAATACTACATTCTGTTAACCGATCTTCCTTGTGGGTGAATACAGATTATCCTATTATAGACAGAATTGTACTTCAAGATAGGTTTTGAGACTTTCTATCACTGATGAATGCAGTATCAGTCTTCTTGACCTTTTTTATTCACGCAGGAGTCAGAAACCACAGCAAGTAGAGAGAGTTTAATATGGATAACAAAACACACTAAAATGAAAAACAAAACACAACACAAAAAACACCAGACATTTCAGGACTAAAATCAACTCTTCCTCTGGGGCTGGAAAGGGAAAATACATAGATGCTGGGTTTACTACAACTAGGGTGCTTAAAAGATAGTCCTGCGGAGATGGCATCAGGATGCAAAGGCGGAGAGCCATGCTGACTGGCCTGGAGTTGCTGTGTCTGAGGGAGCAAGGGTGACCCTGGATTGGGAGCATGGCAAACAGCAAACAAATTCCTTGGTGTGTGCATATACTGTTCACTTCTGATGCCATGTCCTTTATCCCCTCTCTTTCCAACCCTATGTATACTCCCTGTAAGCGTGTAACTTTTCTGTACCAGATACCAGTCTCAGATTCAGCCTTTTGCTTTCTGCGACGCCTCTGGAGGAGTTATGCTTAATAATGGGATCATCCATACAAGGCATTTAAACTGGACTTATCTCCTGTGTGATGCATTTTGCTGAGCCTTTAGATAACATTAACTTCACAGAGTTACTAGGCAAGATTACATGGGATAGATGATAACAGATAAAGAGGTGAATGATATAAAATATTTAGCCTACTATCAGGCACATGGCAGGGATCCAAGTAAGACGCAGCCATTATTGTGCTCTTCCTTTTAATGATGCGCGCAATACTAAAGATAAGTAAATTCCAGAGGTGTCTACCTGGTCCCTCATAGGTCTAGGTAGCCTGAATACATTTCATCCATGTCCCTACTAGACTGTAAACTGTCAAACCAGTGGCCTTCTTTTTTGTTAATTAGCTTAAATTAACCAATATGATACAGTTCATTGTTGCCACTATTTAAGCATTTTACAAAAGAGGATATAAAATGCTGGTTTAAAACGTACCAGTGTCAAAATTAGGAAAAAAGGAGAGTCTAAATAGGAAAATGAAATCAGAATAAATGAGTTCATAAAAATCAATGCCATATAGCCTCCAGCAGTTCCAGGTATAGGCAACAAATTATCTCTGAGCTACCTAGTGGTTAAAGCAAAGAAGGTAATTAAACTGACTCTCTCCAAGGTGAAAATAAAGCAGATGCTGACAATAGTAATAACATGTTATGGGGATTTCTTTGTTGCATTTATCAAAAAGTGACTGTGGTGTCCTGCATCAAATTGCCACTAAAATTATGATTTTTGAATCCAATAGGCTGGGAGCTTGATAAATATGTGGGATCTCAGATCACATTAATGAATATCTATATTTAAAACACCTTGGTATGCATCATAAAGACTGAGATGAAATGCTGGAAAGAAAATATTTTAATATCTTCCCTCTGCAAATAAGCTACCAGGTTGTATATGCTGATTTCCTTATATTTATAAAATTTTAATTATAATAGAATGTAAACATGTAGAAATATTTAGAAATAATATAAATATATAATAATATTATTTATATTATCAATATAATAAATAATATAGAAAATATAATTCCGTTCAATGACTTGACATTGCTAATATTTTGCCAAATACAATAGGTCCTCTCTGGCCACTGTTCCATATCTGTGAATACAAGAAATTGAAGAATGAAAATATTTAGAGGAAAAAAGCACAGGGGTAGTCAAAGCTTTCACTCAAAGGCTAAGCGGGAGCTCCAAGTACCGTTTATTCCATATTCCTATTGTATTAGGTATTATAAGTCATCTAGAGTGATTTCAAGTACATGGGAGGATGTATATAGATTATATTGTATGCAATTATGATGCCATATTACATAGGAGTCTGAATATCTGTGAGGTTTGAGAGTCCCTGCCCAAAGAAATGACATGTTTCCTGGTAGACTTCTTGCAACTTATGTCCAGTATTATTCATGGAGGTTTGGGTGTTGCCATGATACTGAGGAAGATTCAGAAGAGATTCCAGACTAGAGTGCCCGAGAAAGAAAAGCCTGGCATTCTACTTTTACAAATCAGCCGATGAACAATCTAAGGTTCACAAGGTCCTGATGTGCAGCCCTTCATGGGGATGTCCAACCAAGTGTCAGTTTGTCCTGCTGTGCCCACAGTTGCCAAAAGGCAGACCAACTCCGTGGCAGCCATCCGTTCCTGGATTCATTGGCTGGTGCAAATGGCTAACCGGTCCCCTAATTGGGAGCTTGGAGGGGAACTTCTACAGAGAGAAGCAGCAGAAGGGCAAGACTTGCCATCCACTGCCAAAAAATCAGTCACAGAAAACCTTATGGGACACAGGTCTGCTCTGAAGACAAGGGGGTCACCAGGAGTCAGAACTGATTGACGACAACACTTAAACAAATATTTAACAGTGGATTGATTACCATTTGCATGGCATACAATTCAAGTCTAAAAAATATATATAAAATGCTCTGAGCCACTAGGTTTGAAGTTCCTGGGACCTATCATGAACACTTCAATGCTGTGGTTCCGTCACCCACCCCCCTTTGTATAAATTCCCTTTAACTTAGAGTCAGAGTAGGAAACTGTCTGTAGGACAATTTATGCCAAGGTAGAAGATTAAGTCCGTTGACCTCTAAGGTTTATGACTATCAACTAGATTATTTTTATTTTGTTTTTCAGTGTCTGCCTTTATTTTTCGAGGGTCTGAATTGCCAGGGGTAGAGACCAAATGTTTCAGGATTTCGGTTTATTCTCTTTGTCTCCTCTGTGTTCTTTTCACCACTGTTTCACAATCCTGTCTGAGAAAAGTGAAACGCAACATAGGTAAAGGGAACACAAAACAGTAAATGTTTGGGAGTTCTATGCCTGTGGAAATGATGCCAGCTTTCCCACTTGAAATATGTTTCTTAAAATAAAGGATTATCTCAATGTGGCACCAATGAAACCGCCTCACATCCATTAGGTGCCGTGTAGTCATTCTTGATGTAATGCCTATGTGATATCGAAGAGTTGTAACTTGTCCTAAGCTGCGTTTAGGCTTTAAATCTCTCTTCTAAAGCTCTGTTTATTTTCATTAAGCCTCTTCTTTTAAACTCAGGTGATGTATTTGTGTTTGGAAATGTATAACTTTGGCTTACTTGGCTATTTTCCCCTCATGCAGATTTTATGCTGGTAAATGTTCACTAAAGGGCATTTGTATAATTACTTGTTTAATCTGGAAGCTCAACACGCTTTGTATGCTGCACAATACAGTTCCCAGCTTAGGTATTAATAGTGTTTTTTGATGAATTGATGAGGTTGATATTGATAGTCAGGAAAAGAAAATGAGAATAAAAGTAGAATAGTGAGATTTAGGAACAGAGACAAAGTAGATTTTCAGCCTTGGCAGCCAAAGCTGTGTCATGCTTTTATATAAATAGTGTATGTATGCAGCATTTAGAGCTGATGAAAATATACACTCAACTATTTGTTGGCTTAAAATAGACATTGTTTGATCTAGATGATAGTAGATAGCTATTTTTATAAGACCTGAGTGAAAATAACATTTCTGTATCATTTGGTAAATTAAAATGAAATCATTCCTTCTTGTAATTCCTTGTATACAAGGGGCCTCTGGTTAAGTCCTCAGCTATTAACCAGACGTTCCACAATTCAAACTCACGGGCCACTCTGAGGGAGTAACGTGCCACAGATTGCTTCTGTAAAAACCGGCATCCTTGGAAATCCTGTAGGGAATTGCTTCTATGGCAACAGGTCTATCTTGTTTGTTTGTTTTCCAAGGTATTAGTTAATAGCCTAACAGTGGACCCCACCATACCAATGATTTGAAGATGATGCAGAACCAGGCAACATTTTGTTCACAAATCAAAGTTGGTGTGCCTGCAACTACCAACAACAACAACAACAACCTATAGAACAGAGTAGATGTCCGTGTCAGTCCCCGAGGCTGCAAATTTTCATGGAAAGAGTTGCCTCTTCTTTCTCGCGCAATGTTCACTATGTCACCAGGCGTCCTTCAGTACATCCCTCTGTCAGTCGGTTCCAACCCACAGTGACACGATAGGACTTAGTAGAGCTACTCCTATGGATTTCTGAGACTGTAAATCTCTACGGGAATAGAAAGCCTCACTTTTCCCCTGAGGAACAGTTGCTGGTGGCTTAGAACTGCTGACCTTGTGGTAACCAACTATGTCACCAGGGTTCCTCTTTTAGTGCATAGTAAAGACTGAATAAATAACAACAGTGATTATAAATATTAAGTGCACACTTTGAAGGAACATAGTAATAAAAATACTTTTTAAAACTTACTGATATAAAGCACCATATAGACATTTAAAAAATAAATTCAATATTTATACTCAAACCGTAAAGCCTAGGAAATTATTTAGTACCACTTGTATCTGGCATAGTTAAAAACAACCTTCATTATCTAGGTATATGTAGGCTTTTGGGCATGGGATAGAACTGTGGTTCTCAACCTTCCTAATGCTGTGACCCTTGAATAAAAAAACTTATCTTCACTGCTACTTCATAACAATAATTTTGCTACTGTTATGAACCATAATGCAAATATCTGATATGCAGGATGCATTTTATTGTTACTAATTGAACATAATTAAAGCACAGTGATTAATCACCCAAGCAATATGTAATTCTATATTGTGAAATATTTATTTCTAATTATAAATCAATGCAGTTTTGTCTTGAAACATGGTGTAGCATTGGTAACAGTCTTCATGAGTACTCGTCTGTATCTGCATGTGGGCTGACCCTCGGAGTAGTGTCTCAGTTCCTAAGACCATCAGAAATATGTGTTTTCCAATATTCCTAAGTGACCCCTATGAAAGGGTCTTCTGACCCCCAAAGGGGTCGCGACCCTCAGGTGGAGAACCACTGGGATAGAAGCATTGGCCTCATCTCTATGGCAACTGGGGTTTGTTTTTCCCTATGTACTCCTCTCTGCTCTAAGCCCACTCCATTGTTTGAAGTGCTCACAGCTACCTGTGAAGTAGTTGATTGCATCTATCTTGTAAATGAAGCAATTAACCCATAGAGAACTTTCTCCAGATCAGTGGCTTTAACTGCTTGGGGATCAAGAAATGATCTCCACAATGACTTTGGCCTTGGAAAAAACCAGGTTAGTTTCCTTAGATTTTAGTAGTAATTACTTGAACAAGATTGTCAAGTCTAATAAGTATTTAAAATTAAATCAACCAGTATGATCCTGGTATGCTAACAGGCTTGTAGTACTCCCCCAGTCTTGACACAGCACTGGAATAGTTACGACAGACCACTGAAAATGATATAGCCAGCCAAAATGTCCTGTTATAACTTTATTGTTCAGTCATAAATGCTTGAGCTTTTTATCAAATTTGATTTCCTTTTCTTATTAACAATAGTTAACAATCAGTTATTGAGTTTATACTGAATCAACTGAGTTTAACTGAATAGTTAACTATTGCTTCATTATCGTGTTCATACTTTGTGCTAAAAACAATGTTAATATGTTAACAGCATTATTTAATTCTATAAGGTTTATGAAACAGTAATCTTGTCTATCTTATATAAAATGTGTCTTGTATTAATAATGAATTTTTTTAAATGGATGGGGAAACTGACATGTAGGCAGTTTGAGTAACTTGTTAATGTCAAAAACTACCTCAAGACAGGGCGGGGATTTACTTCCACATTATCTGATTTAAACTACTAGCCCATACTGGATTCCAGATGCCTTAGAATGATGTACAGGCCTTTCCACTTCTCTAACCTTGCCTGCTTCTCTTGTCTTGATTCGCTTTTTTATTCTTTGTCTTTGGCACTTCATTAATCTATTTTCTCCTATGTAAATTTAACTTTTCTAATTCTAAACCACATTTTCATCCAGATTATGTTCATTGAATTCTTATGCTGCAATATATTTTAATTCTATTCTTATTCTGGTTTCCCAAGAAGAAACAATGAGTTACTCTAGGTCAGAAGCCAGGCATTCCTTTTGCTCTGCAGTACCTAGCTAGGCAAATGTCTGGATAGTAGATGTTTTATACATTATATATCAGTGGATAAAAGGGGTGGGGTCTACCACTTAAGACCTGGGATTTAACTAAGCCTCGGACACATTAAAAGTTGCAAGTGATTCTGACGAACATGTGAAGTGATGACTATACCACTGTGATAATTAAAGATAGGTCTGTCCATTTCAGGTTCCAAGACTCAAACCACTGCTAAAATTCTGCTGTGAAATGCTGAGTGCGTTCAGAGAAATCACTCAAATAGAGGCCAGTCCACAGCAGTGCTTACTGTTGAGGACACGTTTTTCCATTCACTTAATTGATTGAGTCCTGAGAGACATATGACATAACACAAAGTAGGTGCTTATTGGTATGAAAAATATGAAGTTAGTCAATGGAGGGAAGTAATTTTACATTTATTGTGTATCTAGTCTGAGCCAGGCACTTAAATGGTCATTTTTTCTCATAATAACTTGGCAAGAGCAGTACAGGGAAACATGTGAGAACCTGACGTCTCGGGAACTGCCTGATCTTTCTGGGTCTCTTAAAATTTCCAACTGACTACATTTTTGTCTTGTGTTTTAGTGGAAAATGTGGTACCACTTTGCTCTTTGTATTCTTTTATATGGAGCACATACTTCTTATTTATTTATAGCATATTTTAATCCCAAACAAGTTTAAAATGGCTAATGAAATCAAGCCAAACAAAACAAATGAAGCAACAACAATAAAGAAACAAGCAAATAGAGAAATAAAGATAATAGTAAGAAAATGAAAAAATAAGTTTAGGAAGTATCAAGTATTAGCTCTGACTACCCCAAGGATTAAATTAGTAAAAGCTGATAGTGTGCACTCCAAGATGCTCAGGACTGTTCCATAGATGTTCTATATTTCAATGAATTTACTGTATAAAAACTCTATAAGGTAGTGTTTACAATATTTATTGCTTTGGAACAAAGTTTCCTATACTGAGTGGCTTAAAGCAAACAATTCCTCACAATAGTGTTGGTCGACTGGGAAGTCCTTCTGCTTGCTGTATTTTTAGTCGGAATAGGAATCGGGGCTATAGGGTTACAGGGCTACTTTGAATTGGCCTAGAATCAGCTCATCAGTAGTGGGTTTTGTTTCTTTTCTTTTTTTTTTTTCAAAAGTGAAAAGTCCCAAAAAAACAATACAAATCCAATTTTTCTCAGACACCTGGCAAGTTTTTATCAGCTATTGGTTGAGAGTTTAGATGAATTTATAACTGTCTGATTGACAAAGACACAAGTCTCTTCTTGGTTCCATGAGAGTAGTGGGACAGACAAAAGTTTAATAGCTATTGTATGTGGGTGTGGCGGTGGTGTGTGTTCTCTATTCCACGAGAGGGAGAAGAAACATCACCACCAGCATCAGTTCAAGGCCTATGAGGCTGAGGTCAGACATGTCCCCACCCTCCAGTTTCCTTACTCGACCCCCAACTGACCCTCACACAGAACTGTCTACTCCTCAGATGGGGTCAATAATCCATTGCTGTGGCCACACAAAACTCACAAATAATACAACTGCGGGTTCTATTTTCGAAGTTAACAGTTTACAATTCAGCATCGAAAGTGCTTAAGACACAATTCTCTGGTCAAGATAGATTTGTCACTATCGGCAGGCCTCAGTCTGACTCTCAGACCCTTTGCCTACCCTCTTCCCTAATTAGACAGTATTAAAACACTCTTATGGGAAAGTGATAAATACCCCAAAGATATCCCATTGTGCAATAAGTCTCAGCCCCAAATGATTGGCACTAGCTCCCTGGGTCAGAATACCTAGCTTCCCAATTAAGTGCCTGGGAGTACCACACTCCCCAAGCCAGCTTACTGTCCTAAGGCACTCAGACTGATTTACCTCTGTGGACTGGGAAGCCCACCTCTCTGGTTCATGCTCTGGCCCTTCTGCTGTTGCCGCTTCTCAGGGGCCACAGCTTTCACGCCTGAATTAAAAAGGTTGAATGTGTAGGATCTCAGGATCCAAATCATGTGCTGAACTCCAAGCTCTTCTTTCTCGATGGCAATGAAATCCTCACTCCTGCATCTGAAATGGCTGATTCATACCCAGCACGATGGCAAAACCGACCCATCTCTATGTTAGAATGATAGGCTTTTATAATCACGATGAACCCTGTTCACAATCCATCACAATTGAAACATATAATCTACCTTCTCTTACTTGGACCTATCAGGAAAATGTTGTTTAGTGGGAGTTGCGAAGACAATGGGTACAAGATCTTTATTAAATAATCTACTATACTGACGATTCCTCCCTAAACAGCTGCAATTGCAACACTTCAAGGGGTATAATTGGATGACAGAACTGTGAGTGTGAGAGAATAGCACACAGCAGAAGGTAAGATGGCAGAGTAGCTCCATGACGGCAACTGAGAAAACCGAGGACAGAGAGGAGAAAGCACAAGAAAAACCCTAGAACTTGGAGGAGAAAATATGTCCCAGAAACTTGTCCAGAACAGAGGAGTCAAAAGAACAGAGATTTGTGGAAACCAGGAATGGAAGGTCGTTGTCATCTTTGGTAATTTACTTCATGGCCGGTACAAATGGTTTGCCCTCAACTTCTTTCCTAAAATTCTGACAGTTCTAGTCCACCCAGCGACTCCACAGAAGAAAGTCCTGGTATGCATTTCAGGTAAACTTGTGGGCAAGAAAAGCTATGAGGAAGTTCTGTTCTATGAAAGTGGAAAAACTGTGAGTTGAAATCTGATGGCAATGGGCTTAGAAACTAGTTGTGTTTTTTTATTTTTAATGCCGTTGGAGAGAGTGATTTCTTTAGAGTTGTAGGGAGGGAAACCCAGGGGGGAAATGATTAAGTCGGTGACTTACAAATTTCAGTTGATGTGAGAGTAAGATGAGAGACTTTAGACAATAGGAAATTTCAACTTGATAGATCTAGAATGAGATGCAGGCATTTTCATGTTAAGTATGCATGTCAGAATTGTGTGAGGTCAACCACATTTTGAGAAATACCAGATTTCATAGAAAATGCAAAGCACAGGTCACAATCTCATGCCATGTGTCAGTTAGCTTCTTGGCAAAAGATTGGTGATAGACTTTAAGGTCCAGAATTATGAAAAACAGTGGTTTGAGGTTTTAGGATATGTACATCTCAGAGCATTTATAGGCAAAGGATCGTTGTTCATGGAATATATGTTTATACAAGAGAAAATGGAGCAAATGTCAAGAGGAGATGAGATGAAATAATATCAGATGCATAGTTTGAGGGCATTTATCAGCCTCACTGGTATGTATCACCATTGAATCCGGACAGTCCTTCCAAATCCTAGAACCTTTTGCAAGCGGTTTATAAGGATGTATTGGCTTCCTGCCCAGGAACAAATAATGTTCTATGAAACTACTTTAATAGACCAAGACTACCAAAGAGATGTATTAAGAACAGCATTTGTAAGTTTGTTTCTTTTCTCTTCCTCATGACTTGCCTTGATTAACTAGTCCATTGACTCTTCAACTTCTGGTCTACAGTATCTAATTACCCACCTACTAGCTTCTTATTTTGTGAGTTTCAGCCTAGCCTAAAAACTCATCATGTGGACTGAACTGTCATATCATTTGGTCTGCCTTCTTCCAATATCTTTCTGTCTTTTATTACTAGACCACGCTCCAAACTGAGTCACTTGTATCTGAATCACTTGGCGGGTGGCTGTAAAGAGTGGAACATCCTGTTTTTTACCATAGAGCCACAGGGACCAGAATGATTGGGGGGTAGGACCGGGAAATAAATATGCACTTTCAAAAATTCCATGGATGAGAATTATGCATTTTAAAGCAAAGAACTATTAGCCTAGGCTATATTCTGGCTATATCGTAATGCTTTTTCACAACCTCAGATGGTGAGTTCAAACCCTTGGATGACAGTCTATTCCTAGGTCCCAAGAGTAGGGCTGCAATATTGTTCTAGATAGGATTACAGCACACTATGCTGACTTGATCTTTGGATTACATGGTATTTAGCTGATCTAGTGTGATTGGGGAAGGGAGGGCATTGTAGAGAGCAGGACTGGCTTTCTGTGACAATTTATCTTAACTTACAATCACATGTATTTTGGCTGATTCCTTAGGTAAATCTACTGCAAACCACCTCTTTAGATTAATGTAAAACAAGGATGTGACTTTGAAGGAAGGTATACCCAACCCAAGACATGATATTTTCCATTGTTTCATATGCATATGAAAGTTGGACATTGAATAAAGATGACCAAAGAAGAATCTTTGCATTTAAATTGCCTTGCAAAGAAGAATCGGTGCGTTTGAATTGTGGTGCTAGCGAAGAATATTGAAAACACCATGGACTGCTAAAAGGACAAACAGATCTGTCTGGAAAGATGTACAGTCAGAGTCTTCCTTAGAGACAAGGATGCTAAGACGTCGTCTTACTTCTTTTGGACATATTGTCAGAAGAGGTCAGTCCCTGGAAGGACAGCATGCTTGGTTAAGTGGAGGGACAGTGAAAAATGAGGAAGTCCCTCAAAGAGATGGATTGACGCAGTGGCATCAGTAACATTCTCAGGAATAGGAACGGTTGTGAGGATGGTGCAGGACAGTGGCATTTTTTGTTCAATTGTGCTTCGGGTGGCTATGGGTCAGGACTGACTTGATGGTGCCTACCTAACATTAACAACTTCCTTATTCCAGCTCAGATGAGGAGCCATCAACATTTTTGGATCAACCCAAGATCAGCCTTAGAAAGGAATGTACACACCTTTGAGGAATGAGATGTTAAACAGTGATGCTCTGAAATTATATCATTCGTTCAACTTCCTACCAGCCAGCTTAACATGTGTAAGAATCCTCTTTAAATGACATTATTTTTTCTCATATTCTAGATGATCAATTTCTTCTTATTGACACCTTCTCCTCCGACTTTTAACACATTGAAATCTTTTCAGAAGTCCATTTTCTCCTCTGACTTCTGAATAATTTTCTTTTGTCTCTCTTCATTTGCAGCATGTTTCTCAGTCCAGGATAAATAAATTTCGGACTACCAAAGCACTGAAACTGCTTTTTCCAGTCTCCAATGATCTTTCGTACACTAGACTCAATAGACACAGTTCAGAGCTTATCTTATTTAATATTTCGGCAACATATGATACCACTGACCATTTCTTGAAGTGTCCTGAAATATTTCTTTCTTTGTTGCTCTTAGTTCCTCTTGTTGATTCTGACTCATGGTGATCCTGTGTGTGAAAAACAGAACTGCTTCATAACATGTTTAAGGCTCTGGTCCTTTGGAAATACATTGTTAAGGCCAAGCTTCCAGGGCCTTCTGGGTGAACGTGAACCATGATTGTTTTGGTTAACAGTTGAGCGCTTAAGCGTTGAGTCCACTCTAGAAGCAAGGCCCACGTCCTTTTCCTAACTGCCACTCATTTGTTCAATCTAGGCCTATGGCCCGCGTTTCAGGTCTTTGAGGGGCTGGACCTCCTCATGCGCACGCCCAGTCATGGGCAACTGCTCCCTTCCTCTCCCAGTGGCGTCCCGGACATGCCCGCTTACTCCCCTGACACGTCCCTGCTTGGCTTCTCTCAAGCCTCTTTAAGCGATTTCCCCTATTCATTGCCACAGAACCTCTTCGGGGACTCTTCCCCCCCCCCCCCCCCCGTTCTTATGCTAGTTTCATATGACTATATTCTTCATATGAGCTAGGTGAGAGTAAAGATAGTGCCGATTGTTGTATGTGAATTGACCCTGGGGCTAGTTTCCTCACACAGTGCCAGGCACAGGGTAGACTCGCAAAGATATGTAGTGAATTAATGAAAAATACACACCAATTATACATGGTACTACGGAACCTGTGAGAAACTTAATTAAATATGTCACGGGACATGATCTTTATAGCATATTTTTAATTGAGAAGATACGCTCACATAGATTGCAATAAAGGAAAATACAAGCAGAGAGAAAAATGGTGCTACAAACAACACACAAGTTAAGAAAGCGTCACACCCAGATCGCTGAGAAGTTCATAGAGAAAAAAGAAGTGAACTTGTAATTGAAGGATGATGCGTGTTTAATGGGAAGATACAAGACAGGCCATTTCTGAGAAGGCAATAGAGAAGTGGAATAGTATAAAACACGCTGCTTTTTTCCATTCCATTGAAACAAAACATGCTCCCCTGGACAAAAAGCGAAGAAACAACTTGAAAGGTGGGTGTGATGTGGAAATTCTTACCTGGAAAAAATAGCTTGGGCTTTGCTCTTAAGTAACTGGGAAACCACCAACGGATTGAATTTCACATTTCCCCCACATGCTGACATGAAGGCTACAACCATTCGTCCCATTTCCCCTTTCCTCTTCCACGCGCCCCTCACTGCACCCCAGCGAGCCAGCTCCAGCGCCCAGACAGGCAAACCTCAGCGCTCTCTTGCAAAATGACTCCTTTGCACACGGCTTCTTTATATGGAATGATGGTCTTGCATGGATTTGTTGTTGTTGCTTGTTGGTTTTTAAAAATGTTTTCATTGTTGCTGTTGTTGATTATATTTTGCCATGATGTCCAGAAACCAGAGCTTTTGTGGCAACAGTGTCTCTTTCTAAGAGACAGTATGACCAGAGAACCGACTCGGCATGAAACACCCTTAGGCAATTGTTGATGACACCAGAGGAGCCCGGTGCCCTAAAGGGTGGCCTGTTGGGCTGTTCCCTGAATCGTGGGTGATTCCAACACAGCAGCTCCTCCTGGGAGAAAGAGGACACCGGTGGGCCTGTAAAGACACACAGCCTCAGAAACCCAGAGGCTCCTTAGGAGTTAGAATTCACACAGTGGCAGTGAGTTTGGTTTTGGCTTTCGGTATAGATCTAAATTTAATTCTCGGAATATACTATAAAGAAAGACTCTCTTTGGGTATTATTAATTTTTACAGTCTCTTTGCAGAATTCTTGTCTGTATTTTAACCTGTGGAAATTGACCCGGTAACATTATTTATAAGTCAAGGGAGTGATTTTCTAAACTTTGATATGCCCTTGAGCATTCATTCTATGGTCTAAGTGTTATTTAAGTATGCTAGTTGCAATGCCAATCATCATTTTATAGCTGCGTGGCGCTGAATGAGCCTATCATTGAAACTTTGCACAGTCGCTCTTTTTATGGCACGTCAGTCTAAGGTCTCTTCCCAAGATCTTTCTTCTTCCTACGTTCAGGCTTTCGATCCCACAATCACGCTCCTGCATTACTGAGAGATTCAGGGCCAAGTGTTCTTCGGAGATCTCCTAAGGAAAGCCACAAATATATTCTTAAAATACCAGCTTTGGGTGCCTGCCCTGAAAGTGCCCGGGAGGACTTTAAGCAGCACCAGCTAAAGGAAAAGCCACTTTCTCACATTCTCTAATGACCACCGGCACCCCCGCCCCGCACCTTTCCCCAAGGCCTGGACCGCCCAGAGTTGGGAAGAAGGGCAGAAAGAAAAAGGAGAAGAACAGCTGCGATCCCGCTTAACCCAGGGCCACTGCGCAGGCCTGTCCCAGCAGGGAGAAACGGCGACGTTGACTGGACGATAAGACTTGAATTTATAGCATCGAAATCTTTACAAATCGAAAGCATTTTCAAAAATGACTGGCATTTGAAAGGAAAATAGCAGAAAATTATTGGTTGTGTTATAAATATGAGACTTCAGAAATTCATGTAAAATAGAATGGAAAGATAATAAAATGCTTCCACAAACTTTTTGAAATCCCCTCACAAGAGATATTCAGAATAGGACCACCAGTAGTGGAAGAAAAATAAATTCACTTCCAGTTTGCATCCGTTCCAGTCCAATTCACTTAATGGGTCTGCAGGATCGCCTCCGATTGGAGCATTAGGAGCATCTTTGGCATTATATGATGGAAAATAAAACCAATCATCTGATCATCCTTCAAGTCATCTTGATTCTTCTTTCCTCCCTTTGCCCAGTTCTTCCCCTTACTCCACTCTTATTTCATTTCTTCTCTTTTCCTACTTTATTCCTCCCTTCTAGTCATCTTTCCTCTCCCCCTTTCTTTCACACATATTGAGACAACAGTCTATGCTCGGCACTGTTCAGGTGGTCAACGATAGGGAAGAATAGTGGATGACAGTGATATGATCACACAGTCTATGATAGTGAAGAGACAGACACAAGTTTGGCCCCCAGGGAGTTTACATTATACTTTCATGAAATAAAGGGAATGGCTTTGGGCAGAGACCGGATGAAATGAGAAAGCGTGCTATTAGCACACGTGGCTCCATGTAGAAGGAAGAGAGCATGTGATGGTCCTGAAGTAAGAGTGAAATTGGCAATGTTCAAAAAGAGTGAGAATCAAGGGAGTTGAGGACGGCGTAGGAGATAACTTTGTGTAAGGACATTGAGTCTTCATTTTTATTCTGTGTGATGCTGAAGTCATTGGGTTGTTCTAACCAGATATTTTGATTTTGCTTCTAAAAAGCTCTCGGGTGGAGAAAGAGCTTAGGTAGAAAGTCTGACAACCAGATCCCTTAGGAGGTTACACTAGTTAGTAGTCCAGGCAAGAGGCAATAGCTGCCTTGACGACGGAGGCAGAAATGGGCGCAATGAGAGATGGTTTCATTTTTATCATATTCTGAGAATAGAGTTGGAAATATTTACTAATGGATTAGAGGCGAGACATGCAAAAAAGAAATGATTCAAGCATGCCCCCTGGGTTTGCATCCTTGACTGGCAGAGCAATGGCAGACACTGGGGCCATTTTCGGTGGTGCTCACCACAGCAAGAACAGATTTTGGGGGGCAAAAGTCAAGAGGTCAGTTTTGTCACACTAAGGGTAGATGTCGATTAAACATGCTATGTGTGAATATGAGTAGGGTACCCACTGCTATTGAATTTATTCCCATCCATACAGGCCAATTATAAAAAAGTAAATAATTTAATAAATAAATAAACACCTCATGTCTAGCACATTAACTATGCTTATTATCCATCTCAAAGATCACTTTATCTATTCAAAACTAACATTCCATCCGAAGCATACAGTTTCCATCATTTCATAGAACACAGGAAAGAAAATTCTATTTGTGCTTTCTGAGAAACACATAAAGCTCCGTGTTACCTAAGGGATTCTGTAGTGGCACCCTCTTTAGATGGTGAGATATTTATGTTTCTATATCATCTCAAACAATTTCATTTCACTTGCAGTCATTCCATATTTTGTAACTTCAACGTTTGTAATATCTGTTGAGGAAAATGTCAGCTATCGAGTAATAGTTTTAAAGATAGCACAGAGAGAGATTTCACTAAACAGGATGATAAATATTTTAAACTAATACCCTCTAAAATTTCACTTTGGAAACATGAAACCATTTGGGGAATATAAATGTGCCGTACAAAGCTGTTGGCTAAGCAACTCTAAAGCCACAGATTCCTTGTTAACTAAACGCTAAAGCAATGGATAAAAAAAGTATGATTGCCTTAATACCCTCCTTTCCCTTGTACTTAAACTAGACAACAATTTGGATCAGAAAGACTATTTTATCTTTTAAGCCCTTGAAAAATTTGAGTCATTGGTATTAGTATCTGTTAATTAGATGCAATCAAAACTTGAAATTTATTTTCCTCAACCTTCGGATTGTGGTGAAATGAAATAAAATGCTAAGTATTTTAAACATAATATCTCATTAAAGACACTGTGTAATATTTAGGGCTGCCTTTATTTGCACCATCTTTATAGACCTAAGCTCTGTTTTTTTTTATGCTTTGACAGGTGTTAGAATGTATTGGGTTTATGATGATGATGGAGAGCAATACAATAAGGTTATGAACATGAAACATCTGAGAATCAAGAATCAAGTGGCTTCATAGTGATTTTTATTTGGAACTTCCAGGTGATCTTATACATAAACTTTGGGGAAGTCAAATATCACAAGGGATGTCTGAAATCATTGTCTGAAAGTCTTTTTTGTTCTTAACTGTCAGAGAACGTAAAAAATCAGCTGTGGTATTTTCAGAACTATCCGATTTCAAATGCTCTTTTATTGCTTTTATGACCAGTTGCTTGACAACATGTAGATATGGTTACTGCTTGTGAATGTTTCTGGCTATGGTGTTGGTGTATGTTTTATGGACACATGCTGATATGCAGTAGTGTACAACCTGGAGAATCTGGATTGCCTTCACTGGTTTGTATTTTTATAACTGAAAGTCTTGCAGTGCACCCTTTTTGAATTCTATTACTGAGGAAAGCTTTACTTACAAGGTCTTTGATATGTTGGGTGTACTCTAATAGAGATTTGATGTTCACTAGGCCTGCCATGCATAAACCTAAATTTTAAAAAAATCTTCTGGATTCCTGTACAAACATGGCCACTTGAGTGGCCTTTAGCTTTATAAATAAGTTTCAAAATTGCAACATAAAATAATTCCACAATGGATGCTTTTAATTTTTTGAGCTATATAATCTCAAAATATACATATGTTTCTGTAATTAGTAGCTATGGGTTTAATTTCTTGTGACCTCTTCTGTTAATGGTCTTACTTTAGGCAATGCTGGGAAACACATACACACCCATTTGTGTTATTCCTCTACATTTATCCATTTTTAGAGAAGAGTTTGTCCACATGGATAAAAACATACTTTTATAGTATGGTCACCAGGTGGTCAGGATTTGGAGCCCATTAGAGAAAATATCCATATAAACAATGGTTTTCACTGTATTCTATTTATTTCATGGACAATAATCATCATTGGAGAGCAAAGGTTGGCAACAGTAGGGAAAGAGTAGAAGAACAATGCAGCGATTAATGTAACACACACATATATGCAAATGACTTGGTTTAAAATCACTAATTACTAGATCTAGGTTTAGCAAATACCTTGAAGCCAAATGTTTAAGATGGTTAACTTGGCAGCGAGAGAGACCCTGAAGATGATTCCAGTTATATGTTTGAACTAAAAACAATATATATGGGGGTCCCAGGCAATTTCGAGGGATTTTTTTTTTCTTTTAAGAAAAACACCGCCTTGTGGATCACCAAGTCCAGATTTGTACAAAGGAAAACTAGTTTAGGGCTGAGACGGAGAGCTGATACATTTCAAGGAGGACTGGCCGGCTGCTCTTGTGAGCGGTGACAGATCTCTGTGAAATATAATCCTGATTAAAAATGCATGTGTGAAACCTCTTCGAATAAAGTGCTGTGTCCAACAGCATTTTTTTTTTTTTGGCTCCTGCATGTGATTGAAGAGTCCTGTGGACACTCTTGCCCTGTTCAGCTCATCATGCGCTGCTGTTCAACATTTCTGAATCAACGCTTATTTATAAATGGAAATTTAGGCATCATTCTCATTACCGGTACCTTTCCATATACATAATAGATGCTCATGAATTATAGTATTCCATGTTGTATTCCAGTTTTCATGTGTGCACGTAGACAAACCCCGTCTCTCCATAATGTGTCTCACGCAAATGAATGTGCTACAGGATGGAGAGTTGTGACCTGAATGGACATCGGTGACAGGTATTTAGGTCTTTAGGGCCACTACGTCGTGTAGAATAATGGCAAGGCCTGTGGTGCGACTCCTTCGCACAGATAAGTGACTCTTCTGTTGCAAGCCTATTGCTCTTGCAGAACCAAAGCTTAAATCATCGTTTGAGCCATTGTGAAAGAGGAAATGTAAGGGAGTTTTCTTCATTTGGGGGGTCCAAATCGGAGGGAAGTCAGGTAGCAAGCCTAAGAGGCAGAGGGAATCCTGCCTATGTAAAAACAAAAACAAAACAACAACAACAAAACACATGTACCTATGGAGGTGCCTGGAGGGAGCAGACTTGCTTTTGTGTCCATGAATTTCAGTTATTACCATTGTGTGATTTTTGATCCTATGATAATCTTACCGTGTACCTAATTAAGGGCATCTTTTTGGTTGAGAAAAAATGATGGGCAATAAACTACATAGCAATCCATTTATTTCAAAACCTGAGGAAATAGGGATTAATGAGAAAATCAACAAATTGACTCAAGGGAGTAACATAGAACGTGATAGCTAATTATCTGGAGTTGCATGAATCTCTAGCTAGTTATCGAGCTGTAACTCATACATGCAGCCATGTACTCACACATATAACATATGCATAAACATATAATAGGCATGCACACAGATCGTTATGCACATGCTTTTTAGGTCAAAGATTTAATCATGTGTATCAGACACAAACATAATGGGCTTCTTCTATGGACACCATAACTTTGTAATAGATGCCACTTGGCTAGATGATCCTGAATATTTACTTTGATAGCTGTTTTAAAAGATAGAAAGGATTTTGTTTGAGAGCATTTAAAACTAAATGGTCATCTGAAGTTTTCTGCACAGTAGCAACTCCTTTTGAGCACACTTTCCTCTCATTTCTCCAAAGAAAATGCACTTTGATGAATTTACCTTCTGTTGAATCTGAGTGTTTAGAAACAGTGGTCTCTGTGAATTTCTTTGTATAGTCTTGTCTTGTGTAATATAACCCTTCTAGTCTCTTGCCCGTGTTGGTCACCTATAATTCTTTATAGAAAAATAAGATAATTAATTCATGGATGCCCTGCATTTAACTTACTAGTACGAACTTTCTTCTTAATCATTTATTAACCAAAATATTTCCTATTTCCACAGTTCTGATCCAGTACTATCCACTGACAAGGTGCTGGGAATACTGTATTTGCATTCTTTCAGGGTTCAGAACTGAACATGCATCATTACCTTCTGTTTTTACTTATTTAATTAAAATGCGTTGAATATGTGTGGCTAATACAACTGTAATTGTAAATATCCAGTTTCAGTTGGGAATTAAAATGACTATGTGTTAGGGATGATTAAGTATTTACTGTAGATTTTAGATTTAAATGGCATAACACTGTTTTGTCTGTGGGTCTCTTCACTAATATTTGTATTTTTTAAAGGATCAATTGCTCCTATGGAGTTAAACCCTTAGAAAACATGCTATAAAACAAACAAATAAAAAGCAATACTTGGTTTACATTTTGTAGATTTCCTAAAGTGAATATAATTACTTTTGAAAAGTATAGTACCTTTTGTTTCAGTCAATATATACAACATGAAATAGTAGGTTAAATTCTATAACAAAATATGGTATAGGTACAAAACAATGAATAAAAATTACTATCATTGAGAACAGCGGCAAAGAGCTTTCTAAAAACCCTTAAGACGTTGAATATTTTTTTTCTAATCCCCGGTGCCTTTTAAAAAGTGAGACTCTTTTCTTTTTTTTTATAAAATTGTCAATGGCTTTTCTTTATATTTATTAGAAGTCCTACTTAGCTGATGTATCTGTCCTTTGTGTTTCAACAATATGCAAGCTTTCCCATGTATTGTAGTCCCCGTGCACATGCACGCACATGCGAATGCACTGAGAGAAGTTTGCTAAAGTCCGAGCCTGATCACTTTCATGTGATACACTAGGTCTGAGTCAGATGTAAAATGGGTAATGCACGCACAATTTCCTTTTCTGGGGTCCTCTTGCTAATGAAGGCTTAGGTTTGTTGAAATGACAATGAATTTAGTCTCATCGTTCTCTATATTTTACTTTGTTTGCAATGAATTCTCTTGCTATATTGCATCTATATTAATGTATGTTTTCTCACAAATTCTAAGGAGAACTCTGCCTCTAGTTTATTTCCCATTGTGCAGTTGATTTAAGTAGCGTTTAATACCAGTGATCTCCTTTCTTAGTAACAAATATAGACAGCAAGCGTTCTGAGATTTATGTATGAAGCAAGAATTCAGAAATGAGTTTCCAGTGTTCTTTTTGATTTAAAATTAATCACCACTTGTTAACTTAAAAATTCACAATGAGAATTAGTTTTCTCGGGTTGCTGTTTAGTTCACTCTGGTTATTATAAAACTTTAAGTTATTATCAATGCTTTTGAGCCAATGTTTCTAGTAGAAAAGGATCCTCAAGTATTCTGAATCTCAAATTCTGTGTGCATGTGTGAATTCATTTTTGATGTAGGCAAATTAAAGAAAATTTTAGTCTAAATGTCTGTCAAAATTGCTTCTGGTTTCTCGTCCATTCCGCAGTTCCCTAAATATTACTCTAGTAATTTATCATATATATTAAAATGCAGTGGCTCTCGGTGTAGTTACAAAAGCAAAAATAAATAGGCTAGAAATCACTCAACAGATTCATGGACAAAATTTGTGACTAAACATTATTAAACATCTGATATTTCAAATGTCAATTTTCATCCTCTTAAAAAGGATAATCTGTAAAACAAATGTGTTTAAGAAACAGCAAAAAGCCATAGTTTTTAAACAAATTCTAACTCACTAGAAACAAAAATCTATCATAATTATAACACAGCTGTAGGCATGGCAATGGGGCAGAAGAATTAAGGAGAAGAGAAAATGTTTCAAACATTAGAAAAATACTTTATTTCAGTGCCTATAACACTACATAGTTAGCAATTCATTTTGAAAAACAACTGTAAACAATGTCGTTTTGTACATAATCTGGAGCCTAAAGCTTCCTTGGGATAGTATTCCTGGACAGAGAGCATCGTCTTTCCTAACCCCAGTTGTTGAATAACTGTAAAACTACAAGTCTTTCCAAGAAAGGATTTATCCTTTCCTCTTGATGTCTGCATCTAGGGATATGTTACTCACCATCTAGCTCAATGTCACAGAGCGTCTTCAGCAGACAGAATGTTAAACAGAAAGAAAGAAACCCAGGCTGTAAGAACCTGAATGGTGTCCGTTGTTCTTGATTTCTATTATACATTTCATATCGAGCAGCTGTGGGCTTTAAAGCGTGTTAGTGACTATTATTTGAATAACAAACCTAGAATTCAAAGAAGTATGTTTCTTCGGAGCATTAGCACACAGGTGCAGCCGATGGGAACACCCCTACGAGCCCCGAGTCCTTAGTTAAATCATCAGTTTGCTAACTGCTGTTTGCAAGGTAAACCCTCCCCCTGGAATGAACTTCTTTAAAGCAAAATGAAATAAAATAAAGGTAAGTAAAAGTAAATAGATTTTCCTATTGAAAGTTATTACTTCAGGAATGAAGAAGATGGATATTGATCGGCGCCATCCTTGCCATTACGGTCAGGTCCACGTGGATCGCTAGGACGCCTCCTCCTAAGCAAACAGCCACTATCTCTTCTGACATGGGATTCCGGGGAGAATTGAAAAAAGTAAAAGGTTTGTAAAAACATTTTTCTGTCCTTCTCACAGGGGCAATTTATGTTGAAGTCACAGTTGCTGAAATATTTGCACCTGTTGTTGATTTCTTTCATCTTTGTCATGAACAATCTCCTGTTTTGTGATCCAGTTATTTTTGAAAACTGACTTAATAAGTCCTTTAGAAATGTATATGATATGTATGTATATATTACAGGTGTCAATGGATTCATGTAGGAAGCACATGAAATAAAAGAACAAGCATGAATATGTCATTTGTTCTCAGGATGAATATATCAAGGTGTTCTCTGGCGCATTGACAGTCATGATATTTGTTTTCACCATTAATCAAGGTACAGTAACTTGATGAGCTATTCTCATAAGGTTGCAAATGGAATTCTAAATCTATGAAGTCCCCATGGTTTCTGGTCAAATAATCTTCCCGTTTGACCTTGGGAGTCTGTGGACTAGAAAACAGAAATGAGGGTGAATAACATAAACTTAATGTATTAGAAGTGTCATTTACTACCACCAAACATGGACTAAGTGTTTTTGAATAATAAAGCAGAGTTGAGTTAAAAAAATCCAGTACATCTGAAGAAACACTTCAGTTTAAATAAACGAGTATTGTTTTAGCTATAAAACTATAAATATGTACCCCACTACCTAGGCAAGTCTTAGTGTGCTCACCTATACAGTATACAATTGTTTCCTACTAAAAAATCAATATGGCTGTGATTTCTTTATAGTTCATTCACTGTTTATGGAAAGGGATTAATGTTTGACCTCTTCTTGCCTTCATGACTTGAACCAATTACTCTAGAATAATTTTTCTGGTTTAACTTTTTATCACATCTTCTGACATTCTAGTGAATAATATTTGACAGCTCTGAACATCTGCAAAAGTTATTGTTATCATAACTTGAGCCCCCAATAGAACTACCGTCACTGATGCTCAGAAGATCATATTGCATGACAGAGTAGGAACACACTTACATTTTTTAAAGCTTGATCCCCCCCCCATAGGAATCTTTACTTAGCTTGATCTAACAAAGACAGGCTGTCAAAAAAATAAAAAGAGACACCTTTAGGTGGAAAGACATTTTCATTCTATACAGGGGAAGCCCCAAAGTATTTATTTTTCACTTTGAAATTTTATACAATATTGTCATGCATGAGACTGCTTTTAATCCGCTCTCTCCATCTATCTTGCCTACAAGAAGAAAACAATAATCCTTGGAAGCGGTAATGCTGCAAAACAGCGTTAAGCATTGTAGCTTTGCAAGTGATTTTTGCTCAAAATCTGTCCCGATTTCTTATTCAGCGCGCACCCAGGCAGCGGGCGCGCTGCATTCTCCTTGCGGGCGGCAACGGAGAGGAGCTGCAGTTACTCATTTATGTGCACATAACAATATAAATCGCCAAGATTAAGGGGAATCATTTTGGGGAGCACCACAATTTTGCAACCAAAGGCACTTAAATAATTACCTTTTTAAGCAACTTTTATTGACTATGCAGCAGGATAAAAAGTAATCTTACTTGTTTTAAATGGCATACAGCAACCAAATGCCATTAACAGAGTGTTACATTTCTTATTTCACTAAGATTGTTGAAGCTTACCAGAAAGATATAAAAAATGTATAAATTCAGGAACACTGGCTAGTAATAACACAAACCATTGTCAGTGGACTCCTACTTTCTCCTGCCAAAATATGTGGAAGCATGCATGGATTGTACTAGATTAGTAAGAGGGGCTCGTTTCCGTGGCATTAGCCAGGTATCTTAGCAACAGGACCAGACCAGATTCTAGCAGTGCTCTGTGGTGGTGCATGTAATATCCTGGACATAATCTGTATTTTAATTTTCTTTGGATTGTAGTGATATTACAGATACATGTGTTCAGTTATAGATCTTTATTTAATAAGAAGAATGCCTTAGCTGAAGATTTGTCCTCTGCCAGGAGTGGCCACCTCACAATAATGTTGCCGGCGCTCTAGTCCAGGTACTGCCTGCCTCACATTTCAGATTGACAGGAACGCTTGCTCCCTCCATTAAGATGTGCCTCATAGTTCATATCTTTATGCTGTGGAGATGAGATGCTGCCGGAATTCATAATACTAAGAACGTTATTTAATGTCAGATAGAATGCAAATTGCTCGTACAATTGAAATGTCATCTAAAACATGCCACCGTATGCAACACCACTTTATAATAAGTCACTGAGAGCAATATCTTAAATTTGGAATGGCACTAATCCCTCATCTGCTTTGTTTACCTTTCATCTATAATAGAGATGTCGAATTTCCTCCAAACTGGATTTGCATGTTTTAACTGCTTGCTCACACAGCTGAAGATGTGTGGGAGAACTATGTAGGGGTACTTCCTCTGATTTTCATGTCTTTTTGTTGTTTGTTTAATGCAAATTAACAGCAAAAGATAGCTTTCAAATACAAGACAAAATGCCATGTCAACCCTTTTGGGGAAATAAGCTAAAGCTTATGGAAGAACATTTGATTATTTAAAGGATGAATTATAATACAAATATGCTGTCAGTTTATTGGTAATTGATTTTCTTGCTAATTTGGTTTCATAGGGTACTTTATTTCATTTATAGTAAGTGAAACAACAATAATTTTATGAGTTTCATTTTTCCCCAGACATAAGTTATTTCTTGCTTTGTTATACATGTTTGGGGGTGAGGCCAGAACAATTGCCTTTCCCAAACAAGCTATTGTGACATAAAAACATTGTTTGTACACAGGGTGCTTAAGCCCGGTTACTAAATATTCACCCAGGTAGATATTATAACAGGTTTTTCACAGTACCAACGTAGAATATCTCTTTTGTCAGTATTTCACAGGATTTTCCCTAAACAATTACATTTTTTTTTCAGAGAGGAGAGTTGTTCAAAGGGAAATGGGAAGAAAAGAGTTCTTTTTATCGAAACCATTTTATTGGGAGTAAATACAGATATCATGTCAGTCCAAAGTTCAACCACATCAAACAATATTGTACAATTGCTATCACAATCCGTTTCAAAGCATTCTTTTCCTTCATGAACCAAACCTCTCCCCTCCTAGTCCATGTACCCTCAACATCAGCCTCAGCCCACCCCAAAGAATTTCAGCTCCCAGTAATACTAATATCCTTTGATAGTGTGTGGTAGAGAGCCGGTTTTTGTTTGCTAAAAAATCATATGATGTTTTTATTATTCATAACAGTAGTCTAAGCCTTGACATAAACTACTAGACATTAAGAATGATACTGCAAAATATGTCTTTCATGGTGAATATTAGTGGCAGAAAACTAACACAAGAAAGGACAAGTCCCCAAATTAGGGTGGTTTCCATTGGCTTTATAGTTATCTGTCATTTGGTATATAAATTTGTATGAAAGTTTGAAAAATTATTTTTGAAGACACGCTTCAATAACTCATAAAATATGGACTTAAGGTGGTCGTGTTAATACGCTTGTTAGCACAATGTTCCTTATACCAGTCACCGGCACTATCGTATCTCCAGTGGAATTCCTCAGAGGATGGTCTGAAGAATTCCCCCTTAGAATTGCTTAGCTGTGTGTGTGTGTGTGTGTGTGTGTGTGCGTGTGTGCGCGCACGCAAGATGGGCATTCCTGACCTTCTGTTCTGACTAAGACTCTTCAAGGATTAAAGAGCAGAGAGCAAAACAAAATTCCACATACTTTTTCCTATACATTTGAGTCAGAGAATCATTGATTTAAAACAATGCATCGCAATAAAGAGTAAAATTAATTTCCACAGTACATTTCGCCAAATCACACCATCATCTGCTTACAATAGAGAACTTGAAATTTTATTGAAAATGACAACAACATGGAAAATAGAGTTTGGGACTTTTAAAAGAAAGCCACAGAAGCAGAATTTAGCACTAGTAGACATTATATCCAGGCTTCTTAGGTGAGATTGTGAGGTGACTTCCAAAAGCTCATGGGAAAAATGTAATTAGGAGATGGTATTTTTTTTCCAAAAATTAAAAAAAATCCTTTTGTATTAATCAGGAGTCCAATCTTCTAAAATCATATGGGGTGACATGTTTTCTTTTCAGAGTCCAGTTTTATTTTTTAGAATTTCTTAAACATGATCATTCGATATATGCTTTTGCCAATACATAATATAAAAATATGATGTATAAAGGTGAATCAAGTTAAAACCAGTAATTAATGTCTTTCATTTGTTTCACTTCTACTAGTTTTCACGTAGCTTAGATCTGGGCACCGACTTCAAAGTCAGCATCACAATTTGGTTGCTTTGTATGTAATTCTTGGTGACCAGGAGAAATCTTGCATTCATCGGAATCTTGGGTTCAGAGCATCCTTGAATTTTGTGTGAGCAAGCCACAAAGTACGATCATTCCCTGAGTGAGATAGAGGATCCCTTGAGAAGTGAGTTGCATGACATGGTCACATGCAAAAGGAAGGTGCAGTAGTGAAAGAGAAATTAAAGCACAAGTTAGACACCATGGAAATAAAGCAGATCTTTGAAGCGTGTTAATATCACCCTAGTTAACGTGTGCATGCGGTTTTGTAATGGAAATACACAATTCCAGAGACTGTCAAGTCTGAAGCTGATCGAGATCCAGAGATCTAGTTGCCCATACTCTAGAGCACAGTCCTACTTTGTCCTGTAGGACCCTGTGGGTTTAGGAATTCTCTGCTATATCGTTGGACATGCAGTGAACATAGAGAAAGTCAGCTAAGGACAATTTTCTAAGTCTCGCGTCAAGCATTACCTAGAACGATGTATCTGACATTATAGCTTAAAGTTCATCATAAATTGCCTTTTAAAAATAACAGCAATTGCTATTTGATGACTCCCAAGTCATCAGATTACATTTACTACGTTGACATTTTTTGCACAATTATTGCAACCATTTAGCCTTCTACTCTTAGATACTCTTCCATTACTTCAAATTCAGCCTAGCAACAAAATTGGTGTGTCTCTGAGTGCAAGATGCGGTGCTTGATTTCTAAATTTCTGTTGGTGGCATCTCTATTTCCCTCGTGGTGTGGGTTCAGGCGCTCTCCATACATTGTATGAGAGTCAGTGCGCACACAAGATCTGCAGTCAGTGTAGCACACACTGTCATGTGAACTAGGTTTATTTTTAAAATAGGCCATGGGTAGGTTGGAAAAACATCTCCTGTCAAGAAGTCAAACCAGATTTTTCAACACCCAGTACCATGACACACCCTTAAACCGAGAGAATGTTAAATGTTAGGAACGAGAGTTGCACGTGTCAACAAAACTGAGCACTAGAAATTATCCCCAAAGGGTCTTTGAACCGATTTTTTTTCTTTTGGTGAGAAAGGAGAGTTACTGATTTTATTCCAAGTGTTGATTTGTACAACCGAGAGATTACTTCAGTTTTGAAAGCTTTGTGATATCAAAGGAAATTACGTTTAACTTGGAAAAAAATGTGGCAAGAGGATCTTTATATTTTTCTTCCCTTAGACCCGATGCTGTCCTGCTCCAGTCCACGCCAAGGGCAGGAGGGCAGAAGCTGCCATTTGGTGATGGACCCAAATGTAATGGCATCCAGGGCGGGGAGGGGAGGGGGCTGAGGTGAAAGAACTGATGGGGTTTGGGGGTAATGAACAAGGCTTTCAACACCCCAGGGAGGTGAAAGTAGTACATCTCTAATGTTAAGAACTTTTTTCAAAGAGGAGGAAGACTTGGAAAACTTGAAGAGGAAAAAGCCAGCTTTCTACCTCTGATTATATGAATTGGAAGGACAACTCAGAGCAAAAGATAAAGACAGTTTTTTTACACGCATTTGAATTCTGGCTAAAATGTTTTCACTTACACACACACACACACACACACACACACACACACACACCTCCCACCCCAAAACCATGAGAAACAAAACTCACTGCTATCGAATCAAGTTCAGCTCACGGTGAGCCTGGGGTTTCTGAGGCTCTATATCTGTGTGGGAGCAGACAGTCTCATCTGTCCCTTACAGAGCTGCTAGTGGTGTCTCGTACTAGCCTTGCGGGTTAGCAGCCCAACATGTCACATACTGTGCTACCAGACTCGTTCTTCCAAACAAAGGCTAACACTCAGACCCATGGCTGTGGCATTGTTTCCTCGTGGTTTACAAAGTAGAATTGTGCTCCATGCATTTTTCTTGCCTGTGGCTTTTAAAAAAGCAGATCACCAGTCCTTTGTCCACGACACCATGGGGTAGACTTGAACTGCCAGCTTTGATGTTGGAGGCTAAGTGCGAACACTTGGCACTACTCAGGTACTGCAAGACCAAGACACTGGAGGCACAATAACCTTCAGAGTGGAGAATGCCCGTTTGCCCTGGCAGCATCCCAGTGAACACATGCCCTACTAGGGGAACGGTGACAAGAGGACTCAGACAAGAGACTTCTGACAGATATGAAGTGAAGAAGATTCAATTCTGGGATTTTTGCTACTCTTCTCAAAAAATCATCATGAACTAGATACTGGCTACTAAAACTTTTGCAAATATTATATTTTTAAGCAATACCAGGACCAGAGGGTTAGGAAGCGGTGAGTGAGAATGACAATAGGTATGCTCCCCTGTGAGAGACTGTCAGTGCTACGCATCTACTCTTACTGTGCAGTCACATGTTCTTTACTAGCGCCTGTTTCCCTTCTATGTAGACAAGCGTGTCTTCCTTACCTAGTTCTGCTAGACACCAATGCCACTTGGTGCTGGAGAAGCAGATGCACTTCTAACAGTTCTGGAAGTTGAAAGCACCATGTTGATTCCGTCCCTGTTCATACCCTGGCTAGGCTTGCCTTGTGGACCTTCTTCTCATGACATCTGCGTTCTCCCAGGTGAATGTCGCTGCGTCTCTTCTCCTGTGTTTATAGATGAGACGTGATTAGGTTTAGGCTTAACGTCACATAACATACCAAAAACCAAACCCAAGGCCTTCAGGCCAATTCTGCCTCAGAGCAAACCTACACTGGGTTTCCAAGACTATAAATTCTTACTGGAGTCGACGGTTTCATCTTCTCCCGCAGAGCCGGTGGCAGGTTTAAATCTCTGCCCTTGCATTTCCACCCAACACCTAACTCACAGCACTACCAGGGCTCTTTAGCCTAACAAATAAAACCTCTGTATTTTCCCCAAAGGTCCTATTTACAGGCATAAATGTTGACTTCAACATATTGGAAGAGAGGGACATAATTCAATCTGAAGGAGAGCAGTTACAGGAAAAAGTTAGCATTAGAAAATGATGAAATTCCTTGCTACCAGGCTATGCGTCACATAGCTCTACTATTAGAGGGCCCAGAGATTCCAAAATTAGCTGCTGATAAAAAATTAAAGACTCCTAAACACATCCTGCCAAGACTGTTACACCACGTAAGCCTTTCAATCCAGATTACAAACCTATGGGGTAGGTATACTTAAAAATCTCACTTTAAGGTTAGGAAATAAATTTAGTAAGATTAAATTAATTTTCAGGAATCTAATAATAACATGTTTATAATAAGAATAATAATGCTACAGCAAATACAGAGAACTTACTATGAGCCTGACACTACTAAATACTTTGTACATATTCATACATTTATAACTGTCATTGCTTGATGGAGTCTGTTTGGATTCTCATTTTGACAGATCCAGAAAGATGAGTGACTTTCCCAAGTCCCACATTCAACGACTATTAAAACCAGTGTGGGTTTATTGCAAAGCAGGCATTCTGGCCACAAAGTCTATGACCTCCATGTATGACTTTACAAAGTCAAAGTTTAGATTCGTGAGTCTTAAATCTGCGCTCTTGATATCAATACCCAAGTGTCTTCTTTGACAAATTGATCAAGTTGATATAATTTGTCTCCCTTGACAAATTATCTTTCCATATGTTTACATGTGAATTTAACTATGGAGCAGGTTCCGGTGATGTGATGGATATGATTTCACCTGTAGGACACGTGATTCAAAGGGTGGGGAATATGAACAAAAAGAATTGAGAAAGCACGTAATTTAAAATGTTCATTTCTCTGTATGTGTGAATCCCTGGGTTCTCTTTGTTTAATGTGTTTGTAGATTAGTAAATTAAATGAATGACCTACAGTGACACTGATGACATCGGCTTGTGGTTAAATTGCTTAAGAAACGCCATTCTGTCGCAGCATCACTTTGGGAGTCAATTAGCGTGTCTTCGCTGTTGATGAGCAATACTGTTCGGCTCATTTTGGGAGCTCTGGTGGGGCTTATTGCCAGTGGGGCTGCTAGATGCAGCGTCAGCAGTTTCACAGAGCCAACTGCAAGAGAGGCGAAAGGTGAGGTTTTCTGCTCCCGAAAAGATGTGCATCCACAGGGGCAGTCCCATCCTGTCCGTGAGGGTCCCTGTGAGTTGACCAGGACTCCAGAGCTACACGCCCACACTCCATGCTGTCGCGTCTACTCTGATGCATAGAGCTCCTGTGTGGCAGAGTAGACCTGCCCTGATGGATTTCTACGGCTGCACGTCTTTCCTGGGGTGGCAAACCTCATTGTCCTCCCATGGGGTGGCTAATTGTTTTGAAATGCCAAAGCTTAGCAGTTCAACAGTTAACCTGCTACTCTACCGGTCCACCAGAGAACCTGACCAGGAGCGTGTGTGTGCATGTGTGTAGAAACTGCTCTTGCCTGGTTCCAACCAGTTCTCACCCTACCCCCACAGATTTCCTTCACAATTTGATTATACTTGTAATCCGAATGGATTTTACATTCATGATTATCAGTCTGCTATGTGGTTTATTGCCTTTCCAGCTGTGCTAAACATTAATTTGAGACTATCAGGCCACTTTAATCTCCCTATTTCTACCATTATTGAATGACAAAATTATGTCACCAATTTTATGATGTCATTTTAAACTTGAATGAGCTTAGACCACTTATTAAAAAACCCTGGATAATTTTAAATTGTTGTTGACATTAAAGAGGATTGCCTGTAATGATAGCGTCTTAGAGCTCTAAGTAGCAGTCTGAAGTCAATCTAGTCATAATTATGGTTACATCTTGATCACTTGCCTTTTCCTGTTTATTAACCTTTTAAAGAAACATATTGTTAGAGTTGTCTTTAATTCATATGAAAAAATTAATCCCTTTCCCTCCCATCTCAGATCTGAAAATGGGGATGGGGAATGTATGTCCAGGGCCTGAACTATTTTTCCTGGCCGGCTTCTGATGGAAAATTGAAGCAACGCTAGGAAAAGCTAATTGCCCCCATCATACGACAGCTTTGGATGACTTCTGTCACCATTCCCCGACTAAGGAGCCCTGGCATGTACACCTAATGTTTTCCCTGTGCCTGTTGGAACCAGCTAGTGGTTGAGCTGTTAAGACCAGTCCATGTGAAAAGTCAATAACAAAAGACAAAACTCACCAGCTAACCTGAATTGTTGATTCCTGGAGGGTCCTCTGAGGAACATTGGGAAAGATTATGTAAAACATCTCTCATAGGCTAGGAAAGAGAGGGAACTTACTTATAGCCTCTAAACAGGAAGATTTAAAACAAGATCTCCAATTTTTGTACAAAAGGAAGATCAGCTATGTAAGACGCTGTCCTCAAACATAGCTTTCATAAAGTACTACTGGGTTGAGATTCACCCACTTATGTTTGAGAGAGAACGAGAGAAATGGGAGAGGTTTCTCTCTTATTTCTGAGCCCCCTTCTGCATTGGACCGAGACAAAAGCCTAATAGGAAGAACCCTCTATACAAAACCCACACTCTGCCCTTTCATGCTGAGCGTGGCACAAAACAATTTCGCAGTGTAATCATCAAAGATGCAGTGACAGAATTTATCAAACTTTGACACAAAGGATGTGAACAAATCAGTATTTGTTTATGGACTGTTTCCTGTGTTATTAATATGCATGGTATGCCTACATTCAATTTGCATTCTTCTTTCTTTTTTTCTAGCCTAGGAATAACTCTTGCGTTGATAGTTATGCTAATAATATTGATTTTATCTGTCGTGATTTAATGTTTCCTAAATATATATTGATGAATAAAAGCCATGACATTTAAAGTACATGTGATCTCTGTGTCCTGAATATGCATATTCTTAGGATTTAGAGAAAGTCGCTGAGAGCGCACCGTCACTGGAGTTGTGTTTCACTGTTGCACACCGTACTGAACCCCAGTCCCAGCCTTGCAATTACGTCTCTCCTGCCCACTCCAGTTTACAGTGGTTTCTTTTTTGTTATAAACTAAGTGCATCATTGTAAACAAGGAGGTTAATTTGGACCTTATGTACTCTCAGAGGCTTGGCCGAGCAGGGGATGAAGCATTGGGATGCGAACTGCAAAACTAGAGGTTCAAACCCGCCAGTTGTTCCATGTGCGAAAGACAGGCAATTTGCTTCTGTAAAGGTTTATAGTCTGAGAAACAAATAAGCCCACATGGAAGAAGCACACCGGCCAGTGCGATCACGAGGTGCCCAAGGGACCAGATATAAGGCATCATGCAAAAAAAAAAAGATATAAGTGTGTGTATGTATGTGTATTTATGTGTATATGTATATATGTATGTGTATATATATATTATATTAAATGAAGGGGGAAGTGCAGAGTGGAGACCCAAGGCCCAAGTGTCGGCCAATGGAGATCCCCTCATAGAGGGGCTTAGGAGAGGAGATGGGTTAATTAGGGTGTGAGGTAGTATCGATGAAGAACACAGCTTTCCCCCAGATCCTGGATGCTTCCTCCCCCCAACTACCATGATCCGAATTCTACCTTGCAGGGCTGGATAGGACAGAGGCTGTGCACTGGTACATATGAGGGTTGGAGATACAGGGAATCCAGGGTGGATGATACCTCCAGGACCAAGGGCGTGAGGGACGATGCTGGGAGAGTGGAGGGTGAGTGGGTTGGAAAGGGGGAACTGATTACAAGGAGCCACATGTGACCTCTTCCCTGGGAGAGGGACAGCAGAGAAGGGGGGAAGGGAGACCCCGAATAGGGCAAGATATGACAAAATAACGAGGTATAAATTACCAAGGGCATATGAGGGGGGGGAAAGGGAGGGAGGGGGGGAAAAAAAGAGGACCTGATGCAAGGGGCTTAAGTGAAGAGCAAATGCCTTGAGAATGATTGGGACAGGGAATGTATGGGTGTGCTTTATACAATTGATGTATGTATATGTATGGATTGTGGTAAGAGTTGTTGGAGTCCCTAATAAAATGTAAAAGAAGAAAAGAGGAGAAAAAAATGATTAGGGCAAAGACTGTACAGATGTGCTTTATACAATTGATGTATGTATATGTATGAACTGTGAAAAGAATTGTATCAGCCCCAATAAATTGTTAAAAAAAAATAAAATAGATATGGCAAAACAAAACAAAACAAAAAAAAAGGTTTATAGTCTGAGAAACTCAGTTCAATAGGGTCACAATGAGTCAAATTCTGCTCGGTGGCAGTGATCGGTTATGGACTCAGTTTCCAGAATTTATTCACAAAAAATATTTACTTTCTTTTCTTTTATGCCAGTTGTTCGCAACAGTGGTATTAATCTGATAAATTTGAAGGGAAGAGTCCATTTTGGAATATGGAACACATGTAGGTAGATGTGGTACAGGTGCCTCGAAGATATAGAGGATGCAATATTACAGCATAAAGTCCTGAGACGACTTAGAAAGAGCGGAGTGCTTTGGATTGAAGGGCTGCATGAGAACTGGCAAGAAAACCGATAAACGGACATGTGATGTTGTCAGAGTCATGGGTGAATATTACAATCGACCAGAAGTGTGGGTCAGGAGCTGAGGAACTGCTGTCAGTACATAGGATCTGAGTGTAACTGACAGGCGCATAGCCCAAGAGGAAATAAAATAGAAAATTAAAGATAATCACATACCTATTATACATTCTGCATACACCAGTCAGGGTCTCTTTCAGCAAGAGTCCCAGTTGGCTTTTCTCTCTGCCTCACTCCTAACATTGAATCCTACCAGATTTTTTTGCTTGTTTTATTATAATGAGAATATGCACAACAAAACTTTCACCAATTCAACAAATTCTACATATCTAATTTAGTGAGGAGCCCACATGTCCCAGTGAGTTAACACTGGGCTACCACTGGTCAGGTGGTCAGGCTGGTGGTTTGAATGTACCAGCTGTTCTGCAAGAGAAAGATGAGTCTTTCTGCTTTGATAAAACTATTTAGAGCTTTGGAAACTTTATGAAGCAGGTCTACTCTGTTCTACAGGGTCCAACCCTGAACTGGAATCAACTTGAAAGCTATACTTTTAAAGCAAAAAGAAAATTTGTGATTACTAACTGCTTCATGTTTTGCAACCATTGTGACTGTTCACCTCCAAAACATTCCACCTCCATCTAACACAACTTCATTCCTCCTGAGCAAAGTCTCCCTCTTCCCCCCTCCTCTTCCGATCCCTACTAACCACTAATGTCTGTTGGTTTGTATAGATTTGCTCCTTTCCTGTAAGTATCATCACACCATGCCTATCCTTTTGAAATTGATTTATTTAACTTGGCCTATTATTTAACATGTCTCAAGCATGCTGAGGCATGAATGAGGACTTCGTTATTAGTGTGGTTGTGTGGCTCCATGATGTTCCCTACCTGGATTCATAGGGATCCTGTACAATTACTGTCACCACTTCTACGTTACTTTCTCATGCTGTGGTGGCTTGTGTAGTGTTATACTGCTAGAAGCTATGTCATTGGTATAGCATATTCCACCAGGGTCACCCAGGATGAAGAGGTTTCATTAGAGTTTCAGACTACGGAGAAGGGATAGGCTGTCCACTTTTGAGAAATTAGTCACTGAAAGTCTTCTCAATAAGAGTGGGACATTGACAGATACTGAAATAACTCCCGAGTAGCAGTGGAATACTGTGAGAGGTGGAGCCATAAGATGAGCCCCTCAAATCGGAAGGCTCTCACTCACATTAGAAGTGAGGATTATCTGCGTCCTCAAAGCATCGTTGACCATAGTGATGTGGACGGCTTTGGGTCCTTGGTTTGGTGGAGGGGAATGAATCAAATTGAAAACAAATAGCTGTGCACATCTATAATAAATGAAACTTGGAATGTATGAATATGAATCTAGGAAAACTGGAAGTCTTCAAAGATGAAATGGCATGCATAAAAAGTGACATCTTAGGCATTAGTGAGATAAAATGGACTGATATCAGTCCATTTTGAATCAGATAATTACATGGTTCACTATGTTGAGAATGACAAATTCAAGAAGAATGGTGTTGCATTCATCATAAAAATATATTATGAGATGTACTTTGGCTTAAAGTGCTGTCTATGGGAGCGTAATAGCTATAGGTACACAGAGGAAATATACTTTACCCGCCCAACACCGATGTCAATAATGAAGAAATTGGAGAATTATAGTAACTTCTTTAGTCTCAAATTGATTAAACATGGAATCAAGATATACTGAGGATCATTGGCATTTGGAAAGCAAAAGTTGATGACAAAGAGGAAGATGAAGTAGTTGGAAGATATGGTCTTGGCAATAAAAACAAATCTAGCGATTCCCTCATAAAATTTAGCAAGACTTTTTCATAGCAAACACATTTTTCTGACAACATAATGGTGAGTATACACATGGTACTCCCCAGATAGAATACACAAAAGTCAAATTGGCTTCATCTATGGAAAAGACCCTGTAGAAGTTCAATTATCAGCAGCTAAAACCGGGCCACGGGCCGACTGTGGAGAAGACCATCAAATGCTCATATTGTTCACGTTGAAGTTGAAGAAATTGAAAACAATTCATGAGAGCCATAATGCTACCTCGAGTCTATCCCACCTGAATTTGAGACCAGGTCAAGAACACATTTTGTCCAGTGAGCACTGATGAGAGAAGATCTGATGAGCTATAGGGAGACATCAGAATTTTTGTTTATGAAGAAAGTAAAAAGTCATTAAAAAGACAGGGGGAAAAGAAAAGATAAAAAAGGATGTCAGCAGAAACTCTGCTCTGATTTATAGAGTAGCTACTCGGACAAAGGAAAGAAATGATGAAGGGAAAGAACTGAAGAGAACATTTCAAAGGGCAGCTCAGAAAGGGAAGGCAAAGTAAAACTCTAGAATGGAGTGTGCAAGGACCTGGTGTTAGAACACCCAAAAGGAAGAACACGTTCATCGTGTCTTACACTGAAAGAACTCAAGAAAAATGAACACCTCCAGTTGCAGTATTGAAAGATTCTATGGGCAAAATATTAAATGATGCAGGATGCAGCAAAAGAAGCTGCGTGGGGGGAGAATACACAGAGTCATGGTGTGAAAAAGAACTCATTGACATTCCACTATTTCAAGAGATCTTGTTGCTTATCTATGTCAAGAAATTTGCAAGAGAGCTATTTGGCTAACCGATTGGAAGAAATACATATTTGGACCCATTTCAAAGAAAGGTGATCCAACAGAATGCTCAAATTATGGGACAATATCATTAATATTAATGCAGATAAAATGTTGCTGAAGATGTTCCAACAAAAGTTGCAGCAGTACTTTGAGTGGGAGCTGTAAGAGGTCCAGCCCAGATTCAGAAGAGCTATGGAACAAGGGATATCATTGTTGTTGTCAAATGGATTTTGGATCCAAGCAGAGACTACCAGAAAGATGCTTACATGTGTTTCATTGATTATAAAGGACATGTAACTGTGTATGTCATAATAAATTATGGATAGCCTTGAGAAGAATGGGAATCCCATAGTGCCCACATGGAACTTGTGCATGGATCAACAGGCAATAGTGCAAGCAGAATGGGGGAATACTGCATGGTTTAAAATAAGGAAAGGCGTGCATCAAGATATTATCCTCTCACCATAAAACCTCTCATCTCACCAGACAATCATCAGAGAGTTTGACTTTTATGAAAAAGAATAGGGTGTCAAGATTGGAGGAAGGCCTTAACAACTTGCTTTATGCACACCACACCATCTTATTAACTGAAAGTGAGGAAGGCTTGAAGCACTTGCTGATGAAGATCAAGGATTGCAGTCTTCGGCATGGATTACAACTCAATGTGAAGTAAGCAAAAATAATCACAACTGGACGAATAGATAACATCATGAAAATGAATAAAAGATGGAAGTTATCAAGGATTTCTTCTTGCTTGCATGTACAATCAATGCTTATGGAAGCAGCAGGTAAGAAATCAAAGGACACATTGCATTCGGTAGATGTGCTGCACAGGATCTCTTCAAAGTGTTGAAAAGTCAGAATGTTCCATGGAGAGCTGGCCCAAGCCATGTTTGACCCAAACCATGGCACTTTCAATCACCTCCTACAGATGTGAAAGTTGTACATTGAATAAGGAAGACTTTCAGAAAATCTGTATGTTTGAACTGTGAAGTGAGTGGAGAATACTGCAAGTACGATGGACAGTCCAAAAAAAAACAACAACCAAAATGATATGTCTTGCAAGTAGTGCCACCAGAATGTTCCTGAGAGGCAAAGATCACAAGACGTCATTTCATGTACTTTGGGCATATAATCAGGAGAGAGCAGTCCCTTATGAAGGACACCATTCTTGGTAAAGTGGGGAGGGGGCATCGCAAGGAGGAAGGCCTTCCTGGAGTATCAGCACAGTGGCACAAACGTAAGAATAATTGTGAGCATGGGGCGGCAAGGGCCGTGCTCCATTCTGTTGTACAGAGAGAGGGTGCTGAGATGGAACAGACTGAAAGACACCTTGCAATAACTACCACAACAGCACAGCCCCCCACTAACGGTATTTCCCTTAAAACAGCACAGATAATGGAGACAGAGGTGGTTAAGTACTTTTGCCTTGCATCAGAGAAGATGCAAGAATGGATTTCTTTTACCACAATTGTTTACTTTCACAAAGATATTATCTGACGTTGATGCTCCAGGGCAACCTCCTGTTCTGTTGTAATAAGGAGTTCTGGTGGCATTATGCCTTATGAATCTGTAGCCAACTGGAAGGTCTGTTTATAATACTTCAAGTTCCTATGAAAAAAATAACTGGTGATGAACTCCCCAAATAATTATAGCTTGAAAAATCATATCAAGAGATCAAGTCTTTCCTATAGCTTGACTTAATTCATAATTGACTTAATGACAAATACAACGTGTGCAGTATTTTTGTTTTTTTTAAAAGGTGTTCTAATATTATTGATATGTTTAGAGAGATTTTTCTCACTGGTCAGAATTACCTAATAAGCTTCTCTACGAAACTTTAGCCATGGGATTATAAGACTTATAATTACTTGTTATAATATTCAAAAAATGTCCTGATAAGCTGCATGTCTTATCTTTCTCCAATACAACTGCCATCATGCATCATGATGAGGTCCACATTTATGCAGACAACCCCATCCAATTACCAGAATGTTAAGATCCTTGGTCTTCCCATGGTAAGCGAGGTTGCTTTCCACCTCACTTGAGTACATAGAGGTATAGCTTAGGTTTTAACCTTATGCATATTGCATTTATTCCGAGTCTCAAATTCAAGCATCCCAATCTCATGGCTATCTTCTGTCTTTCCTCTGTGCCAAGACCTCAAACATAATTTCTCACACATTCCCAAATCCTATTCTTTTTTCACTGTCCATCCCTCATACACTTATTTCATCTTCGCTCAGTTTAGATCCTGTATTCCATCATTATAATGCCTTCCCTGACAATGACCTTGGTTCCTTGGCTCACGTCTCCCACCATTATGCAAGCTCAACAAAATCTGTCTATCGAATGCAGCTCCTCCCCCGTATGCAGCTGTCCTGAGCAGCTGACCAGAGTGGAAAAACACACAACTAGTCCCCCTGTCTCTTTTGCAGTGCATGACTACTAACCACAAGTGGGCTCTTAACAGCGCTTTGTAAGCTTGCTTTGTAAGCTTCTTTCATCTCTGTAGGGGCCATGTTGCTCTTCTGACAGACTGTTTCCCATTTGGGAAAAAAAAAAAAAGACAAAAACTCTTTCTCCAACAACCCACACTTACTTCTGCTCTTTTTCTAAACATGCTGTTTCTCCTTACTTAACTGAGAAATTAAAAATAGAACAAATCAAAAGGCAACTTCCTATGCGCTCCTGCAGCAAATCTAACCACTGCACACACATGTACTTAGATGGCCTGCCTTCCTTTCTGTTAACAAAATGAATGGTCACTACTTCATGAGAGGCCAAACTAGAACCAAACTCACTGCCACCGATTCTAGCTCACAGCCCCCTTTAGAGCAGGGTAGAACTGCCCAGCTGAGTTTCTGAGCCTGTAACTCTTTGGGAAGCAAAACGCCCTGTCCTTCTCTTATGCAGAGCCCTGGTAGTGTAGTATTGCGGTGTTGGGCCGCTGACCACAAAGCAGACAGTTCAGAACCACCAGGTCCTGTGGGAGAAGGACGGGGCTTTCTGTAGAGTCACACTATCTAAACCTCCTAGGGAGCTGTTACACCCTGCCATTCAGGGTCACCATGAGCCACCATCAACTGCAGTGGATTATTTGGTTATTCTCCGGCAGAGCAGCGGGTAGTTAGTGTACCCACTACACTCCCAGGGTTCCTACAACATTACACACTACGAAATAGAAGTTTGGTTCCATCTCTGATTTTCTCCACCTTTTCTAGAAACGCTTTAAAACAGGAAGGGCTTCAAAACATTTCCATGGAGAATTGTTCTTTGCGTTCCCCTTTTGCATGGACCTTTTGAGGTGCCCCTGCACATTCTTCCTCCCATTCTCTTGACCTTCCTCACACCCTCCAAGAGACAGACAGACTCAGCGGCTGAGGCATAATAGAAACTGAGAGCATGGTGACGGGCCAGGCATTGTGTTTTCCCTGTTGCACGTGGTGCCTGGAGTCAGAACAGGCTCCCACTCAGAAGCACCCAACAACAAGGACAACTATGATCTTGAACACAATTTTTCCCCTTTTGTGGTTTTGCTCCTGGAATTCCCCAGGAATACCTCGCTAGCACATCGCCACAACACTCCATGTTTCAAAATCCAATCTCACCTTTACATCTTGACGGCACTTCACGGAGAAACAGGTTTTCACGAAAAGTAAAGCTTCCTTTCTCCTAAGACATACTTGATTTCTGCCAGGGCACTCTTGATTAACCGTCTACCTGTCCTAACTCGATGTTCCTGTTTAGCTTGTTCCTTTGCATCGTCTTGACATCTGAACCTTGAACTACTCTGGGGCTCAGCCCTTCTCTGCTCTCTTCGTACATTCCATTTCAGATGAATCCACCAGTGCCTTGGCTTTAGAGTTCAGTTATATAGTTCTGCCAGGAGTTTTTGACTGGTGTAAATGGCTAACGAGCAGTGTTGCTAACTGAAAGGCTGGCTGTTTGAGTCTAACGAGGGAAACTTTGAGTCCTACCTTGGAAGAAGGAGTTGGTATTCTACCAAGGAAAAAGCAGTCACTGAAAATCTTTGGGAACACAGTTGCTTTCTTCTCTTTTCCTTAACGAATCTCTGATTGGGATCAAATTTCTCTTCTGACACACTAATATTTTCTTGTCTTTGTAATGAACCTTTGCTTTCATCATGTATAACGTTCTCAATGTCATCCACCGGCTCATCAGGTCTCTGTCATTAGTATTCAACGCATAAAATCTGTTCTTGAGATGCTGTCTTGTACAGTAGTCTATTTTTGCTTTGTGAATGTAATGTTTACTTGAATGCCTGTGAGAGTCTGAATTCTCTAAAAACCCTGTTCATTTTGGAAATTTTATTTTCCTCTAACTTAAATAGATCCTTGTCTTCTATGCTTTCTTCCTTAGCATGGATGTGTTAGAGGAGAAAACCATTGGGGAAAATAGAAAAATTATTTCAGGGAAATGGTTCCCAAAAATGAAAATTAAGAATCACTATGAAAAAAGAGTATCAGTGGAATATTATGCTCACACCATTACAGAAAGGATAGTACTTCTCCTGGGGGTACAGACAGTATCATCTGCAGATAATTGTATTTGGGTACAATCATGTGGTTTGGTGCCAAACAAACTAATTTTTAAAATTGAATATTAATAAGTATCATTAACTTAGTGAATTTTTCCTTAATGATCTGATTGTGTTTGAATAGAAGATTTCTACTAAAGAAATAAGTTGTAGTATTAAAAGCTATGTGATAACTCTGATGAAAATGTTTGAGAATAAAGGATTACCCCCACAGTCCCCTCTACATATGTTTAAAACTAAGTATATATATATATATATATATAATTTTACTGGGTGCTCATACAACTCTTATCACAATCCATACATACATCTCTTGTGTCAAGCATATTTGTACATTTGTTGCCATCATCATTTTCAAAACATTTTCTTTCTACTTGAGCCCTTGATATCAGCTCTCATTTTTTTCCTCCCTCCCAAACCCTTGAATATATATATAATCATGGCTTACACTGACAGATGTCTCCCTTCACCTATTTTTCTGTTGCATGTCCCCCAGGGAGGGGGCTATACGTAGATCATTGTGATTGGTCTCCCCCACCCCCACCTTCCCATTACCCTCCTGGTAGGGCTACTCTCATTGTTGGTCCTGAAGTGTTTATCTGTCCTGGTTTTCTGTATTTCCAGCTCTTATCTGTACCCATGTACATGCTCTGGTCTAGCAGGATTTGTAAGGTAGAACTAGGATCATGGTAGTGGAGGGGAGGAAACATTAAAGAAATAGAGGAAAATTGTTGGCTATAATATTTTTGGTTAACAGGTTTGTGTTTTTTCCCCTATAGTTTCATATGTCTTCCTGCCTATGTGGCTTCTGCTGAGAAATCCAAGCTGATTTTTACTGGTTTTCTTGATAACTGATTTTTAATTTTTCCTTAGCTGCTGTCAAGATGCTTTCCTTGTCCTTGATTTTGAAGTGCTTGAATATGAAATGTCATGATATTTTGGGGGTGGTTCATCCTGTTTAGGGTTCTTTTAGCTTCTTGAATATTTATTTTCTCTTTTGCTATGGTTTTAGGGAAGTTTTCTTCAAAGATTCCCTGTATTATTTTCTCTGTAGATTTTGTTTGTTTGTTTGTATCTGCTCTGGAATCCCAGTAAGATGTAGGCTGTTCCATTTGATAGTATCCTATACAATTTGTAGATTTTCTTCGCATTTCTTTACTCTTTTTGCTGACTATTGTAGTGGAGCGAATTGACTTGAAGCTCACTAATTCAGATTACCCATTTATTTAAATCCATCACTTTGATTTTTTGTTTTGTTTTATCCTAGTTGTCTACATTTGTTAACTTATTATTTCTCTTTTGTAATTATATTTGGTGTAGGGTTCCTAATTTTCTGTTCTTTCCATTATTCTCTCAAACATGTCTGTCCATCAGCCATTGAAACTACCTGAAGATCATTCTCCTGCATTCTAATTTTGGTAGTTCCAGAGCCTTTGCTTCATAATATATATTGGAATCTTGTGGCTGTTCAACTATTTGTTCTGTTTTTCTTTTTTTTCCTGGACCGTGATTGCTATTTTTGTGCCATTGTGCTGTGGTTGCTATTGTTGGGAGGAGTGCTAGGTCATGTGGTAGTTGGTTTGTCTTGCTGGAGCACTGGGACATCCTGGGACTTCTTGCTGGGTTTGAGATGACGCGAACTTCCTTTCTGGGGGAGGAGAGCTGACTGGTGCCTTCCTTGCTAAGTTGGAGCACAGCCAGGGTCTTACATAATGGGGCTTCCTTGCTGGTCATGGGGATACCCAATGCCTTCCTTGCCAGGGCTCAAGAACAGCCAGCGCTTTCCTTGCTGGAGATCAGGGACAGCTGGGGTATTACTTCCTTCTCTAAGTTAGGTTTGCAAGAATGGGTAAGTACATATGTTCTAGAGCTCTGATGGTTACCAAAAGCTCATTGTTCAAACTCACAGCCACTCAGTGGGAGAGAAATGTGCCAATTTGTCACAGTGAAGGTGTATGGTCTTGACATTTTTATGAGAGCAATTCTACTCTTTGCTCTGGGATCAGTACAAGTAATAATGAGCTCTATGTTAATGAATTCAGTTTGATTTTGGTTTTGGTTTGGTATATGAAGGGTCACCTCTAAAAAACTTGGTGGGGGGAAAGCTCCACTAGGTGGAGCTTTTGTAGAATGCACTTTCCCCCATAGCTGAACATCCAGCAACTGCTATGAGTTAGCGCACCCATTGGCCTATCCTGGGAAGGTTCTCTATGGTCACGAGCTTTTTCTGTAAAAGCAGTTTTACTTAAACCTCATATTTTTGTGATGGCAGATTTAAAAGAACACTGTGGGGCTATGAAATTTTCTTTCCTGTTCAGGAAAAATGGCGCAGAAACTGTTATGATGTTGAACACAGCTTACAAGGACAGTGCTCAAGTATAAAAGTGTTTTTCTCATTTCAAAAAGGTGACATGTCAGTTGATGACAAACCTCATTCTAGACCTCCATCAACTTCCCAAACAGATGAAAACATCAACTTGTAGTGCATTTGGAGGTTAATTACACCAAGTCAGACTGTTCAGTCAGCTTTGTATCTAGAGGTTCTGAACATATTGTGCAGCAATATGTGACAAAAATGGCCTGATTTATGGCAGATCGGGAACAAGTTTTGCCACCGCAACAATGCACCTTCTTTTTTGGCAAAAAATATCCAGCATAACTCTTGTGCCCCACGCATCATACTCACCTGACCTCACTCCCTGTGACTTCTTTGTGTTTCTGCAAATGAAGAAGGCCATGAAAGGAGAGAGAGATTGGATGAGGATGAAGTGAAGAAAGAAACCAGAGAGGTGCTGTCAGCCATCTAAACAATTGAGCTTCAAAAATGTTTCCAAGAATGGAATCGCTGAAAAAAAAAAAAATGGAATCGCTGATATGACAAAAGATTGAAGGGTAATGGCGAGTACTTTGAAGGTGATAAGTTTGCTTTGTTTAAAAAGATACATAACTTTGAAAAAATCCAGTTTAGGGGGGAACCCCTCATATATTCTGGTAGCCAATCTACAAATGACTTGCCTTTTGTTTGACTGCTCCTTCTCTTGACTTTTACCCCATGATAAAAGTACTTTTATCCGATGATAAAGAACTCTGCCTCTATAGTACTGAAGTATATATTTTTTGGCTTATGGTCGGTGCATAATATTTGATGGTGTTCATTCATACTAATTTCAGGAAACTAGGGTGTCCAAGATATGTGAACTGGATTTACAAATACCATTTTATTCCTATCCCATTGGTTCTTTTGTGTTTTGATACTTTCTCTATTCTTTTATTTTTATTTTGTTTTGAAATCTGGAAAATCAGGACACAGATAACATTCATTTTGTCCCAGTCTGGCTTTTATTTCTTTTCTGGTTCTATCATTATTGGATTCATCTTCTATATTGATTGGAAGTATAAAACAGTTATGAACAATATTTTCATTTTGAGTATCTATTATTATTCGTTATTCTTATGATTCCAAAATATAACAAGAAGACCTGGTGGTGCAAATTGTTAAGTGACAACCCAAAGAGTAGTGCTCAGAATACACCAAGGACTCTAATATGAAGGACCAGAAATCTGTTTTTACGGAGACTTCAGTTCAGGAGACTCGATGGGGCTGTTCTCATCTGCATGAGACCACTGTACTTTGACATGGGCTTCATAATGAGCACATCACACATGCAGTGTATAACTTTCCCCTCAATTGAGCACCATCATTCAGACTCAAATCACTGCTACAACAATATCACTTCCCTAACTGGATCTAAAGTGTGTTTCTGAGATGAGGAAGAACAGTGTGGAGGTATATTAGCACTCAACAAATTGCACACAAGCTCAGGAGCATCCTGCGGGAGCACGTGGCATATTAAATATGTTGGGTGTTTTTCCTCCTCAACTCGACAAATTGACAAGCTTTAGTCCTGGTCTTTAACTAGGACTATGATCACAGACAAAACCCTATCGGATTTGGCAATCGCTGTATGTTCTCGGCATGTAAGAGTCTGTCCTTTACTTTCTCATCAGTCCATGGGTTCTGACTGCTCAGGAGGATAATAGGGAAAAAACAAAACCACAGGAATAATTCTCTTAAATAATCAAGGTCATAAAGGCATGAAAACTGAGGATAGTCCCAGAGAAAGCGACAGGTTGAACACATGGCTTTGAAACACAAATGTACAAATTATTTTCAGACATTCGTGCCACTGGAAAATCCAATAATGCCTGCTGGCTGAAGTTCACAGTCAGTCTATGAACCATGATGCAAGGAGCAAATCTATTCAAGGAGGGTATCCGAAGCTTCAGACCCTACTGCTGCCTTCCCCGCAACCTTTGGCAGGTTCTGATGGTGAACATTGAGAAAGTCGTACCTGTATTAGTTGGATTAAACTAATATTTTACAAAGGAAACACAAGGGATGGCACCAGTTCGCAGTGCTATTCATTAACTTGGTCTTTCTGTGCACCACTGAGTACCCGGGGGTGGGACCAGCTAATACACTCAGCTGCCAATCAAAATGTTGAAGGTTTCCTTCTCCTCGAGGCTCCTGGAAAGCAAGACCTGGAAACCTGCTTCCGAGAAACCAGCCATTGCAAACCCCGAGGATAGACCCAAATTAACATATAGGTGTGGAGTAGTTGAATGGAAACACAATTTCCATTTCCAGGGGGTAACATTAGTTTAAGTACATGCTTGCTTCTCTAGAGATAGTTTATCCTGTAAATTGTAAGGACATTGTGTTATCAATTTGTACAGCAAATGTACATTTCTGAGGATTTCCTGGGGTACATAATTCACCACCTGTCTATTAGCTCGTTGTACCATGGTGGTTTTCGGATTGCTATGATGGCGGAAGCTACCCCACCAGTGCTTCAAACACCAGCACGGTCACTAGTGATCAACAGGTTTCGGTGGAGCTTCCAGACTGTGACAGGCTGGAGAGAAAAGCTTTATCATTTACAAAAAAGAAGCAGTTAGCCAAGGGAAAATATATGGATCACAGCAGAAACTTCTAACCTGGGGGGTTTCATCTGCCACGGTGCTGGCAGGTGAAATCCCCCAGGTTAAAAGTTTCTATGTAATCGCAGCAATGGGCTCAAACAAACCAATGATCACAAAAAACATCGCTCAGAAAGGCTAATGGTTTGCTATATTATACAAAAGGCTTCCATGGGTCCAAGCCAACTGTATAGAACTAAGACAACATTGGGCCAAATAGGACCGGTTTTCATCTGTGATGCTATCGTCTATTTAGCTGGTTTTTCTTTCTCTTTGAAACCCTGCTAAACTCAGTAGCTGATGAAAAAAGGCATATCTTTAGCTTTTTAAAGGAACAGAGGTACCAACAGACCATTACTGTAACTTAAGCATTAGCTATAAAGATTATGCCTCATTCATTAGAGTTACTTCTGTCCTTTAAGTGAGGTATGCCAGCAAATACTAGGAAGATGAGGTCTGAGCTGCTCAGAGACCAAATGTTTAATACGTGCAGAAGTTTACATTTAAAAGGCTTTTGGTATTTGACATGCATGTTTTTTAAATGAGCCAGTTAAAAAAAAATTGGTCACTAAACTAGAGGATCTCTGAGACTATAATAGATTCTGGGAGTAAAAAGCCCACTCTTTCTCCTGCAGAACTGCCGATAGTCTCAAACTGCCAATCATGGATCACAGTCCAACATGTAAACCCTACACTACCAGGGCATAAAAGCTAATTAGATGACTGCTAATAGTCTTTCCAGGCCCCCCCCCATGTTGTGTTTTCATATGGCTTTACTAGCATGGGTGTTTATGAGCTGCTACTGTAATATTATCTTGTTAAGATTATGACTATTTTAAAAAGTGATTGTCCCAGAGATATCGTATCAGGGTTTTGTTTTTTCAATAAACTCTGCAGAAACCAGAAAATATAGATTTTTTTTGTAAATTAACCAGGAAGGCACTTTCACCATTTATATTATGTCATAATCTTGTTTCCACTCATTCATATCATATTACAACATGTAACTTAGAGTCATTTGTATGTGTTTCGGGAATCAGTGGATATTATTGTGCAGGCCTAATGCAGCTAACGTCTCTGCCAGACTTTGGAAATCAATGTTCATTTCACACCATCCTTCCCCCACCCAACACTGCTCAACATCCACCAATGCTCCAAGAGATGACCCATTTTAATTCTCTGATATAGGCTACAGTTCTCTTTGATTTATAGAAGACTAGTAGGCTATTTATAAAGTATGTATCTGCAAGATGCAGTTTATGAGAAACTTGGCTTTGGGGACACATTAATTCTAACTGCAGATGCAACTTTCATGTTTTATAATATAACCCTGACAGCTGTAATTTCAGATTAAAGATTTTTCATTCACATTCCCATCCTCATTGCTCTGCATGGTCCTTCTATTGCCTTATTGTCAATAGCAAGTGTTCACCCTATTGGGAGTCATTTACTAAGCAGCTGCCATTTAAGGTGTGGACAGAGCATTTGTCTCAGGCAGGCCATCTCAGGCAGAGTGCCTCAGTGTACGGTGCTGGGGCCTCTTCAGGAAAAACAACAGCTGGTCCTCACGATTGTCCTGGCTGTTCCCTTTCTGCAGAGGCTAGCTAAAATAAACATGGACACTGTTGGTGAATTTTCTGAATGCATTTGTGTTTGTTATTGTAGTAATCAAATCATCCCCTATGTCAACCCGACACCTTAATTCCCGATCCCATTCTGACCCTCCTTCACTGTGTGATCTAGGTCTTCACTCTTTCTGGGTCCATTCCTCTTTATACCACTTCACCTGGTTGTTAGGATTTGTCTAATGTTAACATTATAGGGTTAGCAGCTATCATAAAAGATATGCTCTTTGGGAGACATACACATACCAGGGCTTCAAATAGTCCATGAAAAAAATTCCGCTATCTCTCAGTTCCTTTTTTCTCACCAGCATTTTGAAGCTCCCTTGTCTCTCTCTCTCTCTCTCTCTCTCTCTCTCTCTATATATATATATATATATGTGTGTGTGTGTGTGTGTGTGTGTGTGTATATGTATATATACTATATATACACATATATATTCTATATATATACATATACACATACATGCATGTGTTTACACAGATTATGGTTGTTAATGATGCAGCTGTATTTGAAATTTATACTAATTACAGTAATAAGGCAATCTTTCAGAAATAGAATGAGCAATCCTGATTTGTCTCTGAAGTTGTTGTGTTAGACAGAACCTAACTATCTCAGTTGTCAAGATCAATGGTTGCTATATAAGAGAATCCATTCATGATAGGTACTGTTTTTATTTCGTATCTACCTTTAAATTTCCTTAACTTGGCAGCTGGGGATTAGCTTCTACAGCAAGCAGTAGTAAAAAGAAATAAAAAGGAAAAGTAAAGGAAGACTTGGGAAAAATGGACTCTTTCATGGCTAATTAAACCAGAATACAAATCAATCTTGGAAATAAGTTATGAATTTATTATGCTTGTAAGATTACTGTACCATCATCTTATTGGGTAATCATTTACCTTAAGCTTTACCGTTATCTTTACATTGATCTGAGACTCTCTGGTAAAGAATGGAAGATCAGGTTGGTCTAAAAAAGTATGTGGAGTAAAAATGCTTAAGTGAAGAAACATTAGAATCTCTATCTGTGTATATCTATATAAAATTTCAATTTAACTACTAGGAAGGTATCTCAATCATAAATCCATATGCAATTTTAATAATGGTATTGGGGGGCATCAGTTATTGGAGAAGAAGCTATGTCACCAGGCTGAATGACTGAATATCCAATCAATTATGTCACATTTACCAGCTCCCTTGCTGCACATTTAATCACAGTCAGATATTGGAGTGTATTATCTGCAGTTTTTGGAAAGAGTTGTAATGTTGAAATCATGCCACAGTATTAAAATGTTAAGATGTGAATCGTTTGTTCTGGTTATTACCTGATTTCTTGTATTTTGGATAGACAATAATAATAAGCTTCTCTTTGAGAGTTAGGCATCCATTTAACATGCTGTCAGATATTTAAAAATTTATGTTTTACTGATATCGCAAGACTATTAAGAGGAGTCATTTAGACTTCTGAATTGGCTCTTGATTTTTTGCAGTGATAGAATAGGGTGGCACACGGTATGTCCAAAGTAAATAAAATGTGCTTAATTTAGAAGTATTTCTAGGTTGCTAGGGCCCATTGAGTGGATTTTCAAGTCACAGTGGCCCCAAGTGGTAGAGCAGAGCTTCTCCACAGGCTTTCCTGGCCTCTAAGCTGCATGGGCTCAGATCACCACATCTTTCTCCCACAGAACGTCTGGATGAGTGAGAGAGTTCAAACGACCAAACTTTTGATTAACAGCCAAATGCTTCAACGCTGTGCCACCTGAGTTTGTCCTTAAATATTTCTATAGGTTATTGGAAATGTTTCAAGGCTTCTGCAAAATGAGAAATTTACATACTCTAGGAAATATTCCATTTGAGTAATGTACAACTCTATTTACGACATATTATAATTAATGCACAACTAACTCTATTTATTACATATCAAAATTGGTTAGAATTGATGATAGACGTGACTTAGGGTTCTGAAGGTCTGGTATGGGATGCGGTTCTTGAGTGCCACCCACTCAAGTGCCTGAGACTAGCCTAATGCACTTTCAAATGATGAGGGAGTTAGCTCTTTCTGATCTGGCTTGGGGACATTGCCCGTGAGACCTTTGCTGGCCAGTCTAATGCAGCTCATATATTAGCTACTCCCAGGGAGAAAGAGCATCGTTCAAAACTTGGCCCAGCTCTCCTATTTGTCATAACCCAAGGACAGCAATAAAGTACTAGGCCAGCTGCATGCACTAGGCGAGCTTTTGGACTGAAACATCTGCATTTCAAGTACAGCTCTCGGTGAATAATAAATCGAGATGTCTCTGGCTTAAATGGGGAAGAGAAGTCCCATAACTAATCATGTCTGTTAAGAGCACTGATGTTAAAGATTAGAAAGAAAAAAATAAGGCATCTTCATCTGCTTCTGCACGCTAGTGTTTTACTTTACCTGCAGACAGTTAAATACATTTTAAAAGTTTTTGTTTCAGAAAGGCCATAGATATTTACTTTCAATTTTATTTTTATTGCATTAAAAATAAAATTCACTCAAACAACTATTTTAAAGTATAAGCAGGGAAGGTGCGGCATAGAAAAATCCTTTAAGTGGTCAGACTTACAATGTCTACACAACATAAGAGTTCCAGAATGGCCAGACCTTCTGGTTGCTGGCCATCTCACTATTTCCTATAAACAAAGGAAGGAGGCCTCTGGAGGCTAATGGGGCCTTTGATTGGTGTTTACTTATCCCAGCAGGATCTGGTTTCTCCTAGGACTTCCATATATTGATGAGTTGAGGCTGGTGGTAGCTCTAGAACCCCCTTACAGGTAAGGCAAGAGGGCTTTATAAGCTTTAGTTGAGCTGAAAGACTGTTTATTTAGAATTCTTTCCAACTCCTCTAGGACCCTAGAAAAGGCAGCAGAAGTCAAATTCCCCGGTGCCCTGTATATCTTTGTAGACTTATCTGGCTGATGAAAGATTAAATAAGAACTAAAAAAACTACCACATTTTAACATGAAACCCCAATCATTTTATCCAGTATAGTTTCTTTTTAGACATGCATATTTTGGTAAAAGCATCACTTAAAAAGGTTATTTCCAATTGGAAAAGATAAATATCATCCTTTATTTTATTTTTTTCAGAAAAATATGGGTTTTTTAAAGAATATCAAAGATAGCCCATTTTGTAATGACTTTAATTTTCTTTGTTTTCATGGCTTTTTAAGACTTATCAGCAAATGTCAAATCTATTTTTTTCAAGTTCTGCCACAGAAAATCAAATTTACGTCTAAGTGAGAGCTTATGAGAAAGTTGATTACCATGTAATTTCTATCCAATGACTTGAGTATGGTGGTGGCTTTTGATAAGAAACACAACTTTTGGACACTAACCCCCAAATCTAACCTTTTGAGGTCTGACAACCCCTGATTCTATGCTTCCCATCTTAGAAACATGAAATAATTATATGCAGTCGTGGCAATGTATAAACGTGGCCACTCTTAAAACATCCTGAGTGATAAAACCTAGTAGTTATTTGCTTTTTTTTAGTTTACTTTATCCTTGTAACTGAATTATCACCGTTCTACTTGCCACCAAAAGAAATCAGATCCTAGTGTTTCCATTTATTAATTTAAACTTTTCTCAGGGTTATATTTTGGCTAACATGTAAATTTGAAATCTGACCCTGATTTGTTATCATTTCAGGAGCTTCGATGCCTCTATTTAAAGTTTGCTATGGTTTAGAGGAAAATTACTTACTACATTCTTTTTCAGTTTGACTATTATGTTATTGTTACAGTCTATAGTCAAGTATACTATATTATTTCTATTCCAAAATATCTGTAGTAAAATACATAATTTTATAAACCCTTGGCATATGATTAGTATGGTAATAAAATAGAGCTCTCTGCTTCTAATTCTTTCTCACAGGCTGATGTTTTATGACTGTAAACATCATGTTTATGACTGATATGAGTATATCAATATCCCTTCTTGGTCAGTGTGAGTTTTATTTTTCAGTATTGTTAGGGCACAAAGGCAAAGTAATTATTTATGGAAGTAATATTTTCACTTGTAGTATAGGAAAATGTAAGTCTTACTAATTTATCCTATGGTGTCCTTTGACAAAAGGACCTGGAGACCATATCCGACCTTCTCTGATTTCACAAAGGGGAAGAAAATCTAATGTAACATCAGCCCAAGATCAATTTCTATAAGACAGAGGTCAAACATGCCTCTACCCTATAATCTCTTTTACCATTCCTGACACAAACTATAGCTCCCAGGGAACCCTGTACATCTCTGTTGGGTTTGATAATTCATTACAGTTACATTTTAATGACTACAGAGAACTCAGATGATACTCATAACCATGGAATTTATTAGGGAACTTACCAAGTTACCAGTCCAAATCAGAAATGCTCAGAACACAGTTCTTTGGTGAGGACAGCTTCTTAGCACAAATGCTGGCAAGGAGACCTCTTTCTGGTCCTTGGCTTCACGGCCACACAGCCCGCTGGTCTTTGCCTTGATTCAGCAATGTTGCAAAACTATTTTAGAGCTGCTGATAAATGCCCAAAGTGCATGCCTCTCTACCATAAGTTTCCGCCTGAAAGTACTAGCAACCGTAATCCCCACAATTAACTACCTGGAGCAATCTATGCAACAAAGCAGCCTATTGTTTTACTTTGTGGACGGAGAGCCCTTTGCTCTGTATTGTGCTCTGGCTCTTGGTATTGCTGCTATCACTTCTAAACTGCTTTTCTCAATCTCTTGGAAAATACAACTTTCTGTTTTCTACATTAAAGTGACACAGCATGAAGGGATATTGGAGTTCAAAGGATATGCTACACTCCTAGTTAGACCTTCTTGATTGTAGTAAGATTCACACACACGCACGCACACACGCACACCTTTTTGCTTCTGAGATGGTTCATTTTATGCAGAGTGGGATGTCAAAATTGAGTTATAGTTCCAACCCTAATAACAGTCACTTACAACTGAAACATATGATCCCAACAGCGTCTCCCCCACCTTCTCTTGCCCAGACCTATCAGGAAAAGGGGCCCTTGTGGCAAAGTGGATTACTCACTGGGCTGGAGGAAGGTCAACAGCGTAAAACCACCAGCCACATTGAAGGAAAAAGATGAGGTTTTCTACTCCCATGAAGAGTTACAGTTCTATCCTGTCCTATAGGGTCATTCTGTGTTGTAATAAACTCCATGGCAGTGAGTATTAGGAAAAGACACTCTACAAGGTCCCATGCAATTGGTGGGTAGAAGTCACAGTGCTTATAAATTGAAGAATTATACAAATACATTGATGCACCACATATATACCTACTGTGATAGCTATTGTGCAAAGTATAGACTCAATAGAATATTTTCAATTTTTTTAAAGAAACTGTAATCATATGAGTAATACATATAAAGTGACAGAAATATTTGGACAATCTACATATCCCCATAAAAGTACGCTATATTATACAGTATAACCGATGAGTAAAGTAAGAATTCATAGGCTAATGGAAACGTTGTTTCTAAGACCTTCAAATGAATCTTAAAGAGAAGTCTGAAATTTAAGTCTGAAGAAAGGGAGAGGCAATGCAGAGCAGTCACACAGCAAACACAGTGTGCGTTCAGAAGGCACTGAGTGATTAGTCCGCCTAGAGAGTGAATTCTAAGGAAAAGCACTTGGATAGCTAGAGGATTAAAATCCAGGAATAGGATTTTGATTCTATGAGATAGTTATAAGAAAGCAATTAATGTTTTTTATTCCTTAAAAGTGAAATCCATAAAATATATGGAGTAATTTAAATAAAGGATAAATTATGGTCAGTGAATAAGAGAACTTAAATAAGAATAGGATAATAGAACTAAGAGAAAATGACTATTATTTCTCATTTAAAACAGAATATTAGCTATGCTCATGAATATTTATTTTAAGGAATTATGATTTGTTATATTTTGTGCTCTTATACCTTTGTCCCTTGAAAGATTTTCTCATAATATTCCCAAACCACACTGGTATTTATATTTTTAGAAGTTTTATGTTTATGTTACTAGCTGTCTTATGTTTTATGTTAATGGCTGTATACATACAATAAAGAATATTTCTTCAAAAACAATCCTAAGATTTCATTTCACTCTCAGATGATCATCGTTTTTCAATGTAGAACATAATCTTTTAGTTACTTCTGCACTCCCTGTGCTTTTGCAGTTGCAAAAATAACAGTGTTTTATACTGTTATCCTGTGATTTCTTTTTGTCCCATTGAAGTATATAATAAATAGTCATACACTTATTCACTGGATAGCTTTCTGGACTAACAACGTAAAGTGCTTATATCGGATTTCATGGTAGGAATAAAACCAACCAACAAACAAAACACCCAAACCCACTGTCATCGAGTCAATTCTGATTCATAGCAATCCTGTAGGCTTCCAGGACTGTACATTTTTATGGGGGCAGACAATCTCATCTTTTCTTGAAAATCAACTGGTGGCTTTGAATTGCTGAACTGTGTGACCAGGGCTCCTTAATGGTAGGGATAGAAGATTTTTATTTCCTTGATCTTCTGCTTGGTTATTAGGGGTGTGTGTCTGTTTGTGTGTGTGTGCGTGCATGTGCAAGGAGCACCATCCCAAAATGGAATTATTATTTTTTCAAAGCTATGTATTTAATTTCTTTTTTTACAAAACAACCTTATCACCTTCAAAGTAACCCCCTTTACACTTAAAACATTTGTCAAATCTGTGATTCCATTCTTGGAAGCATTTTTCAAACTCATGTTTGGATGGCTGACAACACCCCCTCATTTTTCCCACCTCTTCTCTGTCATCAACTCACTGTCTTTTATGACCCTCTTCATTGATGGAAATAAAAAGAAGTCACATGGAGTGTGGCCAGGTGAATAAGGTGGATGGGGAAAGAGAGGCATGCTGTTTCTGGCCAAAAACTGGCACATCAAGATGGCTGCATGAGCAGGTGCATTGTTGTGGTGGCAAAACCAGTCCCCCGCCTGCCATAAATAAGGTCTTTTTTGTTGCACACGGTTGCACTATCCTTTCAGAATTCGGACTTGGTGGGATGAACTCCAAAAGCACTGTGAGTTGTCACTTTTGTTATTTAGGGACGTTGATGGAGGTCCAGAAAGCTTGTCATTATTGACATTTCAACTTTTTTGAAATGAGAAAACCACTTAGACACTTGAGATTTCCCCATAGCGCTGTCCTTGTCAGCTGTGTTCAACATCACAACAGTTTCTGTGGCATTTTTCCTGAGCAGGAAGCAAAATGTCACAGCCACACACAGCTCTCTTAAATTGGCCATCACAAAAAATGAGGTTTGAGCAAAACTGCTTTTATGAAAAAATTCACTGTGACCAGAGAGAATCTTCCCAGGAGACGCCACTGGATGTACTAACTCAGAATGAGTGGCTTGATGCTTTTGAAGTGGTAAAAAATGTGTACTATGATAGCTCTGCCCAGTGGAGATGTTTTCCACTTTTTGGGGTATACCTTGTATATATATGCTTAAATAAATATCATGGAACTAGATTTTTTTATATACTTTATAAGTGGGATCAAAATTATTTTTAACTTTTTAAGGTTAAATGTAAGCACACTAATAATTGATTTTTAAAAACCTCTTTGTTCACTTCTGACACACGAGAGCTTTAATCTCTGTGGTTAGATGCTTTAAGGAGCCCTGTACTTCTAATGGTTCGGCACTGGGCTGCGATCATCAAACTTGCAGTTTGAAACCACCACCAGCAGCTCTTCTGGAGGAAGACTAGGCTTTCTACTCCCATGCACAGCCACAGGCACCTCATCGGATTCAGCATTGCCTCTATAGCAGTGAGTTTGGTTTTGAATTTTGGTTAGATTTCAGACAATATGAAAAGGTTTACAACAGAAGACTAACTATAGCAATTACTTCTATATACACACAGGAGCCCTAGTGGTGCAGTGGTTATATGTTAGGCTGCTAACCTCAAGGTCAGCAGTGTGCAGCCATCAGCCTCTCCGTGGGAGAAAGATGAGGCTCTCTACTCAAGAGTCCCAGTCATGGATACCGGCAAGGGCAGTTCTACTCTGCCTTATGTGGTCACCACAGGTCTGAACTGACTCCATGACAGTGAGTTTCTTTTGTTTTTTTGGTGATATATACACACATGCATAGTAACACTATATGGAGAGGGACTGGTGGAACATTGGATTAGCCTGCCAGTCTAAAGATTTTTGGTACAAGCTATCAGTCACCCACAGGAGAAAGATGAGGCTGCTGTAAGAATTCACGATCACCTCTGCAAACTGCTCTCAGCTCAGGAGATCGCTCTCTGTTTCTGCTCTGGCTCCAAGAGCCCAGCAGCAGGTTCCCCAGCCACCTGACCCACACCACCGCCAACAATGAGCGACTTTCATCGCCACCAAGATGGACACCGTGGGCACAGCCAGATGGGCAACATCAATGTACGTTGAGCAGAAGGGGCTCTGCCTTGTGGCCATGAAGTTAAGTTAAGGCTGCCAAGGAACACCTGAAACATTGACCTGAAAGACAGGGCTGGTGAAGTACATGAACTCAGGACCAATTGTGGCTAGGCTCTGGGAGGGCATGAATTTGGTGAATTTGGTAAAGACCGGCCGGGTGATGCTGGGGGTGACCAACCCAGCGGATGAATTCGAAGGCAGGCAGCATTCAAGGGGACTTCTGTATTCAAGTTGGTAGGAACATCATTCATGGTGACGACTGCGTCAAAGGCGCAGGTTTAAGATGGAAGACTTAGTGGACTACAAGTCTTGAGATTATGATTGGATCAACGAGTCAGAAGAGGGCAAAGCAGTCCAGTCCCTGTGGGCCCACTGACGCCGCTCAGTGTGCCGGTCCTGTGCACATCTCTTTGTGCCTGGGTTGTAAGTCGTAGGATTGAACTTCTTCCCAAGCACATTAAAACCTTTGAACATTGAGGGTGGGGAGGCAGGTGGGTAGGGATGGGGACAAAAATATTTACAGCCTTGAAATCCTATTGGTTAGGTGACCAGATTTTAAATTGGTAAAGCGGGACAGCAGTGGGACACCATTGATAAAACTCATATCCTGGCAATATAGCCACATGGCAGCTGAAAACCGTATACCCTAGCTTGTCGTGCATTCTTTCCAAAAATCAAGACTTTTTTAAAACACTGCGGAATGTGGAAAAATCGTTAAAAATCAGGACTGTCCTGCCAAAAGCGGGACGTGGGGCACTTCAACTCTGTCCTATAGGGTCACTATAAATCTAAATTTCTTAGAGGGATATGAACTTAAATTCTTTTTGGTCATTATGTATACATATATAATGTAATCACATGTATCATGTTATTATATACACAACTTTACGCAACTTTTATTATATAAATCACTTCATTAAGGAATGCTGGCGGCACTGTTTGGATTGCTAGCTCCAAGATTAGTGGTTCAAATTCACCAGTCATATCTTCCGGTAAAGATTTTCAGCATTTAATATCTTAAATATGTTTTCTATGAGTCGAAAAGGTAGTTGGGTGGGTTTTTTATAGAATACCATTATATGTACTGATATATCAAACTATCTGTCAAATTAGTTATATGCTTTCATAAATATCCACTGAAAGAGTGGGAATCGTTTTTGTTGATTAACTTGGAGAAATTAATATTTAAGATGGGTTTTTAAGATTAGAAGCAGGAGTTCATTTTGATTAAGAGAAATTCATAGATGCAACCAGAGTTACCCAATACATAGTCTAAGAATGGCAAATATTAGCTAACACTAAGAAATATTAGCTAGGAGAGTAGTCTGGGGAAAAATAGTGGATGATGTGAAATGCATGTTGAAGGGTTTATACACTTCCAACCAGTTAAGTTTTCTTTTTAGCTGATATTTTGCGTAACTAATGTGCTTTAAAATAGAGTGATGGTGGTTGTGATAGTTAGATGATTTTATGTCAGCTTGGAGTTGTATGAAAGTGTAGAGGTGGAATTCAACCTATCAAGAAGTCACACCCTGATGATGCCTCTTTGAGGAGGTGGCCTTATAGCAGGGGAAATGATACCCACCCCCACTCCCACCCCTTCCTCTTTACTTTCCTTTCTGCTTTCTGGGACTCCGCTACATACCCTGACAGCTGCTAGTGCCCTGCCTTATTTTCACTGACCTTGGATCCCCCCACTCTGCGCCTGTGATCTACCTGCATTCTGCATCATTGAATATGGCTAGGTGAATCTGAAGAGGGTCAAATGGATTAGTATCGGACACGCAGACTTGTGTTGGACTGGCATGGTATGCCTTGTATGTACATAAGTACTTCTTGATAAAAAGCTCTTTCTTATACATGGATGGGTGCCACTGGATTTGTTTCTCTAGACTCTGTGATCTAATACAGTGGTTTGCAGGTTTAAGTGAAAGGAGGAGTGTATACATCTAAGGAGTCAATTTGAAAGATAATTTAAATAATGTGGAGTTGGTAACACTTTGCTATATTGTTTTATAGGCACAAAAACATGCAAAGTGTTATGGATTGAATTGTATCCTTTTAAATATGTTTCAAATAGGGCCTACTGGTTAGTGAACCTATGACTATGCTTTTGTTTGGACTTAGAGACATTGTTGTGTTAGTGTGGTTTATTTATTATATATTACTGTGATTATTATTATTATAAGGCAAGGGTAGTTCTTTGGCAGAATCCAGATCTTCTAGGACAGAGGTCTTGATTTGATTTCCAGCCAATGCACCTCAAGTGTGATTACTAACTACGTTTCTGTCATTGTTGGCTTGCATGTTACTCCAATGCTGAACAAGTTTAGCAGAACTTCTAGACTAGGACATACTAAAAGTAAAGACTTGGGGATCTTTTTCTGAAAACCAGTCAATGAAAACAATGTGAATTATATTGCTTATATCTGAAACTGATCATGGTGAAAGACTAGGAAGTAGTGATTTAAAGGCTGGTTGAATGGCTAGTAGACACAACGACAATCACGTCATACTAGTTGTAAGGTACACACACATATGCGTGCGCACACGCGCTGACAAGAGTTTCCAAGGCATCCCTATGAAGAGAGAGGCTTACAGCAGAAATTAGTACAGCAGCTGGGCCCTTGATTGGAACTTTTTGCCTTAAAAACTTTAATAAAGTAATGTTTTGCTCTTTAAAGACACCCATTTGTGCTATTTCTGTTATGAAAGCAGTAGGTAACAGAGATGCCAGGTCAGTCCAATTTCTAAGGTTCTGTGGGTAGAGAAGCAGCACTGCTACACACCACACAAGGCAGCCAGGACAAAGATCTACACTGCACTGCACTGCTGAGGAAACTTCTGTCAGACCTCTAAGGTGATCTCATCCACTAGGGCAATTCTGTCCAGTACCACTGGGTCCCGGCACTGAAAGGACACACCAACCTGCCATCGTGGGGCAGGGTCCAAACCCTTCTGGCCCCACATTCAAGCGACCAGGGATCATCTATCTCTTTATTCTTTATTTCCTCCTTCTCTCTCTCCTCCCTCTTTACCATCACATCCAATATTAGTGAACACAGTTGGGTTTTCCCCTTTCTTTCTCTTTTTCTATTTACTCTCTTGTTTCTTTCTTATTTCTGTCTTTGTTCTCTTCAATTCTCTCTCTGTATGATTCTCTCTGCTCCCTCTCATTCCTTTCACAGGCCACTGCTGGTACCAGTGGGCAGCCTGACCCCTAAGACAGTGCTGCACACAGCACAGCACAGGGTCAGCTATTTTTTAAAACTATTTTTAAATTTCCCTCTTCCCATTCCTCTTCTCTTTTCCTTTCTTTGTGTTCTTCTTTCACGCTTTCTTCTTTTCTCCTATTCTTCTAGCTCTTCTATATCTCTTACAACAGCCTTGGCAGATTTAGTTCTCCTTTTTAGTTGTTTTCTTTGTTTTTTTACTGTTTTCGCTATTTTACTCTGTGCATTTTAGTTGTGTGTATGTGAGTGGATATCAGTTTGCTTGGCATTACTGCTCCAGTCTGTGTCTTCCTCTTTCTCTCTTTCTCCTCTCCTTTCACTCTCTTTCCTGTCACGAGCCACTAGCATCCTCCAGGCCACACCCCTCTGCCTAGGGAAACTCTGAAGGCCCACCTGGGGGATCTCTCACCTGCATTTATCGGCGTGGCAAGCAGCTGGAGAATTCACGATGGTCCTCTTCCACACACCACGCAGCAGGGGGTTTGCCGCTACTAAAAGAAAATGGTGGTATCACCGGCCTAAATCCTGACCCCCTACAAGTGACTGGGGGAAAAGTCTGACCACCACTTGTGGGGCTCCATGCTACTGCAGGAACATCTACCCAACCTCCAAGGCGATATCTCTGTCTACGATAATTCCCCTGCCAGCTACAGAGCTCTACACCAAGGAGGGTATACCCACATGCCCTCCTCAGCACTACAGTTTCAGAGAAAAAAGAAAAAAAACACAGGCCAGCTGAGGTGCTCCAAGAACTGTGAAGCCTGCTTAGAGATCAGCCAGGGAAGCAATGCCCTTGTGGGCCCACAACAACTCGACCAGTGTCACATAAGAGGAATATTCAACACATATTCCAAGTAATGGAATATTCAATGGCTAGGATAAGAGTGAAACCACAGGAAGATATAGCGACAGCCTCATCCCTCAGTACAGCTACCGGCAGGTAGTTCATAGAAGTACTCATATGAACCCCACAAAAGAGAGCCCAGGGCTCTTCGACTTAGGAAGATGGCTTCAAGAACCTCTAAAAACAACACCTAAACAGCAACAAGTTCTAACAGCTTCAACAAAAAAGCAGGAGAAATAGAAGACAATGTCAGAAGAAGTCATGAACCTAATGATGGGCATATCAGAAGCAGATATTGACCTGCCACAAAAAGAAATTTTCAAAATGCTACTTGAAGTCATAAAGGATATGAGGGAAGCAATGCAGCAAAAAGATGATATAGGAGATAAAGATAACACACCGAAGGGAAATACAAGAGTTAAGGGATGAAATAACAAAATCCAGTGACAAATTGAGAGACCTTGCCAATAGGTTTGAGGAGGCAGAGAAGCGCACCAGTGACCTAGAGGACCAAGCAGACCTCAGCAAACGGGAAAAGCAATCAAATAAGACAATAAAAGAAACTGAAGAAAACCTGAGAGCTATATCTGACGCTAGGAAAAGGACAATATTAGAATAATTGGACTACCGAAAAAAGACACAACAAAGTCAAAGCGAAAATAACAAGGGAATTCTCAAAGGAAAACTTCCACAGCTTAATAAATGAAAATCAGGCAACCATTCAAGAGGCTGAAAGAACACCAGCCAGACTCATAATTGTCAAATTACCCAACTATGAGGAAAAGGAGAAAATCATAAAAGCAGCTAGGGAAAAGCAAACAGTCACATATAAAGGTACCCCAATAAGAGTATATTCAGATCTATCAGAGGAAATGTTGAAGAAGAGGAGGGAATGGAGTAACACATTCCAAAAATTGAAGGAAAACAATGCAAACCCAAGAATACTTTACCAGCCAAATTATCTATTAAGATAGATGGAGAAGTAAGAGTCTTCCCAGACAGGGACACCCTCAAAGAATACATAACAAGAAGCCCAGCCCTACAAAAGATCCTTGCCAATTCAGTATGGGGAGAATATAAACACTCACTGAGGACAAATAAGAGACCATCACATAGAACAACTCTACCAATAGGGCGACAAAGAGGAAACAGCCCCCAGGATAGCATCAGTTTAATAGTGGAAAGAAGGCAAACATAAGCCACACACAAAACAAGTGGATAAGATAGGTAGATAGGGAAATATCCAACATGAAAGGTATAAGATGACACCACAGAGTCCACAGATGGATATAACACTGAATATCAATGGCCTGAACTCAGGCATTAAAAGGCAGAGGCTAACAGACTGGCTCAGGAAACATAACCTATCAATCTGTTGCCTCCAGGAGACTCATCTGAAGCTTACAGACAAAAACAATTTGAGAATTAAAGGCTGGAGAAAAATATACCAAGCAAATGGTAATGCAAAATAAGCAGGTCTAGCGATCTTAATATCTGACCAAATTGACCTTAAGATACAGGCCATAACAAGAGTCAAGGAGGGGCAGGATATAATGATTAAGGGAGCAATAGACCAAGAACCAGTGAGCGTAATAAACATATATGCGCTAATGAGAGACCTGTGAAATTCGTAAATGAAGCACTTCAAAAGATGAAAAAAGAGATCACAGGTTCAACAATTATAGTTGGTGACTTTAATACACCACTCTCTGAAAAAGACAGATCATTGGGAAAGAAACTCAACAAGGAGGCTACGGTTCTAAATAGCACAATTAGACGACTTGACTTGATAGATATTTTCAGAGCTTTCTACCCACATGCAAAAAAAGTTCACATTCTTTTCAAGCCCACGTAGCACATATTCAAAAAGAGACCACGTGCTGGGACACAAGTTGAAACGTGAGGCAGAGCAACCGTGGGAGCAGAGCAGGGAGTCCCCGAGGGAGTACAAAGGACAGACTCTGAGGCCAAAGCATGGTACCCCATTGGGCCTGACTGAAGGACACGCCTAGAGATCAAAAGTCAGACCTTGATCTATTTACAGGTTTTTCTTTTTTTAAAAACTTTTTTTCTTATAATTAATCTATTCTTCTATGGGTAATTGGTTTCCTTTTTTGTTGTCATTGCTGTGTTCTCACTCATCACCTATCTTGATATGGCTTGATTTTTTTGGTGCATATTATTATCTCTACAGATCTATCTAGATAAGGTAGACTGGATGAATAGTCTAGAGGAGTAAACAATGAGACCAATGGTTCCAGGGGGACATGGTAGAGTGGGAGGCGGGGTAAGGAGGTGGTGCTGACCAACCCAGGGACAGGGAAGCAACAAGTGATCCAAAATCAGTGGCAAGGAGGGTGTGAGAGGCCTGGTAGGGATTCAGCAAGGGCAAGTTAACGGAGAAAAATTACTGAAACCCAAATTAAGGGTGAGCATGATAGTGGAACAAGAGGAAAGTGTAAGGAAATAGAGGAAAGAACTAGGTGACAAATAGCATTTACAGGTGTCTAAAGACTGGAATGTCCATATGTAAATCTATTTATATAAGAGTGTGGGGAAAAAGATCTATGTGCATATATTTATAGGTTTGGTATTAACGCAGCAGATGGATAATAGGCCTCCACTCAAGCACTTACTCAATGCAAGAACACTTTGTTCTATCAAGTTGGCATTTCATAATGCACACTTTCCCAACACGACTGCTGAAGAAAAATGTGTGCATAGAAAATGTGGTGAAGAAAGCTGATAGTGCCTGGCTATCAAAAGCTATAGTGTCTGGGGTCTTAAAGGCTTGAAGCAAGCAGTCAAGTAGCTGAGAAGCATCAAAGCCCACATGAAAGAAGCACACTAGGTCGTCTGATCACGAGGTGTAGAAAGGACCAGTTATCAGACATCAAAGAACTAAAAATCCTATCAGTGGGTGCCCACCTTCTTGATACAATCACTGAAGACAAACTTGTGCAAAAGCAAATGTGGTGAAGAAAGTTAAAGGTGCCCGACTATCAAAAGATATAGTATCTGTGATCTTGGAGGCTCGAAGATAAACAAGTGGCCATCTAGTTCAGAAGCAACAAAGCCCACATGGAAGAAACACACCAGTCTGTGTGACCATGAGCTGTTGAAGGGACCAGGTATCAAACATCAAGGAACAAAAACTCATATCATTATAAATGTGTGAGTGCACAGTGGAGACTTAAAGCCCATCAGTTATGGGTGAGTGCAGAGTAGAGACTCAAAGCCCATCGGCAGCCAACTGGACACCCCCTTACTGAAGGGTTGTGGGGAGGAGTTGAGCCAGTCAGGTTGCAGGGTAGCAATGAAGAAACATATAACTTTCCTTGAGTTCTTAAATACTTCCCCCATCCCCACTATCATGATCCCAATTCTACCTTACAAATCTGGCTAGTCCAGCGGATGTACACTGGTACAGATAGCAACTGGAAACACAGGGGATCCAGGACAATGACTCCTCCAGAACCAGTGGTGAGAGTGGCGATGTCTGGAGGGTAGAGGGAACATTGGATAGAAAGGGGAAACTGCCCCCCCTACGCCCCCACCCCAAGTCCCCCGGAACTGTCGGTCCCGTTGTTTTTCTTCCAGATAGTTCATCCAGCCTGTCCTATTCAGACAGACCTGTGGAGACACTAACATGCACGAAAACAAGACAGAGGAAAACAAAGCAACAGTATACAACCAGACAACAAAACAACAAAAACAAACCACTGACAAAGAACAGAACAAAACAGTTCACAAGAGAAAAGCTTGTAGTTAGTTCAGGAATCATTTGCTGGCCCTTAGGAGCGTTTTCCAGTCCAGTCTGTTGGGGCACCACGCCCTGGCCCCAAAGTCCACTTTCAGCATTCCCTGGGGACCTTGCCACTCCATTTCCTTGCTGTTCCGCTGCACTCCCCCAGTGATTTGCCTCGGTGTGGTGGGATCAGGTCAGGTGCAATTCCTACACTGTGTCTCCGGTGCTGTCCCCTGTATCGCCCTTAGTCACTGATTGGCATCATTTCTCATAGTGGGGCCAGCCATGTTGTTCTCTCTGTGGACTGGCTGCTCTACTCAGGAACATCATCATCACGGCCTGGTGGGCCAGGCTGTGCTCCACTCTCTCCTCCTGCCCCTTCATGTTCATCTCCCGGAGCTGCAAAGTCAATGTCATCCTTTGGAACAAATTCTTTTTGGGGGAGGGGCAGGAATCCACTTAATTTATGGTGCTGGGGCCAGCCTCCCAGACCTCTCCACTGGTTCCCTCCTCCATGCCGGGATATTGCATCCACACCTTGCGACACTGGGTTGAAGTCTGGTCCCACTTTCCCTGTCGATGCTGGGAGAGTGGAGGGTGAGTGGGTTGGAAAGGGGGAACTGATTACAAGGATCCACATGTGACCTCTTCCCTGGGAGAGGGACAGCAGAGAAGGGGGGAAGGGAGACTCCGGATAGGGCAAGATATGACAAAATAACGAGGTATAAATTACCAAGGGCACATGAGGGAGGGGGGAAAGGGGAGGGAGGGGAAAAAAAAAGAGGACCTGATGCGAGGGGCTTAAGTGGAGAGCAAATGCCTTGAGAATGATTGGGGCAGGGAATGTATGGATGTGCTTTATACAATTGATGTATGTATATGTATGGATGGTGATAAGAGTTGTATGAGTCCCTAATAAAATGTAAAAAAAGAAAAGAGGAGAAAAAAATGATTAGGGCAAAGATTGTACAGATGTGCTTTATACAATTAATGTATGTATATGTATGAACTGCGATAAGAATTGTATGAGCCCCAATAAATTGTTAAAAAAAAGAACTGTAAAAGCCCCAATAAAATGATTTGTTAAAAAAAGAAAGGGGAAACTGATTACAAGAATCTACGTATAGCCTCCTGCCTGGGGAATGGACAGCAGGGAAGAGGGCAGGGGAAGACATCTTACATTGTAACATATGATAAAATAATAACAATTTATGAATTACGAAGGGTTCATGAGGTAGTGGGGAGTGGGTAGGGAGGGGCGAAATGAGCAGCTGATACTAAGGGCTCAAGTGGAAGGCAAATGTTTTGAGAATAATAATGGCAACAAATGTACATATGCAATGGGTATATGTATGGATAGTGATAAGTATTGTATGAGTCCCCAATAAAATGGTTGTATATATATGTATATGTATATATGTGTATATATGTATATATATGTACATATATATCTCCTATTTGGCACTGCAGCAATTTCCTGTTCTTTTATATTTTCCTCAACAGTAGTCATTTCTACCATAGGATCAAAGGAAAACTGCATTGATTATAAACTTTGTTACTTTTTAGAAGGTTATAATAAACATTTTCCTCCTCCTTAAGAATTGAGGATAACATTGTGCTGTCAGTTTGTCTGACTGTGGTGATGGCTGTGTTTACGTGATGCTGGAAACAATACAATTTTTTTTCAAACATTAGTGGAGTTATCGATGGAGAATAAATTTCAGCAGACTTTCAAGACAAAGAACAGATTAGATAGAAGGAAGAGGCTGTCTACTTTTGGAAAATTCACCACTGAAAACCTTTTGAATAGTGACAGAACATTGATAAAGTGCCAGAAATGAGCCCCTCACATTGGAAGGGCCTCCAAATGCTGTTGGAGAAAATCTGCCTACTCAGAACTGAGTACCCCTGAATGATGCGGATAGAGCAACGCTCTGGGGACATTCACCTGTGGATGGAGCATGACTTAAAATGAGGAAAAATATCCATGAAGATTATAAAACTAGGAAAATTGGACATTGTTAAAAATGAAATGCATATTGATCACTACCCTATGTATTCATGGGATGAAATGTACTGGTATTGGCCATTTAAAATATGACAGTTATATTATTTACCATTCTGGGAATAACAACTTCAAGATGCATGGCACTGAGTCATCCAAAAGAACATTTCAAGATTTATCTTGAAATATCCTGCTGCCAGTGATAGGATAATATCTATATGTCTACAAGGCATTTATTATTCAAACTTAGCAATAATCCCTGAAGTCATTGATGAAGAAACTGAAGAGGTTTATAAAATTATTCCATCTGAAATTGATAATCATTATGGGAATTATGGAATTGAAAGCTATTGGTGATTGGAATGCAAAAATTGGACTCAAAGAAGAGAAAGCTGGAGTTGAAAAGTATGGCTGTGTGAGAGAAAGGATACTGGAAGCTGTATGATAGAATTTGGCAAGACCAATGACTTCATCATTTCTACTACCTTATGTCAACAACATAAACTGCAATCATATCAGTCAATCTCACTAGATGGAATACACAGGGATCACACTACCTGAGAGAAGAGATGATGGGGAAGCTCCATGTTGTTAGAGGTCTTCAAATATGTTCCAATTCATAGTGACCTTACGTATAGAATCAAAGATACCCCTGTGAAATCCTGTACTATCTTCACAATTGTTATGTTTTAGTTCATTGTTTCCTCCATATCAATATATCTTGGCAAAATTCTTATTTTTTTCTCCCCTCCACTTCTCCAAGCAGGAGTCAGTCTCTCCTAAAAACATGTCAGAAGCATATGAGACCATCTCTTGCCATCTGTACATCCAAAGAGTATTCTGTCTGTACTTTTTTCAAGACAAGTCTGTTTGATGTTCTGCCACTATCCCGTATTTTCAGTATTCTGAGACAGGGCCATAATTCAAACACATTGCTTCTCTTTTTCAATCTTATTCAATGTCCCGCTTTCACTTGCACATGAGGCAATTGAAAATACCATGGCCTGGGAAAGGGGAAAATGAGCTGATATCAAGAGCTGAAGTAGAAAGAAAATATTTTGAAAATGATGATGGCAACAAATCTACAAATGTGATTGACAAAATGATATAAATGTATGGATTGTGATATGAGCTGTATGAACCCCAATAAAATGATTTAAATAAAAGAATTATCCCCAACTTCTGGATCAAAAGTGGATGTTGGTGTATGACAGCCAGATAATAAAGGAAAAAAGATAATTAAAATAAAGCCTAAATGGAAAGAAATAATTATTTGTGGGAAAACACAGGGGAAAAAGAAAGAAAGAAAATACCACGGCTTCTGCTTCCTTGGACACCAGCTGTTTTCCGGTTTAAGTCCTCAGGATACAAGTGTGTCTGAGGTAAATTCTAGTTCATAACGGAGAGTTTCCATATGGGGTCTCGCTGACGCAGCCTCTGAAGTCTTCCATGTGCCCCAAAGATGCAGGATTCGGTGTCCCAGTCTTTTATGGGACCTGACCTGGTTTTCCGGAATGCCCCCACGCCCCAGGTCAATTCTGCACACCCACTGCAAGCCACTAAGGACTCTCTCCACCTAGTGCTCCCACGAGAACTCTCGGTCTCCTCTCACTCCATCTGAAATTAACCCTCGTTCCCCTCCCATTTCTTCAACCCACATATACCTCCGTTCCCTCAAATTTGTCTGTTCCATCTCCCCTCTCCTGCAGTACCTATCCCCTCAGTAAGCCTCATCCCTCTGAGAGAGTTGCCTCTCTCTCTGGGGGACCTCACCCCAGATCAGCATGGTGTCCATTCAGCAGACAGCCTCCTCCTCCTCTCCCCAGTCCATTGGTCTCATCTATTATTAGGTGTCCTTTGGTCAAGTGACCAACCCTATACTTATCTGGAGCACATGATGTGTGGTTCATTGGCGCTGCTCCGGCTCTTTACCAGAACAGACGACTGACATGTGTGCACACGCCCTCACCCCCACCCCTACCACCAAAGTGAAGGGAAAATATACATGGATTAAGCTACTGGTGAATCCCCTCTCACCACAGACCAGGGATGTGATAGCCTGGCCATCATGCAGAGAGCATTGGAAAGTGGATTATTTCAGATACAGGTAGGTTAAAACTTGATGCCTTTTCATTTGGTTTCCCTTTTGACTCTTTTAAATTTGTTCTAGTTTTTAGTATTTTTTGCTTTTTTTCTTCGTTTTACTTAGTTATTGTTGTTAGTTTGTTGTTGCTTGGTATGTGTTTCTGTATGTGACTTTCAGGATAGCTAAATCTATAGAAACTGGTTTGATGCTTCCTTAGGGATGTTATATGGTATACTGGGGGAAAATAGGGAACAAATAACAATGAGTACAAAAACAAAGAAAATGGTCTAACATTGATTGTGGTGATGGGTGTACAGCTCTTCTTGATATTGTTGCATTAACAAATCGCCTGATATGTGAATTATAAGCAATAGAACAGATTTGTGTTTCTTTTTGGAAAACAAATGGTATAGAAGGAGCAGGTTCATGCTACACTGAAGGCATTAGTCAAAAACCAGCTCCGGGAATGGGTGTCACTGTTGAGTAACGTTCCAGCTGTACATTTCTGAGATAGATTTGTTCATTCTCTGCCACTCCTCATATGTTCTATCTTTGTCTTCAGTCCATCACTCAAACACATCCGTTCTTCTCGGTCTTCTTTGGTCCGTGCTCAGCTTTTCCAGGCATATCAGAAGATTGAAAGTTTTGATCCAGGACTTTGGTCTATTATTCTGTAGTTCTGAAAGTGATATTTCTGTACTTTAAGGAATTATTTTGCAACGGATTTGCCAAATGCAGCTTGTCATTTGACTCTTAACTGCTATTCCATGGGCGTTGACTTGCATACACTTTTCATAAACAGAATATATTGAAGAATTTGCATAAATGCTTTCTAGCAGATTAACATATATAGATGTCAGAATCTCTGCTGACGATAATGTTTTCCTTTACCTTTTAATAGGCCATTTCACCATTTGATCACCTTCTTCATATTCCAGAAAAATCCATTTTCTCTTTCTTTTAGAATATTAAAAAAGTGATAGTTATTGGATACTTATGCCAGGCAGGTAAAAAATTTCATGTGACATTATGTCACTTATGTCACAAAACTTGCCTTCCAGGAATGCATTGTCCTTACTATTCACAATTAGAGTATAACAGTATTCATGAAGCTTTGTTTTGATATGCGTTATCTCAACTGTCAGTTTTTCTACCTTCCTTTCTACCTGAATGTAGTAGCACTGAAGATAAAGATTATAGGAGAAATCTAATGGATGGCACCTGGAACGTATTTAAGAATTTGCTATGGGATTATAAAGTCATTACTGTTTTTTTACGGTTATAAAAGCAATTCTTTGATATTTGCAATGGATTTTACCTTTAACAATGAAGATATTTTAAATTTATGAGTCATTAGCAAATATATAAGGACAGCATAATGGTAATTATGTATTTATCTCTTGAAAACAAGGTTTTAGTGAGATCTAAAAAAAGACCCTTGTGTATGAGCAATGGAAGAACCAAGCTACATTTTTCAGCCTGTTTCCTGTTGAATATTCTTTCCTATGGAAGATTTCATTTCCTTTGGGAAAATTTGACTCTAAAAGATGTGCGTGCAAATACCCACAGCTGTTGAGCCTATAGTTTAATGTCAGGAATGCAAATTAACAGTATAGGAGAATTTGGAAACTATCTATACACCTGCAAATGATTGTCCGTGGCCACTGAAAGAGGGCCAGTATGTTTTGTTTGCTTGCTTAAGCCCTCGTATATGATTTTCTTTACTTGTTTACCTTTGGCTTCCAAATTGTACCTATGATTTCTAAAGGTACAAAACAATGAAACCATAATTTTTCTACAAAATATTCCGTGTAACTCAATCCCTGAAGAGCATAAACATTAAAAATTACACAAACCAACAATGATATCATAACATTTTAGTGTATGTAGTAAGCTTTATCAGGCAGTAAAATGCCTAAAAAAGTGCTTACATCTTTTGCAGAATAAGTCTTTGAGACACTGTTTATTCTGTAGTTCAATTCTTCCCTTATTAAAATCGTTCAAGATAAATTCCTTTTAGAATTTAACAACAGAAAAAGGTTTGCGACTACTTTTGTTTTTTAATCACTTTATTGGGGGCTCACACAACTCTTATCATAATCCATCCATCCATCCATTGTGTCAAGCACATTTGTACATATGTTGCCATCATCATTCTCAAAACATTTGCTTTCTATTTGAGCCCTTGGTATCAACTCATTTCCCCCCTCTCTCCCCCCGCCCCCTCCCCATGAACCCTTGATAATTTATAAATTATGATTATTTTGTCATATCTTATACCAGCAGGCTTTATTTTAAAAGTCAATAAGAATTAGATAATTCATTGTTTTGCATGCCTCTATGATTAACAGTAAATTCAGTGCAAAGGAGAAAAGTAGAAAATATGTGAAGTGCACACACACACGTATATGAATGAAGTTGGAAAAAATATGAAGGATCAATAATTGGGAAAAAAAGGATTTTCTGATACAAACAACTCTGGAAAACACATAATAAAATGTTCTAAGCACAATGGCTTATTCATTGCAAACACTTTATTTGCAACCACATAAATGGTGTCCATGTAGATTTTACCAGACCAAACACACAAGAATTAAGTTAACTACCTCTACGGAAGGAGAAACCTGGTGGTAGAGGGGGCTATGTGTGGGGCGGTGCTCCTGTAAAGAGGCAGTTCCATCTGTGAGATAGAGTGGGTATGAGTTTGAATCCAGTCCATGGTAGAGTGTTTGTTTGTTGTTTATGGATCAAGAAGACGGATAAGTTCAATATCAGTCAAACAAAGTGAGAGGCTAACAATGGAACTGACCATCAATTGCTAATATATAATTTAAACTTGATGCTAAAGAAAATTCAAACATGTTAACAAGCGTCCAAGTACAACCTTTAGTATGAATTTAGAGACCATCTGCAGAATATAGTTGATACATTGAACATAAATGATAATCTTAAGAGTACATTTGATACATTGAGTATAAAGGACCAGGCAAGTTGTGGATTGAAATCAAGAACATCACACAAAATGAAAGGTCACTGAAAATACAGAAAAGAGGTAAGACCAAAATAAGTATCAGAAGAGGCTCTATAACTTATCTTTAAATGCAGAGAAGCTAATGTGACAGGAAGAAATTATGAAGTAAAAGAGCTGAACAAAATACTTCAAAGGGCAGCTCAAGAACTCAAGGTAAATTATTATAATGAATTTTTTCAAGGCCAATGGCTAGAAAACCAAAAGGAAAGAGCATACTCAGCATTTCTGAACATGAAAGAAATGAACTGCTATGACTAGACTTTCAATAATGAGGAATTAATTCTATTGGCCAGAATGTTCACTACTTTCAGGAAATATCTAAAGAAGGTGGAGGGAATACACAGACTCATTATAGATATAGATATAGATATATAGTCAATGTTCAATGATTTCAGGAGGAGGCATTTGTTGTTAACCATGAGTACTGAAGGAAGAATTCCACGATGCACTGAAGGCAATGATGAAAAGCAAAGCTTTGATTGAAATGTTTCAACAAACCATACAGCTTTGGAGGAGTTCATTTTCAATGTCAAGATATTTGGAACAGAGCTACCTGGCTAACTGAATGGAAGAGATCTGTATTTGTGCCCATTCCAAAGAAAAGAATGTAGAACGTAGAAACTATTGAACAATGTCATTACTTTCCCAACTAAGGAACATTTTGCTGAAAATAATTTTAAAATGTTTGCAGCAATTCATTAGCAGGGAGATGGCATACATGTAAGCTAAATCAAAACAGGGTATGGATGAGAAATATCATTACGTGTTGGATATTGACTGAAATTGGAGATTATTAGAAAGGTGTTAGCTTGCGTTTTACTGAATATATAACAATAGAGGATTGTGTGCATCACAATAAACTATGAATAACATTGAGCGAATTAGGAATTCCAGAACACTTGAGTATGTTCATGCAGAGCCTGTATTTTAGACCAGCAGACAGTCCTTTAACCAGAATATGGGACTAGTGAATAGTGGAAAATCAGGAAAGATGAGTGACAGGGCAGAATCATTTCACTGTACTTATTTGATATGTATACTGAGAAGATGGATTATATGATGAAGATTGTGGCAGTTGGAATGAAGGAAGGTTTGTTAACAACCTGCCATTTTCAGATAACATAAATTTGCTAGCTGAAAGCAAAGAAAACTTGAAGAATTTACTGGTGAAGATCAAAGGCTACGGTCTTCTGTATGGATTACAACTCAATACAAGGAAAATGAAAATCTTCATAACTGGAGAAATTAACATAATCATTAACAGACTATATTGGTGAAATTGTCAGTATTTCATTTTACTTACATCTACAATTTACACCCATGGAACCAAGTCATAAAATCCATATATTGTGTTGAGAAGTTTTGCTGCAAAATACCTCTTTAAAGTGTTAAGAAGGCACGATGTAACTTTGAGGACTAAGTGCATGTGACTCAAACCATGGAACATTCAGCCACCTTATACGCCTGAGGAAACTGGACAATGAATAAGGAAAACCCAGAATTGATGCCTTTGAATTATGAGGTGGTGAAAGAATATGAAATATACCACGGACTGCCACAGAACAAACACGTCAGATTTGGGAAAAGGACAGCTGGAATTCTCCTTAAGAGCAAGGACCACACAACTTTATTTCATGTCCCTTGGACATGATATCAGAAGGGACCAGTCTCTGGAGAAAGTCGTGTTCAGTAAAGTAGGTCGGAGGAAACCAAGACATATCCTTAATGAAATGAATTGTATCATGTCTGCCACAATGATATCAAGCACAGGAATGATTGTGAGGATGGACCAGGACCAGACAGTGTTGCAGTCTGTCCACAGTACCTAACACACACTCAGGCACACACACACACACACACACACACACACACACACACACACACACACACAAACAAACAGATGAGAGTGCACATATATATTTAAATTTTATCTCAATCTTTCAGTTCAAGTCAGTACAAAATGATAAAGCTATATAATTAAATAAATTGTTTTGTGGAATGGAGCACTGGTGGCATAGTAGTTATGCATTGGGCTGCAATTCAAAAGGTCAGCAGTTCACAACCACCAGCCACTCCTTGGGAGAAAGATGGGGTTTTCTACTCCTGTAAACAAATTATTGACTCAGAAATGGACAGGGAAGTTCTAGCCTGCCTTATAGAGTTGCTATGAGATAGCATCAACTTGGTGGCACTGGTTTTTGGTTTGTGTTTGTGTGAAAAAGCAGTACTAAAAACCAGTTCTAGGATTTGTATAGCTCTATCCCCTTAGAATTATTAAACATGGCACATTTAAACCCTTGTCTCCAATCTCAATATTACTTTCCAAGTACAAGTACCCATTTCTTCCTATAGCGAGTTAGTTTATTTGTTTCAAGGCTTATTCCCTTTTAAACAATCCAAAACAACTCCTTTTTCCTTATTGGCTATTCAATCCTTGTGGTTTCTCAAGCACGTGCCATAAACTCAAGGGTTTTGTAATGATTTATGGATGTGATGTGGTAAAACACATTCTATTTTATACTTGTAAATGTCTTGGATTAAATCTGTTTCTTTACTGCAAGGTTACTTGGAACTTTTAGTATTTATTCTAAGGTTGTTTGGGAAATGCAAAGAGAACTATAGAAACATAGGTAGCATTTTCTAGAGATACAGACTTCCTGAATTGTTTTGTGGAGTTCTTGGGAGGACAAATGCATGAGGAACCACTCTTTGAGAACTGGTGACGAAGTGAAATCCAAGTTTCTTCTGATCAGTATTATCCTCCACAACTTTTCCCCATTTTACTTGCCAGCATTATTTGCCACAAATATATGCTAAGGTCAACCTGGAATGCTTGCTGGGGCTCAACTGTATTATGTACTTTCTTATCTCATTGTCTCCTTATCTTGTTTAGATCTGTGAACACAATTACCCTGATTTACCTATAAAATTTATAGTTATTCATCAAGATTCAGCCATGAAGTAACCATTCCTTGAAAGACTTTTCTTGTTTTTTTCTTTTGTCTAAGTAAAACTCATCTCTTCTTCCTTCACGCTTCCACTGCAAATTTTCTCAAGCTTCTGTTATTGATTACCTACCCAAGTGATTGAGTGATTTCTTAATCTTTCACGCAAATATTTTATTTTAACAATAAAAGCATATTTTAAACTTTCAATTAAATTTACTGGACACCAATAAGGATACTCTCTTCAATTAACCACAACTCTAAAATTTCATGCCACTGAATAATTTATTCCCCAGGTATCTAAGTATCCCGGTCACTTTTTTGATTACTAGATTCTTATGGAAGAGCTATTGCATGACGTCTGGGGCTGGGTTATTGCATCTTCCGTCTTGCATTTCTACATGGATTCTTCGCAATGCTTATTCTGAAGTAAAGCTACTCTAAAACTACCATACTATTAGGAAGTAGAAATTAATTCATGGAAAAATCAAGAGGGCTGCTCAGCAATCTGCCAGCTATCCCAAACATACCAAATGAGGCACAAGACATCGGAAAAAGAAGGTCAGCCACCACTGTGAACTCCATTGTCACTTGAATCCAGTCAACCTGGATATTGAGTAACAAGCAAATATGTGGGCTTGGCATTGGGACCAGTTGGCGATTAAAACTAAATGTAATTTGAGGAGATGATTAGTAAAGTCAATCTTTAAAATGAAAACTGATATATTTTGACAGTGAATTAAAAAACTGGAACTATTAAGAAGAAGAATTTTCAGTTTTCAAGTAAAATGTAGAGAAAACAGTTATGAGACAGAGTTTACCACATTAAAAACAATTTCTTGTTTCCAGGTTTTCTAATAATCAAGATACTGAAGATATAGCCTCAGGTAAGAATCAAATTTAGAGTGCCACCAAAAACACACTATCTTATCAAGATTTCAAGATTCATGAAATTTGCAGAAGTGCCTGGTAGACGCCCACTCAAGAAGACCATGAGTTGGCAACCACTTCTTTTTTTTTAATCAAGGGACAGATAGTAAATATTTTATACTTTTCACCCAATAAGGAACTGTCTCCCTTACTTATTGTGACTGTTTGGTTTTTACTTTTGTTTGTTTTGTTCAAATAACCCCTTGAGAAAACGGTATAGAAGCCATGCATGACCTCCTCTAGGTTTCGAGGAGAATCCAAATCCACACTAGTGATAGGCAGGTAGATGGCCACAGAGATGTCAGATATGCCTCCACATCCATCCATCCTTCTTTATCCTATTCTGACACCAACTTGTGGTACTCTATTTCTCTTCTAGGTTTGATAATCCATTGCAACGGGCACATAGGATTCACGACCAACACTCATGGTCATAGGGGATTATTGGGGAAAGATATAGTTATTTTTCCCAGAGTGCCTCTTCTTCTCAGTCATTCCAGCAGGAATGTCATTCTCTTATTCTCAGCCTCTCCATCATTTAGCCCCTAAGCCTTTGCCACCTGTGTCTCATTGTTATGGAAGTGCTCCTCTGCTATATTTCATCGTCTCCTTGTTTTGGCTTCTGGCCACCTTTTACAGGGATCTTATACATATTCTGCCATGATTCTTCTTTCTTGATGGTTATGGGTTTCCTTTGTTCTTGCTTCTGAACTGGCTCTCTTTATATCCAGAGGAATGGAAAAATCAGACAATTGTTGAGTTAGATTCCCTTACACCTTACTTGTATGCTCCCACCAGTTACTTGGTGAGAATTAAAACTATGGATAGAAAAGCCATACCAGGTAATTTTATTTCACCAGACCATTAAAAATTTAAAACTTATTGTTAAAATGCAAACCTAATACAAAAAAAGTGTGGGGTTAATTTGGTGTGTGGGGCAAAGCTTCTCAAACCCTGAGCCAGAAATCAATGCTTCTAAGAATAGTAAGAATTTCCCTTTTAATTCCTATGTGAAAGGAGGAGTCAGGCAGGTGTTAAGGTAGAATCATCTGCCTCGCACTTCCACTGTATTACCAGAAAATTAAGAGGTAAGGAGGCTAATATAGGGAGAATTGGTGTTAAAAATAGATTCAGTGTATTAGTGTTCAGTTCAGTTACCCCCTTAGATTTTTCACCTATGAAATTATTTGAGAACTCACTGAAATGTTCCAAATTCAATATATATGCCAGCAGGCTCTGCTAATCCTTCACCAGCTAAACCAGGACGACTTCTGCCACCCCATCCTGTGCCCTACTTCTGCAGTAGGCAATAATTTCCCTAGATGGCTGTGTAAAAGTGGCTCACAGAAAGCCTCCTAGAGTGAGCCACAAGACCTCACACCATATTTCCCCATGGTGCTATCTGCCCTTAGCCTGTAATCTAGAGCTTTGTAAATCCCCTCCCAAGCCAGGAACAGAGTGACTGACTACATTGGCCATCCCCTTTCTGCCTCATCCCAGCTCCATGCTTCAAGAATGGGTAATGATAAATTTTGCAGCAATTGAAAAGCCACTGGGATAGTTACCTGTGACAGAACATAGTTCCACAGACCACAACCAGAAGTGCTGTACCAGCACTGAAGGGACACAGGAGGGAAGCCAGGGAAAAATTCAGATCCAGTCAGGTCCAAACTCACTCTGCTAAGCTGGTCTCCCTTCCCTGGGAGACAGCGCAAAACAGGCCCCATGACAGGGCACCCCACAAATCCATGATGAAAAAGGGGGAAAACATTTTTTTAAATTTTTGCTTTCAATTCTAGGCTGAGGTCCTTTGTGTAGATTTGATTATCATCCTGCAGAACTCTTTCTATTCACATTTATTAACATAAAAAGGTAACCAGAACACTAATATTCAGAACACAGCCTAGGGTTTTTAACATAACAAAATAGGAAAAGCAAACAAGGCCTACCTATTTTGGGCTCCATAGAGTGTCATTGAAAGGCTGAAAATTGTGCCTGACAGTTTAGATCAGACCTGTGAAAACGCTGCTGGCCTGCCCCAACCTAGCCCAGTGACACACTTATAGTCACCATCTTCAGCCCAGACACTGAGACCCCACGCCACTGCTGGCCACTGAGTTCCACGGTACCCTGCCTACATAGCAGTCCAACCCACCACCATAGTAGGCCACAGATAGTCTTCAAGGACACTTACCAGTCACACAGTGACAGAGCTCAGGGCCCCTTGGTCTCCCAGAAACTTGGTGGCTAGTACTTCCAAAATGAGACGCAAACAGCAACACACTACAAAACTCTCAGCAAGAAAACAAGAAAAACAAAGCACAATGGCAGAAATAACAGTGCTCCTAGAAGAATCAAATTTGTATCTGGCACAGAAAGGAATTTTCAGAAGGCTGTTTGGAGTAGAACAGGATATGAGGGAAGCAACGCAAACTAAGGATGCAAGTATGGAGGAGATTAAATTTACAATAGAGAGGATTAAATTCACAATGGAGAGGATGAAGTCCACACACCAAAGGGAAATACATGAGTTAATGGATGAAGTAATAGAAAAAAAAAACCCCCACAAAATCACGGATCTCACCAACAGAATAGAAGAGGCAGGGAATTGTACAAGCCATCTCAAGACCAATTAGGCAGACTTCAACAAACAGGAAAGACAGTGAAACTAGATTATCAAAGAGGCAGGAAAAAACCTGAGATCAGTGACAGATGCTATGAATAGGAACAATATTTGAATAATTGGTCTACCAGAACATGACACAACGAAGAAGTCAACAGCTAAATTAGCGAGGGGATTTCTAGAAGCAAACTTACCCACCTTAATGAGTGAGAATCTGACACTCATACAAGAAGCAGAGAGGAAACCAATTAGACTAAACCCCAGGAAGAACTCACCATGGCATATAATAGTTAAAGTATCCAACTTTGAGGAAATAGAGGACATTTAAAAGCAGCAAGAGAAAAAAAGGCAGTCATATACAATGGTCCTCAGGTAAGAATATACTCATACCTATCAGGTGTTATCATGAAGAGGAGGAGAGAGTGGAGTATTCTGAAAGCTGAAAGAAAAAAAACACCAGCCAAAATATCTACACTGCCAAACTATCTATTAAGATAGATGGTGGGGTAAGAGATTTCCAGGACAAGGAAAAACTCAAAGAATATGCCATAAGACACTCAACCCTGCGAGAAATCCTTGCTACTCACAATGGTCAGAATACCAATATCCACCAAGCACAAGTAGGAGATTACCATATAGCCCAACTTCACCCAGAAGCCAATGTACTGATAACAATTACCAAGATAACATGGCATCAGAGGGAAAAGAAGGCAAGCTTGAAACCCCACACAAAAACACAGGACACTGATATGAAGGGAAACAGGAAAATACCCAACACAAAAGGTACGAGATGACACAATGAATCCACAGATCATGATGATAACTCTGAATGTCAATGACCTTAACTTATTCGTTAAAAGACAAATTGTAGTAGACTGGCTCAGAAAACATAACCCATTGTGTTAGATAGGGTTCTCCAGAGAGACTAAACCAGATTGCTAGTAATTTTATAGGTAGATAGATAGATATAGATAAATATATAATACAAGAAATGAATAGTTAAATTATAAAGCAGTACAAATGGCTCAGTGCAACTTACTCCCCTGAGAGAGTTGTGAGACACTAGCAGTCCTTTTAGACTTGAGGGCCATCAGTTCCTCCTCTGTAGAGAGAGCTGAGCTACATATACCCAGGCAGCACACAGCAAGGCAGGTCACCAACTATCACCAACTTTCAGTCCCCAGCTCCAGAGATGTACATTCCAATCACATGGGCTTAAAGGGACCTCAACTTACAGTGACACACTTCACCGGCTATGTGTCCCACAGGTACTGTAGCCTTTAACTTGAGGCACAGACCAAGTAAGGCAGCTGCACACTGGTCCGATGATCAAAGAGGAAGAGACAAGAAAGGCGAGGCTCACCGAGCCATTTATCTCTCTGCCCTTCAATTAATCCCACTTGTGTTTATCGACTACGCTAGTGAAATAAACTATCTCACCCATCTAACTGTTGCCTGCGAAAGACACATCTTAAGCTTGCAGACAAATCTTGTCTAAGAGTAAAAGGCTCATGGAAAATATACCAGGCAAACAGGAACTTAAAAAAAGCAGGGGTAACAACACTAATCTTCAGCAAAATTGATTTCAAGGTGCAAACCATAACAAGAGTCAAGGAAGGGCACTATATAATCCTCAAAGGATTAGTAAACCAGGAAACAGTGAGCATAGTAATATACACACCTAATGAGAGAACCATGAAATTCTTCAAACTATTCAAAAGATGAAAAAAGAAATCACAGATTCAACATGCGTAGTATGTGACTTTAATACACTGCTAACAGAGAACTATAGATCATTGGGAAAGAAGCGCAGCAAGGAATCTTCAGAGTTAAACACTACAATCAGGCAACAGGACCTGATAGACATATATAGAGCTTTCTATCCAAATGCAAATAAATTCACATTCTTTTCAAGTACTCATGGCACATATTCCAAATTAGACCACATGCTGGGGCACAAGTCCAGCCTGAGTAAATTCACACACATATCGATTCCTCAGATGTCACTCTTGGATCACCATGCCATAAAACTGGAGATCAATAAAAGGACAACCAGAAAAACAAAGGAATACATTTGTAGGATGAATAAAGCTCTTCAGAGACATGAATGGGTACTGGCCCAGATTAGCAACGATTTTAGTAAATTTATAGAAACTAATGAGAATGAGAATACAATGTAACAAAACCTATGGAACACAGCAAAAGCAGTTGTTAGAGATAACTTGATACAGTAAGTGCATATATGGAAAAGGAAGATACTTATGACTAATAAACTATCACAAAACCTCCAGCAACTATTACAGAGTCAACAGAACAACCCCTCCAATAGCAAATAATAATAATAACAGTAATAATAAAATCAGGCCAGAGTTAAACAGGTAGGAAACAAGAGAAAATGCAACAAAAAAAATCAATGCAGAAAAAAACTGGATTTTTGAAAAAAATCAATAGAATTGACAGACAGCTGGCAAGTCTAACCAAGGAAAGGAAGGAGCAAATATCAATAGCCAGGATGAGGATGAAATAAGGGAAACCACAATGAACCTCAAAGAGATTATCAGGATAACCACAAAGTACTATGAAAATCTATACTCCAATAAATTCAGAGATGTGGAATACATGGACAAATATTTGGGAAAAAATCCCTCTCTAGATTATTCCAGATATAGGTCATGAACCTCAACAAACCTTCAGCTAAGAATAATACAGCTTTCAAGAAAATACCAACAGAACAATCTCTAAAACCAGACAGCTTCACAGGAGAATTCTATCAAGCATTCAGGGAAGAGCTAACACCAAACCTCCAGAAACTATTCCAGAGCATAGAAAAAGATGGGAAACTTCCAAACTCATTCTATGAAGCCAGTATAACTTTGATATTCAAACAAGGCAAGGATCCCACAAGAATAGAGAACTACAGACTGATCTCTCTAATGAACATAGAGCAAAAATACTTAGCAAAATATTGTCCAATAGAAAACAAAAGTTTATAAAACACATCCTGCACAATGAACAGGTGGGATACATTCCAGGAATGCGGGGACGGTTTAACATCTGAAACTCCATCAATATTGTAAACTACATTGATAAGAAAATTTATAAAAATCAAATTATAAAATCAATAGATGCAGAAACAGCATTTGATAACCTCCAACAACCCATTCCTAATTAAGACACTCAAGAAGATAGGAATGGAAGGGAAATTCCTCAAGCTATCTATGAGAAGCCAGCAGCCAACATTATAATCAATGGAGAAAAGACTAAAACAATCCAACTGAAAAGGGGGATCAGTCAAGAATGCCTCTTGTCCCCACTTACTATTCAACATCATACTGGAGGTCCTAGCTAACAACACAAGACAGCAGAAGGGCATTAAAGGTATCCAACTGGGAGAGGAGGAGGTGAAATTATTGCTATTTTCAGATGACATAATTATGTACAATGAAAATCCCAAATGCTCCACAACAGGAGTATTGACAGTGATATTGGAATATGGAAGAGTGGCAGGATAAAAGATCAGCAAACAGAAGTCTATTGGGTTGCTATATACATCTGCCAAGACCACGAAAAAGAATATCAAGAAGGCAGTACACTTTACAATATCCAAGAACAAATAGAAATATCCAGGGATATATTTAAATAAAAAAACTCAAAAGACTTATACAAGGAAAACTACAGGATCCTGTTACCAGAAACCAAAAGTGATCTTCACACCTGGAAGAAGGTGGGGGGGAAAAACGGAAACCAAATTAAAATGATCTACGTATAACCTACTCCTGGGGAATGGACAACAGAAAAGTGATTGAAGGGAGACATTGGCCAGTTTAAACATGAAATAATAATAATTTACAAATCATCAAGGGCTCATGAGGGGGAGGTAGGGAGGGAAAATGAGGAGCTGATACCAAGGGCTCAAGTGGAAAGAAAGTGTTTTGAAAATGATGGGTACTTTACTGTGGCCTGTTGATTCACCCCTTCCCTGTGACCCCTCTTTGGGGGGTGTCCCATTGTCTAAAGATGGGTTTGGGGTCTCTGCTCTTATCCCCCCTCATTATCAACAATATAGTTTGTTTGCTTGTTTATTATGGTTCTTCTGATGTCTGTTACCCGGTCCAGGCAACACCTCATGATCGCACCAGTGATATATGTCTTCCAATTTGGGCTTGTTGCATCCCTGCTAGATGACTGCTTGTTTAACTTCAAGTCTTTAAGACCCCAGATGCTATGTCTTTTGATAGCCAGGCACCATCTGTTTTTCACCACATTTGTTTATTCACCCAGTTTGTCTTCAGTGATTTTGCCAGGAGGGTGAGCATCCCAGAATGCCATTTTGTTTGAACAAAGTGTTTTTGCATTGAGGGAAGGTATGAGTAGAGGCCCAAAGTCTGTCCACTACCTCAGTGTCTTGCCACATACATATATGTACATAGGCCAATACTTCTATTTTAATGAATTAATGTATTCACATATGTACATGCTTATACTAATACCTCTCTCTATAGTCTTGCTTCCAAGATCGCTCCTCTATTTCTTTTTAACTTCCTCCTGCCCCACCATCATTCTTGCCATTCTTCTGCCTCTTAGTACTTCCTCTCAGTTAGATTGCTTTTGCTCCAACACCCCCGGAATCTTTATGTCCTCGTTGTTGATTTTAATTCCCTAGTTGTTCCCCTGTCTCTGGCATTGTTTGCTCATTGCTCTCTTCCCCTGCCTCCTTCTGCCTTCAAGTACCTCTTGGACTGTCTATCTAGTTGCTTTCTCATGGATCTTGCTTCTCATACCTATATTATCTAAGTAGGCAAACCAACAATAGCATAGACTAAACAAAGAGAAAACAAAAGATTGGAGAAAAAAATATATAATACCAGATCTGGCCACTGACCTTTATGTCTATGTCTCCACTGGTCCTGGGGGAATTTCGGGAGCTGCCCCTCTCAGCCTGAAGTCTATTTTGGGGGCTATTTGGGGACTTTGTGGCTTTGCTCTCATTGCTGATCTGTTATGTTCCCTTCTTGGTTCATCCTGCTGTGGAGGGTTCAGACTGGACTAACTCCCCACCGTAGGTCCCTAGTATTGTCTTCTGTCGCAGTATGCTCCACTGTGGGGACAACTTGTCATTCCCCTATTATTGCTCACATCTTTTACTGTTTACCTACTTCTCTGATCTCATTGTTTATCTTCTAGGATTCCTTTTGATTTAAGATTTTAGTGTTTCAATTTCTTTTGTTGTTCTCATGAATGTTCCACACATCTCTTGACAAAACCTAAGCATCGTTCTTTTTAATCTTGTTTCTGGTAGTTCCAGGGCCTCTTTTTCATAACACCATATTGGAGTTGAGTGATTTTTAATGTTTTTTTTCTCCTTTTTTTTCTTTACTGTGGTTGACGTTGTTTCTTCAGCATCGTTGTGTAAGGCTTTCAGTGGTGTGTGAGCTGCTGGATACTATACAGATAGTTAACTCTGTCTAATGACTTGGGAGATGTCCTGTTGGGTTGGGCACCAGAAAGTCAGGTCAGCAGAAGGCTCTTTCCAAATACCTTCTTAATTATATATTTTATATGGAGAAGGTAGAGTAGATGATTTGTCCTTTTGTTTGCAATTTTTTAGATTGAGAGATATATTAATAAAAACACCCATATACAAAAAAACACACTCATTTACATATTAATCTGTTTTAGGTGAACTGACTTTGTATTTTAAGTCTCTAATGAGATCAGAAGACAGTTTGGTGGTGTTGTGTGTAGATGAATACGTTTTACTAGTGTGAGGAATTCAAGTTATTTGTTGCCAGAGCAATTAAGTTGGTTGAAATTAAGCAATTAAGGCCCTGTTGCACCTCTCCTCTCATTTCCCACTTATCAAATCAAGGTTGGTCACAAAGTGATGATGGGATGGCAGCTTCAATCCTGATTTTTAAGATTTGACAGTCTATACTTTTGCACTTTTGGGGACTCAATGAGCCTCCATTTAATCTCATCATAGGATCATTAGAGATCATAACAATGTTAGTTTTAAGTCACTCAATTTATAACTAGACTGTTTCACAGAAAATACACAATCAAAACATATAGAAGCAATTTAAGGCCCACATTAGTGTTGTTAGGTGTAATAGAGTCAGTTCCAATTGAAATACCCTGTGTCCAACAGAACAAAACACTGCTTGTCTCATGCTATCTTCACCACTGTTGGTATGTTTGAGTCCATTGTTACAGCCACTGTACTGACCCATCTTGTCCAAGGTCTTTGTCCTTTTCACTTCCCCTGTACTTTACCATGCATGGTGCCCTTCTTCAGGGATGACCTTTTCTCATAACATGTCCAAAACATGTGAGTCAAGTGTCAACATGTTCACTTTAAATGAGCATTCTGGCTGTACCTCTTCTCAAGAAAGACTTATTTGTTCTTTTGGAAATGAATGAAGATTTCAATCTTCTCAGCCAGCACCATAATTCAATTAAATGTATTCTTTTTTTTAGTCTTCCTTATTCAACTCCTTATTCAAAATCTGTTTACCTGGTGTGAGTCTTCTGGGACTTGAAATACCAGTGGCATAGCTTCCAGCAACACAGCAATAGCAAATCACCACAGTGCAACAAACTGACAAATAAATAATCAGTGACAGGCCCATATAGGTAGGCCAAATGAATATTGCTACATAGGGAATGTGAATGTTGCTAATAATTCTGAAAGAATTACTACACACTTAATGTGGATATTAAGGCTAGAAAACAGACATAAAGGTATAATAATTTCTAAATATTATCTTGACTTGATAACAATATCCAGATAGAGCAGTAAAGCTCATCTGTTTCACCTACATATTGGGGAACCAGCTAGAAGCGGAATCTTTTTCTGGAAGAATTTCTGATAATTTAAGTAAGGTTCCCGATCATTTAAGTAACACTATAATTTAAGTAATATAAGTAATAACACCACCAAAGCATCAAAATGGCAAATTATATTATCAATAGTTTCTGTAATATATGATAATTTTGAATTTCAGAATCTCAGCAGTAGATTAGATTACCCTTTCCCCAAGCTTAGTCCAGAATCCTCTTATGAATATTGGTCAAAGTTCAATTACTAGGATAAAACTCCCAGTATTTTTTGAAAAATCTGCTTGATCATGAGAGTAACATGATATTACAGGGACAGGGCAGTTCGTATCCTATGATTACTGTAATAGAAATTAATCCAACCAGTTAGTTCCTAAAATAAGAATCATCTAGATTCTTATTGAGAAAGACTAAGAACTACTTTTTGTTTTGATTTTGAATTTAGGAATAGCTCCTTTCATTGATTCCTCTATCAGATAGATATCTTATTTCCTAAAGCAAGAACCTGGATTTAGGAAATTCAGCAACTGTGTAAGCCCTCTACTCGGCAGAGCCTGTGCCCAGTGGAGTGCTTTCTAGGAGCTGGCTCCTTTTCTTTTCCTTTGGGAGCCTCACTCTAGCTCCGAAGGCTTACAACCGGGTCGAATGTGAAACATTCTTGTTTGAATATTCTTCTACTCAACATTTTTTTTTACCTTCTCATCCTTTTTTTCCCATAATTTTTGTTTTTTGTGTTTGCACAAGGATAACTCTTTAGACATTGGGATTTTTCTGTTTCCTTTTAGCTTTCTAATTAGTTTCTTGTTCACTAAAACTAGCAGGCTCTTGTCTGTAGGCATTACTGAAAGCTATGGCTACAGACTGGCAGTGCAGTGACTAACAGGTTGACATGTGAAGTGAGCAGTGGAGGGGGAACCCCATAGTCAGGGTACCCTACCCCTATGAGTTTCTGAGACCGTAACTCTGGTAGTAGAGGCTCTGCCTTTCTCCTGTGGAGGGTCTGGTGGTTTCCTACTGCCAGCCTTGAAGATCTCAGTCCAAAGCATAACCACTCTGACATCAAGGTTTCTTAGTGGAAGGAGAAGGAAGAAAGCAGTTGGTAGAATACTTTCCTTTCATGGAATTTTGGATTAATTATGTGTACATGATTATCAATTTTGATCTACTGTGGGCTACTCCATAAAATTCCAGCCTATTAAACTTTGGGTTCTGAGGAATGGCTGGGGGTTGGGTTGGGGTCACAAATGACCTTTTCTCCCTACACAGGGGGAAAGAGACTCCAACTCCTTATCTGCCCAAGAAAGATTCTTTTTTAATTTATTTATTAAAAGATCACTTAATTGGACACTCTTACAGCCCTTGTCACATCTATATGTCCATTGCATCAGATATGTTTGTACATATGTTGCCTTCATTTTTTCTAGACATTTATTTTCTATTGAGCCCTTGGTATCAGCTTCTCTTTTTTGCCCTCCCTTCCCCTGACCCTCATATTCCCCTGATAGATTAGAAATTGTTATTTTTTCATATCTTTCACTGACCTCTTTCTCCCTTTCCCTGTGTTTTCTGTTGTTCTTCCCCCTGGAGAGGGGTTTATGGTTATATGTTTATCACTGTGATCAGTTTCTCCTTTTCCCCTTCCTCTCCCTGACTTCTACCTACCCTTCTGGTATCACTAATCCCAATCCTGTTCCTGGATTCTGTATGTTGTAAGCCCCCATCTCTTCTCTCTACTGTGTTACTCTGGGTATATTAGAGAAACAAATCCACAGAAACTCATATGTATGAGAGAGTTTTATATAAAGGGTAGTGCACATCAAGAAAACATCCCAACCCAGTGCTGCCAAAACCCACAAGTCCAACATTAGCCCATATATCCAACACCAATCCACAAAGTCCTCCTCCATCTCACAAAACACACAATATGATGTTAACTGCAGGAGGAAAGCCGAATCAGTGAACACGTAAGCATCTCAGCGCTGGCAGTGGTCTCCACACAGCTGCTTTACTACGCAGGGCTGCATCGGGGTAGATCAATGTGACTTTTCCTCTGGATGTCTTGCAGGAATTGAGCCTTGCCAGCTGAAGCAGCCTTGCCAGCTCTACCCTGGTCTAACCATCACAAAGCAAGAGACCTGAGAATTAGAAAGGCAAAGTTCACCGAGCCATTTCTGTCTCTGCCCTTCAATTAACACATGTGTTTATCGGTCAGGTTGTCACAATAAACTTTAACTAACTCAACCCTTGCCAACTTGGCACCTGTACATCATTCTTTAGCCTCACAATTGCAATTATGTAACACCTGTACTTAGTCCTATAACCCAGTGAATATATTCTAGCACCTATGAAAGTTTGCAAGCCAACCACTCATGGCTTTATCCCCCCAATTTTGGGTATCCAATTTATATACTGTCCACTTACATAGACCCAGTACTCTAAAGAGACATTCATAATTTTCAACATGAAGAAATCTCCATTCCAGTTGGAACCTTGTGAAGTCTGCATCCATAGCAAAGTCAAATCCGGACAGGCCATCCATAAAGTCAGCAACAAATATGCACCACCTCACAGGCTCAAATATCTCCATCTGGTCAGATTCTGGTCAGCTCAATGTGGGCTGCCTCACTCAGCCTCCACAGGGAACCCATTGTATGCCTTGCCTTTAGACCATGGGCTCTCGCCAATACTCAACAAGCCTTGCCCCCTTGTGCTCAGTCCCGAACTTTAGACCAGCCAACCCACTCTCATCATCTCCTCTTTATCCTGTAAACCAAGTTCACAGGTGTCAGTGGCCAAATTCAACCCGTCTCTTTATTGCTGCATTTCTCCCACTTCTACTCAACAAGTAGATCCAGGTGGTCCCCTAGCAAGCATCTCAGTCTGCCCACAGGCTCCCTTTAGTGTTCAGTCCCAGAAAGGAGTTTTCTTCATGGTTGCAGATTTCAGCTTCTGACAAAGACTGCTGGTTCCTGGGTACTCCAAAGCACTGGGTGGGGAATATCTTTCCAAAGCTTTCTTTGCAGTCATGGCCTAAACCCAGCTAAAGACCATATTTTAATGGCTGAAAGCAAGTGGGCTTGCAAGCTTTTTATTTTCATATTTCCCTTGTTTTCCCCAGAAAGCAACTGAGTACACTGTGTGGCTTTATATGACCTCTGGCTAGAAAAAGAAGAAAAACTACCATGAGGGAGAGGTCAAACAAACATCTACTTTCCATCTTATGATTTGTTTCTCCAGTACCTTACTCTCGAGGCAACACAATGTGTCAATCTGATTACTTAAGAGAAAGAAATCCACAGAAACTCATGTATCAGAGAGAATTTTATATAAAGGTTAAATGCACATCAAGAAAACATCCCAACCCAGTGCTGCCCAAACCCACAAGTCCAACATTAACCCATATATACAACACCAATCCATAAAATCCTCCTCCATTTCACAAAACACACACTATAATGCCGATTGCAGGAGGAAGGCTGAATCAGTGAACGTGTAAGCATCTTAGCGCTGGCACGGTCTCCACACAACTGCTTCAGCACACAGGGCTGCATCGGGGTAGCTCCATATGACTTCTCCTCTAGGACGTCTCGCAGGAAGTGAACCTTGACAGCTGAAGCAGGGAACTGGCTAAGGCAGCTGCACCCTGGTCTGACCATCACAAAGCAAGAGTGCCAAGAACTCAAAAGCAAGGATCACCAAGCCATTTATCCCTCCACCCTTCAATTAACCCCACATAGGTCTATCGGCCAGGTTGACACAACAAACTTTAACTAACTTACTACTTATATACATGCTCTGCTGTAGCCTGAATTGAGAAGCAGCACTGGGGTGATGATAGTGGGGATGAGGAAGCCTCAAGGAACCAGAGAAATACTCTATGCTTCATTGATGCTTTACTGCACCCTGATTGACTCATTCCTTCCCTGTGGCCCCTCTGTGGGGGGGATTATTCCATTGTCTACAGATGAGCTTTGGATCTCTGCTCAACTCCCCCTCATTCTCAACAATATGTTTTTGTTTGTTTGTTTGTTATGTGTCTTCTGATGCCTATAACCCGGTCCCAATGACTCCTCATGATCACACTGGCAGTATGCTTCTTTCATGTGGGCTTGTTGCTTCTCTGCTGAATGGCCACTTGTTTAAATTCAAGTCCATAAGACCACAGATGCCATATCTTTTTATAGCCAGACACCATCCACCTTCTTCACCACATTTGCTGATGCACCCATTTTATCTTCAGTGATTGTGTCGAGAGGGTGAGTATCTAAGAGTGCCGATTTGTTATAGCAAAGCGTTCCTGTATTGAGGGAGAGTATGAGCAGAGGCCCAAAGTTCATCCACTTCCCAGTGTATTGCCATATAAATATATGTACATAGGCAACACCTTTATTTTTGTGGATTAATGCATTTGCATTTGTACACACTTATTCTTATACCCCTCTCCATTGCTTTGCTTCCTAGGTCCTTCCTGTTTCCTTTTACCTTTCTTCTGCACCACCATCACTTTCTCCCTATTTCTGCCTCTTAGTACTTCCTCTTAGCTAATTTGCTGTTGCTTGGACACCTCCAGGATCTCCTCCTTGCTGTTGACTCTAATTCCCTAGTTGTTCCCCTGTTTATGGCACTGCCTGCTCACTGCACTCTTCGCCCCCTGTCTTCACCCCCCAAGTCTCCCTGGGACTGTTGATTCCGCTGCTTTCTCCTTGGGCTTGCTTCCCATGCCTATCTTGTATAAGTAGGCAAACCAACAATGACATAGACTAAACAAACAAACGAAACAAAAATCCAAAAAATTGAAAGAAAAGGAGAGGAAAAAAGAGATATAGAGAGAAAATATATATAATTCCAGGTTGTTTGCTGACCTTCATGACTGCCTACTCATTAGTCCTAGGGGATCTCCTGGAGCTGTTCCTCACAGCCTGAAGTCTGTTTTGGAGGGCTTGTCAGGGGTTTTGTAGCTTTGCTTTGTTCCAGTTGCTGATCTGTTATGCTCCCTTCTTGATATGCCCCACTGTGGTGGGTTTGGACTGCACTACCTCCCAACTGTGTGACCCCAGAATTGTCCTCTGTCACAGTCTGCTCCAGCAAGGGGACAACAGGAGCTGTTGTCAGTCCCACAGTCCCCTTTGTGTCAAAGCTATTTCTCGCAGGGATGTCGTCCTCCAGGCCTGGTTTGCCAGCATGGGGTCTAGACCCACTGTCCCAAGGGAGATTCTTATGAGACAGAAGTTAAACATGCTTCCTCCCTCCATCCTTCTTTTTCCTATTCTGACACAATCCGTCCCTCCAACAGTATGCTATTTCTCTGCTAGGTTTGATAATCTATTGCAATTATCTCACAGAATTCATAAATAATACTTACAACTATGGTAGTTTATTTAAAAAATTAACAAGTTACCTTAAGCCAGAATCAGAAAACATTTTGAGGATACAGCCATTTTGTCTGCAGCAGGACCTCTTTTCAGTAATGAAACATCCTTCTCTCTTCTCTGGTCCTTAGCCTCTCATCCACATGGTCTTTTGGCTTATGCCCTGCTTGGCTACTGTTATAGAGGTAGAGCGTTAGTAAGTGCCTTACAGACCATCCATCTGCTTTGCAAGCCAGCCTCCTATCTGAAACCACTCCGCCTTACTCCTTCTGTGGGCTGGGAAGTCTGCACTGCGTCAGACGACGGTGCATCTGCTGCCTCTGCAAACTCCCACAGGCCATCTCCACTTCATGCAGAGAGAACACACATGCTGGTGGTGGCTCTTCTTTCTTTGTGGTCATGGGGTTCCACTTCCTGCTTCTGAAATGGCCATCTTCCAGTACAGTGGAATGGAAAAAAACTGGCCATTACCTGGAACCCTCTACACCTTATTTGCGAGATTCCACTCAGCTTTGTTTGGATTACAATGCAATGTAATGAAAACCTAAATCCTCACAACTGGACCCATCTATAACATCATAATAAATGGGAAAATGTCTGAATTTGTTAAGAATATTTCATCTTGCTTAGATCCCAATCAATGCTCATGGAAACAGCAGTCAAAAGTCAAATGACATGCTACTCTGGATAAATCTGGTGTACAAGATCTCTTTGAATTGTTAAAGAGCATGGGTGTCACTGTGAGGAACAAGGTGTGATTGACCCTACACGGCTCATTTTCAATCCCCTCATATGCATGTGAAAGTTGAACAGTGATAAGAAGATGACAGAAGAATTGATGCATTGCATCGTGGTGTTGACAAAGAATATGACAGTACCCTGGACTGCTATGAGAACAAACAAATCTATCTTTAAAGATTTATAAAAATGAACCATACTCAAAATTTAGTTCTTTAAATCTCCTTAAGAAATGAACTTCACATAAAATTTAAAAAATTTCATAGTTTTATTGATATATAGCTCACATACCATAAAAATTACTTCAGTTATATTAAGAATTGTGTAATCATCACCACAGTCAATTTGAGAATATTTTCTTCTTTCTTGTACTCATTGTTAGCTCTCCATTTTCTCTCAACCTTCCCTGCCATGCCTCTAGATAATTATTAATAGTTACTATGTCTGTAAGCTTTCCTATCCTGGATTTCATATACAGAAAATCATATTAACACAAACAAGAACAAGCAAAGAGCCCAACAGCAATATCAAAACAAAATAGAGTAAAACCTCAATTGGAAAAAAAGCAGAAAATATTTAAAATGGAAACAACTTTAAAATGGGTCAAAAGAGACATCAAATGAGAAAGTGTTACATTTAAACCTAATCGCAGTAGCCACAAGCGACTTCACAGTTCTCGCCGTCTGACAGCAAGTATATTCACAAAGCAGGACTATGGCCAGGGGATCCTGCAAATAGATTTTGGACTTCCACTGTCTGAAAAAACAGCCTATACATAAGAGGATTTCCTTTTCTCAACAGTGTTTCTGATTCTATAGCATTGGCTAAATTGATGACAGCATCAATAGAATTAATTACCTTATGTCCTGGGGAGATAATTTATAATATTCTCTATCATAAAAAAGAAAATGATGTCTCTAAACTGAACCGGAGACATATATAAACCATAGATATATGAATGAATTTGGGGCTCACATTTAATTCTAGCCCTGATCTAAGAGCAATTAATTCTTATGCTGTAGCTCTCACTCAATACTCACCGTCATGAAGTGATCACTGAAGATATGAATGCTGTAGCAAAGTGCGGTGAAGAAATAAGATAGTGCTCAGCTATCAGAAAGAATAGTGCCCGGGCCTTTAAAGAATTCTTTTAAAGTAAGTAGCCATCTAAGTGAGGCATCAACTAAGTGCGCATGCTGTGTGATCCAAGGATTGTAAATAAATCCAAATCCAAAGGAGGGAATGGCATCAGAGCTTAAATCCTAAATACCTTTTTTTATAGAAGGATATGGATGTCAGTGAAAGTCTAAAACACTTATTTGACAATAACAACAACAACAACAAAACACTAAAATACCTGACCAGTGCATTTGTTAGTCTAAGAAGAGAAATTTCCTCAAATGTTCAAATAGTTTCATAATTTGAATTTTAAAATACATCAGTACTTTTAACATATATGTACATATGTGTCTATATGTATATACGCACATATATATTTAAAATTTTGTTATAAACAGATTTGACTGGGAAATTGATTCTTCTAATCAATATTTTAAAAGTTTCCCCCATGTCCCCTCTGGACTATAGAATATTAGTATAAAGTCCAAAGACAAACTACTTAACAGAATCGAAATGTGTTAAACATTTAAAAATAAATCTACATAGACTATTCTTTTGAGTTATAAAGAACATACTTAGGTATATTTTGGTGTCATTATGATTACTTACCATTATGTTGGTTCATTTTTTAAAGTTTTTTTTAATACACTTGGTGAAAATGGCTTACTGTATCTTAAAATGCATTGCCAGTTACATTTTCCTAGAATTTGACTGAAACAATACATCTCCCAAAGTTATGTTTTAATAGAGTCCCACATGTCACTGCTGCCATTCCTCACCACTCTTTTAGGGAGTTTAACATAAACAGATTTCAAAATAAGGAGAATCAAGAGTCATGCTTTTTTTGTGTTTCTTTAGGTGGTCAGGTGGACTTCAGATGGCAAATGAGTGACTGGGTGGGTGGTACAAACAAGTCCATACACTAGCTTGCCTGTTAATGCACTAGCTTGAAAGTCTCAGTCCATTGAGAGGCGCCTTATAAGAGATGTCTTTGATCTGCTTCTGAAGCATCATCCATGAAGACCCCGAGGAGCACAGTTCTGCTCTTCCTTACCTGGGTTAGCATCGCGGGAGGCAGCCAGTCTGATTTTGGAGACAAAAGTAGTAGGACAGAAATGAAGGAAAATAAGGATTATAGTCTCTGTATAAAACAAAACACTAAAATTAACAATCGTTATTTTCCATATATTTGAAATGATGCACTGAAGCCAATTAATCATTATACTTCAGGGACAAACAGCAGACATAAAAGAATAGAGGGAATCTCATTTGTTTTGTTTCTGGTAGAAGTAAAATACACAGATTGATAGGCATCTACTAATGGAACATTGCTCTCTACTAAGACAATGGAAAAGGATAGAATTCTTTGTTTTCAATTGTCGATTCTTTCAAAAAAGCAGACAGAACTTGGCATTGAGAAAAGAAAGAAGGGGTTAGTTTTATAATACCAAATAATAGCTTCAAATCCAAGAGTCAGTACACGAATGCAGGGGACTAAGCTATCTTACTTTAATGCAGGAATCTGTGCCTCTTTAAATCTTTTGGGGGGGAAATGCTCATAGGGTTTCTTTATATCTTTTATCCTCTCATTGTTCACTCATTGAATCAGTGTATTCTATTTTTACTGTTTGGTTTCTTATACCAAGACTGTAGTTGGTGCTTAGCAGTAACTTTGTAACATTCCTTCTTTCCCCCAAGGATGACAGGAGAGCAAGGAAGACATATATAAGCACCAAGAGAATGATATTTGGGTTCCCCCATAGACTCAGAGCAGCCTGGCTCAGGGCTTAATGCTTTTGGGCTGTGCTGGGCGCCCAAGCCCTTATGGACATTTTATTTGCAAGTGTGGCAGCACATTTTGTCTATCTTTTTCGTTTCTGAATATATATCGTAGGTTCTAAAACACTGACGTGGTGCTTTCCTGAAGCAGGCATGTTGCTAAAGTTGGAGGGGAAAAAAGGATCTTTTCTATATTTTGAACACAGAGACTATCCTGTGTAAACTATTACAAAGCTCCTGGTATTTAGGACATTGAGGAGGAAACTGTCTTAGATTGCACCGTTAGACAGCAAAGTCCGTGAATAGACAAGAGCTGTGTTTATTCATCATTATTCTTCCTATCGTCACAAGAATAATGCCATTACAATAGATTTCAACACATACTTGTTGAATGGACCAAGGATTGAAAACAAGAAATAGAATTGCACTACTTATCTACCTCCATCATTAATTATTGGTGTGTATAAAACTGAGGTCCTAATATAAGAAGGTTATGAGTAAGTTTGAATGTACTATATAGATTATACATCTATATAGAAAAAGAATGAAATAGAGGTTTGCCTATAATTTACTTTAAGTTGTTACTATTTATTTGCATATATTATGGAATTTGTAGAACCATAACAAAGAATGACTGCCAGAATATTGAGGATTTGAAATTTAATTATATCATCATTGAAATGTTCTTTAACTGTTTGGATATTTATGAATTTCAAATATTAATTCAGATAGTAAAACCTGGGCATTTTAATCACTATTTGAATGGTATTTAAAAATATCTATACAAACCACATTGATCACTTCTTTCATTTTTGTCATAATAAACACCTCTAAAGTTATTTCTATAAAATTACAAGGATGCATATTAGGAGAAGGAAAAAAAGAAACAATTATTGGTAACTAAATGGTCAGAATCTTTTTTCTCACTTGTCCTACAAGTTTCCTAACTCACATGACTCAGAAGCTCTTTTGATCTTGGTCAGTGATGGAGGATGTATGCATACATTCATATTCAAGTAAATGTAGCTTATTTACAATTTGAAACATTTTTGATAAAAAAGTGGGTAAAGTAACTTGCAACATAGTTTATGATATTTATCACTAAAATAACTATACTCCACAAATATCAAAGTTTTTTTGTTGAACTAAATATTTCCCTGTTGATGAAATAAGTTAAATTTTATGTGTTAGCATAGTATTATTTGTCAGTGCTGTTTTTTAAAATAGCAGGGAAATAACAATATGAAATTTACTTTCATAGTCTATAACTATGTTTTGCTTCTAAAACTAGTATGATAGTAGATGAAAGAGTCATCCAAAGAGTTTAGAATTTTAAACATTTCATCTCACTTTTGGACAACTAACCAGGACTATTATCATTAGTCTACCTTTAAAGTATTTAAAATCCAGTGAAACTTGGTGTTTCCTTGGTTGCTCCTGAAAGAATGCTGCTCCATCCTCCTTCCCGTGGCCTTTTTCAACAGCTTAGGCATGTTCATGTGTCGACAGTGACCTCAATGGACACACGTGGTTTCGGGTTGCCCTGTCATTCCGCTCCTCAGAATGCACATCTCGCGTGGACATGTATTATTATTTAGTGTTTATTATTCCATGGAAGAGATCCACCTCTTTCAGAAACAGAAGAGTTCAGGGAAGAGGTCACTCAGAAATGGTTTCTGAATTAATAATGGTCTTTTACCATCTTCATCTAGATTGTTTCTCAAGTTTGGACTTTCTACTTCATTAATAGGACTATCTACAATACTCAGCACAGTTATGTCAGTAGGTTAAGGCAGAGGGAAATGACTAATCTTTTAAGATAGTAAAAAGTTTTCAGATTCTTGTGTACATTATGACTGAAATGTATCGTAGCCTGAAATACAGATGATTAGTATTAGTTTAATTTATTTGCTATTTTCCAATATTTCAATAGGGAGCAATACCATGTATACATTAAATCTCTTGGGAATTGGAGAACAGGGGTTTTGTTTGATTCATGTAACACTTGCTTGGATTTAAAATTATGACAGCAAATAGAAATGTCTGTTCGGCAGCTTAACTAGGACAAAATAATTCATCTGGTGTCCATTATTTGACCAGGTTTTTCTTCTAGAAGCTCACATCCATGTCTGCTCCATTTTATTGTTGCTGTTAATTCGGATTAACACTATATGCTAATTGCTTCAGTGGCAATGATGTTTATATTTAAGTCATTAGTATTGTTTGATTTATAGACTGTAGTGCAAAAATAAGATCAACCTAAATTTTATTGGAGAAAGAAATTTTCTCCATTAAATTTAAGGAAAATAGTCTAGTTTTCTCCAAACTCCATGAGCATAATGGAAAAGAAATGTGCGTGTGTGTGCATGTGCATGTGTGTGTGTGTGTGTGTGTGTGATCTTGATATGCTCACAGTTGGCTGAAGATAGATTGGCAGTAACAGCTGCCACTAGTGTCAACAACCAAGTACAATGAAGTGTGGCAACCCCCCAACTGTTTTCCATTCAAATGAGTTATGAGTTCTCACTGTTCAGAATCACCCCCCACTCAAAAAAAATTATATGTCTTGTTGTGAGAATTGGGGAATATCCACCTGGCAAGCAAATTTCTATGCTTAAAAAAAAAGAGTGAGGGAAAAATAACAGTAAATTAATCAAACTCACTAGAAAATGTCTACTGAAAAAAAACCTTAGAGCACTGAGAAATAACAAGAAAGGAATCAGGGTAACCCCTTCTCTTGGTTCAAGGGCTCTGAGACAATGGTGAAGAATATGCAGCATCATCTAAGAAATTCAGGGAGGTAACTGCGAGGGGCAAGGGGTCCACTTGACCTCCAACATCAAAGCCTGGTTGGAGAAAAATTGCTTGGTTACTTGTAGCTTAATCCAACATTACACACTTCTTTCAAACATCAAAAATGCTGCTCAGCTTTTGGATTGTTGGACATTCTTACTACTAATCCAGTCTTAATTATAAAAGTTTCATACTCTGTGTCTTGCTCCCTGTGCAACACAATGTGTGAGCCCAGGGAGAGAGAGGCAGGGAAAGTAGAAGAGAAATCTGCCACGAGTTCAGGGTAGAGGACGGTGATTGCTTATTTGGTTATCACAACTAGCCAGTATCCACAAAGAAAGTTAGACACATCTACACATAAAGATTTTTTTCAGAGACATATTCTTTCAACTTTAAATTTCCCTATGCTTTGAAGGGAAGTTAGATTTTTAAAAAATTCTTTCTTAACTCTCCCGAATGAATAGATTGAAACTTATTCCTACTCTGAGGCAGGAATTCCTACTCAGAGTTTCCAGAGATTTAGGGTATGTGACTCCAAAAGTAAGGGGTCCATATTTCTTTGCAATCACCTTTTTCTATACACATTGATTTGTGGCTTTTCTTTGTGCCCTTGGGTCTTAAAGCTCATGCCAATTGTGCCTATGCATTTGAACTTGAGTCATGACAACTTACAAAGTTGCATAAATTACCTAGAGAGCAAACTAAATAAATCATCCCAGGGAATTCCCATGAACACCATAAGCCTAGGACTTCTCTTTCCCCAATGATTAGCACAAACTTATCCAGTCTTTCCATAGCATCTCCGCAAATGCTTGGAGTCCATTAACATGTCTCTCTTTCAGTTCTCTCTCCTCGAGCCTGAACATGTCTATTGCTCACAGGTCTGTCTTATTTCCAAGCCTTTTATCAGTCAGTTGCTTTCCTTTGAACTTACTCCAGTTTGCCTTTCTTTTCAAACATGTGATATCCAAAACAGAACACAAGCCTCAAGTAGGCCTAGATGGAGCAACTCAAAGCAGCCAAAGTGCTTCTTTCTTTTTGCATTCCGCTTAAAATCTGGGTGCATTAAAGTCTTTGCTTTTATTGGCAAGAAGTTTTAAAAATCCTTCTATGTGTATTGCCCACAATCTCTAACACTGGAGTCTTTGGTACTATTAAGCTCCCTCTTGTGATAATGTGAACAGTTTATGCCTTCATATAAGAATTATTTTACATTCGATTTCAAGCACTATCTCTAAGCTGTAGAAAATATTCTTTATTAATCTCTCTCTTCATTTTCCACTCATTCTTACTTTTTGTTTGCTCGTTAACATGATTCATATTTTTGTTGCCTTTTGAGTTATGCTTCCAATACATGACACGACATTTAATTACACGGCAAAGAAGACTGTGTATCATATAGATTTTCTTCAAACATGGCATTGACCTATTAAGAATTATTCTGGTGCCCAGAGATCAGAAACAATAGACCATCCATCTTTTAGGAGTTCCTTCTAATCCATATTTCTCTCATTTCTCTAGAAGAATGTTACTCTGGCTTTTGAAAAGAGGACAGGTGTTAAAGACAGCTGCGCTAGGTCTCTTTTGGCAAGTTCCCAACAACGAGGGGTCTCCTTCTGGCCTTCCCCAGCTCGATCCCCAATTTTCCTCACCTCCTTCACAGACTGTAGGCATGTTACAGTTGGAATGGAAACAGTTATGATCCAAATTGGGACCTATGATTTTCAATCATCATGTTATTTTTCATTTTATAAATTTATTAGGGAACTAATGGTATCCTCAGCACATATAATCTTCAAAGGTGCTCATTAACGTCTTGAAGAATACTAAAATACTGAGAAACCACCTATCCTCCAGTATCAGCTTTCATAAAGATTTAATTAAGTTTACGTTGGACTACACTTTGGAGAGTAAGGATTCCACGGTAGAAGAGAGGATAAAACCTAATTTCTGAACTATACAACATATGTAATGACTTGAGTAAATTAATATTAGCATTTTGGGGAGGGAAATACATTTTGATTTAAGAAAATCTTATTAACTGAGGCGTGTAAAAGAAAATTCGTCTGTGTCAATACCTGATGGTCTAGTTAAGCAGTGAGAAAATAAATGCATTAATTCAGAACAGCACGATGCCAACCTTTTCAGTGGCGTAACCCCTATTGCAGAAAAGGCTATGTGATATAGTGCCAAGTGTTCTAAATCACTTGGTAATCTTGTGTTTTATCTAAATATTCATGTGAATTTTGCATTCTATTCTATAATATGGCCAGTTATTTTCAGAACATGTAATGCTTGCATTTAGGACCATAGACATTCTTTGAATTATGGTGCTGCCAGAGAACACTGACATTCTGTGGACTGCCAGAAGAACAAACATATCTGTCTTGGAAGAAGTACAGCCGGGATGCTGGCAGGGCTTCATCTTACCTACATTGGACTTGTCCTGAGCCCCCGTCCCCGGGAGATGGACACCGTGCTTGGTGAAGTAGAGGGGTTGTGACAAAGAGGAATATCCTCAACAAGATGGGTTGATATAGTGACTTTAATAATGGATTCAAACACAAGGACAGCTGTGAGGCTAGTGCAGGACCAGCAGTGTTCCTTTCTATTGTACACAGGGCTTCTATGAATTGGCACCAACAATAACAACAACAACAGTGCTGATGAAGCTATGAACCAAATGCAGCCTGATATTTAAATATGGGATGCATTTTTCTATTTATTGAATCATTGATTCCTTCACTAGCATTTGAGGATCGTTAAGACCTAGAAAAATGCTAGGCGCATAGTCAGCATTAAGTAGCTGTTTATTAAAATAATTTAATTTTATGTTGCTATCTGTGCCTCTCTTATGAGGGACAGGGATTGGAGATCATATTTAAGATCAAAATATTATTTTGGGTCATATTTGAGATTAACATGAATAAATTAATCTTACAAGGACTCAATCATCTAACCAATTTGAACAAATAAGATACATAACTCCATTTCCCTCAAACACGAACTCACTGCCATAGAGTCAATTCTAACTCAAAGTGAACCTGTAGGACAGAGGAGAAATGCCTGGGTTTCTGAGACTGTAGCTATTTACGAGAGTAGAAAGGCTCATCTTTCTCCTGCTAGTGGCTGCCAGGTGAGCTACTCAACTTGAGGTCAATAGTCCAACTCAAAACCCACTATGCCACAGGGTCCCTAACATAACCCCCACCCAATGTACTTAAACAGCAAATGTCAGTTTGCTTGTTCCACCCACTTAACAGAAAGAGATGGGAAATATGACGATGGAAAAGGCATATATTTTTAAAAATAGTTTTAGTGGCATATAGTTCACATGTCATATGATTCAATAGCTCAGCCACATCAAGAAGAATGGTACAAACATCACTGCGATCAATTTTAGAACATTTTCTTCATTTTTGGTCTCATCTCTGTTAACTTCCCATTTCTTTAACTGCCTGTGCCAAACATCCAAGGACTTATGAATTCAGTTACTTTCTTTATAGATTTACCTATCTTGCATCAACAAACAACAATAACAAAGTAAAATAGAGAAAAACCTCAATAGACAATAAAGCAGAAGGTATTGAAAACTAGAACAAATTTAAAATGAGTCAAAAGGGAGATGAAATCATAACAGGTTAAATTTTAACTTAATCGCATCTGCAGTAATCCACTGTCCAAGGCATTCTGCATGATAGCAAGTCTATTCACACCCAGGTCTTTGGTCAGAGGGGATTCACCAGAGGTTTAGTCCATGTGCGGGCCTTGCAAATGGATGTTTGGGCGTCCACTGCAATTCATAGCTCTCTGCAAATCAGATCTTCACAATTTAAGCTCTGATACTCTTTCCTCCTTTAGAACTGGGTTTTATTATCTATAATCTTTGGATCACGTAGGCTGGTGTGCCTCTTCCATGTGTATTTAGTCAATGCCTCTACTTAGATGACTGCTCGTTCGAAGACAAGCATTTAAGACCCCAGACATGCTTCTTTATTATAGCTGGACACCATCCAGTTTCTTCTCAATTTTTTGCTATCTCACCCTTATCTTCAGTGATCTCTTCATGAGAGCCCACATCAAGCAGGACCATGCCATAAGAGCTAATGTTCTTAGACTGGGGCTAGAATGAAGTGGGAGCCCAGAATCCATTCATATATTTATAGCTCATATATGTCTCTGGTTCACTTTAGAGAACGCATAGATACTTATCGACTTCTGTTATGCACCTTGCGACTTCCCTACCTATAGTTTGCAATGTCTTTATTCTTCTTCGCCTATTGTCACTCAAAAACAGCCCAATAGTTGCCTCTTTCCTCCCAAACAACCCAGCCCCCTTATCTTTCCCATCCAAAATAGAGGACAGTTGAAACTCAATATGAGCATAGTTAGCATGGTGTAATTTTGAATTATCCATGGGTTTCTATGAAGAGTATTGGCCCCCTCTCTCACAACAACATGCCACATTCCCTTGTATTGAGGGCCTCTGTGCACACTTTGGAAGCAGTCTGTATCTTGACAGATTTATACATACCTGACTTTCATGGTTCTTACTTTTGTTTATTTCTCTCATAATCCTAGTGTAAAAACTAGTGAAAACACTGTAAAAATTGATTTTTTAAAAAGTTGCTACCGTGAAAAATTATTTAAAATTCCTTTAGCTTGCAAGCATCCATTTGGCTGCTCATTGGAATGAAAAGCCACTATGGTTGAGTTAAAGATTGAAATGCTCTCATATTCATTTGACCTATGGGATCAGTTTTGCAGTTCTGGATGACTTTAAACTTCATGGGAGTCATTTTGCAGGAAATTGCAGATTATTCAGCATCGATTTTCTTTCTGCCTCAATCTATCCTGCCCTAAACTTAAAAGGCGGCATGACTCGCTTTCTTGTCCCGAGGGCTCTTGTACATTGAATTGGGAGTGGAGGACTTGGAACCTCTGTTTGCCATCACACTGAAATGTCCTGAACTTTTTGAATACCTAATGTATTGTACCAATAGACGCTCTGAATTAAAGGAAGTGGTTTGATTTTAATTTAGAGTCTATCTCCTTTATGTCAGTGGTATTTAGAAACATTTCATTCTTCAAACATGCTCTCTTTAATACAGTCAGACGATCATCATTTATGTATTAGTTATACTGCACAAGTACTTTTCAGAAGTTATAGAAATATCCTCTTCTTGTTTACTTAGTACTTGTTTCAAAAGAAGATTGAATTAATCTTGTAAAAAGAACCTCAAGTGGCTGCGTTTATTGTCTGCTATTACAGTCATAGGAGATTGCCAATGTCCTAGAAAGACAAAAACTTTGAACTCCAGAGGGATAATACAATGTTCTATTTACACTTTCTGGACAGCACTAGAAGCTGAAGGACATCGGAGCATGTGAAGATACGGTTTTATTTTTCCCAAAGCTTTGTTGGAGGTATGGAAGAAACAGTCTAGACATGATACTGGATTAAGAACTAACAACAAGAAGTTAGTGGATTATAAAAGCAGGAAAGAATAATCTCCTGAACACTTTGTTGGGCTTACCTTGCACGTCAAATGTCAGCTCTTTTTCTGCACATTTTCCAAAGACAATGGTTTTGTTGATGGTTTTGCCCCTGCATTTGCAAAGATGCTTTGTTAGAACCAGTCTGCCTTTGGCACATGGAGGCAGGACTGTAGTTGAAAAAGCGGAAAGGAAATGCCAGGGAAGTTTCTCCCAAACTCTAATGTCTGTTTACATTTTTGTGTGGGTGCGAGAAATGTAGCCTTGTTAAGAGACAAAATCCTGGAAAACATAGGTCATAAGATGTTGCTGTCACAAAAACTTTAGATTTGTACTCCTCTGTGGAACTTGACACAAGATGTTTATTCAGGTATAAACCCTCCTGTTAGTCACCTTCTAGGCTTGACTCGGTTGAAGAGGCTTATCCGAGGATTGTGCAATAACGAGAAGAGAAAGAAAGAAGATAAAGGATGAGGTCTCTGGGGTTGTATTTTACAAACCCCCCTGGACAAGTTTCCCTGGATCTTTAGAAGAATAAACTATTCCTATGTCATCTCTTGTCCTCTCTTCTATACCCTCTCCTTGTTCATTTCCACCTCTAAGCCTCAGGGAAGATGAAGGGTACGGATTTAACTTATGAACTTTTATGAGGCAATGTGTGGCTTCAGGAGCAAAACATGTTTGGGGAAAGTCTTGAATGTGCGGCACCAGTACTATACACAGCTCTTCAAAATCTCTCACATTTCTTGATGTAACTAACAACAGTTTGCCTCCTGTTTCAACTCGCAGGAAACTCACTCCATAGGCTTTTCGACGACTACTTTTTGGGGAAGGCTTTTCTTCCCAAGAAGCTTTGGGTGGACCCACACCTCCGACACTTCTCTGAGTAGGTGAGCATGGTTACCGGTTAGACCACCCATGGATTCCATCAGCAACCGTACACGTAATAAAAATGTATTCATTATGGATGCAGGTTCCATAGCATTCATTCCTTATTGTTTGCCTTCAGGTAAAATGGATGTTTCTCAAAAAATGAACAAAGGTCTAGCCATAGGCAGTTATTAAATATTATATAAGCTTTTAAAATGAAGAATAAAAGTAGTATTCGCAGTAATTACACTGGTGGTTCAGTGACCTCCTCTTTGCAAATTGTCTCTAAAAGACAAGCAAATTTAGTGTGCAAGTGTACTTTACTTGACCCATGCTGCTCTCTGATCACGATCATTTTACCTACCTCTCTGCTTGTGGAATTTCACTGTTTAAAGGTTATTCTTCTTTCTGTCCAAATGATGTATAGGCATGTTATACTTTATTTTTTTTTAATGACCAGTTTTCACTGTAGAGCTATCTACATTCCTTTGGTAGTTAAATTATGAGGATATCCTTTTTTATTTATAGCTGTATACGCAATACTGCTAGTGGAAGACACGCTGGTGATAATTTCTCTAATGTTTCTTTGATCATAATTTTTTTATTTCCTCAAATATATTCCTCTGGGACTAAAAATTTACTTCCCACTGGCATGGGCAATTTGAAATTATTCAAATATTAAACAATATTTTATTGTCCTATTATTAAACAATACTATTATTTTCCCTCTTAAAAGAAAAGACAATTTTTTTGCTTTATGTTACTCTTTAACTCAAAAGCCAATAGCAGCTGTAAACTCTAATCTTCATATGATTATAGTTCACATCAAGGAAGGAGAACAGAGCCAAATCTAATGAATTACATTACTTTTTACATTATAAAGACTTTTGAATGCCTAAAATTACAGTTTTGTGTCTTTGAATATTTTTAGCTCTACTGCTGGACCATCTAACAGAATTTTTAGGCTACTTCATGTTTATAAAGATATAAAGAGACTATGAAGTATGACATGTTCCGTTAAATGGGCCTTAAAAACACACACACACACACACAACCCAACTCAATCCTGATTTAAAGATGATTTGCTAGGGCTAGTGCAGTCAGAGAGTGATACTGGTATATATTATGTTATAGGTGATATTTCACATGCTTTTTAGACTAACATTGCTGTCTGCAGTCTAGAGGAAGAATTGGGAAGAAAGAGTGCAGGATCATCAGGAAAGCTCATCAGTTGTTATTGAATACTTCTGATGAACTAGGCAAACACCCGGCAGTGGGGATGGAGAAGCTGATGGGAAGTATCTTATAACCTAAGTGCTTAGGGATTTGAAACTGAATTTAGCAGGAAGAATTGAAGATGACTCAATGCAATCCCATTCATCTATATGGGAACAAAAGTGGAACAGGCATGAAAGGAAAATGACTTATATTTGGATGGACTGAATCTGAGGTACGTATGAGGGGGTTTCACAAAGTTCTTAGGCAAAACGAAGAGGTAAGAATCTTTTAATTCCATCTTCCATGAACTTTTTGAAGCCCCTTATATGATACATTACTGTGGTCACTTTTAAGCAGTGAGCAATTTGCCTCAGGGATGTGGTTTAAAAACGTGTATTCCATATATGACAGAGTCATAGTTAGAGAGAATTCTTAGGAAAACTAAGAACCATGCGGATAATTTCCAGGGGAAATTCTCTTGGCCCTTTATCCCCATATTCTTAAAGGAATTAACACTTAGTACACAAAAAGAAGCTTGCTCGAGGTAGGGTGACTTATATTAGTTTTACGCGAATACCCACCTCTCCGTGTGGCCTTATCCCTGCTTTGTATTCCTACCAAACACATCATTCATCCTAGCAAATTCTTACATGCATATTGTGTGTGTGTGTGTTTGCTTCATGTACATTGGTGTCTGCATTTTGTGTGATTGAAGAGGAGCCCCAGAGATGTCGTAGTTATGTGTTGGGCTGCTCCCTGAAAGGTCATCAGTCCGAAATCACTAGGGGCTCTGTGAGAGAAAAGTGGGGTTTTCTACACCCATAAAGAGTTACACTCTCAGAAACTCTCAGAATGGCTTTGGCATTGACTTGGCAGTGGGTTAAGATTTGCTACTACTATTCTGCTGCCAAAAAAAAAAAGTGAGGAACAAAAAAGCACTACCTGACTAACACACTGGGTTTACTAAGGGATAGACACTGGAACACAACGTACAGAGTGGGAATCTTACAGACACCCCTCTGACTTCAGAAGAACACATGACTAGAAAATGATGGAGGGCAGCTGTCCTGAATTAGACTGTTCAAATGAACAGAAAGCTAATACAGTGGTAGGGTTTCCACTTTGGAGCAGACCAAGGAGTGAGTAGGTATCTTTTAGATGGGTGAGATAGTTAAGGTTTACCTGGCCAAAAAACACATGTGGGACTAATTGAAGGGCAGAGAAATAAAGGCTAAGCGAGCCTCACTTTTCTAGTTCTCTTGTCTCTTGCTTTCTGATGGTCGAACCAGTGTGTGGCTGCCTTAGCTAGTTCTCTGTCTCAGCTGGCAAGGCTCACTCCCTGCAAGACATCCCTGAGGAGAAGCCATGGTCTTACCCTGATGCAGCCCTGTGAGCTGGAGCACCCAAGTGGAGACCCCTGCCAGTGCTGAGATGCTTATACTGCCACTGGATTCAAAGGCTTTCTACTCACTGACCTGTGATCATCCTGCATTCAGTGCCATTGTGTATATTTTGTGAGTTTGAGGAGAATTTTGTAGATCTTTGTCAGACATATGGGTTAAGTTGGACTTATGGTCTTGGATGGGCTTGGGATACTTTCTGAATGTACATTTACCCTTTATATAAAACTCTCTTATACATATATGATTTCTGTGGATTTGTTTCCCTAGTCTACCCAGAGTAACACAATGGGTTTCTTTCCTAAGTGGATTGCTATTTCCCAGAGTGAGCTCTCATGCCCCACTGGGGGGTGGGCACTAGAGCCGTCCAGGGAGACGGCAAAAGCAGCTATCTACATTTTATCCTGGATGTGGGGCTATAGTAAAAGTTTTCATTGCCAGGAGGTACTGAGTAAAGTTTTTCCTGAAAAAGGGAGAGTAGTCCAAATCAATTTGGGAATCTGTGCTCTAGAGCTTCCTCCAACAAGAGACAGTAAACCCTATTCAGGGGTTAATGTGTAATATCTGACATTTGAGGGATATTGTGGTAATGCTAATAAAGAGAGTGACATGAGTTTAGTCAAATCTCCAATGTAGGAGAAATCTCTCCGAATCAGACAATCTTTTTATGAGTCAGAAAAAGCTGTTGCCATGTCAGAGCAAGCCATTGTAATAACAATGTCTTCCATTATACTCTAGAAAGACCTAGAGTCACTGACGGAGTCACGGCCTCTAGGGAAATCTATTTCTATGTAAACATACTTAAAAATGGAGAAAGAAAACTGAGAAGGCGGGAGACATTTGAAATTGAAGCAACACAGACAAGCAGTGAACGAAAGTTACAGCATGGAGAAATCAAAGATCTGGGGAACAAAGATGCTTGACTAATGTAGAAGAATGAAAGATTTTATTGAAAAATCTCCAAGAATTAAAGAAATGAATTTAAAGAATAATTCACATCGATTGTCCTTAGGAGACAATGTGGTTGAGACTAGGTCCACAGTTCTGGTAGGACAGCTAGTATCCTCCCGATGGCACTTAGATTTGTTACAGCCACAGCACCAATGTTTCTGCTTCTTGTAGCCACTGAATCGACCCATCTTGTTACAGGTCGTCCTCTTCTTTGCTTCTACTCTACTTTACCAAGCATGATGTCCCGATGGCCTTCCCAGGACTAGACTCTCGTGATAACAAAGTATGCAACATGAAGTCTTGCTATCTTTTCTTTTAAGAAGCCTTCTGGCTGTACTTCTTCCAAGACGAGATGTGTTGTTGCTGTTGTTATTTTTGACAGTCCATGATGCTTTCAATCTTCTTCCTCGGTACCACAATTCAAATTGAGATTCTTCTTGGGTTTTCTTTATCCAATGTTCAATTTTCATATGCAGACGAGGCAGTGGAAAGCACCACGGGTTGTGTGAGATGCACCTGGGATCTCAAAGTAGCATCCTGGATTTCAACACTCTGAAGAGGTCTTGTGCAGCAGATTTACTTGATGCAATGTGTCATTGGATGACTTGACTGCTACTGCCTTGAGTGTTGAGTGTGGATTCAAGCAAGACCAAATCATAAATAATTCAATATTTTTGTTCAGTGTTTAATGTTTTTGTTATCATTTTTCCATTTAACAAGATGTTAATCCTTTTATCAGGATGTTTACTGTTAGTCCAGTTGTCAGGATTTTTGTTTTCTGAGCATTTGATTGTAATCCACACCAAAGACTGCAAGATTTCAAATTGATCTTCCTCATCAAGTGCTTCAAATCCTCCTCACTTTCAGCAAGTGAGCTTGTGTCATCAGCATATTGCATGTTATTAATAAGGTCCCTCCATTCTTGATACAGCAATGCTCTTCATATAACCCAGATTCTCTGGATTAGCATATACATTGAATAAGTATTGTGAGAGGAAACAAACCTCACACACACTTTTCCTAAATCTATCTATCTATCTATCTATCTATCTATCTATCTATCTATCTATCTATCTATCTATCTATCTATCTATCTGCAATGCAATGAACCATACTATTAAAAATAATTATATCTTAGGAGAACGATTGGGCTACCTAAGGGGTAGACCTAATGTTGTCCTTTAGATAATTCTATTTTAGTCGAACTTTTTTACTATGATACAGTCATTATAAAAAAAAAAATAAATAAAGCAGCTCCTCTTTCAGCCATTAGGTTGTTGTTGTTAGGGTCGTTGAGTCCGTTCTAACCCATAGGGACCCTGCACGTAATGGAACACACCAGCTCCCAGTTTGCGCCATCCTCACAATTGACTCATGCTTGAGCCCATTGTTGTGGCCGTGGCATCAATTCTTCATGTTAAAGGCCTTCCTCTTTTTCTCTCCCCTCTACTTTACCAGCGTGATGTCCTTCTTCAGGGACTGGTCTCTCCTGACAACATGTCCTAAGTATGTAAGGTAATGTCTTCCCATCCTCGCCTCCAGGGAGAAATCTCTCTGTACATCTTCCAAGACAGATTGATATGCGCTTTCAGCACTCTAGAGAATGTTCAGTATTCTTCTCCAACACCACAATTTAAATGCATTGATTCAACTCCAAACTTCTTTATTCAATGTACAATTTTCATGTGCATAAGAGACAACTGAAAATTCCATGGATAGGATCAAGTGAACCTTTATCCCTAAATTGACTCCCTTGCCTTTCGATATTCTAAAAAGGTTTTGTGCAGCAGATTGGCCTAATACAACTCTTTTTAAAAAATCTCTTGACTGCAGTTTCGAAGAACATTAATTGTGGATCCAAGTAAGACAAAATTCTTGACAACTTCAATTTTTTTTCTTTCTTTTAAAATTTTTTTCCATGAGTATGAACTGTATTTTTTAATTTAAATCATTTTATTGGGGTCTTGTACAACTCTTATCGCAATCCATATATACATCCATGGTGTCAAGTACATTGGTACATTTGTTGCCCCCTTCATTCTCAAAACATTTGCTTTCCACTTGGGCCCTTGGAATCAGCTCCTCATTTTACCCTCTCCCTCTCTGAATATGGACTTTATTAAAGAAGCTAATATATTAGAAGCCAGGATCAGAAATGTTAAGAAAACACTTATTTTGTCCACAGCACCTCTTCTCAGCCATTACCTGGCACTTCTTTCTCTGGTCCCTTGCCTCAGCCACATGGTCCCTTGACCTCTGCCTGGTTTGAGTTCTACAAGTAGTACAAAGCTCCTTCAATGCCGAGAAATGTCCACAGGTCACCTCACTCTGCAAGCCAGCCTCTTGCCTGAAGGCACTCAACTTTATCAATTTTGTAGACTGGAAACCCCACTGCTCTGTCTCATGATCTCAGCACCGCTGCCTCTGCTACTGGCACTGCTTTTCCAAGCAGGTAGAACAAGAATATCCTTGTGTCAGTGACATGACTGATAGGCACCTTGTTGTTCAATCGTCATAATTATAGATCAACCATGGAGGGTCTGTCCCACAGTCAATCCCTGGCCTGGCTTAGCTGCCGAGATTGGGCTTCTCCATCGTCCCTTCCCACAGATGAAAGCAATTGCACTTGTGGTCCATCTGGAGAGGTTTATGGGCATAGTTGCCTTTCGTGTTGTTGTAAAAAGGCATTCGCTATGATGAAGTCATGGGTCTTGCAAACTTCTCTCATTCGATCTCCAGTTTTGCTTCTGTCACCAAGTCCATATTTTCCAAACACCCTTACTCCCTCTTTGTTTCCAACTCCTACGCCTCTACTGCTCATAATTATCAACACATCTTAATCGAATGTTAGATCATTAAAAAAATCATTTTATTGGGGGCTCATACAACTCTTATCATAATCCATCCATCCACTGTGTCAGACACATTTGTACATTTTTTGCCATCATCATTTTCAAAACATTTTCTTTCTACTTGAGCCCTTGGTATCAGTTTCTCATCCCCCACCACCCTCCCTCCATCATGAACCCTTAATAATTTATATATCATCATTATTTTTCATGTCTTACACTGACTGTTGTCTCCCTTTACCCACTTTTCTGTTGTCCATCCCCCTGGGAGGAGGTTATAGATTGATTGATGTGATTGGTTCCTCCCTTCTCCCCCCACCTTCCTCTTACCTTCCTGGCATGGCTACTCTCAATATTGGTCCTGAGGGGTTTATATCCTAGATTCCCTGTTTTTTCAGCTCTTATCTGTACCCGTGTATGTGTTCTGCTCTAGCCAGATTTGTAAGGTAAAACTGAGGTCATGATAGTGGGGGGTAGGAAACATTAAAGAACTAGGAAAAAAAAAGAAAACCTGATGCAGAGGTCTTAAGTGGAGAGCAAATGCTTTGAGAGTGATTAGGGCAAAGAATGTATGATGTGCTTTATACAATTGATGTATGTATATGTATGGATTGTGATAAGAGTTGTATGAGCCCCTAATAAAATGTTTTTTTAAAAAAAGAACTAGAGAAAACTTGTATGTTTAATTGGTGCTATACTACACCCTGACTGGCTAGTCTCCCCACGACCCTTCTGTTAGGGGATGTACAATTGCCTACTGCTGGGCTTTGGGTCTCCACACTGCACTCCCTCTCATTCACAATCATATGATTTTTTGTTCTGGGTTTTTTATGCCTGATACGTGATCAACACCTCATGATCACACAGATTGGTGTGCTTCTTCGTTTTGGAATTTGTTGCTTCTCCACTAGATGGCCACTTGTTCATCTTCAAACCTTTAAGACCCCAGATGCTATATCTTTTGATAGCCAGGCATCATCAGCTTTCTTCACCACATTTGCTGATGCACCCATTTTGTCTTCAGTGATCATGTCGGGAAGGTAAACATCATAGAATGCCAGGTTAATAGAACAGAGTGTTCTTGGATTGAGGGAGTACTTGAGTAGAGGCCCAATGTTCTTCTGCTACCTTAATACTAAACCTATAAATATACGTACATAGATCTATTCCCCCACTGTCATATATAAATATATTTACATATATACATGGCTGTATTTAGACCTCTATAAATGCCCTTTGCCTCCTGATTCTTTCTCTATTTCCTTTTACTTTTCTCTTGTCCCACTACCATGTTCAGCCTTCATTTGGGTATCAGTAATTCCTCTCAGTTACATTGCCCTTGATCAAGCCCTACCAGGTCTCCTACACTGTCCTCACCATTGATTTTAGATCAGTCATTGTTCCCTTTTTCCTGGGTTTGTTAACATCCGCTTCCTTTCCCCCTCTCCCGGGCTCACCCCCCCACCCCCCAGGAACCATTGGTCTAGTTGTTTTCTCCTCCAGATTGTTTATTCCACCTATCCTATCTAGATATACATGCAGAGATAATAATATGCACAAAAACAAGACAGAGCAAAACAAAGCAACAAAACAACAACAAAAATGACCCCCCCCCGAAATCCTTTAATTAGTTCATGGTCTGTTTGTTGACCTTAAGAGTGTTTTCCAGTCTAGTCTGATGGGGTGCTACACCCTGGCCCCACAGTCTATTTTTGATATTTCCCGGGGACTGCTCTGCTCCCCTGCTGTTCTGTTGCACGCCTTTAGTGTTTCGACTTGGTGTGATGAGGTCAGATCATGCCCAATTCCCACACTGTATCTCTAGTGTTTTCCACCCCCCGATTAGCGCTATGAGTCAATAAGGGACATTGTGTCTCATGGTGGGGCTGGCCCGATGGTTCTCTCTGTGCATTGGCTGCTTTCAGCAGGAATATCAGTCTTAGGGTTTGGTGTGCCAGGATGTGCTCCACTCTCTTCCTCTCTCTTCATTTGCTCCCATGTGCTCTGATTAGACATGTCCATCTCCCTGAGCTGTAGCTTCAGTGCTTTCCTCTGTAGTTAATTCTTCTGGGAGGAGGGGGGTTGTCCATGTAGTTGGGCTGGCCCCTAAGATCTCTCTATTGGTTCCTAAACTTCATGCTGGTATGTGGCATTTATATCTTGGAGCACACGGTTTAAGTCTGGCCCCTATTTTCCTGTGAAGATGTCACATCAAGGTTTTCTTTTATCATGATGTCACTTATTGGTCCAGTAGTGAGGTTTCTGGTCATCTTTACTTTCATACCAAAAGCTGAAATCCTTGATCTTCATTAGGAAGTGCTTCAATCTTCGTTGCTTTCAGGAAGCACGTTTGTGTCATCTGAAAATCACACATTGTTAGTAAACCTTCCTCCAATCTTGATGCTGCATTCTTCTTCATATAAGCCAGCTCCCCTGAGGAATTGCTCAGCATATTGAATAAGTATAGTTAGGGGAGAAACCTGGTCACATACCTTTCCTTATTTTTAATGCATGCAGTATGCCCTTGTTCAGTTCACACAGAAGCCTCTTTATCCATGTACAAGTTAACATAAACACATTGAAATATTCTGTAATTCCCATTCTTCTCAATATTTCCCATAGTTTGTTATGATCCACAGAGTCTAATTCCTTGGCATAGTCAATAAAAGACAAGTTAACATTTTTTTGCTATTCTCTGCTTTGAGTCACTATCCATCTGAAAGCAACAATGATATTCCTTGCTCCACATCATCTTCTAAATCTAGCCTGAACCTCTGGCGATTCCCTGTCAATGTACCCTTGCAGCCACTATTAGGTTATCTTCAGCAAAATTTTGTTTGCATGTGATATTAATGATATTGTCCTATAGTTTGAGCAGTCAGTTGACTAAGTAGCTGTCATCCAAATTTTCTCACATAGATTAGTGAATGCTTCCAGTGCTTCAACAGCTTGTTGAACATTTCAATTGCTTTTGCGTCAATCCTGGAGTCTTATTTTTGGCTAATGCTTTTAGTGCAACTTGGAATTCTTCCTTCCGCACCATTGGTTCTCGATCACATACTACGTCCTGACATGATGGAATGGTGACTAGTTCTTTTTGGGTGGAATTACACTGTGTATCTTTACATCTTATTTTGATGCTTCCCACATCATTCAAAATTTTGCCCAGAGTGTCTTTCAAGATTTCAATTTGAGTTTTGATTTTTTTCTTGAGTTCTTTCAGGTTAAGATATGCTGATTGTTTTCTTCCACTTGGTTTTCTAATTCTAGATCTTTACACATTTCATTACAATATTTGGTTTTGTCTTCTGGAGCTGCCCTTTGAAATTTTCTGTTCATCTCTTTGACTTCATTGTTTTTCTCCTTTGCTATTCTGATAATGAAACTATTTCAGTCTCTTCTAACATCAACTTCAATCCTTTCTTTATTTCCTGTCCTTTTAATGACCTTTTGCAGTCTTCATGAATTATGGTCTTAATGTACTCTCATGATTCAAGAGGTCTTCTGTAATTAGTGTTCAATGCGCAAATATGTTCTTGAAATGGTCTTGAAATTTAGGTGGGATAGACTGAAGGTCATATTTTAGCTTTCATGGACTTGTTTTAATTTGTTTCAACTTTATGCTGAAGTTATGTATGAGCAATTGCTGGTCTGTCCCACAGTCAGTCCCTGGCCTAATTTTAATTGCTGATATTAAGCTTCCCCAGTGTCTCTTCCTAGAGATGCAGTCAATTTGATTTCTGTGTATTCCATCTGGAGAAGTTTATGTTTTCTTTCGAGTTGTTGAAAAAAGGTAATTGCTATGAACAAAATTCTCTTTTGTGATGTCCAGTTTCATTTCTATCACCACATTCATGTTTTCCAACGATCACTCCTTCCTCTTTGTTTCCAACTTTTGCATTCCAATCACCAATACGTATCAATGCATCTGGATTGCAAGTTGAGACGGAAGGTTTTGGTTGAATTCTCCAATTGCCTCCTCAGTAGCTTTGGTGGTTGGTACCGCAATGTGAATAATAGTTGTATTGATTGGATTTTATTGACGGTGGAGACATAGGACCCTATCACAGACAGCATTGAACTTCATGATGGATTATGCAATACGCATTTTGACAATGAATGCCAAGCCATTTCTCTTGCTTATGTTATTCCCGGCATAGTAAATAGCGGGATTTTCTTATTTAAAATGGTGAATGCCAGTCAATTTCAGCTCATAAATGCCTAGGATACTGATCTTTGTGGATTCCATTTCATCTTTGATGATTTTAATTTCCTTTGTTTCTCATTCTCACATTCTTAATTTCAATCACTAGCAGATTTTTGCAGCTCTCTCTCCTTACCTTGAGTCAAGGTTTCCCCCACAAGCAAATGAAGCTCCAGAAGGTTCCACTCCCACAGACTTTCCTCAGCTCATGTTACCATGGTAGACTCCACTCGGAGAAATCAGGTTTTCCTCAGGCACATTTTGCATGTCTCCTGAACTGGGGGGCCCAATCCCTGGCATTATTTCTGACAGTGTTCTGCTTCCATTCATGAGGTATTCAGTATCTGAGAATGTTTTGAAGCTATGAATAAAGATTTCAGTAGCTCCTTCTTCCGAAGGTGGGGTGGGGCTGAGCCCTTCTCCCTTGTGTGTTCTCATTCTGGAAGATTACTTCACCATGGGTGCTCCTGCTGGCATTTGAAATACCAGTGACACAGCTTCCAGCATCAGAGAAGCACACAAGCCACCAAAATACAGCAAAGGGACAGTCAAATTGTGGCCAATAAATTAATGGAATTTTAAAAAAGTTTACAAGTTATTAAGGATTGGGCAATACTTTCCTGGTGGCCTTGAGCTACCCTTGTTTTTGAGTCTGAGACAGAGGGAACCGATTGGGCCACAGGCTATGCGAGACGAAGACTGAGGCAAGATCCCATTAGCAAACATTTCCCTTTGCCGATGTTCTTTTTTTTAACTCAAATTAATGTTTTGTTTTATAAATCTGAATATACTTTCATCACAAACAACTGTAAACAAGTGACCAAATAAAAACATCTTAGAATACAAATATCTATCTGAACAACGGGCAGAAGGGTAGAGTGAGCAGAGAAGAATCAATTTAAAAAGTTCTTCTAAAACTCAGCTCCTGAGAGGGAGGAGCGAGAGGGAGGGAAAAATGCGGAGCTGATACCAAGGGCTCAAGGAGAAATCAAATGTTTTGAGAATGATAAGGGAAACAAATGTACAAAAGTGCTTGACACAATGGATATAGGTATGGATTGGGATAAGAGTTGTACAAGCCCCCAATAAAATGATTTTTTAAAAAAACTCAGCTCCTAAAACCAAATATTGGATTTTATATTCTGATCACTTACTCTCCTTTATTTTCCACATTGAAACTTCTTTTAGGGTAAGCATAATTTGCAAATGGAAATAATTTATAAAAGAAGATGTTTCATTAAAAATGCATATCTAAATGCATTAGCATGACTGTGAAGAGTGCTGGTGGTGCAAACAGTTATATGTTCAAGGTTCCTAAGCCAATGACCACCATCTTCTGGATCACCAAGGAACATTGTCTAATATAGTGTTGGAAGTTAAGCCCTCTTGTCTGGAAGTCATTCAAGAGAGCTAGTGGCTACAACAATGCACTTGAGCATATGAATCATCATAATGATGACAGAGGACTGGTCAATGTTTTATTATGTTATTTGTAAGGTTCAATGGCAACTAACAGCAACAGAAAAATAACCACTACTACTATACACACACATACATATTGATACATACATACACATATATGTATCTATTGTTTGATTATGTAGTTCTCTGTAAAGCAATGTTACAGTCCATTTGTAGATTCCAAAGGTAGGTGTTTCATTTTTATTCTGATCTTGGAAATGGTCCAAATTTCTTTCTGCATGGGATCAGGTGCTCCTACACTGCATTCAGGCAGTTATGCGAGACAATAAAGATCCAAAGAGCAACACAGGGTAGTAGGTGAGAGCAAATGAGACATCACAGTTGAAGTTGGTGAAGAAGTCACTCACCTTCTTGTCTACAAGAAGAAATTGAAACATTTCTCCTTGATAGAAAATCCTTTGATGACTGAATGTGTGACGGTCCTTGGCAATGTCTGGAAGCAGCAAGCTATACCCTAGAAACACTGATGCTAAAATATCATTTCAGCTCCATCTCTTATACCTATATGACCCAAGTCTTTTGTGCACCAAACTCCTGAGTTTTCTTGATCAGAGTCAAAATCCCTGGAAGACAATGGAATAAAACATCTGAGGAAAATTTTCAAGCACCCAATTATCACAAGAGGCAATTGTGCTTTGGTAGGTTTTGCCTAAACCATTGCCCTCACCAGACCCCTGAGTGTTGCAAGGCGATGGCCTTTGTCTTTATTAATAACAGCAGCAACAGAAAAACATGAAAGGATTTGAATAATTAAATACAACATGTTAGTATCCCAGCTACGTGAGGCTTCAAACCAGCATGCATTTAGATAATAAACTCTTATGTTGGAGACGCATATAACCTTACCATGGCCAATCATGACAAGTTTGACTTTTCTGTTTTTTACCAACAAAATACTGGGGAGACTTACTCACTCCGGCATGACCTTGGAATAAGATGGGGACTATATTGTGCAAGACCTAGTATTGGTTCTCAACCTGTGGGTCACAACCCTTTTGGGGTTGAACGACCCTTTCACAGGTGTCTCTGATTCATAACAGTAGCAAAATTACAGTTATGAAGTAGCATCAAAAATAATTTTATGGTAGGGGGTCACCACAACATGAGAAACTGTATTAAAGGGTCGTGGCATCAGGAAGATTGAGAACAACTGACCTGGGGCTTCTGCATTATGCTCAGACTGCTCCAATCTGCATTTGATAAGAGAAGGCAGATGTATCTGACAACTGTGAAAGGGAAAAATCCCCGTGTGATCATTTCACATTAACCTTGGTTGATTATGAGTACAAGATCACAGGTGTGATTTTTCTGATGGAAAACACCCCGGAGTAATCCTCTCCTGGGCTTTCCATTCGTCATAGGGTTCCCTTCTCCTGGCCGATCGTGCCCTGCAATTGCACATATTGGTTGTGGGGACTGTGTCTGGGGACTACCCTTTGCAGTGTTCTAGTGAAATCATTGTGGAACAGGATTCAATGCTTGTCTTTTCCCAAGTCTTCTTTGTTATAAGCATTTATCTCTCTATCTTTCCCCAAATCCTCTAAAAATATTTAGAAACACAAATGAATGCATGCTAAACAAAAGCAAAAGTCACCAAATAATTGAGGATGGGGACACACACATGTGGCACACATACACCGTCGGCCACTTCTGCTGGCTCAATTATAGCTCTTAGTAAAGCTATCTAGCATTTCAGAAGCTGTAATTCTTTCCTGGAGCAGTCGCATCTTTTCTCTTTCCTTCCATGAAGGTAGGTTTGAACTACTGACCTCATGGCAAACACTCAACCTACAGTGTCACCAGAAATATATGTAATCCCTCAAATCACTGCTTTTATATAACCACTGGTAGCATTCTGTAAATATTCTGTTAGTATTTATGTATATACTTTGTATAATTTTAATAATTGTGTGCCTATACTTCAGTTTTGTTTTTGTAAATACCTTCTACCATTACATAGTCCCACCCTCCCCCCTCCTCACCCGCCGCCATTTGAAACATCTTGGATGGCGCCTCCTATGGACTATCATTCCTTCAACAACAAAAGGAATTTGAGTAACGCCTGGTTTCACAGGGAATATCGTTTAAGAGATCATTTCTATACAGTTATCAGATGATATAGTCCCAAACCGGAATATTTATGAGAAACTGTTGAATTCCTTTCTGGGATGGTGCAAGGCCCTCAGGAAAGATTAAGGATGTAAACAGAGAGACAGGAGTCTGAACAAGAGGGAGGCCAATGGCAGTTGAAGAGTGTGTTACAGCTAGAAGAAATGTTACTGGCAAAGGCCCTGGTGCTGGAGCAAAGAACGTTTAGTGTCTTCGGAAAAGTTGAATGGAGTCATTTGATAGGCCCAGGGCTCAGAGGATTATGTAGAGTATGTGAAAGTATAATACAAGAAAATAGAGTTAACATTTTAAAATGCAAGCATATGCTAAAAAACATTAAATGAATTTTGTAGGGGATGAGAGGCATAAAGTCCAGAAGGAATCACACTGAAAAATAAGCAATGCAGCAAGGAGGGCGCTGAGTGGTGACTAGCCAGTAGGAGAGGAGAGACAAGGAGAGTGGGGAACACAGCACAAAGGAAAGTAGCCCAACAGTGAGAAGGGTGGGGGATGGGGTGGCTCAGGTAGTGAGTGCTCACAGCAGTGTCTACTACAAAGAGAGGGACAATGTAGATGGGGAGAGACCATACTAAGATTTCAGGGAAAATCTAGAACCTATAACTGCACTGTCACATTCCTTTTACTTCTTATTCATCTGTAATTGATAATAAGTACTTGGGGCCTTTTAAGACATGGGACCCGATTTTGATACTTTCTCTTTTCTCAAAATGGATTTTGACAGCTCTTCAGACACTTGTTGATGGGTTCCCTCAACAAGGCCTTCTGTCTTTCCCTATCCAAAATTGTCGGTGACCCCAATGTTCTCTCACAGACCTCTACTCGCAGCCTGCGTTTCCAGGGCAATCTCCTTCACGGTGGGATGGGTGCTGATGTTTCCAATGCACATCTCCCCCCCCCCCCCCCGAGCTTCTCTCCTGAGCTCCACAGTGAGAGCCAGTTGCTGCTGAGTTGATGAGACCCGTGATGATGTCACGAGTACCTGAGCAGAAAGTTTCTCCTGGAAGTTTTCAGTGACGGTTTCTTCTGAAGTAGATCTCTATACTTCTTATCCAGGTGCCTCTGGGCAGATTGTCCAGAACCTCTAACCTTTTGCTTAGCAGTCAAGCATAGTAACCATTTGTACTACTCAGAGACATACTTCAAAAATCATTTTTTAATGAATTAAGTTTGATATACTGAAATGTTATTTACATCATGCGCTTCACTTGAAATCACTGAAAGTGGTCTATTTATGCTACCACTTGAATTTATTCCTCCTGGCTCCTCAGTTTATAATCAATACTCACATTCCAACCAGGAATTCCTCCTTTATCCTCCTCACCTCTTTACTCCTTGGCTCTAGCACATGTAATCAATGATCAAAACCTACCAATATTATTCCATAAATGTTTCCCAGGTGTGTGGGCTCCCCTATAACCCTTCCAATCTTCTACCCCCAAATATTCTTCATTCTGCCTCTCACGGTTCCTGTCTAGCCTTATGACTGATGGATAGCTACTCTTCCTTGCATGCTTCCCAGACCAATGTCCTGGCCTCCTCCCATTCAACTGCACTCAAGCAGACTAGAATATCATTTCCATGATGTTGCCTATGCTCCTGGACCTGTGTCTCTTTTCACCATCTCCAGGGGTCCCTTCTTCTCTAGCAGTGATCTTTATTCTTTTCCCAGACCGGTTCCCTTTTCCATGTTTTTGATATTTGGCTCAAGATACTTTCTTTCAAAAGACAATGCATTGAAAATGATGATGGCAACAATTGTATAATTATGCTTGATCGAATGGAACTATGGATTGTAATAATACCTGTAAGAGCTCCTAATAAAATGTTAAAGAAAGATACTTCCTTCCTTTCTTCCACTAAGTTTGTGTTATGTTCCTTTTAAAAGGCCCTCAAAATGAGGAACTAGGTTATTGTCTTATAAGTCAGGGATCTCTTTAGCCTAACAAACTGTGATAATTTTTGTTTAGTGATCTCTTTGTTTATAGAACTCAGTGAAAGCATTCGAGGAAGCTGTAAACACACAAAAACTAAAATGAAAGAAATATACACTCAACAAAACTCTTTACCAAACTCAAGAACAAAAACAAACAAACAAAACTTCTATTCCATTTCCTCCACTGCCACCTAACTTTGAAGTCCAACCAATCCCATGGGATGTAGTGACCCAAGGATCCTCCTGCGGGAGCAGAGGGGCTCTGTAACTACCAAAAGGACATTAGATGCAGTGAAGAGCACTGCCAGTTCATTCCTGAAGCCATGGCATAATCACAAGCCTCAGAAAAAGAGAAGAAAAGACCTTGCCCGCTTGAATTAAGAAGTCTTTGGATAAATGTAACCGGTCCAATGTGGAAGTCAGTAAAGAAAATGGAACTTTACGTAGTAAAAAGTGCCATGCCACTGCTGTCTTCGGATCGGATGACAAGGAAGGACATGAAAAAGGACTGACAGGGAAGCAACTTGCACAATACGAGTCAAAGGATGCTAAAAAACATGGATGTGTTCTTGCTCTCTCTCTCTCTCTCTCTCGCTCTCTCTCTCTTTCTCTCTCTTTGCATCTGAAACCCGAGGCTGAGAAATCAAGGATGGCAAGAAGAAGAGGCGAGGGTATGAGAACCATGCAGGCCAGTCCATGGAGACATGGGCTGGGGCTCTTTGAAGCTAGTTTGATGGGATAGGACACCCAGAAGCTCCCGAAATACGATGGAGTTGAAGACGGTCCATTATAGCTATGTGCTGGAGGAGCAAATAACTGCTTATTAGGACTGCATTCAGTAGACAGGCTTTCCAAATGATCTAAAAATCCAATCTTGCTGATTGTACTTTAAGATTAAAACATGGAGAGCATCGTCACCCCATTTAGTAAAGTTAGCTATTGCCAATTGACTCAAGAACTCTTCTTTAAATTAAATCCCTGATGGTCAGAATTCATCCCCGCTGCACTTCTCCCCTTGGTTCTCCTGGTGTGGTATTCCTACACTGAAGACCGGCCGTCTTCTTATCTCGTTCTCGTCAAGTTGGGTCTCTGAGTGTCAGCATCCGGTCTTTCTGTGGCCTCTGGGGCCCACTGTCTAGTCTGCTGAGACGTTATGGTTGAAGGTATCTTTCCACTCACCCACCTCTCTGAGGGACGGAGATACTTTTAACCTCTCCATCCCCAGGATTCCAGGAACTAAACCCAGCTGGTGTGAGATTCTCATATCTCACGTGTATTTCTCTTGCTCAACTCCCTAGCCTTTTTTCGCTGGTATTTCAATTCTGAGAACATAGAGGACTGAGATCCTTTCAGAAGCATTCACCTATTTAATGAACTCTCTTCATCTCTCTCTATAATTGCTGCACAAATGAAGATGTATGTGGAGGAGGGGACATGAGAAAAGAAAAGACATTTATGTTCCTCCTGATCACTTTACTCAAGCTTTTGAAGAAATTCTGGAGTTTTAATTCATGAAAACAAATATGTTTATTTTGTTTTCCAGCTACTTTGATAATTGTGTTTATTCATACAGTTATAGATTGGATGTGTCGGTTCAAAATATGTGTCCAAAGCCCTACCCCCTTACCTGTGGGTGTAAACCTGTGTGGATTTGGGTTTTCCTTGGTAGTGTAGGATTCATCCTAAATTTAATTACTTCCGAATTATAAAAGTAGTTTAAATGTAAGCGCGTGCACACACAGGGGAGGATAGACGGCATAGCAGCCAAGAAACACTGGGGCTACAGTCAGAGATGGAACGATTTGGACGTCTAACCTTCTTAACTGTGAGAAAATAGATATCTGTTCTTTAAAGGCACCACTTGTGGAATTTGTGTTATAGCAGCACAATCTGACTAAAACATGCACTTTCAACTTAAAGAGTCCAAACACTATCGATGAGGTAACTCAGCTGTTCAGGGAAGCATAACCCTCAGAGCATCTTATAAGCAAAAAAAACGGCATAGAGTGGTAGCAATGGATGTGCGCCTTTGTTAATGTCTCATTTCATTGTGAAGATCCACTGTGAACATCTGTACTGAATGTGGTAGTTGGTTCAAAGTCACGTTGGTGTGCTCCATCTTTATCTTTGCTAATGTTTCCTCTGAGTTACAGATAACGGAGAGTATCCTGAGTGGTTTATGACAGGTTGTATACTTTATAGGAGTACTGCTTTGGAATTTGAAGACTGAGAGCTCTTTTGGCATTTTTCTGATGTCTTTATTGTCTTCTTGGTCAGTCTCAAGTTGAATGCTACCTTCATTCTCCACCCCTTTCCTTTCACTATGTTCTCACCACTGGGAAAACAGGGGCAATAATTCAATAAAAGAAACACTCAGCTAACAGGAGACCCATTCAAGTAGATTTGTTCTTCTAATGGAGAATTATTACCCATATATATTATTATAGCTAGAGCAGAACCAGTTTGAGGATAAAAAATGACTTGAAAGTTATTGCTTCTGCATACATGTTTCTCCAGAAATACAAAATATTAAGCCAATTAGGTTTCTATTCTGTGACAAACAGGAAAAAAATAAAAGAGAGAAGGGTAGATACGATGGTTAGAAGAATGCCTCCAGATTCCTTAGCTCTCAAGCCTAAACAGTGGTCTGAGGGGCTTAAAGAAAAAAGGAGGAAAGTGAACCTGAAGTGGACTCGGAGTCTTGTGACAAACAAGTTCACTTCAAACAATAACACACACACACACACACAAAGATGGTTAGAAGAAATTCTTATTGAGATAATATCCTATGTCACTGCTAAAATATTAGTCTGATAGGAATACAGAAATATATTTGGCTAAAATTATGAAAATATATTAAAATATTCTATTAAATATTTCAGATAGCTTCACTTTTGGATTTTTCTAAAGCAGTATTTGCTGCTTAGAGTGAATCTTAAAATTTGTGAGAAGAACAGAGTATAATTAGTATGTGAGGGGACTTCAAACGTTTGTAGGACAATTTCATTGTCTTTTAATTCCCTGTTTCTATGACCTTTTTGAAGCCCCCTTGTATAAGTCTTAAATTTGGTGCTCAGGAGTCTAAATGAAAAGAGTAAAATTGAAATGGTTGAAATTCAACTAGTTAGTTACTATTCTCTGTTTTGTAGGTTAAAGTTTTTCATGCTCCATTGATTTGTATTTCCGAAGTGATAAATATGCTCTGGGATATAGAAGATTTCTTTTTAATGTAAACTCAGAATTAAAAGCTATGTGCTATAACCCTGTTGAGAATTGATTTAGCATGGAGGCAAGACTCATATAGTATTTTCCTCTTATTCCCCTCAGTCTTCTATAATAATCTGCTCCGTGAAGCTGAATAAATGGGTGAATGTCCCTGAGGATTTGGGGACTGACGGAATTGAGTACAGAAAAGAGCCACCTGTTTCTGTAGCATCTTAAAGACTGTTGGAACATTTCAGTCTATTGTTACAGCTATTGGGTAGTGTCTTCCCATCCAGGGACTCAACTTCCAGGACTGTATTGGACATGATTCTGTTATGATCATTAGGGAATTCAGTATCTGCTTTTCCGAAGCTGATCGCCACACCTTTCTTCCTAGTCTGGCTTAGTCAGGAAACAGCTCTGGAACACGGGTGACCCTGCTGGTATTTGAAATACCAGCGACGCTGGACAACCATTCACTGTCCTAATCTGAAGTTCCAACAGACCAAGGAGTGCACCTTGCACTTCCCCAGAAGGAAATTCTGATTCCATTTCTGCGTCTTTTACCTTTGGCGAGTAAATCACTGCTCCTGTGCGTTCCTCAACCTCCATCATTACAAAATGAAAGAGAATGTGATTCTACTAGCTCAAAGGGTTGTTTTGTGTGACTTTTTATGAGAAAAAGCGATGGCGTCTAGTTAGCCCAATGCATTGTACCTAGTCTGTACTCTGTGCATGCTAACTACTATGAAGTCTAAATGTAGTCTTCACTCTCTGATTTTTAAAGATATTAGAACTAGCTGTACAACTCTCGTCTTACTTGGCAGTTTAAAGACTGGTAGAGTCCCAATAGAGACATATCTAGTCACAGCATAAATTGTGCAAACGCAGGTTTTCTTTTTTAACTAATAATTTTAGAATTTAGCATATGGGTATTTTTAGAATTTATCAGAGATTAAGAAAAGCAATAAACATTAAGCATATCCAACACTTCCACAGCAGGGTGAGTTTCTACTGTCTTTGGGGTTCTGATCTGCCAATAAGTAGAAACAATCTCCCTTCTGTCTCCCCTTTCTCCCATCGAACTGCCTGCACAAAAGGGAGATTGCAATTCTGTTATTTTAAATTTAACAAATGAGAAGGGGCTCTACTTTTTTTTCCCTTTTAGTCAGGGGCCATGAGTTTTAGGTGCACTCTGATGTATATCTTATCATCACATGAGACTCACATTAACTTCAAAGAGCACGGCACACAATGGGGCACAAAGTGGCCAGAAACATTTCCAGAACATAATGAAGTATTATCTGAAGCAGGGCTGAAGCAGATGTCTTGGGCGAGGAACCAGTAGCAGCATACCGGCTGCATGAGCCAGGCCCAGGCCCGGCCATTCAACTTTAACGAGATCATGCTGACAGCGAACCAGAAAGCCCAGGAGGGCCGCGAAGAAAGAGGGAAGAAACTCATTGGAGCCGCTGTTATAAAGTGCCATCCAGAATGTCCATGTGACTTGTTGGCACACGGTGCTGATTCTTCATAAATCTTCTGATCTTCAGGGCACTGGCGGCACTGGGGAATGACCAAGACCCCAAGAAGTCATGTCCTGTAACTAGACCCCCTGAAGGAATGTGGAGGCCTGCCAGGGTAGGGCGGGGCCCACAACTCCTGGCTTGTTTGAGATTTTACTCCAGTCCCTGTTAGTGGTATTCTGATGCTATTGTTGTTAGTCATCCATGAGTCAGTTCAGACTCACAGTAACTGTATGTGTAACAGAACAAAACATTACCTGGTCCTGTGGCATCTTAATGGTTGTTGATCTATTTCGGTATATTGTTACAGCTTTTGGGTCGTCTCCTCTCACCTAGGGGCCCATCTGCCAGGACTGTATATCAGTATTTTGTTGTGAGCAATAGGGTAAGCATTCTCTGTTTTTCAGAGAATCACCAGGCCTTTCTTCACAGCCTGGCTTTGTCTGGAAATGTCTCTGAAATTTGTCCTCCATAGCTGACCCTGCTGATATTTGAAACTCAGCTGGTTTTTCAACTTTGAGTTTCACAGCAATATACAAGCCATCATGATACAGCAAATGGATAGAGGGAAAGATGGTCAAAGATATTATACAACAAAACAAAATACAAAGCTCCTATCAAGTTGATTCGGACTCATAATGATCCTGTAGGGCAGAATAGAATGACTCTATAGGGTGTATGAGGTTGTCACATTTTATGGGAGCAGACAGCCTTGTCTTTCTCTCTCAAAGTGGTCTGTGAGTTTGAACTGCTTACCTTGTAGTTAACAGCTCTACTCTTAACCCACCATGCCACCGGGGTTTCATTAGAGCAGTGGTTCTCAACCTGAGGGTCTCAACCCCTTTGGGGGTCGAACTACCTTTTCACAGGGATTGCCAACTCATAAATAGCAACATGACAGTTATGATGTAGCAATGAGAATAATTCTATGGTTGGGGGGTCACCACCACATGAGGAAGTGTATAAAAGGGCTGTGGCATTAGGAAGGTTGAGAACCGCTGCTTGAGAGCCATGCTGACCCTAGTCATCTACATTACTGTAAAGTGGCAGCCTTGCTACTGTGCTTGGATTGAGCACAGCAAAGAGAGATTGTCACAGAGAGTTAAGTGCAGTCTTCAGGGCAGCAGTGAACATCCCGACTCGGGTTCAGGCCTCCCGGCTTTGGGGACTCTTTGTGGGTCTAGCTTCTAGTGGGGACGGAAAGGGCTCCACAGAGGGCTTTTAAGTAGGCTCAGAATTAACAATCTTTTAATTTAAGAGGGCTTTTAAGCAGGTTCAGAATTAATGATAATAATCTTTAATTATCTGAAATATAATTCTGTGGAAATCTCAAGTCATAAAAAATTCCCTGAGGCTGTACCCCTGGCCTTCCAATGGGCTATGCAGAGGCTGTCTGCGGCCATGTACAGTGTGTAGTGATTTCAGCACAGAAAGATGCATGAGAAAGGGAAAAGGGACCAGTCATCTCTATTTTAAGTCTGTGTTCCTCTTCTGTGACCAATATTTTTAACTTTCAGAAGAGCACAGATCCAGCTATTGTAGAGAAACACGATGCTGGAGCAGAAAGCATGTTGTATTACCCACTATAGAGCGTTCTTTGGCAGGGCTGATGGAGAAGTTGCACCCCAGGATTACCCACTCACCAAGGCCTGCACTGAGGGGCTGTTAAGGAATATGATCGATGGAGCAAATATGGTTTGGGTATAACAATCAAGATGGTCTCTTCAGACAAAGCAGGATTTGTCTGCTTTACCCAGTACCCATTCAAGATGGACAAGTTGACATGTAAAAAATTGAGAACAGATGTTTCATATCAAGCTTTAAAAGTGTCAGATGCAGATGATGGATCTGAGCTACTCAGAGGGAGAGAATCCAAGACGTGAATGTGGAGATCATTGTACAATCTGGAATTTCGTCCAATGGGCCTAAGTGCATTCTAAAACCATCCATTTGCTTGTAAATAAAGGAGAGTTTTCTTGAAGTAGCAAATTGGGAGAACATGGCTTCTGAAAGACATCCCAGTCACAACACTAATTCATTGTCATTCTAAATAATTGAATCATCAGCTAAATCATGGCCTCCATTTCCCTTTCTAATAAAGAGGCAATAAAGTCTTCCATAAAGCAATACAGGCAATAAAACATTCCAACTAGAGCAGCTATGCATACAGTGGGGATTGGGTAGCATTTCTATTTATTCCGCTGCACAATAGTCCGCACACTAGAGGTGGGATATCTATTAAATTTCCCATCCTTCACTTCACGCACAGCAACAGACACAGCATGCTTTTTCATTGTATGTAAACGCGTGATTTTAACGCTCTAATAAAAGGTGGTACCAACGGTGTGCCCTGGAAAATGCATGCAAGCTTTCACGCTCAGCTAAATATGAAGAATAAGAAATGAAGCTCCCTAACCACTTGCTGTTGACTTGATTGCGACTCCTGACAGGCTCATTGTGCAAGAGTAGAACTGTGCTCGGCAGGGTGTCCAAGGGGGTGACCTTTTAGAAACCCATCACCCAGCCTAACTTCTGTGCTGCCCTTGAAGGGGTTAAAACCATTATTCATTTAACTAGTAGAGTAGAGCTTAACTCATCTGCCGCTAAGCTACTCCTGAAAGGATAAAACTAAAACAGACAAACACGCAAACAAAAACCTCTGTGCCACAGAGTCGGTTACAACTAATAGGGAACCTACAAGTACAGGGTAGACCTGCCCCATGGATTTCGGAAAGGAACTGTTTGCAGGGACGCATAGTTCTCCCAAGGTGGGAGGGGCTCGTGATTTCTGAGGTGCTCGCCTTGTGGTTAGCAGCCGAAATGCATACCCACGATGCTATCAGGGTCTTGGAAAGGAGAAAGGACAGTCGTAAAACAAAAGACTTTAATTTCCCTTACAGAAGGGTCCCAAGGAAGAGATGAGCTACTCAGGGTGCAGTACAGCACCGGCAAAAAATACAACTTTCCTCTAGTACTTTAATGCTTCCCTGCCTCCCACTAGCATGACCTCAAATCTACCCTACAAATCCAGCTAAACCAGAGCACGTACACTGGGACAGATGAGAGCTGGAAACACAGGGAATCCAGGAGAGATAACCCCTCAGAACCAATAATGAGAGTAGCGATACCAGGAGGGTGGAGGGAGCATGGGGGAGATAGGGGGAACGGATCACAAGGATCTACATATATCCCCTCCCAGAGAGACAGACAACAGAAAAGTGGGTGAAGGGAGACAGCGGTCAGTGTAAGACATGAAAAAAAAAAAATAATTTATAAATTGCCAAGGGCTCATGAGGGAGGGGGTGGGGGAGGGACGGAAAAAATGAGGAGCTGACACCAAGGGCTCAAGTTCTGAAAGAAAATGTTTTGAAAATGATGTTGGCAACAAATATACAAATGTGCTTGACACAATGGATGTATGTGTAGATTGTGATAAGATAAGAGTTGTATGAGCCCCATATAAAATGATTTAAAAATAATAAAAAGTTAAGATAATTTTTATACTTACAATTTGCAAATTATGAGACAAAACCCTTAAATTTGTTTCCTTGAAGACATTCTGATAATATGTAATTCATTCCAGAATCCCAAACCAGAAATTTGAATGCAGATAAAGATTAGAAAGCAACATGTTCAAGTATAAACTGTTATTTCTGTAGTGTATGGATGTATTTTCTCTCATTTCTAATTTGCTTCAAATTTGTGATAATGAGTATTATTGCTTTCATAATGAAAATTATATTAAAAATTAAGAGAGAGTAATGTTTTTTGAGAACAGGAAACATGGATTTTTACTATATACTTATATCAAATAAAAAGACAAGTTATTAACTGGCAGGTATACTAGATGAGAAAACATTTTTCTTCCAAGAGGTTTAAAAATAATATTTGACACGTATTAGTTTGAAGATTAAGAAGCTCTGGAGTGTAGTGTTTACACAGGAGGCTTCTAACAGCAAAGTCAGCAATTCAAAACCACCAGCCACTCCAAGGAAAAATATGAGGCTTTCTACTCCTGTAAAGAATTACAGTCTCAGAAACTCACAGGGACACTATTGGGTCCTATTGGGTCACTTTGAGTTGGTAGTAAGTGAATATAATTTGAAGAACAGAGCCTAGAACAGAACTGGATGAATGAGAATGGGGGGCCCATCCCAGCCCTGGTATGGTACCAAAGGTTTTTCTTTCTACTTTAAACACTTCTGTGAGAGCCATGACTGCTTGTCAAAGATCAGACCTCTTGGTCAGAGATAGCATTTTGTATTTCTTTGCCTATTCTAAATCATTTAATTTTGAAATTTAATTAGAATTTAAGTGAAATGTTATTGAGAAATATTATGACGTATCTAGGACTCCTTTGGATCTCAGAAGAAAATAATAGATGATCAAACTCTTCAAAAAAGTCCTTTTAAAGGACTGCTAAAATAACCTTATGTGATATTGCCGGGCTGGTTGCCTGGCAAAGGGATCAGGGAAGCGAGGAAGCTTTTGCGTATGATAGTTATTCATCTTTATGATTGTGACCATAACTTCATGAATGCATATACTTTCACATAGGTCATAATTTATCAAATTGTATAATTTCAATGCATGCAGTTATACCTAAATGAAGCTGCTTAAATGTGTAATTCAGTGTAGTCTGTGGATGGTCGTTAATTTAGAGGGTTTTGTATTACATTGACCCATAAAGTTCTTCTGTATGTAATATATATATATATATTATGTAATATATATTTATAGCTTCACAATTCTCTCTCTGTCCAGCTTGGTATCTCATTGCAAATTTTCACATCACAAACTCCAAATTTGATTTTCTCTGTACAAACCAAACTCTTGTAGCAGCCAGATATTATAGGGTACAACTGACCATGTCCAGTATTTATCAGAGTAGAACTGCTGACCTTAGGAGTTAGCAGCCCAAATGCTTAATCACTACTCCACCAGGGCTTCTTTAAATATGTATATAATAAATTATTATATATTGGAATATCCACAATCCAAATATGATTATGCATGCATATAATCAAATATATCTAACACCCTTATTATTGTATATTAGATAATATGTTATCCACATTAAAATATATATCAAATAACTATATAATCCAACATGGATACTATATATTATCCATTATATCCACATAGAAGGGTTATAAGAAAGGGATGATTCAAACAAGGTGCAGTAGAGCACCAAGGAATCACACCTCATTTCTCTGGTTCCTGAAATCTGGGTAGACTGGAGAACACACATTGATACAGATAAGAGCTCTCGCCACATGGAATTCAGGATAGATAACCCCCACAGGAAAAGTAGTGGGAGTAGTGATATCATGTGAGTCAGGGAATGGTCAGGGAGGGGGAAGGGGGAGTAAGCGGAAACCCATCGCAAGGCTGGCTATGTTGCCCCATCCCAAAAGGGCTGAATAACAGAAATGTGGGTGAAGGGAGACAATGGACAGTGTAAGGTGTGAAATAGTAGTGACAATATAAAATTCAACAAGGTTCAATTCAAGAGGTTGGGAAGGAGGAAGAGGGAGGGGGAGAAAAGAGGAGCTTATACCAAGGGCTCAAGTAGAAAATGGTTTGGAAATGATGATGGCAACATCTTTACAAATATACTTGATACAATTGATGTATGCAATGTTACAAGAGCTGTAAGAGCTCCAAATGAAGTTATTTTTAAAATATATATTATCCATAAGCATAAATATAATCTATATATGGGATATATATTATCCAATATAATCAAATTCAGAAATTAGGATGTAGGAATTTTCATTTTGATACCAAGCTGGAAGGATGGAAAAGAGTATGAAACAATAATGACAAGGAAACCACTCAAAAATCCAAACTCGACTGCCATAGAATAGAGGCCAACTCACAGTGACTCTGTAGGACAGGGTGGGACTGCTCCTGTGACTTTCTGAGACTGTAATTCTTTATGGGAGTGTAAAATCGTGCTTTCATCCCATGGAATGACCTTGATGTGAGCAGTTCAGTCTACCTCATAGCCAGGAAGCCACCAGGGCTCCAGGACAAACAGGTGGTCAATGTGAACTCACTTGCAGCTTTTGTAGCTGTTACTCCAGGTAAGTCTGCAGCTTCCTTACTTGACACTATTGTTGTTGCATCCTGGTGGCACAGCAGTTACAGGTTGGGCTTTGATCTGTAAGGTGAGTAGTTGGAGACCACTAGCAGGAGAAAGACTGGCCTTTCTACTTCCATTAGAATTACAATCTCGGAAACTCAGAGGGACAATTCTACTCTGCCTTGTGGATCTCTATGAGTAGACATTGACTCGATGGCAGTGAGTTTGTTATGTATGCTATTGATGGTACTTAGCCATAAAGGGTTGGGTCATTAAGGCAGTATGGTAAAGTGAATCTACTTGACATGGCTCTTTTATTCATAGTCTTTGCAACTCTCACCAAATGACTGGATAGGAGCATGCAATTAAGATGTATGGGACTAATAGTGATTGGCCAATTTTGTCACTTGACTGAGTATTAAGTGAGCTCACTTAGAAGCAAGAACCAGAATCCTGTGACCATAATGAAAGAATTGCGGAGAGCAGGATGTGTCTCAGGTCCCTGCATGAAATAGTGGCTACAGCACCTGGTTGACCAGAGAGGGACTTAGAGGAGCACCCATAATTGAAGGCTTTCCTACCCATCGATTGATGAAAGCCGAGTGCCTTCAGGCAAGATGGCAGCTTGCAGAGTGGAATTCACTTTGGGTATTTTTCAGAACTAAAGAAGTATTGTAGCACTTGCTCTGAGAGGGCAGAGACCAAGAGGCTGCATGGCTGAAAGGTTGATGACCAGTAAGAGATGTGCCTGCAGGCAGGGCTGAGAAGAGGTGTGTATCTGATCCTGACATGTAGGTAACTTCCTCAATCAACCTTTATTATTTGCAAGGAGCGTCTGTGAGTTATGTGTGGCTATTGCAAAAGATGACGGAAATGAGCAGAGATGAGGAATGGCATAGGAGGCATGGCTGTGTCAGAATAGATACATAACGATAGAGAATGGAGATAAGTTTGACTTTTGCTTCATAGGAATCATCCTCGGGCAGATGTGGTGTAAGATTGTCCTTCCTTTAGGGGAACACTGTGGTGTAGGGGTTGCTAATGGAACTGCAATCCGCATGGCCAGCAGGTGGACACCCCCAGCAGCTCCTCCTGTGAACAGTTATAGTCTCGGACACCCACAGGGGGTCACTATGACTCAGCCTTGACTGATGGCCGTGAGAGAGAGGGGTGTCCTATGTGGGCCCTTAAGTCATTTCCTTGGACAGATTGGTATCCTTAGGGTTTAGTTTGAGAATGGCTAAAAAACCATGCAAACCTACTCATTTGGCAGTTATGAGCACACCTTAAGAATGTGAGTTTCCAGATAACAGTGAATGACAATAACTGAATTTAAAATTTCAAACAGAACATCAACAGGCTAGTGTTAACCTAGCTAGAATGAGGATAGATGGGATTTATTTTAAAATTTAGAAATATATTTGCCATATAATGTGATTTCTTGTATGTTCACAGTCATTGAGTTTTTAGATTCTATGTTTCATTCTCTAAAATGCCGTGTAATGGCCATGGTGTTGAATCTTTCATCATCACAGAGGCTATTTTTGTCTGAGGAAACCCGGAACCGAGGTGCAAATATTCGTTTGATCCAACAGATCAGCTGTGGTCTTATGTTCTATGGAGATATAGACATCTGAGTCACTTTGATCTTCTCTCCATGTATAAAGGCCACAGCTGATTGGATTAAGAGACAATTGCTCTCAAAGCTGTCCTACCCCTAAATATGTGGAAACAATTGAAATCTAGCCGAACACAATATTTTCCAATTCTAATGTTTCACATGCATCACGGATGAAAATCCAGTTGCTAAACAATATTATTTTATATTTACATATGAAGATACTAAAGTTTAAATGATAACTGAAAAATAATTAAGCAAGTTAGTCTTATTCAGGAAAACTCAACAGTTACATTGAAATATGCTTTCAAAAACTATGTGCAATTTGGCTAACGTCCGTAGACAGCTTCCATTTCCTTTGTTACCAAGCTCCTGTAGTACGCTTCAGGAAGCAATCTATCAAAACTTTTTGAAGTTAAGTTCACAGATGAAAATTCTAGCGCCAAATCACCCTGTTTAACACCTAGCACCATAACCATTTTGAAAAGAATCTGAAAATGGATTTGAATTTAAAAAACAAGGTCAGACGAAAATATAACTTAACTAGTGGATACCTAGTAGGTAAGAACCACAGAGCTCTGTTTGAGGTTTTGGATTCTGTCACAAAATAGTTAAATCAGCACAGAGGTACTTAATAAAATTTTGAGAGATTGGCTGATTGATGAGGTTGTTAACATTGAAGAACGAGGAACATAGACCATCACTCATAAAGCCTCAAGGTGGAATCCAGAAAGTCATTGCTGGCATAGCGGAGAAGCTGATAGACTAGAAGAGAATGGATGAAATTTGCAAACGTGAATCAAAGAAAAGTCCATCGATAATCTTGTGCCTTCTGACTGTTTGGGCTGGAGGCCCCTCTCTACCTTGGGAAATGAGAATTTAAAAATGTCAGGGCCACAGACAGATGATAGCTGAATATCTGTATTTAAAGATGATTTATTGCATTGCCTCTACACAAAAAGTAGTGGTATATTTAGGACAATATTTTTATGTGTTGTTTTTTTGAAATATAAAAATTATGTTTCTTATTTTTGTATTAATTTACATTTTAAAAGCAAATATTTAAAGTGTTTATATGCTTTTCATGCTGATACATTATATTTTATTTTTAATAAATATTCATTCATTGGTAAAACGAAGCATGTGTTTTATAATATTCTAAAATCAAGATATCTTCAAGAACCTTTTAACTGATCTAGATTTTAAGATCTTAAATACTAACACTCCTTCAAAAATTCTCATTTCACAGGATAATTTTACAATTTAAAATAGAAGAGAATTCATTTCAAAACCATCTATATACCTTCTGGGTATTTATTACCTTAGGTATTATACTGAGAACAATCATTTTTTCCCAAACAATTTAATTGGAAGTTAATACATTTAGCATTCCATAGTTCAGTCACATTAAGCAGTATTGTACAAGTCTACCTTGATCAGTTTCAAAGCATTCTCTTCCTTCTTGATAGATGGCAGCTCCCCTCTACATGCCCCAACCCCACCTTCCCCAGTATGCTTCCGCCCAGCAACCCATCCATCAATCCTTGGGTTCATATACCAAAACCCGGAAAAACAGATAAATCCCAATATGAAGAACCCACCAGAAATAATACCTCTCCACCCCACCTCTCAAGCCAAAGAAAATGTTAAAATTTAAGTCATGTCCAACATGCATCAGAGGGGATCAGCTGACAAGGTTTTCACCGTTCAAAATCAGGTGTATCATTTTGATCTTTTATAGGCATCTCTCCCATGCACTCTCTTTAGTAATGGAGTTTTTCCCATCTCTCTATTGTGGATAATTGGGAATCGCCAGAGGCTTATTTCCTATGTTGATCTGAAAAATGTATCTTGGGCTTCCACTGCCAATCCAAAGCCTCTTCAATCCTGAATTTCATGATTTAGGGTCTAACACTATTCCCTCTTTTAGCTTTGGATTATATGATTTACAAACCTTTAATTACTGGTGTTGGTGGGCTTCTTCCATGTGGACTTAATTGACATCTTACTCAGATGGTTGCTTACTTGGAAACAAGTCTTTAAGACCCCAATCACTATTTTTTCTGCTAGCTGGGCACCATGTAATTTCTTCACCACTATTTGCTATAGCATCCATATTTTATGTGTTCCCTTGTGAGGACAAGTATTGAGCAGGGCTGTGATATATACATCATATTTTAAATATAGAACTAAGACAAGGAGTAGGAGGCAAAGGGCATACGTAGACACCTAAATGCAGACATGTAGATATGTAAATATATTTGTGATTATGGGGATAATAGGCCTATGTGCATATATTTATAGGTTCAGTAGTAGGGTAGCAGGTGGATATTGGGCCTCCCCATGTGCACTCCCTCAATAAAATAGCACCTTGCTCAGCTAAATGGTCATTCCATGATACCCACCTTCCCAACATGATCGCTGAAGACAGATGTGTGCATAAGCAAACATGATGAAGAAAGCTGATGGTGCCCGGCTATCAAAAAGATATAGTGTCTGGGGTCTTAAAGGCTTGAAGGCAAACAAGAGGCCATCTAGCTCAGAAGCAACAAAGCCCACAGAGAAGCACACAAACCTAAGTGAACACGAGGTGTTGAAGGGATCAAGTAGCAGACACCAAAGAACAAAAACCATCATTGTGTGATCACCTTCCCCACATAAACGGTGATGACGAATGTGTGCATAAGTAAGTGTGGTGAAGAAGGCTGATGGTGCCCGGCTATTGAGAGATATAATGTCAGGGGGACTTAAAGGCTTGACAGTAAACAAGCATCCATCTAGCCCAGAAGCAACAAAGCCCACATGGAAGCAGCACACCAACATGTGTGATCATGAAGGGCCGAGGAGACCAGGTTTCAAGCAACAAAGGCGGGTGGGGGCAGGGGGAATCATATCATTGTGAATAAGGGGAGTTCATGACGGGGACCCAATGCCCATCTGTAGACAACTGGACATCCCTTGCAGAGGCGTAATGGGGATGAAATGGGTCACCCAGGGTTCAGTGAAGCAATAATGAAACTCACAACCTTCCTCTAATTCTTAAACACTTCCTTCCCTCCCAACTATCATGATCCCAATTCTTCCTTGCAAACCTGGTTAGACCAGAGGATGCACAGTGGTGCAGATAGGAAGCAGAAACACAGGGAATCCAACACAGGGATTCAACCCCTTCAGGACCAGTGGCGAGAGTGGTGATACCGGGAGGGAGGACGGAAGTGAGGGTAGAAAGGGGGAACTGATCACCAGGATCTACATATAACTTCCTCCCTGGGGGATGGGCAACAGAAAATTGGGTGAAGGGAGATGTCAGGCAGTGTAAGATATGATAAAATAATAATTTATAAATTATCAATAGTTCATGAGGAAGCGGGGAGCAAGAATGGAGGGAGGGAAAAAAAAGAAAAGAAAAATGAGGAGCTGATTCCAGGAGCCCAAGTGGAAAGTGAGTATTTTGAGAATGATGAAGGCAACAAATGTATGCATGCTTTGAACAATTGATGTATGGATGGACTGTGATGAGTTGTATGAGCCCAATAAAATGATTTAAAAAGTAGACTTGACTTGGGGAACTTTACAATTTACCCAGTTATGCCACACAAGGAACATTCCAATTGTACAGGTGGTGGGGGATACTTGTTATGGGATGGGGTAGGGTATGACCATGTGTTCTTTCTGTTAACATTTAATGTAAATTATAAAGGTTGTATGAAATATTCAAATTAAGTTGTATAATCAAGTAAACTATTTCCAAATTTTAATGAGAAACAAAGGTTCTCACTGATTATGTTTTTTATATAAATTCTTTGGAAAATCTACCTATAATCTTGAGTTTAGATATTTTATATGATCTCTTTAAATGCTTGATAGAAACCATAAGTCTCCCAAACAAAACCCTGCCCTGGAGTTGATTTTGACTCACAGTTACTCAACAGGTCAAAGTTGAACTGTGCTTTTGGATTTTCCAAGACTTTTAATCATTAAACAAACAGGCAGCCTCATATTTCACTTAAGGGGAAACTGGTGAGTTTGAATTGCTGCTTGGGGTTAACAGGCCAATGTATAGCCCACTATCCAGAACTGAAGTCTTTCTCCATAAGAATCCAAAATGACTGTAATGACTGTAAATTTTAAAAGGAAAGCAGATTATTTTATATATAACCAAGTATTCTTATTTCACTAAAAATAGATGGATAATTTGTTCTTGATAATAATGAGTTTTTATCTAATTCACCTTCTTGAGGACTAATTGGCATATAATAATTGCATCAACTTTAAAGCACACGTAAAATGTGATGCATTTTGAAAGTTATGTGCACCTATGCACCTTCAGCAGGCTAAAGGCACAAAACATTGCCATGATACTCAAAGATTTCTTGAATCCCCTTGTAGTTCTTTTAAAAATGGAAGAAAGAAAACATCAAAGTAAATGTCAGAAGAGATTCTGAAACTTGCTCTTAATCGCAGAGTAACGAAGGCACATGGAAGAAATCATCATTGAGCTGAACACAATTTTCAAAGGGCAGCTTGAGAAGACAAAGTAGAATACTATAATGAAATGAACAAGGATCTAGAATTAGAAAACCCAAAAGATCACCCTCACCATATCTTAAACTGAAAAACTAAAAAAAAAAAAAAAAAACAACCCAAGTATCCTGTTTCAATATTGAAAGATTCTATGGTCAAAATATTGACTGATACAAGAAGCATCAAAAACAGATGGAAAGAACACAAAGTGTCACATAATCAAAAAGAACTAGCTAACATTCTACCAGTTCAGGAGATAGTATATGAGCAAGAACCAATGAAGAAAGAAGGTGAAGGAAGAATTCAAACTTCACTGAAAGCATTAGCCCAAAACAAGGCTCCAGGACTTAATGGAATACCAACTGGAATATTTCCACAAATATTTCAGCAGTGGTATTTTGAGCACTGGGAGATCTCTCTTGTCTATGCCAGGACATTTGGAAGAAGACAGCTAGTTGGCCAATTGGCTGGGAAAGATCCAACTTTTACCCATTCCCAAAAAAAGTGACCTAATGGAACGCTCAAATTATAGAGCAATATTGTTGTTATCACATGTAAGTAAAATTTTGCTGAAGATCTCTCTCTCTCTCTAACTAGTAGAGAATATCTGCTTTGAGTTTGTGTATGTATGTGTGTATAGATATATGTATATCTATACATATATACACATATATAGATATACACATATATAGATATATGTATATATACACATATATGTATATCTATACACACATACATACACAAACTCAAAGCAGATACTCTACAAATTAAGCAGATATTTTCTGCTAATTAAGCTAAACAATTGTGTGGTTTTAAAAAAAACCTTTTGATTTAAGGTTTAAAGACTATCTGAGAGTCATAGTTTCAGGGTTTTACCTCTTCTATGATACCAGAAAGTCTGGGTTGTGAGAATTTGAAGATTTTTCATGTATTTTCCCCCTTTTGATCAGGATTCTGCTACAGAAAATCTGATCAAATTGTTCAATTACAGTAGTTTGTCTTCATCAATGAATTCTGATCTCATGGCAAAGAAAGTCATGAGTCACACATTCCATTTCTTCCTCTTATTATTTTCTCTCTTTTTTTCTGTTGTTTCAAATTAATTGAAGCAAGCTGTGTTACCCATAATGTACCCTTGCTGCCATTTGAAAGACCCTCAAGACTGTGCAGCTAACTAGAATATAGAACAGAAGCACTGACCACGTTCCTCATTGCAATCATTTTGGTCAATATGTTATACATCCTATTGTGCTTTTAACTTGAATTCCCCTCAGGAATGGTGTTCAACATCTTATAATACAAATTAGTTTTAAATCCAATTCACAGAATCAGATAAAATATTTGAAAAAAGTTCTAATTTTCAGAATGCCTGTGGGTTTTTATTTTTGCAATAGCGTCTTGTTTGAACACCACAGAGATATTGGAATATTTTGCACGGAGCATTTTACCTGGCATTTCCTGCCTAGCCTCGCATAACCTGCACTTTCCACCTCAATTATGTGCTATTTGGGCTTCAAGCTGCTCCCGTTCAGTGCCACAGACACAAATTCTTCCCGTCCACTTACACAAGCACAACCTGCTCTGGCTTATGAAGTAGATGTCATCCTGGAGGAGACTCTTGGTGCCTTGCAGTGGAGCAGTAGAGTGTGCATGTAGCCTTCCATGTCTAATTCTAAGGGGTCCTGGTAGTATAGTGGGCATACACTGGGCTGCTACCTGCAAGGTGAGCAGTTCAAAGTTCAAAACAACCAGTCACTTCTTAGGAGAAAGAGGAGGCTTTCTATTTCCTTAAAAAGCTATAGTCTCACAGTGTGGGAATTCCACCAATCTGATCCAACCACACTGAGGCAAAACACTATGGGCGTGGAAAAGAACAGCAAGGGGAACAGAACAACAAAGTCCCCAGGGAATACCAAAAATAGACTTTGGGGTCAGGTCTTGGCGTCCCAACAAACTCAACTGGAAAATACACCTAAAGGCCAACAAACAGTCCTTGAACTAACTACACGATTTTCTTTCTTGTTGTATTTTGTTTTGTTCTTTGTCATTGGCTTGTTGTTGTTGTATTGTTTTATTTTGTTGCTTGGTTTTTCTCTGTCTTGTTTTTGTGCATGTTAGTATTTTCACAGATTATGAACAATCTGGAGAAGAAAACAATGGGACCAACACTTCTGAGGGGACACGGGAGAGAGGGAGGTGGGGGGAACAAACCTAGGGACAAGGGAACAACAAGTGATCCAAATCGGTGGTGAGGAGGGTGTAGGAGGCCTGGTAGGGTGGACCAAGGGTAATATAACAAAGAGGAATTACTGAAACCCCAATAAAGGCTGAACATGATAGTGGGACAAGAGGAAAGTAAAAGGAAATAGAGGAAAGAGCTAGGAGGTAAAGGCCATTAATAGAGGTCTAAATATAGGCATGTATATATGTAAATATATTTACATATGAGGATGTGGAAATAGATCTATACACATATATGTATAGAGTTAATATTAAGGTAGCAGATGGACATTGGGTCTCCACTCAAATACTCCCTCAAGGAAAGACTACTGTGTTCTATTGAACTGGTATTCCATGATGCTCACCTTCCCAACACAATCACTGAAGACAAAGTAGGTGCAAAAGCAAATGTGGCGAAGAAAGCTGATGGTGCCAGGCTATCCAAAGATATAATGTCTGGGGTCTTAAAGGCTTGAAGGTAAACAAGTGGCCATCTGGCTCAGAAGAAATAAAGCCTACAAGGAAGAAGCACACCAACCTGTGCGATCATGAGGCGTCGAAGGGATCAGGTATCAGGCATCATCAGAACAAAAAATCATATCCTTGTGAATGAGGGGGAGTGAAGAGTGGAGACCCAAAGACCATCTGTAGGCAATTGGACATCCTCTTACAGAAGTGTCATGGGGAACAGAAGAGCCAGTCAGGGTGCAGTGTAGCAAAAATGAAACATACAACATTCCTCTGGTTCCTAAATGACCCCCCACCCCTCAGTCCCCACTATCATGATCCCAGTTCTACCTTAAAAATATGGCTAGACCAGAGGATGTACACTGGTACAGATAGGGACTGGAAACACAGGGAATCCAGGGTGGATGATCCATCCAGGACCAGTGATGAGACTGGCGATACCAGGAGGGTAGAGGGAGGGTGGGGTTGAAAGGTGGAACCGATCACAAGGATCTACATATAACCTCCTCCATGGGGGATGGACAACAGAAAAGTGGGTGAAGGGAGTAATAAATTATAAATTATCAAGAATTCAGGAGGGAGCGAGGAACAAAGAAGGAGGGAGAAAATGAGGAGCTGATGCCAGGGGTTTAAGTGGAGAGCAAATGTTTTGAGAATGATGAGGGCAATGAATGTACAAATTGCTTTACACAATTGATGTATGTATGAATTGTGATAAGAGTTGTATGAGCCCCTAATAAAATGATTGTTTTTTTAAAGAGTCAGTCTCAGAAACTCACAGGGGCAGTTCTTTTAAAAATATATTATTAAATTATCTTATTGGAGGCTCTTACATCTCTTATCAGAATCCATACATTCATCCATTGTGTCAAGCACATTTGCACATATGCTTCTATCATCATTTTCAAAACATTCTCTTTCCACTTGAGCCCCTGATATCAGCTCCCCATTCTTTCCCTCTCCCTCCTCTGTCCACCATCCTTCACAAACCTTTGATAAGTTATAGATTATTATTTTCATAGCTTACATCATCCTCCGTCGCCCCTCACCACTTTTCTGTTGTTAGTCACCCTTGGTTGGAGGTATAGTTCTATCCTTGTGATCGATTCCCCTTTCTCTGCCCCCTGCCCCAATCCTCCTGGTATCTCTACTCTCATTGGTGGCCCTGAGGGGTTTATCTATCCTGGATTCCCTGTGCTTTGGGGTCTTATCTGTAGCAGTGTGCATATTCTGGTCTGATCTGATTTGTAAGGTAGAATTGAGGTAATGATAGTAGGACGAAGGAAGCACCAAAGAACTAGAAGAAAGTGGTGCACCCTGACTGGCTCATCTCTTCCCTGTGACCCTTCAGTGAGGGGATGTCCAGTTGTCTACAGATGGACACTTTGTCTCCACTCTATGCCCCCTCAACCCCCATTCACATTCGGTAGGATTTTGTTCTGAGTCTTAGATGCCTGCTTCCTGATCCCACCGATACCTCATGATCACACAGGTGGGTGTGCTTCTTCCATGTGGGCTTTGCTGCTTCTCGGCTAGATTAATGCTTGTTTATCTTCAAGCCTTTAAGACCCCAGATGCTATACCTCTTGATAGCCGGGCACCATAAGCTATTGCTTATGCACCCATTTTGCCTTCAGCAATCATGCTGGGAAGGCGAGCATCACAGAATGCTGGATTATTAGAAAAAATTGTTCTTATGTTGAGGGAGTACTTGAGTGAAGGGCCAAAGTCCATCTGCAACCTTAATTCTTAACATATAGATATGAGTACATAGCTTAATTCCCCTCTTGTTTTAGTTATATATATATATAATACAGGCATATATATACATATACAGATATATATATATATAGTTATATATAGCTATATATATATATAATACGGGCATATGTATGTGTGTGTGTGTGTGTGTGTGTGTGTATGTCTGTATTTACACTTCTGTTAATGTCCTTTCCCTCCTGGTTCTTTCCTCTATTTCCTTTTACTTTTCTCCTGTCCCACTGTCAAGTTTGGCCTTCATTCGGTTTTAGTAATTTCTCACTGCTACATTGCCCTTGATCATGCCCCACTAAGCATTCTATGCCGTTCTCTCCATTGATTTTAGTTCACTTTTTGTTCCCTTGTCCCTGGGTTGGTTTCCCTGTCCCCGTCCTTTCTCCCACCTTCACTTCTCCCTTACTTCCCCCCACCCTGAATCATTGGTCCCATTCTTTTACTCTCTGAATTATTTATCCCACCTATCTTATCTAGATTGACATGCAGAGACCTTAACAACTATAAACCAGGTAAAGCCAAACAAAACAACAAAGGAAGTCAAGACCAACAAAACAATAACAAGTACAACAAAAAACAACTACAAAAAGCAAGTCACTGAAAAAAATGGAAAAGCCGATAAATAGTTCGAGGTCTGTTTGTAGACCTTTATGAGTGTTTTCCACTCGAATCTGATGGGGTGCCACACTCTGTCCTCAAAGTTTATTTTTGGTATTCTCTGAGGATGTCATCACTTTGCTCCTCTTGTTGCTATGTTGCATGCCCTTAGTGTTTCACCGGTGTGATGGGGTCAGATTGTACACAATTCCCACACTGTGTCTCCAGTGTTGCCCCCGGAAGCACTATGGTTTACTGAGGGGCTCATGGCAGGGCTGGCCCCATGGTCCTTTCTGTACGTTGTCTGCTCCAAGTGGGAATATCATCCTCAGGGCTTGGTGGGCCAGGATGTCCCCTCCTCCCTCTCCATCTCTTTTCATTTCTACCATTTTCACTAATCAGTCATGCCACTCTCCCCAAGCTGAAGCCCCAGTGCTATCCTCTGAAGTGCATTCTTCTGGGGGGAGGTGGGGAGGGTGGTGTCCACATAGTTGGGATTTGGGTGCCAGACTCGCAGACCTCTCTATTGGTTCCCTGGTATATGCTGGTGTGTTGTATTCACGTCTTGGCACATCATGTTGAAGCCTGGTCTCTCTCTCCCTTTCCTGTGGAAATACAAACAATACCCTCACCATGGGTGGGTTCATACCCTGCTCCACACCTACCCATGTCTCTTTTTTTATAAATCTATTTCTTTCCCCCTCCTATTTAGTTGGCTTCCATATATATCCCTGGAGTGGATTTGGACCTCACCCCAGGAATGTATTTATATAGTAGCTTTTCCCCTATGCCCCATTATTTTAAGCTTACCTCAGCGGACTCATAAAGTACTTGTCCTTTTGTGCTTGGCTATTTCATGTAACATGATTTCCTCCAGTTCTTCCCATGCGGTGATATACTTCATACCTTCGTCACTGCTCTTTGGGGGTGCATAGTACTCCATTGTTTGAATGTATCACAGTTTTTTGATCTATTCATCTGTTGATGGGAATTTGGGTTCTTTCTAACTCCTTGTGATTGTGAACTGTGCCGCAATGAACATTGGAGCACAGATGTCTGGCCATGGTTTGTTTCTTGCCTCTTCTGAGTATATGCTGCGGATTGCTGGGTCATGTGGTAGCTCAATTTCCATCTGTTTTAGGTATCGGCAGATCGATTTTCATAATGGCTGTACATACTTAAAGGTTCACCAACAGTGGATGAGAGTTCCTATCTCCTCACAGCCCTTCCAACACTTGTTACTTTCTGATTTTTTTGAATTGGGCTATCTTTGAGGGTGTTAGGTGATATCTCGTAGTTGTTTTAATTTGCATTTCTCTTGTGGCTAATGATCAGGAACATTTTCTCATATGTTTATTGGTCATTTAGATTTCTGCCCCTGTGAAAATTCTGTTCAGTTCCTTTGCCCACATCTTTAGTGGGCAGTTAGTTCTTTTCTTATTGTAAGCTTATAAAGTATTGTAGATTTTAGTAATAAGGCCTTTGTCTGATGTGTCATTGCTAAAGATGTTTTCCCAGTCCATAGGGTCTCTTATTACTAATCTCTTGGTGAATTCTTTCAATGTACACTGGTGTTATATCTTCAGCATATTCCACTTGTCAATTTGTGGCTCCTCTCGATTTGTATCCTTCCCTATTTCCAATAGTCTATGTATTCCCTGTGCCAAGATTCTCAGGTTTTTCCCAATTCCTTCATTAATAGCCCTAATAGTTTGGGATTTTACCTCAAGGTCTGTGATCAACCTTGAGTTTATTCTTGTGCATGGAATGAGGTAAGGGTCTTACTTCATTTTTCTGCAGGTAGATATCCATTTTATCCAGCACCACTTATTGAGGAGGGCACCTGCTTCCCATTTAATATTTTTGGGGGCCTTATCAAAAACTAGTTGTCTGTATGCTGATGTTTTTATTTCTTGGTTTTCAGGTCTTTCCATTGGTCTGCATATCTGTCTTTATACCAGTATCACACTGTTTTGACCACTGTGGCTCCATAATATATGGTAAAGTCAGGTGGAGCAAGCCCTCCCACTGTGTCCTTCTTCTTGAGGAGTTCTCTGCTAATTCTGGAATCCTTCCCTCTCCATATGAAGTTGGTAATCAGTTTTTCCAACTCTTTGAAGATGGATGATAGTATTCGTATCGGGATAGCATTAAACTTATATAGTGCCTTGGACAGAACTGACATCTTTATCATATTGAGTTTTCCAATCCACAAACATGAAATATTCTTTCACTTGTTGAGGTCACTCTTGTTTTTTTTTTAAATAGTGTTTTGTAGTTTTTCTCATATAAATCTTTTGGTTTTTTTTAGTCAGGTATATCCCTAGATATTTCCATTTGTGCTTAGCTATTGTAAAGGGTGCTACATTTTTAATTGCTTCTGTGATCTTGTCTGATGTGTAGAGCAGTCCAATAGACTTCTGTTTCTTGATCTTATATCCTGCCACTCTGCCATATTCCTCTATTGCTTCTAATACTCCACTTGTGGTGTTTTTGGGATTTTCAGTATATAAAATCATATAGTCTGTGAATATTGATAGTTTCTCCACTTCTTTCCCCAGATGAATACATCTGATGTCTTTTCTTGGTCTTATGTTGTTAGCTAGGACCTCCAATATGATGTTAAATAGGAGTGGGGACAAGGGTCATTCTTGTATGGTCCCCTTTTTCAGTGGAATTGTTTTCATCTTTTCTCCATTGATTACCACATTGGCTGTTGGTTTTTCATATATACCTTGTATTATATTGATAAATTTTCCTTCCATTCCTATCTTCTTGAATGTTTTAAACAGAAATTGGTGTTGGATGTTGTCGAATGCTCTTTCTTCATCTATCAATATTATCATGTGCTTCTTATGGTTTTTCATGTCAATGTGGCAAATGATACTAATGATCCAAGAAAGGGTTAGAAAGGGGAAAATACCATCTTCAGAAGCATGTAGACATATGGAGGATATGTAAAGAACAATAGCATCACATTTTGATATTTTTGTTTAATAGACATTTCTATGACTTTATAACAATAATTTTTACTTACCATCATATATGCATGCATTTTTCAGGTCAATTTTACCACAGAGTTATACTAGCTTCATAGAAAGAGTTTTCTGTCTTTTTCTAAGTTCTGGAAGAGTTTGTGTAGTATTGGTGTCAGTTTTTTCCTGAATGCTTCGTAAAATTTTCCTCTGAAAATATCTGGCCTGTGGGATTTTTCTGTTAGTAATCCCTTGATAATATTGTCCATTTCTTCTATTGCTATGGGTGTCTTGAGGTACTTGATGTCCATCTGGGGTTGCCTAGGGAGGGATTGTTTTTCCAAGTATTTGTCCATATCTTCCAAGTTGTTGAATTCATTGGAGTACAGGTCTTCATAGTACTGTGTAATTAACCTTTTGATATCAGTAGAGTCAGTTGTAATGTCCCCTGTTTCATCCTTCATCCTTGCTATTGACATTTGTTCCTTCCTTTCTGTTTGTTAGTGGTCTATCAATTCTGTTAATCTTTTCAAAGAACCAGCTTTTAGCTGCATTAAATTTTCCCATCTTTTACTTGTTTTCCACAGGGGCAGTTCTATCCTGTCCTATACAGTCACTGGAAGTCAGGCAGTGTGGTTGTTTTCAGACTACTCCTGGGTGAACACTACTGGTCCAGGTTTAGGCATGCCAGGTACAGACTTTCTGTGGTATATCAGGAAGAACTGTTACCTGTATATTTAGCACCAATGCCCTTTGGCACATTGGTTGAGATGCTTTAGACAAATTTTTCTATTTGAGGATTGTTATGTAGATTTGTGTAGCTTTAAAAGTAGGAATCTTTTCATAGAGCCAGCCTATTTCAAAATTTTGGAGATCCAAATAATTACCAGACTTAGCTAAAAACACCTTTTATAAATGCGTGAATTGCAAAAATGTAAGAAAATGATAAATTTCCATTCCTCACAATGTGCCCATGTTTCTCTAATGATGAGAGTCATGATTGGTATGCAGAAAACAGACACTCTAACAAAAAGGATTGACAGCATTCTGTGCTTACCTTTGTGAAGTGTGATTGAAAAATGAAGCAGCTTTTCTTTGGATTTTATTTTCCATCTGGTTTTCACATTAAACTCTACATGAGCTATTTCATTTTCCCCTCAAAATGGCTTCCGTTTCATTGACTCAAGTTTTTTCTGAAGTTCATACCCTATTCTGTGCTCTGTAGGTCTCTGTTCCACATGTCAAATATTCCACAAACTGGTAATAGCTGGATTAAAATTTACTACTCTGAGTTACTGTGAGGAAAATAAAAGTTTCCCCAAAGTTTTTGGCAATATTGATATTAAGAATTCGTGATTGGTGAATTTCAATTAAGTTGGTTTTATTTTTCAGTTCAGGGAAGCTTATACTTTAATAACAAAAACAAACAAAATGAAGTTTCACTTAATGTACAAAACAAGAGAACCAATACATATCAATCACCATTACCAACTAGAAGACTATGACTTTTTTTTTGGAGAAAAAACCAACAATAGATTCTCTGTTCTAAGAATCATTTCATCTAAGACAAATTGATTCTGTAATTCAAACCAGAAATTTCCAGGATAGTCAGCATTTATTAGCTCATTTGTACGCCATTTTATCTGGGCGACTTGTTGACATTTTTCTTGTTTGTAACTTCATAGGCTATGGTCATTTTTTATCCCACCATCACCCATCTGCACACACATTTTCCATTTTTTTTCCTGCTGAACTTGGCTCTGGTTAGGCAATATGAAGTTAGGGCTAGAATAATACTGTTAGATGAAATGCATCATTAAAGGACCAAATTGTACTTCAAAGACCAAGCACATATGGTTTTGACTTTTATAAAGATGGCAGGTGGACACGTTGTAGGGGTGGGGTGGTGAGCACCTTGATTTGATTTTGAATTTATTTCTATTATACGAAAAACTTTTTACAAGTCTGAGGAAAATTAATTTTCATTTTGAAATTCCTAATAACAGAACATGATCAGGGTTTTACAACTTCCTGAAGTAAATTTTCTGGAGGACCAAGACATCTTCATATAAACCAATGGAATCATTTAATGGAAGCTTAAGAATGATATAATACTGACCAATGCTCAAAGCAGCTTCAAAAAGCCAGCACTTAGGAAGTGCAAAGCATTTGAAACATTTTAATTGGAGAATTTATAACCTTAGAAAACTGAAAAATAAATGCCTGTCTTCTAAATAAGAGCCAACTCGTCATGTGAATTAACACAAATTCCCAGTTATTTAAAAATGTTATTCAGCATAGGAGACTTTTATTTTGCCACAAATGCTAACACTCACTTAATGGTGATGGTAATTACATCTATGTATGCAAATTTCTGTTTTTGTCTGTCTTGCATTATTACTTCTACTTTTTATCAAAGGATAGATGAACCTAAATGGTAATTTAGCTTTTAGAAACCATCTTGGAGTTTTTCATGAAACAGTTTCATATTCACCAGCAATGATTTTTTAATATAAGAAACCAATTATATGCACATACAGAAACATTTCAAAAAATCTGTGGTAAAATCGACCTTAAAAGTACACGCATGAGCTAGATGGCTGTTTGTTTACCTTCAAGCCTTTAAGACCCCAGATGCTACATTTTTGATAGCCAGACACCATCAGCTTTCTTCACCACATTTACTTATGCACCCATTTGTCTTCAGTGATTGTATTATGGACGTGTGGACACAATGAAATGATTTTTTGTTTTTTATTGCCTGATAACTGATCCCTTCGGCACCTCGTGAACACACAGGCTGGTGTGCTTCTTCCATGTGGGCTTTATTGCTTCTGAGCTAGATGGCCACTTGTTTACCTTCAAGTCTTTAAGAACCCAGATGCTATATCTTTTGATAGCCGGGCACCATCAGTTTTCTTCACCATATTTGCTTATTCACCCACTTTGTCATCAGTGGTTATGTCGGGAAGGTGAGCATCATAGAATGCCAATTTAATAGAAGAAAGTATTCTTGCATCGAGGGAGTACTTGAGTGGAGGCCCAATGTCCTTGTGCTACTTTAATACTAAACCTATAAATATATGCACCTAGATCTATTTCCCCATCCTCATATATAAATATATTTGCATATGTACATGTCTTCATCTAGACCTCTATAAATGCTCTTTGTCTCCTAGCTCTTTCCTCTATTTCCTTTGATTTTCCTCTTGTCTCATTATCATGCTCAGTCTTCATTTGGGTTTCAGAAATTCCTCTTTGTTACATTACCCTTGATCATGCCCAACCAGGCCTCCCACACCCTCCTCACCATCAATTTGGATCACTTGTTGTTCCCTTGTCCCTGAGTTTGTTAACACCACTTCTTTTCCCCCCACATACCCCTCTCCCACGTCCCCCTGGAACTATCAGTCCAGTTGTTTTCTCCTCCAGATTTTTCATCCAGCCTATCTTATTTAGACAGACCTGCTGAGAAAATAACATGCACAAAAACAAGACAGAGCAAAACCAAGCAACAATAAATACAAAACAACAGCAACAACAAACCAGTGACAAAAAAAAAACCCAAAACAAAACACAGCAAGAAAGAATAGCCTGTAGTTAGTTCAAGGATCTTTTGTTAGCCTTCAGGAGTGTTTTCCACTCCAGTTTGTTGGGGCACAATGTCCTGGCCCCAAAGTCCACCTTCAGTATTCCCTGAGGACTTCGCCATTCCATACCCTTGCTATTCTGTTGCACCCTCTTAGTGTTTTGACTCGGTGTGGTGGGATCAGATCAGGTGCAATTCCCACACTGTGTCTCCGGTGTTGTCCCCTATAGAGCTATGGATCAGTGAGGGGCGTCACGTTTCATAATGGGGCTGGCCATGTGGTCCTCTCTGTGGACTGGCTGCTCTAATTGGGGTAAATGTCCTCAAGGCCCGGTGGGCCTGTATGTGCTCCACTCTTTCCTCCAGCCCCTTCATCTGCTCCTGTGTGCTCCGATCAGATAGGTCCCTTTACTGGAGCTGTAGATTCAATTCCGTATTTTGAAATAAGTTCTTCTGGGGGGAGGGGCAGGGGTCCATTTAGTATTTGGGATTGGGGACAGCCCCCAGACCTGTCCACTGGTTCCCTACTCCACAGTGGTATGTTGCATTGACATCTTGGAACACAGGATTATAGTCAGGTCCCTCTTTCTCTGTGGAGATAAAAGTAGTACCCTCCCCTTGGGTGGGTTAGTGCCCTGTGCCCCAGCTACTCATTTCTTTTTTATTATTATTTTTTCCGTTTCCCCAACTCCTTTTTAGTTGTCTACCATGTGTATCCCTGTATTTAATATGATTCCTGACATATTACCTTGTCCTCATCCCAGGAATGTTTACATACCATAGCCTTTTCCCTTTGCCCCTTTTGCATTTTTTCTAAAAACTTACCTAAGCGGACTCATGTTGTACTTGTCCTTTTGTGGTTGACTTACTTCACTTAGCATGGTTTCATACGTTCATCACTGCTTTTTAGCGATGTATCATACTCCATTGTATGTATGTATATACCACAGTTTTTTAATCAATTGATCAGTTGATGGAAAATTGGGTTGCTCCCAAATCCTTGCAATTGTGAACTGTGCCGCAATGAACATTAGAGCACAGCTCTCTGGCCCTGGTTTGTTTCTTGCCTCTTCTGGGTATATGCCCAGTAGGGGGATTGCTGGGTCATATGGTAACTCAATTTCCATCTGTTTTAGATATTGCCAGATCGATTTCCATAGTGGTCGTACATACTTACAGGTTCACCAGCAGTGGATGAGAGTTCCTGTCTCCTCACAACCCTTCCAACACTTGTTGCTTTCTGATTTTTTGAATTGGGCTACATTTGAGGGTGTTAAGTGGTGCCTCATTGTTGTTTTAATTTGCATTTCTCTTATGGCTAAAGATTGGGAACATTTTCTCATATGTTTGTTGCTCGTTCGGGTTTTTGCCCCTGTGAAACTTCTGTTCAGGCCCTTTGCACACCTCCTCAGTGGGCAATTAGTTTTTTGTTTTTCTTTTTGGACGCTAGCAGAGAATTGTAGATATTAGCAATAAGGCCTTTGTCTGATGTGTCATTTTCAAAGATGTTTTCCCAGTCCATGAACTCTCTTATTCTTGGTGAATTCTTTCGATATACACAGGTGTTTCATCTTCAGTATATCCCATTTGTCAATTTGTGCCTCTTTTGTGTTTGTGTCCTTCCCTATTTCTGATAGCCTATGTATTCCCTGTGCCAAAGTTCTTAGGTTGGTCCCAACTCCCTCATTGATGGCCCTAATATTTTTGGGTTTAACTTCAAGTTCTGTGGTCCACCTTGAGTTTATTCTTGTGCATGGAGTGAATAAGGGTCTTGCTTCATTTTTCTGCAGGTAAATATCCATTTTTTCCAGCACCACTTGTTAAAGAGGGCATCAGCTTCCCATTTGATATTTTTGGCCCCTTATCATAGATCAGTTGTCTGTATGCTAATGATTTTATATCTGAGTTTTCAGTTCTTTTCCATTGGTCTGAGTATCTGTCATTGTACCAATACCATATAGTTTTGACAAATGTGGGTGCATAGTATGTGCTAAGGTTAGGTAAAGCAAACTGTGTTTTACTTCAGGAGTTATCTGCTAATTATGGGCTTCTTCCCTCTCCATAGGAAGGTGAATATCATTTTTTCCATTTCTTTGAAGAAAGATGGGCGTCATTGTATCAGGATTGTATTAACTTATATAGTGCCTTTGGCAGAACTGACATTTTGACTATATTGTGTCTTCCAATCCCTAAGCATGGGATATGCTTCCATTTGTTGAGGTTGCTCTTGGTTTCTTGGAATAGTGTTCTGTAGTTCTCCCCGTATAGATCTTTTGTTCTTTTTGTCAGGTATATCCCTAGATATTTCAATTTGTGTTTGGCTATTGTGAAGGGTACCACCTTTTTTTATCTCCTCTTCTGTAGTCTTCTCCAATCTGTATTACATTCCAAGGCACTTCTGTTTGTTGATTTTTCATCCTGCCACTCTGTCATATTCCTCTCTTGCTTCCAGTACGCCCCTTGTGGAACTTTTGGGATTTTGCATATATAAAATCATATCATCTGCAAATAATGATAGTTTCACCTCTTCTTTCCCAGACAAATACCTTTGATGTCTCTTCTTTGCCTTATGCTGTTAGCGAAAACCTCCAGCACAATATTAAATAAGAGTGGGGACAAGGGGTGTTCTTGTCTAGTCTTTTACAGTGGGATTGTGTTAGTCATTTCTCCATTGACTACCACGTTGGCTGTTGTTTTTGCATGTTTAGATTGTATTGTCTTGAGGACCTTTCCTTCCATTCCTATCTAATCAAGTCTCTTAAACAGGAATTGGTGTTGAATTTTGTCAAATGCTTTTTCTTCATCTATTGGTATTATCATGTGGTTCTTGTGGGTTCCTTGCCCAGTTTGGGTATCAGAGTTATACTAGCTTCATAGAAGAAGTTTGGGAGTTTGTCATCTTTTTCTACGTTCTTGAAAACTTTGTGTAGGATTGGTGTTAGTTCTTCCCTAAATGCTTGGCAGAATTCTCCAGAGAAGCCATCTGGTCCAAGAATTTGCCCATGTCTTCTAAATTGCTGAATTCATTGGTGTACAATCCTTCATAGGACTGTGTAATTATCCTTTATATTTCATAAGGGTCTGTTGTAATGTCCCCTCTCTCATCCCTTATTCTTGCTATTGAGATTTGTTCCCTCCTTTCTTTGGTTAGGTTTGCCAGTGGTCAGTCAACTCTCTTTATAATTTCAAAGAACCAACTTTGAGCAGCATTATTTTTTCCATAGTTTTCTTATTTTCCCTCTCCTGAATCTCAGCCCTGATTTTTATCATTTCTTTTCTTTTGCAATTAGTCTTCTGACTCTGCTCTAGTTGTTGTAAATTTTGTGCCAGCATATCAATCATGAGTCTCTCTACCTTTCTCAGGTGTGCATGTACTGCTACGAAACTTCATCTGATAACTGTCTATGCTGTGTCCCATAAGTTTTGGTATGCCATGTGCTCATTCTCATTGGTTTCTATAAATTGCCTAATTTCTTCTCTGATCTGTGCCACTACACTCTCCTTTTGCAGTAGAGAGTATTCATCCTCCAATTGTTTGCTCTTGTTTTCTTCGTCTTCCTTTTGTTTATTTCCAGCCTTAAGGCACAGTGGTCAGAGAGGTCTGAATAATCTAAATGTGCTTAAATTTATGTGGATTCCCCTTATACCCCAGCATGTGGTCTATCTTAGAATATGTGCCATGTGAGCTTGAGCAGAATGTGAATTTATTTATATTTGGATGAAAAGCTCTGCAAATATCTATCAGGTCAAATTGTCTAGTTGTTGTGTTTAGATCTCTAGCCTCCTTGTTGAGTTTCTTTCCCTGTGATCTTTCTCAGAGAGTGGTGCATTGCAGTCACCCACTATAATAGTTGAGGCTGTGATTTCTTTTTTTGTCTTTTGGAGTGTTTGGTTGACATATTCAGCGGTTCTCTCATTCAGAGAATATATATTTACAATGCTTAGTGGTTCTTTGTCTACCAAACCCTTGAGCATTATATAGTGTCCCTCCTTATCTCTTTTTATGGTTTGAACTTTGAGGTCAATTTTATCCGAGATTAGGATTGCAACCCCTGCTTTTTTTGAATTGCTGTTTGATTGCTTTGCCTTTCTCCAGCCTTTGGTTCTCAGTCTATTTTTGTCTATATCATTGAGATGTATCTCTTTTGGGCAGCAGATTAATGGGTTGTGTTTTTCTAAGTCAGTCTGTTAATCTCAGCCTTTTAATGCCTGACTTCAGGTCATTGATATTCAGCGTTATTATCTCCATCTGCGGACTCTGTGATGTCATCTTACACCTTTTGTGTTGGGTGTTTTTCTACTTTCCTTTCTCATTAGTCTGTTGTGCGTGTGTGTGTGTATGTGTCAGTGTGTGTTGTCATTCTTAACTTCTTTCCATCCTTAAGCCAATGCTATGTTAGGGTCTGTTTACTGTTTGTTGCTTTCTAGGTGAGGTTGTTCTATGTGGCTTATGCTTGGTGAGTGTTGTTCTTCTGCCCAGATTGGGTCGACAAGGATCTTTTGTAGGGTTGAGTTTCTTCTAACATATTCTTTGAGTTTTTCTTTGTCTTGGAAGACTTACTTCTCCATCTATCTTGATCAATAATTTGGCTGGGTAGAGTATTCTTGGGTTTATGTTTTTTTTCCCTTCAATTTTTGGAATATGTTACTCCATTCTCTCCTCGTCTTCATAGTTTCTGCTGATAGGTCTGAGCATATTCTTATTTGGGAACCTTTATATGTGATTTCTTATTTTTCCCTAGCTGCTCTCATGATTTTCTCCTTTTCCTTAAATTTGGATAGTTTAACTATTATGCGCCATCATCACTCCTTCTTTGGATTCAGTCTAGCTGGTGTTCTTTCAGCCTCCTGAATGGTTGCCTGGTTTTCATTCATGAAGCTAGGGAAGTTTTCCTCCAAGAATTCTCTCGCTATTGTTGCAGATGACTTCTTTGTTGTGTCTTCCTCCAGTAAGCCAATAATTCAAATGTTTTGCTTGATAGCATCATACATAGTTATTAGATGTTCTTCAGCTTCTCTGATGATCTTATTAGAATTTTGTTCCCATTTGTTGAAGTCTGCTTGGCTGTCCTACAAGTCACTGATGCAGTTCTCTGCTTATTCCAGTTGATTCTTTAGGCCCATGTTTCTGCTACTGTTTTTTGTTATCTCCTCCCTAAGCTCCTGTATTTCCCTTTGGTGTATGGCCTTTATCTCCTCTATCATTTAATCCTTTTGTGGTATTGTTTCCCTCATATCCTGTATGATTCCAAGCAGTTTTCTGAAAATTTCTTTCTGGTGCAGTTCAATGTCTACTTTTTTATGCATCTCGTTATGATCAGGACATCTTCTTCCATAGCCTTTTGTTTCTCCTGTTTTTTTCATTGAGGTAATCGGGGCTGATGGCTATTTACATTATGTTGTTTTAGAGGAGCCAGGTGCCATTTTCCAGGGAGTCAAAGAGCACTGACTCCCTCTGGAAGACCTGTAGGAATGCTTCTTTTAGCTGCTTACAGCTAATTTCACTCTGGAATTAACCTACTACTTTATCATCCTGTGGATTCTCTCTCAGAGGACTGCCCCAGAACGCTGGTGGGTTGCATGCTTTGGTGTTGTGGAGATTCCTGCAGCTGCTTGCAATGTTGTCAAGTGTTGACCGAGCTGCCTTATGCCCCCAGGTACACAGGCAGGAATTCCCTGGTAAGATGTTGGGCAGAGTATCCCCTGGAGGGAAATCAGGGTTTTCCCCAGTCTTGGGCTAGCTACACAGGTTAGACTTCACTTAGTTGGTTGTGGTACAGGCATAAATTCCCTAGGCTAAGGGTGTGGTCTGGAGGACAACAGTTGAGTTTGAGAGAACAGGAAAGAGAGAAAGAGGAGAAAAAAATTAAAAAGTAAGACTGCTTAGACTGTGTGGGTCTATAGAGAAGAGAGGGAAGCAAAAGCAACCATGTATCTGAGTCCTGATCCTCGCTGTGTATCTGCAAGGGTTTAGTCCCTGCCCTGATGCATTGGTGGCAAGCCGGCGCTAAGCTGAGAAAAATGCCCTGCACAACCCTCCAAGACGATGGCAGGACAGAGAGGAGAGATGGAAACAAAAGCAACAATGTAGCTGAACCCCGATCTCTGCCCGTGGAGCTGCAAGGGTCCAGTCCATGCCCTGAGGCAGGTGGGGGAAAATGAGGCTGTGTTGATACCAAGCCCCGCTAAGGGCTCCAAATGGTCTTGGCTCTGGCAGAGACAGTGGTGGGGCCAAGGTCAAGTCCCAGCTGCCTTCCACTGAGATAAACCAAAAGCTCCCAACCCCTCAAAGCCATGTGTGTCTGTGACTATTTATCTTTATGATGCTCCTCCTGCGTTCCAGAAGTGTTCAATTTCCCTCTAAGCAACTCTCCTGGGCTGAATTATGTGGAGTCCCTCTGGTATTTGTCAGTCCATCGCCATCTTCCAGGAAGTTCCCCTCTCTAACCTTCCTTGGAGAATTTGTTGCCCCTCAATTTACATGTGTCAAAATGGAATTTTTGGCATCTGCAAAGTATTCAAATAGTATTCTTTTTTGATGTTCTCAGACATTTAAGAACAAAACAAAAAACAAAACAAAACAGATTTCATCAGGGTCAATAGCAGGGCAGCAGGTAGATGGGGAAAGATTTCTTAAGGAACGTTTCATTAGATAGCCATGCTTCCCACAAAGAATGAGCAGGTGTCTTGCTGTGATGGGGGAAAAAAATCCCTAGCTCCAACATCCTAGCCTTTTCATCAATGATATTGTTTTAATTTTAAAAATTCCAAATATGCACCATGATTATCCCAGTCCTTAAAACAATCTATTAGCATAAGGCCTTTGGAACCATAGAAAACAAACAAACAACAACCATCAACCCAGTTGATTTAACTTTGTGAGCTGACTTCTTTGCTTTGTATTTAAATGGCCCAGCAGATTCCTTGAGAAGATGCCCCTTGTGGCCTTTATCTAAAGGCACTCTAATGACAATGAAAAAAGCTTATTACTGAGAAAAATTGTCTGCAGTCATCTACTAATTACAGAACAAGTTTCGAATAACCATGTGCATGTTGAGGAGGGTCTGGGGAGCAGGAATGGGGGAGAATGCTGGTGCCACTCTACAGTTTTTCAGGGGCCACATCACCTGAAACTGCTTTTTTTCCCCCTACCAAAAACTCTGACCCACGACCGGGGATGCAGCTTTGAAAGCCAGATGCACAGAGGGAAATCCCAGGACCACCAAGTGAGAAGCATGTTCAAGGTCTCTGTAGTGGCAGAGGTTAAATCCAGAGCCAGTGGCATGGAGACCGTGGGACAGAGTAAAGGAGCCAGACTGAGACCAGAAGGCTGGGGCAAGGAGAATGTGAGCTTGAATAGAAACGCAAAGCTGAAACTCTGGGGCTGTAAAACAGAGTGATCAGTGGACTTTCTCGTTCATGGACGCAGAGCCCAGGTGGCTGTGTGGCTGAGGGGCCGAGGACTGGAGAGATACTTGACTTCAAGCTGAGGCCAGGTGTTACCGTGGGTGAGTGATTGTATCTTATTGTTTAGTGATCCTGACTTGTAGTAACCTGTTAACTTCCTGAATAAATTCCCTTATTGTGAGTTATTACCACATATACATGAACTTAAACCCAGTAGTAATGCTAGATTCCAAAAGACAATAGGATTTCCCACAACTTTTTGAAGACTTCTCATGTCCCTTTCTGCAGTAAAGGCTGTGGCTATAGCTGAAGTCCCTATTGCCTTGGGAAGACAGATGCCAGACTTGCTTTCATGCTTTTTTTTTAACCTTGTATGACACCAATCCTTCCTCCCATGCCACTTTACAGCCATGCTATTGTTGTTTATATTAAGTACTCTCAAGTCAGTTCTGACTCATATGTTCCCATGTACAACAGAACTTAACATCACCCGGTCCTACACTATCCTCACAATTATTCTTATGTTTGAGCCCATCATTGCAGCCACTATGTTAGTCCATCTTGTCAAGGGTCTTCCCATTTTTATATTGCCCTTCTATTTTATCAGTTATTTCTTGGGAGTGGGTTCTAGTGATAATATGTCCAAAGTACATGAGACAACATCTGGCAATCCTTGCTTCATAGGAGCATTCTGGCTATACTTTATCCAAGACAGATTTGTTTGTTCTTTTGGCAGTCCATGGTAAGTGAATATTCTTTGCCAGCACCAAAATTCACATGCATTGACCTTTCTTTGGCCTTCCTTATGCAATGTTCAACTCTGACGTGCATATGAGGCAATTAGAAATACCCATTCTTACGTCAGGCTAACCTTAGTCCTCAAAGTAACATACTTGCTAGATACTATCAGTGCTAAATTCAATAATGTATTGCAACAATGGCAAATAACTCACAGACAATACTCAACAATTAGAGGAAGTGATTAGGGAAGGTAAAAGTTATCACAAGTCATGATCAGTAAAACAGGAGCAGTCTAGTCCACAGTAACATCTCTCCTCAGCCAGCAGCCAAGTCTTTCCTTGGTTCTCAGTTTCTCAGCCATATATGAGAGGGTACCTCAAAAACCTGGAATTGCACTGAGCAGAGTGTAGCTTTCATCATACACCTATTTTCCACCCCTAATAAGCAAACACTGTGCAACTCGCTGTGAGTTAGTGCACCCAGTGGTGTCGCCTGGGAAGATTGTCTGGTCACATGAATGTTTTCACTTAAGCAGTTTCAGTTGAACCTCATTTTTTGTGATGACCAATTTAAGAGAACAGTGTGTGGCAGTGACATTTTGTTTCCTGCTCAGGAAAAATGTCACAGAAACTGTTGTGATATTGAACACAGCTTACTAGGTCAGCGCTATGGGGAAACCATGCTCATTTAATGGAAGTTGAATGTCAATTAATGACAAACTTCATTCTGGATGGCCATAAACTTCCCAAACAGATGAAAATGTTGCCTCATAGTGCATTTGGAGTTTGTCCCACCAGGTCAGACTGTTAATCGCGCTTTCTATTTAGAGATTCTGAAAAGATTGTGTGACATAAAAGGACTGATTTGTGGCAGACGGGGGACTGGTTTTACCAGCACAACAATTCACCTGCTCATGCAGCTGTCTCAACTTTGGAAAAAAAACAGTTTTGGGCAAAAAAACAGTATGCTTCTCTTGCCCCACACATCTTACTCACCTGACCTCACCCCTTGTGACTTCTTTTTGTTTCTGTGAATACAGAGAGATGTGAAAGGACAGAGATTTGATAATGTAGAAAAGGTGATGATAACAAAAACAAACAAGTGAGGTACTGTTAGTCATCCAAACAGACGAGTTTGAAAAATATTTCCAAGAATAGAATTGCAGATTTGACAAATGTATTACATGTAATGGAAAGTCCTTTGAAGATGATAAGGTTGTTTTGTTTTTTTTAAAAAAAGATAGCTTTGGGGAAAAAATCTGGATTTTTTTTGGGGGGGGTACCTCCTTACAATCATCTGGCTTCTGCTTCCATGAAGCAGGAAGGCTGACTATTGCTGTACCTCGTGGTCATACCCTACCCTCCTGTTGTAGCCCTTATGTTCTGCTTCATGGTTTTCCATGCCTTGCTATTTGGTCTCAGCCTGGCTCTTGGTTCTGTCCCATAATCTCTGTGTCACAGTCTCTTTGCCTCTGGCCTCAGCCTCTGCCACTTTGTTGGAGATCTTAAAGATGCTCTTAATATGGCCCTGGGCTCTCTCTGTGTTCCTGAATTCCCCCTTCCACACAGAGGAATCACTTCTATGGATGTGTGGTTTCTGTGTTTTATCACACTGTACCCTTAAGGTGTGACTTGTGGACTCTACGAAAGCTAAGACTTACCCCCACCTTAATCCTGTCCACTAGTGTAGCAGAGGACTTCCTCCATAATGGCATTTTAGCTGCATGCATAGAGGCAGAATTGCAATACATCACATAAGGAATTATGGCCAGAAAGTACATATGAATTGACTACATCTCACTTTCCGTAAGATTTTTCTATATTATAAAATAAAATTTAGAAGTGTAATTTATGCTAGCATTTATTTAAAATGCAACATTTTACATTATTTAAGCATTTACTTCTAGATATAAAAACATAGGCTCAAATTTTCTGAATTAACTACTGCCACGTTCCTATGAATATTCTGTGCTTAGGACTAAGAAAAAGATTACACAGTTGCTGTGAAGACTATTCCACCGTTTTCTTCTAAGTGTTTTGATGTCACAAATATGTACTTTACATCCTTGCTTCTAAGGATCCCTGGTGGAGCTGTGGAATAGGCATCTCGCTGCTAATGGAAATGTTGGCAGTTCAAACCCACCAGCTTTTATGTGAGAGGAAAAATCTAGGCTATATATTCTTATAAAAATTTCATCACAGGGATTCTGCAATGTTTGCTAGAAGTTGAAATCAACTCAGTGGCAGTAGACTTGGTAAAGGTCTCTTGGGTGCCCTGTTAGGGCAGTGATTAAACACTTGGGTGCTAAACTGAAGCCGAACCACCAAATAACTACTCTGCCGGTGAAATCTGTAGCAGTTTGCTTCTGTGAAGAATCACAAGCCAAATCAAATTCATTGCCACCATGACAATTCCATTAACATTGCATCCTTGGAAACCCTACTCTGTCATTCCAGTCCATTGATACAATGCTGACTCATAGAGACCCCTTGTGGGGCTTTGAGACCATCACACTTTACGGGAGTAGAAGACCCAGCATTTCTCCAGAGTTGCTGCTGATGGTTCTGATCTACTAGCTATGTAGTGTCATTATCACTTAGAATCGATGAAGCCTATGGGTATATATGTAATTAATGTAATTCACCATATTAATAAACTAAAGGAGGAACATGTATGATTCCTACAATATAATCAGGAAAAATACTTAATGAAACTAAAGTTTATTTAATGAAACTTTTTTAATGATAACTTTTAGCATAGTAGAAATACAAGGGACCTACTACAAATTTATGTTTTTCTTCAAAATATAGCTAGAAATCATGATCCTGAATGGTGAATTATTGGAAAAGTTTTTACTGAACATTAATGTAGATATTCTATTCAATAAATAATTTAGCATTTTTCCTAGTGCAATAAGGCAAGTTAAAAAAGGAAGAGTATATAGTAAGGAAGCAATCGTTCAATATATAAATTTATGTATTTTCTTGCTACTTATTTAAGTTATTGCAAATAACATCTTTTCTTTATGCATTTTTTCCTCTATAATTTTGCTGATTCAATAATTTCCTGCTACTTATTTAAGACATTTTTTTCAGTTCACTAAAAAGGAATATATAAGTATGGTTAATGTATAACTACCCTTGCATATATATGCACATATATACACACACATACAGCAATGTATAATTTATGAAGGAATTAAACTTCCTAAAGTAAGCTGCTGTTACATTTATTAATTTCTTTTTTTGTTTCAATCATTTTATTGGGGTCTCATACAACTCTTATCACAATCCATACACACATCAATTGTGTAAAGGTCATTTGTACATTCGTTGCCCTCATCATTCTCTCCACTTAAGCTCTCCACTTTTGCTCTCCACTTAAGTCCTTGGAATCAGCTCATCATTTTCCCCCTCCTTTCCTGCTCCTCCCTCACTCATGAACCCTTGATAATTTATAAATTATTATTTTGTAATATCTTACACTGTCCAACATCACCCTTCACCCACTTTTCTGTTGTCCATTCCCCAGGGTGGAGGTTTATGTAGATCCTTGTAACCATTTCCCCTTTCTACTCCACCTTCCCTCCACCCTCCTGGTACCACTCTTGGCACTGGTCCTGAAAGGGTCATCTGTTCTAGATTCCCTGTGTTTCCAGTTCCTATTTGTACCAATGTACATCCTCTGCTCTAGCCAGATTTGTAAGGTAGAATTGGGATCCTGATAGTGGGCATGGAGGAAGCATTTAGGAACTAGAGGAAAGTTGCTACACTGCACCCTGACTGGCTTGTTTCCTCCTCATGACCCTTCTGTAAGGCGATGTACAGTTGTCTACAGATGGGTCTTGGGTCCCCAATCTGCACTCCCCTCATTCACAATGATTTGATTTTTGTTCTTTGATGCCTGATACCTGATCCCTTCGGCACCTTGTGATTACACAGGCTGGTGGTGTGCTTCTTCCATGTGGGCTTAGTTGCTTCTGAGCTAAATGGCTGCTTGTTTACCTTCAAGCCTTTAAGACCCCAGATGCTGCATCTTTTGATAGATGGGCACCATCAGTTTCCTTCACCACATTTGTTTCTGCGCCCATTTGTCTTCAGCGATGGTTTCATGGAGGTGAGCGTACAATAATATGATTTGTTGTTCTTTGATGCCTGATAACTGATCCCTTACACATACTGGTATGCTTCTTCCATGTGGGTTTTGTTGCTTCTGAGCTAGATGGCTGCTTGTTTACCTTCAAACCTTTAAGACTCCAGATGCTATATCTTTTGATAGCTGGGCACCATCAGCTTTCTTCACCACATTTGATTATGCACCCATTGTTCTTCAGTGATTGGTTGGGAAGGTGAGCAGATGGACATTGGGCCTCCACCCAAGTACTCCCTCAATTCAAGAATGCTTTGTTCTATTAAAATGTATGTATATTTATGTACCAATAACAGTTGGAACCTAAAATTAAAATCAGAGATACTTAACAATATCAAAATCATAAAATATATAAAAATTAGTTGAAATGAAGTTATAGAAGAATGAAAATATCTATTAAGTATTTTCAGGAAATATTAAAGGAAAGAAAATCCATGAAAAAATATATTATATGCCTCAATTTGAAGATTCAATATTGTAAAGATTTGCATTATTCCCCAACTGAGCTATAGAAAATTGGTACCATTATTTTTTAAATGTCTGTGAAAGTACCAGGGATGGCCAAGAAAATCTTGCTGAGTTGGGAAATTAACATTATCACATATTAAAATTTAATACAAATATATTATATGTAAGAAAGGGAAAAGTAGAATTGAATAAATAATCCAGGTGTGCATTCTTTAAATACATTCCACCTATGTATTCACTTAATATCTGATGAAAGTCACAACATAGTACACCAACTCCTCAATTATTGAATATATTGTTATCAAACTTGTTAAAATATAGCAAAAATATCTCCTCTTCCCCAGTTTTGCAGATTAATGGTACATGTCTGGCAGTAAAGAACACCCAGGTGTGAGGTGAAAGTAAGGCCGACTGTGATGATTAAAACTAGCAGTCAAGAATGGGGGCATGATGATGATTCTCAGTGAATTGGTAATTAGGTAATGATGTATTTTGGCAGTGATCTAATGATCTAGTCTATTTTGTGATCTGATATGATCATTTAACATTTAGATATAATTCTAATTTTCACATAACTTGGTCTTCTGAAACTATGTCAATAAATGATAAATGGGTATATGGGGGAGACATGATGGCCTTTTCAGTGATGGGTATAAAATAAAAAATTCTCAACCCCCTATTCACATAATATGAAAAATAGGCAACATAAATTTAACATCAAAAGGAAAACAAAACAGCCTCAAGAAAGTAAACAGAAGAGAATACTTTTATGAAATTGGGGTAGGCAAAGTTTTGTTTCGAATGTGGCCCTCTCCCTACCATGGCCATTTTCTGGTCCAAATCCTATCAATCACTTCAACTAAAGCAAGCCGATTCTGGACAAATATAATTTAACCAAATCAAGTGAGAGTCCAAAGAAACTGAATTAAATTCTACTCATAACATCTCATACCCCCTACATTTCCCGGTTTATAGTTAATAAAACATTTATGAATGTTGTTTTAGTCATATTATCATAAATAAATGAGATCTTGAATAACAACATGAAAATGTGCAATGGGAATTGTTTTCTCTATTATAGATACAACCCATACTGTCTCTCCCAAGCCACTAATGGAAGACTACCCAGGGGAGGTGACCTAGTGATTTGGTGAAGTGCCTTGATATATTTCACTTTTGCAACAAAGAATTGCTATAATTTTTTTTTGTAGGGAAAAGTTCTTAAGGAGCTAGCTATTTTTCGAGAAAAATATCGAAGACATACTTAGATTGGTAGATATATAACCTCAGTCTCTGGTAGGGTTGTTTTGAGAAAAAAAATTAAGATCAATGGATTAGGTAAAAGTTGAAACTGAACATTTAGGACATCTCAACAAACACCAAATCAATTATACCACTTTTTCTTTCACTTAAGAACCATCTGGGGCTGTCCTAGAGTCTCATCCTCTCTTTACCCACTGTCAAGAAGGAACCAAATTGGCTACATCTGTGTATGAGAAAACAGAGACACTCAATATCATTAGTCAGAAGAAGGCCAAGGACCAACTCACTAACAGATCATCAATTGATGATAGCCAGTTCCTTTTGAAGCCGAAGAAAATGAAAAAAAAAAAAGTTTGTGGAGCCAAAGTACAACCCTGAGTATATGCCTTGTGAATTGAGAGACCATCTCAAGAATAGATTTTACTCATGGAACACTAGTGTGCCTGAAGACTAAACAAGTTCTTGAATGACGTCATCCTAAAGTGACCAAGGTCATTAAGAAGATAGGAGGAAAAGAAAAGACAACATTTGGCAGAAAAATTCCCTGAACTTTGCATTTGAAATTAGTGTAGCTAAGAGAATGGAAGAAATGATGAAGAAAAAAGTTGACTAGAACATATCACAGTATGTCTTGAGAAAACAAAGAAAGTATTATAATGAAATATGCAAAGTCCTGGAGTTAGAATCCCAAAAGAGGATCAAACATTCAGCAATGCTCAAGTTGAAAGAACTGAAGAAAAGGTTAAAGCCTTGAATAACAATAATTAAGGTTTCATTGTGCAAAATATTGAACCACATACACAGGAAGCTGAAAAGAAGACACATAATAATTGGGCCCCAAAGATTTATTTGATGGCCACCATTTCAGGAGGTAGCATGTAATAAAGAACTGATGGTATTGAATGTAGTTTCAGCTGCTCTGAAAGTATTGACAACTCACTGCTCCAGAAAGTGAAATACTACTTGAGGTGCTTCAGCAAAAAGATGTCAGGCTAGAAATACTCACTTACCTATGCCCAGAATTTTGGAAGGCAGATACCTGGACCCCTGAGAAGAAATTCCTATTTATGACCAATGCCAAAGATAGGTGTGGTACTTAGACAATTTTATGTCTACTAGAAGATGTATAAAAGTGGTATCTAACGTGTCAATCAGGTCACAGCCTGAGAGTGCCTCCTAGGGAGGCATGGCCTTCTCCAAAGGAGGATCCTAGGAACTTCCTGCTGCATCTCCACATTTTCCTCCCTGCTTGCTGTCCACCCTGAGAGCTGCCAGAGCCCTGCCATGGTTCTACCCACCTGGAACCACACAGCTCGGCACCCACAGGACTCTTTCATTATGTGCACTTACATATGGACTAGTATCAGATCTGATACTTGATCTGGACTGGGCTGGGATGTTTCTCAACATACAATTGCTCTTTGATATAAAGTGCTTTCTAAAACATAGATGAGTGTCACTGGATTTGTTTCTCTAGTCAACTAGCCTAACGCAATAGATGATCCAACAAAATGCATGCATGATTAAATCATATCATTAATGTCACATGCAAGTAAAATTTTGTTGAAAACAACAGCTTTGCAATAACATATTAACAGTTAATGGTCAGAAGTTCGAGCCGGAATCAGAGGACATGGAGCAGGGGGTGCCATTGATGATGTCATATGGGTCTTGGTTGAAAGCAAAGAATACCAGAAAGATGCTGTGAGAGCAATGTTTTGTGCGAACGTGGCACTCATAAGAAAATATGGGCGGGGTACAGCCTGTCAATCAGGTCGCAGCCTGGTGATGTCTCCTTGGGGGTGTGGCCTCTTTATATGAAAGACATTGGGGAGATCGAGCCCTTTCTTTCCCTTTGTTTTCCTGCTTGACTAGTTCCTGTGTCTCGTGTCTAGGGCTGGCAACCCCAGTAGCCCACAGACCCTGGGAGCTGTTGTCGCCTCCACGATCCTGCAGACACTGTAGTACATGGCTCATAACCGCCAACCTCTGATCTCCCAGCTTCCGGTTTTGCCTTCAGGCTGCTGCATGAGTATGAGGTCCCCAGCTAGCATCAGCAGGGGTTGAATTAGACTAGGCTGGCTGGCTTTTTGGGTATAATTTTTTCCTTGATCTAATTAGTTTTTTTTTGTCTACAGATATGAATGTCACTGCTGGTTTTGTTTCCTTAGACAACTCAGCTAACGGCAGGTGTTTCCCTGTGTTTTAGTGACTGTGCCAACACATTTGACCGTGCGGACCATGACAAGTAATATCATCGGGAAGAAAGGAACCTTTAGAAAAGTTCATTGTGCTCATCTGCAATGTGTGCGACACCATGAAAGTCATCTGGACAGAACACAAGGAGATGCTGGGTGTAAACCAGGGGAGGTGTGTATCAGGCTGCATCCTTTCACCATACTTATTCAGTCTGTTTTCTGAGTAAATAATCAGCGAGACCAGACTGTATGAACTAGAACACAGCAAGCGGGAAAAACCATCAGCCACCTGAGGTGGCCAGATGACATCTTCTAGACATGAAGAGGAAGTAAAGGGAAGCATTTCCTGATGATCAGAGACTGGAGCTCTTAGCATGGACTACGCCTGAACATAAAGAACAGTAATCCTCACAGACGGACCAAATGGAAACATTGTGATAAATAAAGAACTGAAGGTGTCAAAGAGCAATCATTCTTGGATAAATAATCAACACCCATGGAATCAGCTATCAGAAGTCAAACTGTGATTAAATCTGAGTAAATCTGCCACCAAAAACCTTTTTACTAAAGTCTGGACAAGCAAAGATGGCACTTGGAGACTGAGGTGGGCCTGACGGAAGCCTTGGCATGTTCAGTCTCTTAATAAAAATGTGAAAGTTGGAGATGAATGAGGAGGACCAATGAAGAACTGACACATTTGAATTACGTTGCTGGCAAATAATATCAAACAATTTGTTTTGGAAGTAGTATGGGGAGGATGGTTCTTAGAAATAAGGAGGAAAGATGGTGAGACTCTGTCTCAAGTGCTTTGGGCTTGGTATCAGAACATCATGCATGGTAAAGTAAAAGTAACAGCAAAACAAAAAACAACCCTCAATAAAACGTATTGACACAGTGGCTGCAATAATGAGCTCCAATGCAATAAGGATCGGGAGGAGGATGTAAAGGCCGGCAGCCTTTCCTTCTGCAGCATATGGGGTCGCTAGAAGTCTGAAGCAACTCAGTGGCATCAAACAATAATGACATCATCAACAAGGAATTGTCCTGATTGTTAAGAGCACATACCTTACACCGCTTGCTCAGCACTTGTATGAAAGATACAACTGGTAAACTTACATAGTGTTCAGGAAACACTGACGTATGAACTGTCTAGCGTAATGTAAATGTTTATAAAGCACCGTCGGCAGCTAGAGACTTCACACTCTCTCTATCAACCACCTAATTTATTATATTTTTCCTGAATTTTTTCTATTCTTTACATTTTAGA